>NC_133508.1:28874791-29483333 GCF_049354715.1 Callithrix jacchus
CAAGCAGCAAGGTCATGAACCTGTTTCTCCTCGAAGTCTTCAGCGCTCAAGGTAGGTTCATACTGTATATTGAGACCACATTATTGTTTTCTTTAATTATGATATATTGCATTGTTTGAATATTATATATGTAAAATATAGCTTAATCTTAGATTCCATGAATAGCCTAAACTAGGCTTCTATGTTGTAAAATTTATAAAGACAAACCTGTATACAACAGGTATGTTATTGTCTCTAGCAGTGAAGCCTGGGTTATTTTGAAAAAAGTGCCTCTTTTTCTTTAAAATTTTACACAGTGGAATATGGTGGGGCTAAAGATTTGTGATACTTATACCAGAAAGGCATATGATTCTATAATTGTTGGAATTACATCACTTTTTAACCTCCACATAGAAGTTTTGATTTGAGTATATTGATGAAGCCAAAGTCTCATATCTAAAACTTGGGCTGTTTCCCAACTGGTATATATAGTCACTTTCCTGATAGCCTAATGCTGACCCTATACAGATGGCTTTTTAGATAGTTCTATACCACTGTATTGTGTTAGCACGTTTCTTGTTCATTAATAATACAAATTTAAATGAAATGCGTTGAATGGTTTTCATTTGATTGATTTTCCTGTTTTTTATTCATGCTGTGAGGTGGCAAAATAATTGAACTGTTTTTATTGTTAGTTTTCTAAACAAGCATATTTCAACTTATGTCTCTAAATGAGAGTTGCTCCCTTCAAAATAATCACCTTGGGAAGCTGTCTACTTACTCCAGCAATGTTGCCATTGCTCAGCACATTTTTGGGAAATTTCTTGTTTTAAATTGTCTTTAGAGGCTGCAGTATTATTTTAAATATCTTCAGTAATGAAAACTCTTCATCCTTTGGGAGATTTAGTTTTTGGAAATAACTGAAATTCATTCAGAGCCAAGTCTGGTCAAGCAGGTAGGTGATCAACTTGGGTGATTAAATTTTTTGGTTCTCACCACCATATCCCCAACCCTGGCCCAAACCATTCAGTTTTAAAAGAAGATAAACAGTCTCAGAGTTTTATTTTTGACCTTGTTTTGCCACTATGCTTGTTCAGTGCTATCCAATAAAATGTCTGTATTTTGCTTCACATTATTTTACCCTCTGATTCAGAAGTTCTGATGCTGAGCAAAGGCAATATGTATTTCCTCTTCTTATCTAGATATATATGAGACACAGTCTTCAGATGCGTATTATATCTACAGCTGTTAAAATGTGATCACTTTTTAGTTACATTACTAGTGTTTGTGGTACACAAGGTTAACAGGTTCTGCCCTCAGATTTGGTGAGTACAGTTTACATTGGACTCTAACAATAGTGTTAAAAGGGCTTTTCCCCCCGAAGTATTTTCAGGAATAATATACTTTGGATTGTTAATTCTCTTTGATGTTAAAATAACAAGTTTTTCCTAGGAATTTGGATATCTTTAAGTTAATAAAAGGTATTAACATGCAGTTTCCAGGATACCTAGAAACTACTTTTAAACAAACTACACATTCATTTCTGTTTTCTAGTAGCCAGAGAAGTCCATCACCTGGCCCAAATCATACTTCTAATAGTAATGCATCAAATGCAACAGTTGTACCGCAGAATTCATCTGCCCGACCCACGTGTTCATTCACACCTGCACTAGCAGCACACTTCAATGAAAATCTGATAAAACATGTTCAAGGATGGCCTGCAGATCATGCAGAGAAGCAGGTATGTTATGTACAGCCTGTGTATTACCTTTAGGTGATTAGCAAAACAGAACTTCAACTTTTAGAAAATCTAATGTAGACCACTGAATTCAAGCAATAGTTAAAAATAACGAATCTTTAACTTAATTTTTGTAGTCATTTTAAAAAAACTGATATATAAGATAACTGTTTTGGTTTTACAAAATATTTTAACATAATTATAACCACTGTTGTCAAGTACCCAGCAGTTAACTCTGTACCTTACATTTATTTTCTCTGCCGTTTAAAACAGCTAAAGCAGTGCAGATAGCGTTTTCTCATTTTGCCATTGAAATCCTTACGGCCAAGTAGGTTATCCCAAGGTCATCCAGTTAACAGAGTGATGTGGCTCAAAGCCAGTGTACTTTTACCACTCAGCTGCTGTGATAGTTTCAGAATCCCTTAGAACTGTTAAACTGGCCAAGTGCAGTGGCTCATACCTGTAATCCCAATACTTTGGGAGGCCGAGGCAGGTGGATCACTTGAGGCCAGGAGTTCAAGACTAGCCTGGCTAACATGGTGAAACCCCATCTAACCATAGGCACAAAAAGTAACTGGGTATGATGGCATTCGCCTTTAATTCCAGCTACTTGGGAGCGAGCCTGAGGCACCAGAATCACTTGAACCTAGGAGGCGGAGGTTGCAGTGAGCTGAGATTGCTCCACTGCACTTCAGCCTGGGTAACAGAGTGAGACTGTCTCAAAACAAAAAAAAAGAACCGTTAATTTTCTATGATTCTCCCACCAGACTAGCAACTGGAAGTTAAGAAACATTTTTGCTTTGGAATGAGAGACCTTAGGACATTCCAGTTACTGCCATTTGCCTCTTTCTTTTTGCCAGATAACTAACCATCTGGGGTGTTCTGAAAGCTTACAGAGAATATATTGTGCATTTTATGATACAGGAGCATCGTGAGGCTCTTTAATCAAACTTGCAGGAATGACACTGGCTCACCCAGCATCTTTATTAACCACAAATTATGAGTACTTCTTTCTTAGTGCTATGTTAGCTTGAGATTGCAAATTCTCCAACTTGGAAGGGAAATCTTAAAATAGGTACCTTCCACCCTTAGAGACAGTTTCTTAAAAGAAATTCATTTTCCCTGTTAGATTTACCAGCATTTTTGTGTATTTAAGAGAAAAGGATTATTCTTTAATCTTAGTATAAAACTCTGAGAAATTTAATGTTTTATGTTGTATGTTCATGTTACTTACAATGTATTTTATGTTTCGTTCATTAATTACAGGCCTCAAGATTACGCGAAGAAGCGCATAACTTGGGAAGTGTTCACATGTCAGAAATTTGTACTGAATTAAAAAATTTAAGATCTTTAGTCCGAGTATGTGAAATTCAAGCCACTTTGCGAGAGCAAAGGTAAGGTTTCCACTGAAATACATTTTTATGTTTCTCAGATTATGACTCTTAAATCGAACTAAAGAATGTAAGTCACATTTTATTTGTGAAATGTAGAGTTCTCTTTGATACGTTGGTCACATTCTGTCACTGTATTTTCATAATATAATATTCCTGGTGAAGGATAAAGCCTATAATTTTCTCTTAACCCATGATGAATGCTTCATTAGACTCTCATAACTCTATAAGCCGTAATAATACATTATTGAAAAAGTGAAATACTGGCCACAACTAATTATAAATGACCTCTCTTGCTGAGGATAGTATTTGTTTCCATTGAAATTTCAGATTATTTATCCTTGCATAATCAATAGACCCTTTGAAAAGCATAGAAAGAATTTGTCCAGCAAGATACTAGTATCTGCTGTCTTAGTATTTTTCACCTGAACTCTTGTCTTGCATTTCTTAATTTGGTGTTTCACTCAGGTAGAATATCTAGGTCACTATAATAATACCATAGGTATTTTTTTTTTTAATGCCTCTTTATAGAATTGATCACAAACTTGAAATGGCTTTATGTTTCTGAGTAGCAACTTGGGTTCTTATACTCTCTGAAAGTTCTAACATAACAATCTTCATTTTGGCCTATTACATCATTTGACTTTTAGGAAATTATTCATTATTGCATCTTAGAAAAACAGCATACACAATTGAATATCAAGCCAGCCTGATTATGCCTAATTCATTGGTACCGGCAGTAAATATATTTTGTTTCCAGAATTGAGGAGTAAAAAGAGGAAAGATTTTTACATTCATGGGAATCTGGGTAACTGGGGTTTGTGTGTTTCATTTTTTGGTTTTGGGCTGCATTATAATGTATCCACATCTACATTGAGAATTGCTTTTCTAAGTGATTAATCTCTTGCACCTAGTTAATTCTACTCTTTACTATATAGTGGGCCAGAAAACATGCAGTGTAGGTTTATTTAAGTCAGTTGTTGTAGCCAAAGTAATTATTAAGCAATTGTTAGAAAAGGCCAAGTGCAGTGGCTCACTCCTGTCCCAGCACTTTGGGAGGCCAATGTGGGTGGATCACTTGAGGTCAGCAATTCAAAGCCCAGCTTGGCCAACATGGCACAATCTCATCTTTACTAAAACTATAAAAATTAGCCAAGCACAAGAACGGGTGCCTGTAATCCCAGATGTTTTGGAGGCTGAGGCAGGGAGAATTGCTTGAACCCGAGAGGTGGAGGTTATGCCACTGCACTCCAGCCTGGGTGACAGAACAAAACTCTGTCTTAAAAAAGAAAAGTTAGAAAACAAATACATTCTTTCATCATCCTCATACTTGAATAGATATTATGTATTAAAATGTTTACCTTGTCTTAACTATATACTAATTTATAGTTTTAATTATTTAGCCTTAGAAATTACTTGTTTTAATGTTAAAGACTTGTAATTATAAAAGCTTGGGTTTCTGTAATATTTGTATATATACACAGGTTTTAATGTCTGCTTTGTTTTTCAGGATACTATTTTTGAGACAACAAATTAAGGAACTTGAAAAGCTAAAAAATCAGAATTCCTTCATGGTGTGAAGATGTGAATAATTGCACATGGTTTTGAGAACAGGAACTGTAAATCTGTTGCCCAATCTTAACATTTTTGAGCTGCATTTAAGTAGACTTTGGACCGTTAAGCTGGGCAGAGGAAATGACAAGGGGACGGGGTCTGAGAGAGTCAATTCAGGGGAACGATACAAGATTGATTTGTAAAACCCTTGAAATGTAGATTTCTTGTAGATGTATTCTTCACGTTGTAAATATGTTTTGTAGAGTGAAGCCATGGGAAGCCATGTGTAACAGAGCTTAGACATCCAAAACTAATCAATGCTGAGGTGGCTAAATACCTAGCCTTTTACATGTAAACCTGTCTGCAAAATTAGCTTTTTTAAAAAAAAATTGGGGGGGTTAATTTATCATTCAGAAATCTTGCATTTTCAAAAATTCAGTGCAAGCGCCAGGCGATCTGTGTCTAAGGATACGATTTTGAACATATGGGCAGTGTACAAAATATCATGAAACAACTGTTTCCACACTTGCACCTGATCAAGAGCAGTGCTTCTCCATTTGTTTTGCAGAGAAATGTTTTTCATTTCCCGTGTGTTCAATTTCCCTCTGAAATTCTTGATCTGATTTTATCCATTTTTTTTAAGGCTCCTCTTTATCTCCTTTCTTAAGGCACTGTTGCTATGGCACTTTTCTATAACCTTTTCATTCCTGTGTACAGTAGCTTAAAATTGCAGTGATTGAGCATAACCTACTTGTTTGTATAAATTATTGAAATCCATTTGCACCCTGTAAGAATGGACGTAAAAGTACTGCTGGACAGGCATGTGTGCTGAAAGTACATTGATTGCTCAAATATAAGGAAATGGCCCAATGAACATGGTTGTGGGAGGGGAAAGAGGAAACAGAGCTAGTCAGATGTGAATTGTATCTGTTGTAATAAACATGTTAAAACAAACAAATTGTTATTTTTCTTTTCCTTCGGTCAGTGCACATTAGAATTTGAACTACCTGGGGATTCTTTATCAGAACTATTCTTGTTGAATATTTATACTTAATTGAAATAATTCCTTAAGGGAGGTTTTGTTTAAAGCATATTAACAGGAAGTTGTGTATAAGATATTTAATGAAATACGAAATTCAACAAGAATGATTAAATCACTTCCCAAGTGGTTGTCATTTGTTAAACCCTGGTTTACCTGTCTTGCTATTACGACATTTCATTTGGAAGGATGTTTGTGTTGTAGCTAACTGTTCAAGTCTGGTGCTGACTGCTGTTCTTAGCCATCACAAAACGCTCAGTTTGTGTAATTGGAGCTTCCTGCTGTTATCTGGAAATAGCAGGACAGCGCAGCTTTGTATATTGTTTCCTAAAGTATATTAAAATAAAAAAAGAAACTATTGCTACTATAAAATTACCGTGACTTTTTTTTTCCTTTGCTAAAATATTAGTCACATGGCCTTAGCTTCACATTGCCAGTAATATATCAAATCACAAGGTTTTTTTCCACATGAAAAAAAAGTATTTTCCCCCAAAACACTTTCACCATTAAAATCTTGCCATCTGATTTAGAGAGGTTTTCTTGGGGGTTTTTTGGGTTTTCTTTCTTTCTTTCTTTTTTTTTTAAATTGGTTTGGGGTTTTCTTGTGATTTTGTTTGTTTGCTTTTTTCTGTTGGGGAAGATAAATGTTTCCAAAACTGCCAGCACCAAGAGCATATTTTTTATGTTAGACATCAGTGTAAATACTACTATATTCTGGGATAGTAACATAACTTTCAAAATTGCTCTTGTGCTTTAAGCATATTTAAAGTATGGAAGTTAAATATTCAGGCTTTTCAGTAAGTTCAAAAAGTTAACTGTAAGCGATACTGTTGGTGTTTTCTAAAATACAAAAATGTTCCAGTGTAATTAAAAGGAATTAAAATTTTATACTGGAAGCTTATATTGTCCTGTAATTTAAGAATACTTTTAAAATGTAAGAAAAGACAATGTCATGAATTTATTGTCATGGAATGTTCATAACTGTGAGATTGTTAACATCTGCTGAATTAGTGCATGTAGATGAAACGCCAAATTGCTGTGTTAGGCTAGAAACCTTACTGTACCTTTTCTGGAAAGAAGCGAGCGATTTGTTGTAATAGGCAAATGTTTCCTGATCAGATGCCAACTTGTGATTTAGGTAAATTTGAAGTTGATTTGCTAACAGTCTACTGGTCTGTGTAGCTCTGTTTTGTTTTTTTTAAAAGTTTATATCCCTAAATAGTCACATACCTTTAGGAGAAGATACCTAGTTTGACATTTCTTAGTAGTGATTTTTTGTTTTGTTTTTTGAAACCAAGTTTCACTCTAGTGCAATCTCAGCTCACCGCAACTTGAATGCCTTCCAGGTTCAAGCGATTCTTCTGCCTCAGCCTCTGGAGTAGCTGGGATTACAGACATGCGCCACCACGCCTACCTAATTTTGTATTTTTAATAGAGACGGGGTTTCTCCATGTTGGTCAGGCTGGTCTCAAACTCCCAACCTCAGGTGATTTGCCCGCCTCAGCCTCCCAAAGTGCAGAGATTGCAGGCGTGAGCCACTGCACCTGGCCAGAAATGAATTTTTAAACAAAACTTAAAATTTTTTGGAAATATAAATACTGCACTTTAACACAGACATGGTATCTGGCTTCTAACCTCTGATGTAACTGGGGAATACCTATTAAAACAAGCATAGTATTCTGGTATATATCTTACCTAGTTGTCATATTGCCATGGATTTGAATGTGTACCTTGGTTCAGATAATTTGAAAATAGAAATACTGAATAACCTCTAGGGAACTTTAGTGGCTTTTTTCCCCGTTTTAAAAGGTTAGTACACTACATTCAGACTTTTAAAACATGATATTGTAACCGCATATTTGATGAAAGAAGGTTAGAGACTCCCCGGAAGAACCAGATTTCCTATGCTTTTTACTTTTTTAACTTGTCTAACCTGATTTTAAAAAGACTGTAATTCCAGACTAAAAACATGCTTCAGCCCTGTTTCAAGACATTATGCTGCTTTTAACAGCCCAAATTTTTTCTTATAAATCTTACATGTTTCACACTTGTAAAATCTTGGGAAGGAGGTGCTTAAAACTTTGCAAGGAATTGTTATCCATTACCAAAACAGTTTATTCTGTTCAAAAACCCACCTATCTTTGAGGGACTGTTTTAAAGGGGGGAGGGTAATGTGGGAAGTAATTGACTGCGCACCAGAACTGTTGTAGTTCAGGACTTCAGCTACTGTGTTTAGACGTTGGGTTTGAATATACAGATTTCTTTTCAATACCTGTAAATACGGCTATATTCTTGTATTTGTACAGGAGTGTTCAAAATGACACTGGAAAGTAATAAATATGTTTTGATTATATCGTGCAGTTATTTCAGAACTGTGTTTTGAAACAGTCTTAGAATGCGTAATTTGCATTTGAGTAAGGAAATTTGCCAGATTACTGCTAAAATTTTAGTGTATTTCAGTAGTTTTTCATTTATTAAGTGCACCATTTTAGTGAAAATTATGGTGTAAAGGGGATT
This sequence comes from Callithrix jacchus, assembly GCF_049354715.1. Taxonomy (NCBI): domain Eukaryota; kingdom Metazoa; phylum Chordata; class Mammalia; order Primates; family Cebidae; genus Callithrix; species Callithrix jacchus. Next base: position 28,883,010 of record NC_133508.1, read on the forward strand.
CTTTAGGTCCTGCTCTAATTTGCAGTATCCTCCTTTTTCTGATAGTGACCTTTGACAGTGCCCTGAAGTGCAGCCTGCCTAGATGATCTCATCCAGGCTCTTGACTCAAAATCCCTTGCATGTGCTACTTTACATCAAGATTATCTCCAGCCCTGATCTCTCTTGAGTTCCCAAAAACAGTCCACTTAGATGCTTTTCTTAACATGGCATCTGCTTCAGAACTCATGGTTTGTGCCTCAAATTATTCTCGTCTTTCAGTTTTTTTAGTAATTGCCACCATCCTTCCAGTTGCCCAAAATCCACATCAAGTCATCCTTTTTTTCTCTCTCTAACACTGTATTGAATCCATCAAGACCCACAAGCTCTGCCTTTGAAAATGTATTTCCCTAGTGTTTACCTTTCTAGTCCAATCCACAATCATCTTTGAACCAAACCCCTGCCACAACCTCCTAACCTCTGCTTCTACTCAAACGTCCCAAGGTCCTCTCCACCCTGCCCGTGCATGTACACACCTGTTCTCCATTCGGCCAGCAGAGTGAAATGTAGACACTGGGCTGTTATGTTCCTAAATCTGCAGTGATTCCCACTCAGAGCAAAACCCCGAGCTCCTGCCATGCTGACATGTTCAAGCCCCTGAATATTGCCACATTTTCATCACTGCAGTCTCCTTGCAGTCTGCATTTCCTCTGCCTGGAAAGCTCTTGGTAGAAATTGTCACAACATGCTGCCTGTTCATCAGTCTCCTCCAAGATGCCTTTCCAGGGCCAGGTGCGGTGGCCCACCCTTGTAATCCTAGCACTTGGGAGGCTGAGGTGGAAGGATTGCTTGAGCTCCAGTTTGAGACCAGCCTTAGTGAGACTTCATTTCCTTTTTTTAAAAAGCCTTCCCTGATGGCTCAGACCATCTAGAAGCACCCTCCATCACTTATTTCTTCACTTGTTTTCTTCTAAAAAACACTGCCTGGTACATAGCAGATGTATTGAGTGAATTCTGAATGTTTAAAGGGCTTTGGACAGAATCCAAACTTGTGAAGATGTCAAGAGGTTACTGAATTTTTTTTCTTCGTTTTAATTTTGGTCCCTTCACCTTGGGAGATAGAAAAGGAACAGCAAATAGCATTTTTTTTAAAAAAGAAATTATTACACTTTACAATTGGTCACCAAAACATAACTGCAAACCCGTCTTGAATTGTTAGCATTATGAAATGTGGTCTCTGAGCAACAGTAACCAACTGAACCAGTAATCATAGCCTCTTATGAGCTTATTTAGGAGTAAATAAGCCAATGAGAAATGAGACGCTTCTTCTGATATGACAGTCTTGGGGAGATGGACTGGTAGGAAGTGAAACTGTTTCTGAGGCTAGGATTGAGTGAGGCATGGGGGTTGGAGATCGTCCTGGTTTCACTAGGTGGGACTGAACTGTGTGTGGTTCAGAAGATGCCTTGACATCCAACCAGACCCTTTCTGGTTTTTAGAACAGGAACCAGACACTCATTCACATTCTAAGCTGTGTCACTAATAGAACATCTGGACTACCCACACCTAATCTGAAAATAGCTAGGATGTAAGAATTGCCTGCCTTTGCAATGGATGGGAAGATTGAACGGGCACTTGATGCCATTTTTCCCCCCATAAACGAGCATCTTCCTTTTTTAAGATGTCTTGTTAAGTACCCAGTTTGATCAGCATATGTAGGTGTGCTAGTATGAACTGTTTCTTACACTTTTAGGCATTTCAAAGGCTTGGGACAACAGAATGTAAGCACACTGATTTTTGTCATTTTTGTTTTATGTATCCCCATCACCTAAAAGAATCAACACATGTTGGAGAATCAACAGATATTTATTGATAAGCCTTTTAAATTTCACTTTTTGCCCCCACATTTTGATGCCTTGACATTGTATTACCTTTGTGAGCTAAAACTGTTAAAGTGAAAACTGAAAATACGATCATGTTGGTGAGGGCCCTCGCTTTTAAAATGTCAGAGTAATTTCAGGCCACACTTGTCTGTATCTGTTTCACAAGTATCAAAGTTCCAAAGGTACTGTCTAAAATACAGTGGTATGAAAAAAAGAATGCTCAGTACCATTAATCAGGAAAATGGAAATCAAAACACAGAATACTCCACTTTGACTATTCTCAAATGTCTTATCAGATGACAACATACTGGCAAGGACTGGAGGAAAGGGAACTCAGTCACTTTTGGTGGGATGTGTCACTACTACAGACCATATGGAGAGCAGTATGGAGGTTCCTTAAACTACAAATAGGGCCAGCCACAGTGGTGCATGCCCATAATCCCAGCTACTCGGGAGGCTGATGCAAGAGAATTGCTTGAACCCAGGAGACAGAGATGGCAGTGAGCTGAGATCATGACACTGCACTCTAGCCTGGGCGACACAGCAAGACACTGTCTGAAAAAGCAAAAACAAAACCAAAACTACAAATAAAACTACCCTATGATCCAGCAATTCCATTCTTGGCATTTCCTATACCGAAAGGAAAGAAAAGCAGTATATCAAAGAGATATCTGCAACCCCATGTTTACTATTCACACTATTCACAGTAGCTGAGATAGGGAATCAGCTGAAGTGTCTGTCACAGGATGAATAAAAGCGTGGTACACAATGGAATACTATTTGGCCATTAGAAAAATGAAATCATGTCATTCCCTGGAGGACATTAAGTAAATAAGCCAGAAACAGAAAGATGCATGCTTCTCATATGCAGAACCTAAAGAAATTGATATGATAGAAGTAGAAAGTGGTTATTAGAGGCTGGGGATAGGGAGAAATTGATCAGTTAATTGGTTAAAGGGTATAAAAATTACAGCTAGATGTGAGAAATAAGTATTCTATAGCACTATAGGCTGCCTAGTTAATGATTTTTTCTTTTTTTTTAACGGAGTCTCTGTTCCCCAGGCTGGAGTGCAGCCTGGGCTGACTGCAACCTCTGCCTCCCAGGTTTGAGCTCACTGCAACCATCTCAGCTTACTGCAGCCTCTGCCCCCTGAATTCAAGCGATTCTCCTGCCTCAGCCTCCCAAGTAGCTGGGATTTCAGGCACCCACCATTAGGCCCGGCTAATGTGTTTTTGTAGAGATGGAGTTTCACCACTTAGCCAGACTGGTCTCAAACTCCTGACCGCAGGTGATCCACCTGCCTCAGCTATCCAAAGTGCTGGGATTACAGGCGTGAGAAACACTGCATCTGGCCCAGGGTCCTCTTTTAAATGTGCAAAAAACCATTTCCAGTTTGAACACAGTGTGAATTTCCTTCAAGAAATCTCACAGGAATGAGGTCATAACTGTGGAGCCCTGCAGACAGGCCTGGGACAAAAGGTGCAGGTCTGGGGAAGGAGAGGCTTCATTACAAAATCCCTTTCCCTGCTTTCCCTCAGTGGGGTTTCCAATGCTGTGAACTAATTGCAACATTTTTTCAACATTTACTTTGGTTAAATGCAGGTCTCCCAGAAGAATTTACCAGGTGACTGAAGCCATTAACTTCAGAAATAGTGGCGCTCTCTGGTTCCCACGATCCTGGTAGGATCTTTTCATTCTACTTCTTCCACACGCGCCTGCCCCAACCCTGAAAGAGAAGACATCAACTGGCACTTTGGGAAACTTAATCGGGACTCTTTACCTATTGTTATTTTCCATGTGGGCTTTGCTAGGAGCTAGCATTTCCTGCTTTAGGGTAAAAATAGAATAGTGATGGAAAAGCTGCTAGTAGAGAATGAAGGTGAGAACCTAGAAAGAGAAATGTGTCTGTGTCGAGCACTATAGGAAGGAACTGAGCTGTTCCCATGTAGTTGAACCAGCAAAAAGGAAAACCGCCTGGGGACGAGGTCAACACAGACTGCAGAGCAAATGCAAAGCCTCTGCATTGATGCCTTGGCAGCCATTCTTCATGGGGACCCCTTGTCTGCTTCCAAAGAATCCCTGATGATGGTCATAATAGGAGGTTCTTGCTGCAAATCACTCTGGTGAACTGCATTTAATGCTGTGTGAGCTTCACCATGTTTTGTTTGGTTGGAGCCACTGAACTTCTCAGGCAGGGAAAGATTGCGTATCCAAGATCCCATGCTGCCATTGAGGGTGGAGGCTGGAATCCAACCTACATCATTCAGTTCGCTCGTCAGCAACATGCAGCGCCTAGGAGTCCCACTCATATGGAAGGGTACTCGTGTCAGCTTTCTTAAGTGTGGATGTTTGACATTCGGGCTGTCTCTTCTCTCTCCTCACTCAACTCAGTGATGCTTGTTGAAAAATATCAAACTTCTTATTTTGAAAAATATCAAACGTATAAAAAGTTTAAAGAACTATACAATGAGCACCTACTCGTATATTCCCCACTGAGATTCAGTGATTAACATGGTCCTATTTCTCCACGTCTCTCTCTCTGTCTCTGTCTGCTCTCTTGTTCAAACCATTTGAAAGCCAATTGCAGACATGGTGGGACATATCCCTGCACACTTTAGTGTGACTCTCCTGAGAATAAGACCATTATCCTCCATAACCATAATAGGCTGCACATGGTGGCTCATACCTCTAATCACAGCACTTTGGGAGGCCAAGGCAGGCAGATCACTTGAGGTCAGGAGTTGGAGACCAGACTGGGCAACATGGCGAAACCCCATGTGTGCTAAAAATACAAAAATTAGCCGGGCATAGTGGTGCATGCCTTTAGTCCCAGCCACTCACAAGACTGAGGCACAAGAATTGCTTGAACCTGAGAAGTGGAGGTTGCAATGAGCCGAGATCGCACCATTGCACTCCAGCCTGGGTGACAGAGTGAGACTCTGTCTCAAAAAAAGAAAAAAAAAAATACTGTCATCACAAAAACAAACACAATCTGATGGAATTTGGGGATGAGAACAATTAGAGGATCCTATGGAGGTCAAAACAGAGTAGACTTCACGTTCTATTGTCCAAGCAGGCTTTTCCAATTACTCCCTGCAAGCATACTTAAACGTTTTGCAATGAGCATGTTCTTTTGCAGTCAGAAAGAAACAACAGCAACAACACAAAAAAACCTTTTCAAGCTGTGATCAGGATCACTGGGTCTCAGCCCATGTCTGTGGTGGCCACTGGGCATGTCCTGGGCCTCCAACACCAGGTGGCAGTGTCGGGCTACATTCAGCGAGCTGGTCCTAACCACTGAGAAGCCTCCCTGGAAACTGAGGATGGGGCAAGAGAAGGGTGGTTGCAATTTCAAAGTAAATGTCAGAACTTCAAGGAAACCTCTAAAGACCTAGGAAGGGGGAAATGACAGAGAACTTACCTTAATGAACACGCCTCTTTGCGCGGAAGATGTAGTACATTGTCTCAAGAGCCTGACCTACTGAATTCAAACCCTCATTCTATCCCCTCCTAGTTGATTGCCATGGACAAGCAACTTGACCCAGAGAAGGCTGGGTTTTGTTTTATCCTACGTAGGATGACTGGCAGGGATACAGGTGGCGCCCAGGGCGCAGGCCTGACACTGCAAGTGCATACAACGTGCCTGCTACTGAGCTACGGTGACTCACTTCTCTCCACAACTGAGCCACTGCTGGCTTTGTCCTCTCGAAAACCTCTTCTGCCTCTGCCCTAGTGACCTTGTTTGCAGTGCCACCTGGGTGTGGGTGGACAGTGGCTTCTTTTGCAGAGTTTGGGAGGTAGACAGCACCCACATGTGGAGAGAGGGCCAGCGTCACAGGCTGAAGCACAGGAGGCTTCTCCACTGGCCTTGAGAGTCCATCTGGTAGCATACATGTACTGACACCTGATGGACAAAGAGGCTTGATTTTGGATCCAGAATATATTGGCACAAAGCCACCCTAGAATGGAAACACTGAGGTCCTCAGCCAGCTTCTCCAAGCTCCCTCCGAAGCATGCATAGTAGCTGTTTTGATTCATAGACAGCACCAGCCTTCTCCTAAGAAGCAGGCACAGTGGCTCACGCCTGTAATCCCAACATTTTGGGAGGCTGAGGCAGGCGGATCACCTAAGGTCTGGAGTTCAACACCAGCCTGACCAACATGGAGAAACCCCGTCTCTACTAAAAATATAAAAAATAGCTGGGTGTGGGGGTGCATCCCTGTAATCCCAGCTACTTGGCAGGAGAATCGCTTAATCCCGGGAGGCGGAGGTTGCAGTGAGCCAAGATCACGCTGTTGCACTCCATCCAGGCTGGGCAACAAGAGCAAAACTCCGTCTCAAAAAAAATAAAAATAAAAATAAAAAGCAGCAGCTTGGAGAGGATTCGGGGTCACTGGGTGGCTCACCGCAGCTGGCAAGCTGACCCAGAGCCCTCCCTGACAGCTCTTGCCTCTGCCCTCCTCCACCCCACTTTGCACCGATTTCTCCTACCTGCTGCCGGTGTGTGCCCTCCCTTATCAGAGCTCCTCTCACCCTTCCTCTAGGTATCTGCACCCAGCATGATTCGTGCAGATCCGCTCTGCTATCTCCAGCCGTTTCCTCTGCCCGGAATGGTCCTCGAGTCTCACGTGATTGGTTCCTCCACACCGCCCACGTCTGGGCGGCAGTACCCCGGGGGGGGGGGGGGGGGGGGGCGGGTGAGGCCTCCCCTCCCTTCCTAGTCTCACTCTCCCGTCACTCTGGGTATTTTCTTTTTTCTTTTTTTGCTCTGTCACCCAGGCTGGTAACATGCCATTGCAAAACCGAGGGATTTCTTAATTAAATGTGTAGGCACCAAGAAAGGAGAGAAAACCATTTAGCACGCAGGCTTCTTAACACTGTTTAGACACGCTTTGGGGAGGTTCAATTGCCCTTGTGCTACTGGAAATAAAGAATAAATAGATATTCTTGCTAGTTTTTATTGCATTAGATCATATTGTTTTAACCCAAGAACCTCAGGAAGTGCAGAGTAAATTGAAACACTCAATCAAATTTTAAAAATATGCTTAAACTGAGTTATAGTTGGTTGTGCCACAAACACTGAAGTTCAACTTGACATTTCATCCTGAGCTCATAAAGTTATTAGCAGGGAACACACCGCAGGAAGGGGGAACAGAGAGTGTGTCGACTTCAACATGCATGGTGTGACTCGTTACTTTAGAGGAAAACGAACCTCACTATGTAACAACCTAACTCTGTTGTGCTTATTCATTTTCTTTTTCTTTTTCTATGTTTATTCATTTTCTTCTAAGTTCAAAGGTCAGTTCTAGGTAGGAGAGCAAATGTCCTTATAGTTTTTCCAAATAGACCATTTGCTTGGTGGGCCTCACCCCAGTGGAATGGAAGCACATTAGGGGCAACCCCCATCCTTGTCCTGGGATTGCGTCACCATCCAATGAGCGCACAGTGATGGTGGAACTGTAAACGTCTACACAACACGCCTGTATCAACTGCAGCTTTCTTTGCTTTACCTTCGTGCAATTTTTGAAAAAAAGAAAAAACCAAAAGCATCTCATTAGGGGCAATTCCTACCCCTGCTTCCTCTCTCCCGTGCCCATAGCCCGGGAGCGGGGGTGGAGAAAACTGCTCCCTAGCAGGGGCGAGGGCCTGTAGCCTAGTGGCCTCGCATCCCAAGTGCTGGTAGCACTTGGCATTATCTGTAGATTGTTTGTGAGCAACCCAGGGAACATGAGCAAAGAGTTGGAAACATTTCAGTTTACAGTAAGTCATACCGAAATGCTGCCGATAGAACACATCAAACACCGGCAATATAACTGTATTTGGGGAGATGATATTCCAGAGACTGCTATGGTAACATTTAGGCACAACTGTGAGCAGAAGTCTGTCTTCAGCTCCTCCCCCTTGTTCTTCCTTTGAGCTCATTCTCCTATTCACAGTCTCTTCTGCTGGTCTCATAGAATACTAGCAATTGGGGGCCGGGCGCGGTGGCACACACCTGTAATCCAAGCACTTTGGGAGGCCAGGCGGTGGATCATGAGGTCAAGAGATCGAGACCATCTTGGTCAACATGGTGAAACCCCGTCTCTACTAAAAATACAAAAAATTAGCTGGGCATGGTGGCGTGTGCCTGTAATCCCAGCTACTCAGGAGGCTGAGGCAGGAGAATTGCTTGAACCCAGGGGGCAGAGGTTGCGGTGAGGTGAGATGGCGCCATTGCACTCCAGCCTGGGTAACAAGAGCAAAAATCCGTCTCCAAAAAAAAAAAAAAAAAAAAAAAAAAGAATACTAGCAGTGGATCTTTACAGCTTACCAAATGGTTTATAAAAATCATTTTAATTAATTAATTTTTAAAGAATGTGCCCACTGGAGGTTGCAGAGCCAAGATCCCACCATTGCACTCCAGCCTGGGCAACATGAGCAAAACTCTGTCTCAAAAAAAAAAAAAAAAAAAAGAGAGAGAGAGAGAGAGAGATAGCACCTCCCTCTGAAACCCAGGCTGGAGGGCAATGTTGCAATCATAGCTCACTGCATCCTTGAATTCCTAGGCTCACGTGATCCTCCCACTTCAGCCTCCCAAGTATCTAGGACCACAGGTGCATGCCATCACTTTTTGCTAATTTTTTGGTAGCGATGAGGTCTCACTATGTTGCCCAGGCTGGTCTTAAACTTCTGGGCTCAAGCAATTCTCCTGCCTCAGCCTCCCAAAGCACTGGGGATTACAGGTATGTTGTGAGCCACCACACTCAGCCGCAAATATGTAAATATTAATCTTCGGGTTGGAACCTTGTCTTTTGGAGTTTAAGGTAATGAATGTTGTAGCCTCTGAATTTTCCTCACTCTTATTTTCAGAATTCTGAAATTTCTGCAGAACGTGGTGCATTTTCTTGTGCTACTATGTAAGATGAAAAATTACATATTGAAATCATTTTTTCACTGAAAAAGAGGACTTTCACCAAAGCTACCCAACCACATTTAGGTGAGAAGGTATTGATGGAGTGCATAAAATCCAAGAATGGGGCCACGAGTGGTGGCTCACCCCTGTCATCCCAGCACTTTGGGAGGCCGAGGTGGGTGTATCACCTGAGGTCAGGAGTTCAAGACCAGCCTGGCCAACGTGGTAAAGCCCCATCTCTGTACAAAAAGTACAAAAAAATTAGCAGGTCATGGTGGGGGGCACCTGTAATCCTAGCTACTCGGGAGGCTGAGGCAGGAGAATCACTTGAACCCAGGAGGCAGAAGTTGCAGTGAGCCAATTATCATGCCACTGCACTGCACTCCAGCCTGGGTGACAGAGTAAGACTCCATTAAAAAAAAAAAAAATGAAGTGAGGACGATATCAAGGGAGAGACATCCTGCTCTGGAGGACTCTTCGTCATGCATCAGGGCAGCCTTTGTCCTTTCTTCCTACCTCTGCTCAGCCACCACTGCCCTTCTGGGCTCATCTCTGTCCACTGTTCAAGACCAACTATCCAACCTTCACATTGTCCAGCGGTCTTGAGCCACAGCATGTCCCCTTTCTTCTCTCCTTAGAGTCTTGTCCCAGGGAAATAGGCTTGGGTGGTTAGGGTTTTGACTGTAAGGCCAGAAAGCCCAATTGTCTCCATTCCTTGTGGCTTGGGAGGCTCCCTCTGGTCAGAACTGATGCCCTATGCATCTCTCAGCATCACTGAGGAGGAATGCAGGACGCTGTGATGGGGGCAGAATCTTGGATGAATTAACGTGGTTTTAAATCTCTCATTCAAGAGGCTTCAGTTGGCACGGGGCACAGTGGCTCACGCCTGTAATCTCAGCACTTTGGGAGGCTGAACTGGGTGGATCGCTTGAGCCCAGAAGTTCGAGACCAGCCTGGGCAACATGGCAAGACCCCATCTCTAAAAAAAAAAAAAAAAAAGAAAGAAAATGAAAAATGATCAGAGATTTGAAAAATCAAAACTGAGAGCTAAGTATCAAAATTTATCTTTGGACAATCGTATCCAGAGAGTCCTTCTCCAGTACATTGGACAGTGCAGAAAAATTAACACCACTGATGACAATGACTGAAATACAATGAAAATTAATAGACCATTTCCATGCCATGTTCTAATGATGAGTAAGGGCTTCCAGATCAGGTTTCTACTGTATTTTACAATGGAACCAGAGAAAAATGGCCCTCTGAATAACATAGTTTTGCATGTGTTAAAATGATCTCTAATTTGCACCTCAGGAAGTAATTTTCTGGTTAGAAACAGTGCCCCAGGCTGGGCATGGTGGCTTACACCTGTAATCCCAGCACATTGAGAGGCCAAGGCGGGCAGATCACCTGAGGCCAGGAGTTCGAAATCAGCCTAGCCAATAGGGTGAAACCCCATTTCTACTGAAAATACCAAAAAATTAGCTGGGCATGGTGGCACGTACCTGTAATCCCAGCTACTCAGGAGGCTGAGGCAGGAGAATTACTTGAACCCGGAGGCAGAGGTTGCAGTGAGTCGAGATGGCACCACTGCACTCTAGCCTGGGTGACAGAGCAAGACTTCATCTCAAAAAAAAGTGCCCCCAAACACCAGAAGAATAGATTGAAGGGCAGCTTGGTAAAGTACAGAGAACACAGAAGACTCAAAAGACCTGGGTGAGTCCTGGGTCCCCACTCCACCTCTTTGTAGCTTCATGACACTCGTCAGTCTTGACCATGACACTTATCAAAGACTTGATTTGACTTTCTTTTCTGCAAAAATGAAGATACAGTGTTTGTATCCTAGAATTGTCAGGAGAAACAAATGAAGCAAAGGGAAGCTCTGAAAACTGCACACACTCTGAGTTATCATTGAATGGTCTCTGTGAGACCAACCCTAGCAAACAGGTTATGTTGGAATCTGTTGCAGGTACAGGGTTAGGTGTCTGCCTGCAGGAGCCTTCTTACTGCTGGAAGAGCAGGGTTCCAATCTCTTGGCAAGTCTTGCAAGAACTGGAGAATACTCAGTGCCTCCAGCTCTAGGCCAAAGGTTCTCAAAGGGTGGTCCCCAGTCAGCAGCATCAGCATCACCTGGGAACTTACAAGACATGAAAGAGATGCACCAGCAACTGGACAGGTGACTTCAATTTTTTTTTTTTTTTTTTTTTTGAGACAGAGTCTCACTTTGTCACCCAGACTGGAGTGCAGTGGCATGATCTTGGCTCACCGCAACCTCTGCCTCCTGGGTTCAAGCGATTCTCGTGCCTCAGCCTCCTGAGTAGCTGGGATTACAGGTATGCATCACCACACCTGGTTAATTTTTGTATTTTCAGTAGAGACAGGATTTTGCCATGTTGGCCAGGCTGGTCTCAAACTCCTGACCTCAGGTGATCCACCCACCTCAGTCTCCCAAAGTGCTGGGATTACAGGCATGAGCCACCATGCCCTTTTTCTATTAATATTATTTAAAGATATAAAAACTGCAGGGAACTTGAGAAAGAAAGCCATGGAAGGAACCACTGATGGCTTATTGATACATCCTGCAGTGACTGTCAATCTATTTCAGACATTTGTGGCCGCAATGAAAGCAGCTTGCCTCTACAAACTGGAAGAAATGAAGACAACAGCTCTAGCTACTGAAATTATTTTCAACATTTCCCCAAATAACAATATTTCAGAGGCATTAAAAAAAATGTGGTATCTGCAAATGACACTTCGGTTCTAATTGTTTATACTAACCAGGGAGAAAAACAAATCAAGGATATCTAATATCTCAAGTAGAAGATCAACAGGTTTCTCTGAGAAATCTTCCTGAAATAATAAATATTACAAAATTCGAAAAGAAATATAAACTCCCGCCACAAGAAGAATGTATTGGGAACATTATTGGATGGTATTTGTAGAATGTCAACAAAGGATGTTTTGCAAAAAGTCAGAAATATTAGCAGAAATTTTCAGCATTAAAGAAAACACTGGGCCTGTAATCCCAGCACTTTGGGAGGCCAAGGTGGGCCGATCACCTGAGCTCAGGCATTCAAGACCAGCCTAGACAACATGGCAAATCCCCATCTCTATAAAAATACAAAAAATTAGCCGGGCATGGTGATGGTGCACCTGTGATCCCAGCTACTTGGGAGAATTGCTTGAACCTGGGAGGTGGAGGGTGCAGTGAGCCTAGATCGTGCCCCTGCATTCCAGCCTGGGTGACAGACTGAAACTCCATCTCAAAAACAAAACAAAATAAATTGATTTTTCCTTTGCTCATTAAAATGTTATTTTATTTTTATTTTTTGTAGTGATGGCATCTTGCCATGTTGCCCAGACTGGTCTCAACCTCCTGACCTTGAGCGATCCTCCCACCTCAGCCTCCCAATGCGCTAGGATTACAGGCATGAGCCACCATGCCTTGCCTCTTTTATTATTTTAAAAGATAACCACTGTTACTATTATTTGTTAGTGCCTTCTAGTTTTCTACTTCTACTTAAATATATTTTATTTTTATGTAATTGGAATAAAAATTGCAAACACTTCAAAAAAAAGAAGAAGAAGTACAAATTCTCAGGCCCTACCTCAACCCCACTAAATCATAAACTGTGGGATGGGGCCTGTGAGTCCATTTTCCAAACCCTCCAGATGATTCTAATGCATGCTGAAGTTGGAGAATCAGTGACCTAGGTCTTTGGAGCCTCTGCAGGAACCAAGAACAAGGCCCCCACTTTAATAGCCTTTTCATTATCTTACATAGTGTGAGCACAAAACAGGCTTCAAATCCTAGAGCCAGGAGGTACCTGAGAAGCCATTTCTCAGGTCAGTTTAATTTGTAGCTAAAAACTTCGTAACCCATGGGGCTAAGTGAAGTGTGACCAAGAGCCAGGCAGCAGCTGGTGTGAAGGCAACTCTCACTCAGCCCAGGGCCCTTCCTGCTGTGTCCACTGCCTCTCTTCATCCAGAGCAAAAGCACCATGCTGTTGTGGCTTGAACACAGTAGAGCTCAAAGGAGCAAGGTCAGGTGGAGAAGCTGGGTTTGGATAAACCCACTTAGTTCTAGCCCAGAAGGCAAGGTCCCAGGGGAAGTCATAGCTACCCTCCTTGTTCTTAGTCTTGTAAATTGCTTGATGAGTTCTTCCTGCCTGCTGCAGACTAAACCAATTCACTGAAACTGTAGTATTGAGGTAAAAAAAGAGTTTAGGCCATGTGCGGTGGCTCACGCCTGTAATCCCAACACTTTGGGAGGCCAAGGTGGGCAGATCATTTGAGCCCAGGAGTTTGATACTAGCCTGGTCAACATGTCAAAACTCTGTCTCTACTAAAAATACAAAAATTAGCCAGCCATGGTGGTTTGCACTTGTAATTCCAGTTACTAGAGAGTCTGAAGCAGGAGAATTGGTGGTGGGAGCCTGTAATCCCAGCTACTCAAGAGACTGAGGTAGGAGAGTTGCTTGAACCCAGGAGGCGGAAATTGCAGTGGGCTGAGATTGCACCATTGCACTCCAGCCTTGGTGACAGAGCAAAAGCAAGAGTTTAACTAACTTGAGGCTGGCCACATGAAAGAGCTGGAGTTGTCACTCAGAGCCATCTCCCAGAAGACTTGGGGTTAGGGTTTCTCAAGGACAGTATGCTGGGCTGGGGACTAGGAAATGGGTGCTGTTAACTGGTTCGTGATGAAATCACAGGGGTGTGGAAAAATGGTTCTTATGCACGAGTCTGCCTCTGGGTGGTGGTCACAGGACTGATTGAGTCATGCATCATGATCCTGGGTGGGGCCAGTCAGTTGCCAGAATGCAAATATCTGGAAAACATCTCAAAAGACCAATCTGAGGTTCTGTAGCAGTGATGTTATCTATAGGGGCAATTGGGGAAGTCACAGGACTCCTGAGCCGTAAGGGATTATACAAACTATTCCTACATTTTAACAGAGGTCAGGACTCTCCCATAATTTTAAACTCTTGGCCTTTCATTAGTTTTTGGTCCCCGAGCAAGGAAGGGGTTAGTTTTAGGGAGGGACTATTATCATTCTTGCTTCCAACCTAAACTATAAACTGAATTCCTCCCATGGTTAACTTGGCCTATGTGCAGGTGTGAGCAAAGCCAGCCAGCCTGTGGGGCTAGAAGCCACACTAGCCTTCCCTCACTGTCATCATCGTTCAAAGGTGGTTTCAGCCTAGAAGATAAAATTGTCTCCAAGTTCTCAGTGATTGGTGAGCCTCCCATTCATGGTCCTTGAAATGGAAGCAGGTATGGACCCCAGGGGTCCTGGGTTATCCCTTCCATTGAAGCCACTTTCTTGACTGGTGTGAGGGTCAGGAATTTCCCATAGAGCATTTTTCCACAGGAGAAGACCAAGCTCTAAACAGAAGGAGCTTGCACATAAAATGAAGCACTGGAGGAAGCAGCCACTGACGGCTGCCTAGGCAAGTTGCTTTCTGTAACTGAAAGCTGAAGTCCAAGAATGACCTCAAACTCGTTCCCAGAATTCCTTACTTCAGGCTCATAGGAACTGAGACAAGCTTGGGAGTCGTCGTTATTCAGCCAACTCAAAAACAGCCCATAGTTTCAGCTATAAGGGCTCTCCCTTCCTCTCCTTCCCCTCTCCTCCCTTTCCTCACAATTTCTTGCCCCATACGTTTCAAGGAGAAACAAACCACTATTTGCCAGTGACAAGCCTTTCACAGCTTCTCAGCCTTTGAGATGAAGAGTGGTGTGCTGAACCCAGAGCTTCGGTGCAGTTGGTATGACCTTGAGGAAGCCGTTTCACCGAGTCTCCATTTCCTCAACTGTAAAAATCAGAGACAGATGTGATCTTTCTTTCCCTCTTTTTTTTTTTTTTTTTTTTTGAGACGGGTTCTCACTCTATCACCCAGGCTGGAGTGCAATGGCACAATCTTGACTCACTGCAACTTCCACCTCCTGGGTTCAAGCAATTCTCCTGCCTCAGTCTCCTGAGTAGCTCGATTACAGGCCTGTGCCACCACGCCTGGCTAATTTTGTATTTTTAGTAGAGACAGGGTTTCTCCATGTTGGCCAGGCTGGTCTCGAACTCCCGACCTCAGGTGATCCACCCGCCTCAGCCTCCCAAAGTGCTGGGATTACAGACATGAGCCACTGTGCCTGGCCAATGTTTGCTTTTTAAAGTCAGTGTCAGTTAAAAGAGTTTGTATTCAAGACCAGCCTGGCCAACATGGTGAAATCTCATCTCTACTAAAAATACAAAATTAGCTGGGGGTAGTGGCTAATCCCAGCTACTTGGGAGCCCATAATCCCAGATACTTGGGAGGCTGAGGCAGAAGAATCACCTGAACTTGGGAGGCAGAGGTTGCAGTAAACCACTGCAGACCAGCGTGAGTGACAAGAGTGAAAAGCCATTAAAAAAAAAAAGTTTGTAAATTTGTAGAAAAAAAAAGCCCATGTAAAGATCATCGAGATTAGGAGGGATGCCTTGTCCTGCTCAGTTAGCACATTTCTATTCAAAAATATTAACAAGACCCAGAAATGAACTCGGTGGCCCAAAATAGAAACTCCCCCTTCTGGTGGGTGACACGCTGTCAGGCAAGGGTGATTTATTTAGAACTGTGGTTACTCTTGCACTCCATGGCACGCATGTACGGATGGAGGTGACACCACCTCCTCTCACCTTATGCACAAAGGGAATCTGGCTCATTATTTTCTGAAGCCTTCAAACGACTCTGGTAACAGGGCTCATAGTCCTCTTTTACTGAGGTCATTGCATGACATGGAGACGGAGTCACTTGAATATCGAGTCTAAATATTCCCTAGAACGACCTTGCTTTTTCTATCAACAGCAAACAGCGGCTGTTGTCTTCCCAGCTGAGCGCTGCTTCCCTCTCACCGCAAGGGGGCGAGAAAGACACGCGACAATACCTCTCCCTCTTTGCGGGAGGATGGAAGAGAAAGCTTTGGGCTGCGGGAGGCTGAGGCAGGAGAATTGCCTGAACCCAGGAGGCGGAGGTTGCGGTGAGCCGAGATCGCGCCACTGCACTCCAGCCTGGGTAACAGGAGCGAAACTCCATCTCAAAAAAAAAAAAAAAAAAAAAGAAGGCATTTTATTATCTGGAAAATAAAAGTAACAAGAGACGCCAAAGTTCCAGTGTCAGCTTAAGAAACAGTGGTTACCCTGTTGGGTTTTTTGTTTGTTTGCTTGCTTCCTCCAGCTCCAATCCTTTAGAGCTCGGACATGATTATTCTCTAGAGAATGAACACAATATTATTATTTATTATTATTATTTAGAGACTCACTGTGCTGACCAGGCTGGAAGGCAGTGGTTTGATCATAACTCACTGCAGCCTCGAGCTCCAGGGCTCAAACCATCTTCCTGCCTTAGCCTCCCAACAGAGGGACTACAGGAATGCCTTACCATGCCTGGCTAATGTTTATATTTTCTGTAGAGACAGGGTCTTGCTATGTTGCCCAGTCTGGTCTTTAACTCCTGGCCTCAAGCAATTCCCCAGCCCAGCCTCCCAAAGCTCTGGGAATATAGGCATGAATCATCAGGCTTCACTTGAACACATTATTTTAAGTAACCTGAATGATATATGTGTAAGAATCCAAACATTTGATAAAAGAGGGTTTGAGGCCGGGCGTGGTGGCTCACACCTGTAATCCCAGCACTTTGGGAAGCTGAGGTGGGTGGATCACGAGGTCAGGATGTAGAGATCAGCCTGGCCAACATGGTGAAACCCCGTCTCTACTAAAAATACAAAAAAATTTAGCCGGGCGTGGTGGCAGGTGCCTGTAGTCCCAGCTACTTGGGAGGCTGAGGCAAGAGAATTGCTTGAACCTGGGAGGCAGAGGTTGCAGTGAGCTGAGGTTGCACCACTGCATTCCTTCCACCCTGGGCAACAGAGCGAGACTGTCTCAAAAAAAAAAAAAAAAAAAGGGGGGGGAGTGTTTGATGGTCTGGAGCATAAGCTGCTTCTCTTCTACCAGGCTATGTGATACGAAAAAAATTTGGGAGGGCCCTGGGCAGGACAGTGTTTTCAAGAGAAGAAAAGCCAAGAGGCTGTGATAGGGTGACTCTACTCCCGTTACTGGATGGTCCAGTACACCTGCAGTGCCAGGCACACCTCAACAGGTACTTATCAAGGAACGGTGTCAGCAAAAGCTGGGAAAATCAACTACTGACTGCTCCTTAAAGAAAGACATCAGATGGACTTGGGCTTTCCTTTCCCTCTCCCCGCTCCTTTCTCTGCACGTTTTTGTCTGGAATTACGATATGACATCAAATGACTTTTTTTTTGTAGTCAGAGTTTCGCTGTTGTTGCTCAGGCTGGAGTGCAATAGCACAATCTCGGCTCACCGCAATCTCCACCTCCCAGGTTAAAGCAATTATCTTGCCTCAGTCTCCTGAGCAGCTGGGATTACAGGCAACCACCACCACGCCCGGCTACTTTTTGTATTTTTAGTAAAGACAGGGTTTCACCATGTTGGCCAGGCTGGTCTTGAACTCCTGACCCCAGGTAATCTATCCGCCTCAGCCTCCCAAAGTGCTGGGATTATAGGCGTGAGTCTCTGCGCCCTGCCATGATATGAAATGACTTATAAGGAAGGTTGGTAGAGCCTAACAAACAGAATTTACCTTTCATCCCATTGAAAGTTAAATCTGTCCATTTGTTGACCAAAACGAAATGGCCATGAGCTATTGTTTAGAGACTGGTCAGAAAAGGGAGCTAGAAAGTGCCTTTGAGTCAAACGGAATGCAGGTTTGGGAGAATCCTGTTGGTTTAAAATGGATCCTAAATGTGAATTAAGATCCTGCATACAACTGTCTTTTGTGGGCCCTCTGCCCTCTGCAGCCCTTGCCGTAATTACTCACTCAAGAGCAGGCCTGCTAGGTTAGGGAGGGCTGGGTCATAGGAATGTGGCGGCCCCATCCATGCTTTTTTTGTGCCTCTTAAGCAGTCGCAGCCAGCACTGGTGCTCGGCCTATTCTGAAGTGAGTTGCACACCCGCCCTTGTTTTCCTCCTCAGTTGAGCATCTTTGGTCTTTAATAGTTCGGGAAAGTTGACATAGTGTCTTACTCCGTAAATGAGATTCAGTGCATACCGATTTTCCTAGTTGTGGAAAATTACACAGCATTGTCACCTCTAATATGAAAGGAAATGATAACTAGAAGCTGGCCGGGCGTGGTGGCTCCCACCTGTAATCCCAGCACTTTGGGAGGCTGAGGTGAGTGGATCATGAGGTCAGGAGTTTGAGACCAGCCTGGCCAACATGGCACAACCCCATCTCCACTAAAAATACAAAAATTAGCCAGGCATGGTGGCAGGCATATGTAATCCCAGCTACTCAGGAGGCTGAGGCAGGAGACTGGCTTGAGCCCAGGAGGTGGAGGTTGGAGTGAGCTGAGATTGCGCCATTGTATTCCAGCCTGGCCGACAGAGCAAGACTCCGTTTCAAAACAAACAAAAACAAAAACTAGAAGCTGTAGCTTTAATGACATCTTGACATTGAAAGAAACTTTATGTGGTCACTTAGTCCAACAATTGGTTCATGGTCTCTTGCTGGACTCTGCTGGTGCTTGGGAACCAAAGCCTGTGCTGTCTTCAGACAGAATTTCTGGAAGTTCTTCCTTATCGTAAACCTACATGGCGTCTTTTCCCTGGCACCCACTAGCCCTTGTTTGACCTCTGCAATTAGAGAAAGTAAGTCTCCTTTCATATCGTGTAAGTCCTTCCTTCACATTCCCTGTTTGAATGTGTTATTAAGTGCTTTTACCAGCTTGATCACTCTGTTTCATCACAGAACTTTTAAAGATGCCACACTTGCCACTGGGTTGACCGTTTAGAATGGAGATCAGTGCAGTCTCCAGCAGAATGGTCATCACTTTCTGACGGACCTTTAATGCTTTTAATGTGTACTGGCACCTGCCAAATATTTGTGTTATTATTCACATCTGTTTTTAAGAGACAGCATGAATGAAAGACAAATGAGTCATAAACCTGCTTTTTAAAGGCCTTCTTAAAGCATTTCTAGAAAAGTAGTGATCGAGCCCACTTTATCTGACTTGATGGAGAAGCTAATGCTACTTGTTTTGGACTCAAAGTTTATTTCTGAGGTTTTCACAGGACCGAGAAGGGATCTTAGAGGTCATTTTGTTAGTCACATTTTACAGGTGACAAAATAAGGTCTAGAGAGGTTTAACAATGTTTGCCTGGTCGAACGTGGTGGCTTACACCTGTAATCCCAGTACTTTGGAAGGCCGGGGTGGGCGGATCACAAGGTCAGGAGTTTGAGACCAACCTGGCCAATATGGTGATGTCCCGTCTCTACTAAAAAGAAAAAGAAAAAAAAATTTTGGCTAGGTGTGGTGGCACGCTACTCAGGAAGCCTGGGTGGAAGAATTGCTTGAAACAGGGAGGTGGAGATTGCAGTCAGCCCAGATTGCACAACTGCACTCCAACCTGGGCAACAGAGCGAGACTCCGTCTCAAAAAATAAATAAATAAAAATTAAAAATAAAAAAATAAAAATAAAAATAAGTCTGCCCGAAGCCACACACTGGGAAGTGACTGAGCCCAGAGCTAAGGCTGGGCCAAGAGTGCAGGGACGCACCTCATCACGGCTTCCTTCTGTCTGGTTCTGCCTCAGGAACAGCCTCCCTGTCACCTGCCGCAGCCACAGATATTTTTTGTATTTTCCAAGTTTTTTACAGTGATCCATTACTTTTACAATTAGAAAACAATCAACTGGGCCGGACGAGTTGGCTCACACCTGTAATCCCAGCACTTTGGGAGTCTGAGGCGGATGGATTATTTAAGGTTGAGAGTTCGAGACAAGCCAGGCCAACGTGGCAAAAACACGTCTCTACTAAAAATACAAAACTTAGCCGGGGGTGGTGGCTCATGCCTTTAATTCCCGCTACTCAAGAGGGTGAGGCAGGAGAATTGCCTGAACCCAGGCAGAGGTTGCAGTGAGCTGAGACTGCACCACTGAACTCCAGCCTGGGGGACAGAGTGAGACACCATCTCCAAAATAAATAAATAAATTGGCCAGATACGGTGCCTCAAGCCTGTAATTCCAGGGCTTTTGGGAGGCTGAGGCAGAAGGATCAGCCAGGAGTTTGAGACCAGGTGGGGCATCATAGTGAGACCCTGTCTCTATGTAAAAAAATAAATAAGAAAGAAAAGAAAAAGAAATCAATCGGACAAACAAAAAAATCCCGATAGTCTTGAAAAACACCTCAGTCATACAGAGGCCAGCCCCTAAAGTCCGTCTCTGAACCTCTAGGTCAGGGAACACTGCTGTTCCATCTCTCCTGACTCCTTAAAATTCAGTGACTCAAAGATCACATTTTGGTCAGAAGTTTAACAATAAAACCTTTTCCTATCCCGTCCGCCACAATCACGCACTCCCGGGCCCCCACGCGGCTTATTTTTAAGACGCTGGTTTCAATTTCCCGAGTTAGAGTTACGGGGCAAAGCGGGAAGGGGCTGCGGCGGGAGCGAGTCTGAGAACCACAGTGCGAACAGGGGCACCTTGGTACCAGGATCGGGACGGGGAGGTCTCCAGTCCTTACAGACTCTAGCCTGAGGGGAGTCTGTCCAGACCACATGTGTCTGTGCTCCTGTTTTATTTTAAGACAAGTCGAGGGCGCTCCCTGAGTCAGCACAGAGGAGGCGGTTGGGGAGGCCGACCGCGGCTGGGACGCGCGGGACAGGGGCGCACTTTGCGCGCGGGGCACCCGAACCGTGAGCGGGCAGCCCGGGGCGGGGCCCGGAGAGGCCGGGAGGGCGTGGACCCCGCCGGGGAGGGGCGGGCGCGGGCGCGTCTGGGTCGGGCGGGATGATGTAAAACAGCGCGGAGCTCCTTGGCGCCTCGGCCCCATTACCTTCAATTATCATAATTGGTGCCTCTCTCCAGCGTTTGCATTTCCCCCGAGGGACCTCTCGCTGTTCCCGTTCCTTCTCCCCGCCCTCTCTCGCTCACTCACCCTCGGCTCCCGATCGCTCTCCCAGCCTCGCCCTCCCCTCCGTATCGATCTTTTTGGATGTTCTCCCTGCCTAAAACGGATGCTAATATCCCTTCGATTGAACCGAAATGGCGCTGCGGCGGCTATTTTTCTATTGTCAATAGAAACTTAGAGGGACCCGGGATCAGCGTTTATCTTACACTTAAATAAATTTCTCTAAGTACTTTTCTACTTGTATTCCAACGAACCAGGAATCAGTAAACGATGTGTGGAGCCTGGAGTACGTTTTCCCGAAACTTCTCGATCTGCCAGTAGGAAGGTTCATCTTCCTGGACATCCCTGTCTCCCTCTTCCCTCTCTCTTCGCTGGACACGTGCTGGCTGATGGGAACGAAAAGACTTAAGGTCTGAAAAGGCTTTGATTGTACCTTGAAACATCACCTCTGACAGAAATATAAAAACACAGGCACTTCTTTCTGCATTGCCTGCGTCTTTTCAGGGGCTGAACCTCACCTGTCTCCGGGAAAACTGTGCGAATCGCCGGGAATGACTTGAAGGAATCGGAAAGAGAGAAGTACCAGTGCCCTTCCATCATTCCTACAGACCTTTATTAAAATTAGGCAGTCACCGGGGAGGGAGAGAAAAAAAAGGGCATGTGAATTAGTAGCATTTTGAGGGCAGGAGATATTTTGGAAATCTTCTTGATCAGCCCCCCCCCCCAAAAAAAAAAAAAAAAAGGACATCTCATGAGTACGGGTCATGGCGAGTGTACCCATACCTAATCAGGATTTTCCTGGGAAATGCTTCTGTTCAAAAGTGAATAAGCAACATCAGACTTCTTCGAAAAATGCCATTGGATTGGGGATGGGCTATCTAAAGGTGTGGTGTGGCAGGATGGGGGACACGTCTCGCATTTCCCAGCAGACTAGAGGCGTGAGTTATGGTTCCATGCGAGCAGCTAAGTTTCTTGCGTAATGATAAGTTAGCCAACCAATTTGTCTCGGCTGATTCTTGGACTATCACCAGTCATGGGAGCAAACCTCTGTTGGCAAGATTCCCGCGTTTGTAGAGAGATATCATCACCTTGCCCAGGCCGTAGGCTGACTTGGCAGTAACATTATTTGCACTTCAAATCTTCTGCTCCAGGGAGGAGAAAATCCTGAAACTATGGGAAGTCCTAAAGCCATCATAAATACATTCAGATATTATAAACTTTTTTCTTTAGACCAATTTAATCGGTACCATTTCTTTTTTTTTTTTTTTTTTTTTTTTTTTTTTTTTTTTTTTTTTTGAGACGGAGTTTCGCTCTTGTTACCCAGGCTGGAGTGCAATGGCGCGATCTTGGCTCACCGCAACCTCCGCCTCCTGGGTTCAGGCAATTCTCCTGCCTCAGCCTCCTGAGTTGCTGGGATTACAGGCACGTGCCACCACACCCAGCTAATTTTTTGTATTTTTAGTAGAGACGGGGTTTCGCCATGTTGACCAGGATGGTCTCGATCTCTTGACCTCGTGATCCACCCGCCTTGGCCTCCCAAAGTGCTGGGGTTACAGGCGTGAGCCACCGCGCCCGGCTAATCGGTACCATTTCTATAGAGATTCATAGTTAACAAAACGTACATGAAGACGTCATGCTGCACTAGTAGCAGTCTCTGGAGCAGGCAGGCTACCAAACACTCTTGTTCTCATTTTATGGGCAAGAAAACTGAGTACCAAGGGGCCAACTGATTGGCTCATAAAATCCCATTGAGTACACAGGGCACGGCAGTTCACACCTGTGATCTAGGGGCTTTGGGAAGCTGAGGCGGGCAGATCACTTGAGCTCAGGAGTTCAAGACCTGGCCTAGCACGACGGCTCACACCTGTAATCCCAGCATCTTGGGAGGCCGAGGCAGGTGAATCACTTGAGGCCAGAAGTTCTAGATCAGCCTAGCTAACATGGTGAATCCCTGTCTCTATCAAAAATACAAAAATTAGCCAGGCATGGTGGCAAAAATCTGTAATCCCAGCCACTCAGGAGGGTGAGGCAAGAGAAATGCTTGAACCCAAAAGGCAGAGGCTACAGTGAGCTGAGATCAATCTATTGCACTCCAGCCTGGGCAAGAGAGCGAGACTCCATCTCAAATAATAATAGTAAAATAAACAATCAGCTTGGGCAACATGGTGAGACCCCGTCTCTACAGAATATTAAAAAATTAATGGGGTGTGGTAGTGTGCACCTGTAGTCCTAGCTACTGGGGAGTCTGAGGTGGGAGGATCACTTGAACCATGGTGGTGAAGGCTTCATTGAGACAAAATTGTGCCACTGCATTTCAGCCTGGGTGACAGAGCAAGGCCCTGTCTCAAAAAACAAACAAAACATTGAGTAAGGGAGCGTGGATACAAATGAAGGACTTCAGTTTCTTCCTTTAGTATTACTGCTTCCTCACTCTATCGCCCAGGCTAGAGTGCAGTAGTGTGATCTTGGCTCACTGCAGCCTCCCCCTCCCGGGATCAAGTGATCCTCCAGCCTCAGCCTTCTGAGTAGCTGGGATTACAGGCATGCACCACCACACCTACCTAATTTTTGTATTTTTTAGTAGATACTTGGTTTCACCATGTTGCCCAGGATGGTCTTGAGCTCCTGGGTTCAAGTCCACCTTTCTTGGCCTCCCGCAGTGCTAGGATTATAGGTGCGAGCCACAGTGCCAGGCCCGGAGAACTCTTTATATACTCCTGTGATTGAATAAAGAATGCTAAGTGGTACAGGGTGGAGCAGCGAGGATGGACCTCCAAGGAAACAAGCGAATACTTTGACCCTTTGGCTGTAACGTTGATGGATTTTGCTCATGAATGACATACAGACTGGCAAGTGATGCCATTCATTGTTCATGAACATCACATCGGGGCAGCGTGCCTGCCCCCCTGTGGAAAATTCCAGGTTGACTATTCACCCCAAATGCTCATCTTTCTCAAGAAACTAATAAAAAGCTCTGCTTGCTGCCATGGCCAACTAAAAATACAAGACATTCAAGATTGTCATATATTAAAAATAATCCAGGAGTTCAAAATTGTCCTGGACTCTCAAAAGTCCTGGACTCTGGAATGTTCTGCGTTTTCAGACTTAAATGGGCTGTTTTCAGATGACTACATTAAGTTATTTTAGATGATAGCAAACACTCAAGTGATAAAGTCACACATAATTAATAATTTGAAGGAATATTTTTTTTTTTTTTGAGACAGAGTCTCACTCTGTTGCCCAGGCTGGAGTACAGTGATGCAATCATGGCTCACTGCAACCTCTACCTCCCTGGCTCAAGGTTCAAGTAGCTGGGACTGCAGGCACAAGCCACCATGCTCGACTAATTAAAAAAATTTTTTTTGTAGTGCTGTGGTCTCCCTATGTTATCTAGGCTGGTCTCAGGATTCCTGGGCTCAGCAATCCTCCTGCCTTAGCCTCCCAAAGTGCCGGGATTATAGGTGTGAGCTACTGCATTGACCATATAGATGTTTTAAAGGATTTTAAGTAATGTCTTTGAAATTATAGGCTAAACATGTAATGAAATGGCACCAAACTGTGAATGGGACAGCAGAGACTTACTTGGTTTTGCTTTTGCTTTTTTTGGAGATGAGGGTCTCACTCTCTTACTCAGGCTGGAGAACAGTGCTGCAATCTTAGCTCACTGTAGCCTCGAACCACTGGCCCCAGCCTCCCAAGTAGCTAAGATCATAGGTGCTCCCCACCACATGGGGCTAATTTCTATACATTGATTGACTGATTGAGATGGAGTTTTGTTCTTGTTGCACAGGCTAGAGTGCAATGGCACGGTCTTGGCTCTCTGGAACCTCCACCTCCTGGGTTCAAGTGATTCTCCTGGCTTAGCTTTCTGAGTAGCTGGGATCAGAGGGATGCCCCACCACGCCTGGCTAATTTTGTATTTTTAGTAGAGACGGGATTTCTCCATGTTGGCCAGGCTGGTCTTGAACTCCTGACCTCAGGTGATCCGTCTGCCTTGGCCTCCCAAAGTGCTGGGATTACAGGCATGAGTCACTGTGCCTGGCCTTAATTTCTATACTTTTTGTTGAGACAGAGTCTCCTTATGTTGCCCAGGCTAGTCCCAAACTCCTAGCCTCCAGTGACCCTCCCACCTCAGACCCCCAAGTAGCTGGGATTACAGGTGTGAGCTGCCCTACTTTATCAGTGAGTTATTTCTCTTTAGAAGGATTCTAGCAGAATAGGAGCTCATTTGTTAGGTGACCAAATAGAACAAAGGAAGATTATTTAATCCCTGAAAAATGCATCAGAAGTTCTTCCCTTAATACCAAGGATAAGAACAAGAATTCTTTTCCTTGATGAACTCACTTAGGGTCTACCCTTTCCATAACCTCTGCCCATAAATCTCATTGAAACGCATTAAATATTTGAAGATGTGTTTGTTTGGCTGACATTTTATTTCATGGCTTGAACTCATACATCAAATATGTGTGTCTTGATACTTTGTGAATAATAAAACAAATACCATATAGTTATTTTCTCAGGAATTATTATGAAATAAAAACAATGACAGTGGCTGAACATAATAGCAAATAGAATATTGAAGTTCTACTACAAAAGACCTTATTTAGTTGGGTCACTGAGATTTGAGTTTGAGATTCCAAAGGATAGGATAGGATAGGATAATAGGAGTCATTACTGGACCATCCACGGGAGGGAGAGTGGGTAGAGGGAGGAGCATGAGTTGGTGCTGGGGAAGGATGCAAGATTTCATCGCATTTCAAGGAAAGGTCTAAATGTATATATATATATCACTTGATCCTCAAGCCTCCTGGGTTCAAGCGATTCTCATGCCTCAGCCTCCTGAGTAACTGGGATCACAGGCGTGCCCTACCATGCCCAGCTAATCTTTTTGTGTGTGTGTGCTTAGCAGAGACAAGGTTTCACCATGTTAGCCAGGCTGGTCTTGAACTCCTGGGCTCAATCGATCCTCCCTCCTCAGCCTCCAAACTGCTGTGATTACATGTGTGAGCCACCACACCTAGACACTGGCCTACCAATTCCTAAGACAGCCTCAACTCAACAACTTTTATGGTTTATTTGCATGACCCCATAGCATTTTGGCTTATCTGTGGGAAGATGGGCATTTTGGAATGTGAATTTCATTCTTGTTCTTCCTTTTCAAGTCCTATCACTCTACCTTCCAGGTGCTATAATCAGTCTTTATCTCCTCCATTTTGGAAGAAAAACAAAAACAAACAAACAAAAGAAAAACAAACCAAAAAACTCCACGATTTTCCAGCCATTCCTTTGAGATGGGCTTATCTCTCACCTTTGTCGGATTCAAATGAAAGTATGTTTTAGATCTGAACTCCTAACTTCTACGGAAAACAAACAACTTCAGAAAGAAACCAAAAGCTGCTACTGGAAATTCAAAGTGTTACCTAACCTCTGTGGATTGTTAGCTGGTAGAAGATTTGTATAACAGGCAGAAACGTTAGATCCTATTGCTAGACTGCAATCGCTGTTCATAAGCTATCGAGGAACCTGAATACAACTGCCATCTCTGAACAAAATGTGCCCAGAGCGATTTTTTTAAAATTGGCATTGTGAAGAGAGAAGTAGTGCTGAAAAGAGATCATCCATAACTTTGGGAAACAATGGCATCATTTGGGTAAGCAGAGATTGATAGAGCAGTTACAGCTTTATTAACAAAATGGGTTTTGTGGCGGAGGACAACTATAAAAATGTATCATTGGCTGGGCACAGAGGCTCACACCTGTAATCCACCACTCTGGGAGGCCAAGGCGGGCAGATCACCTGAGGTCAGGAGTTTGAGACCAGCCTGGCCAACATGGTGAAAACCCCCATTTCTACTAAAAATACAAAACTTAGCCGAGTATGGTGGCACATACCTGCAATCCCAGCTACTCGGGAGGCTGAGAGGCAGGAGAATTGCTTTAACCCAGGAGACAGAGGTTGTGGTGAGCCGAGATCATGCCACTGCACTCCAGCCCGACTGACAGAACAAGACTCCGTCTAATATCCCATGGATAAATTATATCTTGAATCCTGTTGGAAGGTAATAGAAAACTATTATATTGTTTAAATATTTCAGTTAGGTCTAGAATCAGTTTTCTGTTCTTGGGTATAGATAGGTTATTCCCAGCTATTTTCAGATCCCTTTGTAGGTGTAAAAAGAATTTTGGTCATTGATTTCATCTCTTGCTTTAAACTTCAAAAGGACAGTAGATTTTGCTATTTTTTCCCCTCTACTTATCAACCCACATGTAGGAAAGTAATAACTGAATTATGTGCAAAGCATAAGTAAAATTCTCTAGAAACGCAATTCTCCTTAAGAGTCTTAAATTGAATTAAAATTGTTGCCTATTCTCTCAACTATCGATATGGCCTCATAATTGACATATTACCTCTAAAATGATTGTGATATTCTACATTGATTTGAACACTCTGATTCACTTAGTTGAAAAGTCCATGTCTTCCCCAGAACCATTAAAGTGAAGACTCGTTTCTCTTAAAACAAATTTCTGGTCATTTAGAAAGTCTGCCCATTAATTTTTATTTTTACTATTATTATTTTTTTGAGACAGAGTATCACTCTTGTTATCCAGGCTGGAGTGCAATGGCGCGATCTCAGCTCACCGCAACCTCCACCTCCTGGGTTCAGGCACTTCTCTTGCCTCAGCCTCCTGAGTAGCTGGGATTACAGGCACACACCACCATGCCCAGCTAATTTTTTGTATTTTTAGTAGAGAGAGGGTTTCACCATGTTGACCAGGACGGTCTCAATCACTTGGAAGAAAAAAATATATACAACCTGGAGTGCTCAAAGTTAACATTAATTCAATAAAATACAAACATCTTAGTTTGGTTCTTCTGGGTTGCAAGGAAAAGAACCTTAAGTAAAAAGGGGACTTTAAGGTTACTGAGTTAACCTAAAGACAAGAAGTGAGGCCCCCGAGACTGGAAATCCATTTAGATTTATGTCTTTGCAGCTTTGTGTATCTTTATCATTTTTCTTTCTCTGCAGACAGGTGGACTACAGCTGCCCCAAAGCAAAATTTTTATGTCCCTTGTGAAATGCCCTCAAGGAAGTGACCAACATGTCTGTCCAAAGACACAGAAGAGAGAATCTAACTGACCTAACCTGGGTCATGTGACTAGCTAAGGCCAGAGGGTCAGAGTCTCCTAATCAGGTTGTCAAAGCCCACTCCAGGGAAAAGGAACATTTTCTGAATTGGGCTGAGAGACACTTGTAAAGTGTCTACTAGAATGCAACTTTCACCAACAGATTCCCCAGACCTCTTCCATTAAACAAGTATTTATCTGCATCAAAGGGAAATAGAGTTCATTTCTGGTGCATCTCTGTTCACATCTTCACATCTTCACATTTTATGCTACAGTCATAAAGACTTGCTTGTCATCCCAACTACCTGTTTGCTACTTAACATGCCTACTCCCATACACAATCAAATAACATCATGCCTCAATTCCCGTGGTCCTCGGTGCTTGTAATCCTTAACGTAATTCCTTCTAGGAGACTTTCCTGGCTTTATTTTACTGTCCTAGGCTGGTTAACCTCTTTATTTTAGGCATTGTAACATTATCCATATAAATCTCTATCATTGTCCAACTCCATTGTTTTGAGATTTACTCTCTCCTTTCTGACATCTTTCTAACCCCAGACATTGCAAGCCCGGCCTCTATGGTGGGAGGCCATGTTGAACAAATACACTCTGAAAGTTTCCTTTTAGCTAATAATTGACTCTCTAAAAGAGAGTGTATCATTACATAGAAAGTATTGTCTGCATGAAACCCTTACAATTGTTAACTTGTCAAGGTTCTAGTAGCCAGGAAGTTCTAATCAAACACCGTCCCAGGAATGATTTGTCGGCACGCCCCTTGAGAAACCTGCTTGCTGCTTACCTGGTACTCTAACTAGTTTAATCTTCTTTTAAAACTTCTGCTGAGCTTATCCTTCTCTCGTTTTAGATGCAATTTTGATCTAGAGAAGTAATGGTCTGAACATCAGTTTATTAAATTATTTTTCTGCACATAAACATTATTTTTCAAAGGCAATTTCACTAACTACATCCTGCAGCTCTGCAGACTTTCAACAACTTTAAAAGGTTAGGCGTTTGAGATATGTTGGCCTTGATTTTCAGTCCTCAAGACATATAAATTTTTCTTAGTCTTAGAGCTTACATCTGCACTCCAGTCCTAAGGGATTTGACTTTATAATTCTCACCTTGGCATGAAATGTGCTTCTCTTTCTTTCCTTCCCCACCCTCCAACCCCCTTTTGAGGCATCGGGTAGGGAAGCGCTGGCAGATTCTCAAGAAGAATTTTGCAAATGGTTGACTTTTCTTCATATCAGGTTTTTGGGGAGGGGATAAAAGAATATTCCCCTCAGATAATGAGTTTTAAGGTTAATTCCTTACAAAGGGGGTGGGTAAACTACAGCAAGACCACCTTGAGTACCTTGGGAGGGGCAACCCCGCGAACCCTAATAAATGAATTAGCATTTCAAGGAGGAGATCACCGCGGGGCTGATATTGATCTGGGTCAGCCGGCGTGTTTGCCAGAGATTGTTTGGGGGGTGGTTAATTGAGTGTCAGTCTCGGCCAGTGTCGTCTCGCTGGCGCCGGGCGCTTTTGGATTTGCTAATTTTCGTTAAGTGTCTCTAGCCGGCTACTCGTCCCGTGTACCCGGGAGAACCTAGAGGCTCCTAACCGATCAACAGTCGGTCTGTCTGGGCTTTATTGATCCCAGGGTCGGGCAGCTCGAGGCGGACGCGCCGCGGGGGTTGGGGGCGAAGGCTGAACGCAGACTCCAGCGCCCGACCGCCTCCTCCAGGCTCCCACCCGACCCGTCCTCCGCCTCCAGCACAGGCCGGGCATCGTCACTCGCCCCTGGGGGCTCCTGAGGGCGCAGCACGCGGACCCCCTGCGTGTTTCGGGGTACACCCAAAAAAGCCCCGGGCTTCGGGGACGCTGGCTGCCTGACGCTGGTTGGGTCGTCAGGGTCTCGGCGCCTAGCGAAGGTCACGGACGCGTAGGCCTCCGCAAGGGGGAGCGCGGGAGACGGCAGCGCCCCAGCCGGGGGCCCCAGACGCCGGCGCCGCTCGGAGCCGCGGGGCAGGTCCCTCCGCGTTCGCGTCTGGGCCCGCCCCCCGCTGCGGGGCGGATTGACAGGAGCCCGGCGGCCAATGGGACCCTGCGGGGCGGGGCGGCGCGGGCCGGGTCTCCGCGCGGGGCGCTATTTACGGCGCGGAGCCGGCAGGACTCGGGCTGGCGCGGACGGGGGCTGCGGCGGGTTCCCTCGCGCGCTCGGGAGCCCTTGCCCTCTTCGGGGAGAGCGGAGGGTCGCGGAGACGGACGGCCGGGCGCCCACCGCGGCCCGCGGCGGTTCCCGGGGCGAGCGTGCGTACCCGGAGTTGAGCCGGGAGAGGGAGCCGGCGGCCGCCAAGGGGGACCGAGAAACTTTTCTGGGCTCTGGGCGCGCCCTGCAGCCGCACTCCATGCTCCGGCCGCCGTCCGGCCCCCCGCCCCGCCGCTGACGGCGCCCGCCGCTTCGGGCAGGGCCCCATGCCCTGCGCGCTCCGGGGGTCGTAGGCTGCCGCCCAGCCGGGGCTCCGGGAGCCGGCGGGGGCGCCGCGGCCGTGCGGGGCGTCAATGGATCGCCACTCCAGCTACATCTTCATCTGGCTGCAGCTGGAGCTCTGCGCCATGGCGGTGCTGCTCACCAAAGGTGGGTGCCGGGGGCTCACGGGGCCCGGGGTCTCGTCCCCGCCGCGGGGCTTCGGAGCCGGTGGCAGAGGCTTTCTTAGCGGCAGGCTAGGCTCCCTCCCGCGCCGGAGCCGCAGGTCGTGACAAGTTGCTGTGTTCTTAGAAGTCGCGGCGGTGGCCTGGCGGGGGATGCGGACTCCGATCTCAGGGCCGGCGCTGGTCAGAGGGTCCTCCGGGCCCTGACTGCGGGGAGCGGCGCGCTTGCAGCCCAGCGGGGAGCGGGGTCGGAGTCTCGGCTCGACGCCTTCGCCTCTGCCACAACCCGGGGGCCCGGGCGGCCGGGAGGGATCGCAGACCCGGGCCCGCAGCGTGTTTGATTGAGTGTCTCAGGATGTAATTCTGTGAATGTGTCTCTGAATCTCAGGCTTTCTGAGTGCATTTGTGTCTGTCTTTCTGAGCGTTGTTGTGCCTCTGAATGTGTCTCTGAACCTCCATCTTTCAGTGTATTTATGTGTCTCTGAGTGCGTCTCTCAATGTATCTCTGAATGCTTTTCGGTGTGTCTTTCTCCGAGTGTCTTTGTGTCTCTGAATGTGTCTGAGTCTCTGTATCTCCCAGTGTATCTCTGTGACCTGCGTGTGTCTTTCTGAATGGATCTCCGAATGCATTTCTGTGTCTTTCTCTAAGTGTCTTTCTATCTCTGAATATGCATCTGAGTCTCTGAGTGTGTGTGTCTCTGAGTACATCTCTAAGTGTATACACATCTCTAAGTGTATGCCTTGTGCGTGTCTTTGTGATCGGGAGAGTGTATGAGTCTTCCTGAGAGTTTCAGGAGTGTGTGTTGTGTTGCTTTTCAGTAGCTGGGAGGAGTAGGCTCTGTCAGCGGGCTCATTTCCCACTCACCTCATATTTTACAAACAGGACCAAAAAAAAAAAAAAAAAAAAAAAAACCAAAAACGGGTCGGTTTCTTCTTTCCTCTCTGCAGGCTTTCACCTTTTAGATAGAAATAACGTGAACTCCCTCTGAATTTCAAGGTTCCCCTCACCTCCTTGCTATGAAATCCACCTACTTTTCTGTGAACAGATAATTTTTTTTTTTTTTTTAGTAGGAAGCACTGTTTAGCCTTTGCACTCCCCTGCTTCTCTCTAATTGCCATGTAGCAGGCATGAGGTTAAAGCATAAGCTAGCCCAGCAAGGATGATGTGCTACAGTATTTATTTATTTTGGAAGGAAGGGTGTAATTAACCCTAAATAACAGCCCTTGCAGCTTGCAGAGGGGAGCCTCCTGGCCCTATCAAAGGCGGGCAGAACAGGGAGGGACTGAGGCTGACATGAAGTCACAGATACCGAAACTATGTGCCTGATAATGATATAATTAGAGGATCAGAGATTTCTGACGGCTGCGGACTTCAAAAGCTTTAAAAGAAGCCAGCAGTCTCTCCTGTAGCCATCTTGACTAAAGGAGACATTTTTGTTTAATCACTACATACAGTAACGAAGGGGGTAGAAACAGAAGGGCATTGTTCCACAGTTTCAAAATACCAGTCCCCTCTCTGGCCTTTTGCATGCCACAGGAAGAAACTTTATGAACGACAGAAATATAGTTTTAATACAGTGGTACAAAAGTCCATTCTCCTTGCTTAAAATGTGGCTCCAATTAAAAAAAAAAGTAGTTAGAACTTTCCCAGTTACCTGTCAAAATTTTATTAGACTGTTTTTAGGTCATTGAAAATACAGTATTTTAAATAGACTCTCATAAACATTTAAGCAGCATTTTACTTGTATTCAGTTTTCCTTTTCTGTACAAGGTCTGAGGCTAATAAGGTCAAAATGGGCTTTTAATTTGTTTTATTTATACTTTAAATCTATATATGGAACTTGTCAAACTAGGGATATGTAGTCATCACTCCAGAAGACTGGTGAGCTTTATGTGGAAAATCAAGTGAGCTCGGAGGGAGGAGGAGAAAGAGCAGAAAAGTGGTTCTGCAAAGCAAAGGTTCTTACTTGAAACAGAGAAAGAACTTGGGCCCAACCCCAGGACATTGAGTGTGGATTGAGGAGCAAGACCCCGAGCTTTAGACTGATAGTGGTTGCCAAAGATCTGTGTTTAGTGGGCTGGTTTTTCTTAGAACCGAAGCATTAGCAGCCTCTGGTGGAAACTGAGCATACTATACCGTGGTCTGGAATCTGGACAGATAATTAAATGAGACACGTTACGAAGGCATTCAGAGAGAGGAGGAAGAAGAAAGGTAAGAGTGGGGAGAGGTTTGTAAAACAGCATGTCCCAGTGTTTAATTTCAGAGTGGAGGTTTCAGTACCATACAGATCTTCAGATGGGAAACTGGAAGAGGTGTGTGCTTTTGTTCAGTTTACTCGCTGTGGCATGTGACAGTGACCAGGGTCCACTAGGTGGATATCGTATTCATGATAACTTTTAAGACCCAGATTATTTCAACTAGAGACCGATCTTAAAGCCTCAAATCTTGCCCTGTGACAAAATGTGAACAGAACCTTGCAACTCACAAAATAAGTTTTTATAAAGGAAACTTTTAATCACTTCCTGTAGAAAATTTGAGGTTTCCTTAAGGATTTTTCATTCAACCAGCAGAGGATTTTCAGTTTCAGTGTTTCCCCTTTTAGATCACATGTTGAATTACATGTAAAACTTGTGAGGAGGAGGAGGAGGAGAAGTTAGCCTTGCAGTTTTATACTCCCCCCCCCCCCCCATCTTTTATGACTTTCCATTTGGGCTGAAAGAAATTGACTTTGGCAAGCAAACCACTAATTGTAAACTGCCTAGTTCCTGTTTTACAATATACTGACTAAAAGCTCCTCTGCATGAAAAGATCTTTATAGGCAAAAAGTTTGCCTTTTCTAGAGAGGTTGCAAATAGCTGCCTAGTTTCGTAGTTTTAAAACCTCCTGACCTGAGCAATTTCTAGATTGTTGTGTTTCTAGTTAATAACTTTATAAGGTGTTAGCTAAAGCTCTTAACTCTTGGCGCAGTCCTTTGGGATAGTAAACAATTCAGTAGTTCCGATCAAATATTTATACTGACAAAATCAAAAAGCCTAACATTTTTATGTTGTATGGTCATGTGGGATTAAAATGAACAAATACTATGGTTTACCTTATGGTAGGAGAAATTATATTCATTACTATTGCCTTCAAAAAGCAAGTTTTTAAAATTACTCTCTAAACCCCTCAGAAATCTGCTGTTGGAATTATTACATTGCCAAAATTACCTTTAACTGGACTGGCTGCAGGAACGGCTTCTCCAAACTCCATGGACTGAAGCACTCAGCTTGGATGATCTGAAAGTTCATGACTTTGAATCTGGGATTCAGCAGTTGCCTAAATAGTTGCTTTGTCTGGTTTCTGGAGCAGAGTTTGATGCGGGTTCTCATTGTTTTCAGGTGAAATTCGATGCTACTGTGATGCTGCCCACTGTGTGGCCACTGGTTATATGTGTAAATCTGAGCTCAGTGCCTGCTTCTCTAGACTTCTTGATCCTCAGAACACAAATTCCCCGCTCACCCATGGCTGCCTGGACTCTCTTGCAAGCACAGCAGACATCTGCCAAGCCAAACAGGCCCGAAACCACTCTGGCACCACCATGCCCACATTGGAATGCTGTCATGAAGACATGTGCAATTACAGAGGGCTGCACGATGTTCTCTCTCCTCCCAAGGGTGAGGCCTCAGGTAGGTGGAAGCCGTTTCGAACCCGAATGGCTGCTTGATCTATAGACTTGTGACAGCCACGACTTTGTATGTCTGCTATTGATTTTGTTGTTAATGTAATTAGAGACATCAGAGGGAGAGGCCTGGCTGGATGCAAAGATGCATCTTGATTGAGTGGCTTTTATGTCTGCCTGAGCATTAGATGTCTGTCTGCATAATAGGTTTTGCCTGTTTTTTCAACATTTTGAAGACATTAAAAGGCCATTACATCTCAGTAATGACAGTCTGTAAACGGTGTTTGTAAGCTTCTTTAGATAGTTTTGTAATATTTATTTTCTAAGTATTGTTGATTTCATTGTAAGCTTCTTTTTAATGGAATTCCTGGTTAAAATTAATAGATGATTATGAATATCCCTAGGAGGAGTTAACATGGAGTTTGATCATTTTCCTTATATTCCTTTAGGACAAGGGAACCGGTATCAGCATGATGGTAGCAGAAACCTTATCACCAAGGTGCAGGAGCTGAATTCTTCCAAAGAGTTGTGGTTCCGGGCAGCTGTCATTGCCGTGCCCATTGCTGGAGGGCTGATTTTAGTGTTGCTGATTATGTTGGCCTTGAGGATGCTTCGAAGTGAAAACAAGAGACTGCAGGATCAGCGGCAGCAGATGCTCTCCCGTTTGCACTACAGCTTTCACGGACACCATTCCAAAAAGGGGCAGGTTGCAAAATTGGACCTGGAATGCATGGTGCCGGTCAGTGGGCACGAGAACTGCTGTCTGACCTGTGACAAAATGAGACAAGCAGACCTCAGCAATGATAAGATCCTCTCGCTCGTTCACTGGGGCATGTACAGTGGCCACGGGAAGCTGGAATTCGTATGACGGAGTCTTATCTGAACTAAAACTTTTTGAACGTTTGAAGACCTTTGAGTTCTGCTGGACAGGAGCACTTTATCTGAAGACAAACTCATTTAATCATCTTTGAGAGACAAAATGACCTCTGCAAACAGAATCTTGGATATTTCTTCTGAAGGATTATTTGCACAGACTTAAATACAGTCAAATGTATTATTTGCTTTAAAATTATGAAAAGCAAAGAGAAGACTCTGTACACAGTCGCCAGGGTTATTTGCATCCAAGGGAGCTGGAATTGAGAACCTAATAAACTAAACTGTGCCCTATGTAAGCTTCTACATCTTGATTTATTGTAAAGATTTAAAAGAAATATATATATTTTGTCTGAAATTTAATAGTGTCTTTCATAAATTTAAAACTAAGTAGGACGTGTAAGACAGTACATGTTAATTATACAAATGGCCATCTGCTGCTGCTCACTTGCTGGTTCTCAAGTCGAGGATGTGGCTTGGTCCACCGCGCACCCGCCCCCCGCCACCGCTTCTTTTTTAAACAAGACCAAGATCTTGCTTATTCTTCCACATGCCTGTGTAATTTTCTTACAGCGTGGAGTTTCTAAATGTGTACTGACCATCTTTTAGTGTCTTCCCATATTTCTGGTTATGGGATAACTCTGGTTTTAGCTTACATCTAAGAAGGAGATCTTAAATTGATGTGTACCAGGTCAGATATGATTGATCAATTTCTGGAGTTGACTTAGCAAAAGTGACATTGATCCAGGTGTGTTCTGGAATACCTTTTCCAATGTGTCCACCTCCGCTCAAAAGAGAGAGAGAGAGAGAAAAAAACCCAACTAAACAAAACTTTCTTAGTCAATTTAGTCACTGTCTCCTTTTACTGTTGATTAATTGGCCAGTTTATTTTGTCCTAAACCACATTAAATATTTTGGCTCCCAAGTTAGCCAGACCTTACTGTACAACACTCTTAATTTTGAATCTTGCCCTTCAACAGTGATGCCTTTTTTTTTTGGTTTTAACTTATTCCTTAGAAAGGTTTTCTGTAGTGAACGTGATACACTAATTGATTTAAATAACATTGCTACTAGGTTTCTTCCCAAATGATCGTTTATGTAACCAAATAGAACACTGTCTTTAGCCAGTAACTAACACAGCTAGGAAACAATGTTTCCTCCTGGAAGACTTTCTATCCCAGCCTGAACTTAAAGGTATGCCATATTTGTGTACTTCCCCGCCCCCACTGGATCTTTCTTATTTTAAACGTGAGAATAATTTGCCATAGAGAGTATTTTCTCAATTCCTTTGTGTATTTGAAAATTTTGCTTAAAAGTTAACCTGTAGGCCGGGCATGGTGGCTCACACCTGTAATCCCAGCACTTTGGGAGGCCAAAGTGGGTGGGTCACAAGGTCAGGGATTAGAGAACAGCTTGGCCAACAGAAACCCTGTCTCTACTATAAATACAAAAACTAGCTGGGTGTGGTGGTCGATACCTGTAGTCCCAGCTACCAGGAAGGCTGAGGCAGGAGAATCACTTAAACCCAGGAGGTGGAGGTTGTGAGCCAAGATCATGCCACTGCATTCCAGCCCGGGCAACAGAGCGAGACTCTGTCTAAAAAAAAAAAGTTAACCTATAGCCTGCATATTTGAGTATGGGGTTTTCTTCTAGTAATTTTTTTTGTATATTACTAGAGGATTTTTCGGTAAGCATAATTTGGGTCCCTTGAGACAGGTGCAGTAGCCAAGATCATGGAAGAATCTGAGTTGAAATGACCAGTATAAAAATGAGCACGTAGATTACTTAACAATGAACAGACCATCTGCTGCAAACGCTAGGCAGTGGAATAAACATGTTTTAATGATAGCATTCTTGGTCCTAAGACAAACAGCTCATGCATGCACGCCTCATATTTTATAAAAGATGTTAAGCTTTATGTACATCAATTTTTGAGGAAGCCAAAGAATTGTTGAAACCAACCCTTTAAACCTGTCAAGATAATTGATCAAAGTTGTCAGGTGGTGAAATTTCCACCCTCACTTCCACCCTGGTTCTTTTTTATTTTTGAGACAGAGTCACTCTGTCACCCAGTCTGGAGTGTAGTGGCACCATCTATATCATTACAACCTCCACCCGCCCTCCCCCAGGTTCAACCCATCTGGAGCAACTGGGTTATAGGCGCCCACCACCATGCCCGGCTAATTTTTGTATTTATAGTGGAGATAGGGTTTCACCATGTTGGCCAGCCAGGCTGGTCTCAAACTCCTGACCTCAAGTGATCCTCCCGCCTCAGTTTCCTAAAGTCCTGGGTAACGTATGAGCCACTGTACCCAGCCCTACTCTGGCTCTTGATTACCTTACAGTAGTTTGTAGTTCAGAGATTAAAGGACTTCTTGCTCCTTGTACATTCTCGTTTCACGTACACCATTATGCAAGCTCAGTGATTCTTCAAGTGGCCAGCTGTTCTACCTGTGAGGTGTAGTCATCGTTTCTTTTCTCTGCTTGCTCTGATGAGGGCCAGTTCACCTCATTACTTCTAAGTACAGGTTAACTAGGAACTCCGCAATTGTTTGGGAAATAAAACAATGAAGGATTTAAAGTCATATGCTTTGAAACACTTTGAAATCAGTGACCCCCTCCTCCAGGAGAGGCCTATGTCTGGGCTGGTGTTATCAGAAACTTCATGGAGGATGCACAGCCTCCACTTGGTCTTATGCCTTTGTTCTTCCTGTTGTACATTCACAAGGCTGTTTACAGCTCCCAGTACTGTGGGGAGGTGGCACTGTGCCCATGGCTTCTCAGAGTTTTCTGGGGCTCAGCTTCTAGCCACGTAATAGGCCAGCCCTGCCTCTTTTCCTAAAAAAAAAAAAAAAAAAAAAAAAATCCTCTCTTTTTTGAAATTCATTTAGTTTTTACACATGTTCTTGCCACCAGTTGTAAAGTCAGATCCACACATAACTTGGCCTTCTTAGGAAAACATTGCAGGCATCTCAACTTTGGATATAACTAAAAACTACAGCGATTTTACTTTTGCTTCCCTGTGAGACTGTAGAAGTTGCCAGGTGCCAGGGATAAGAACCAAGACAAGGTCCAGGGTCTAGCAGATTCAGTGATGTCAGAAATCATGGTGATGACTGGTTTACTTGTTTTTCCCTCTTAGAGAGATGTTTACTGCTACTTTGAGGTGCCACAAGACCGGGCGAGCCGGGAACAACCCTTGCCTAATATTGTCATAGAACTCTCCTCAAAAGGAATTTTCCTAAGTGGAAATGTGCCCAGACTATAGAGACATGGACCAAAATTGCCAAGATGATTTTATATGTACAACTCCTATATTCCACCACTGTTGAAAAATTGATCTGTGCTCGGTTATGTCTTGTGTTATTTTTTTCCTTTTATTTTGAATGGCTTAGAGGCTTCCTAGAAATTGACTGGTGTGTCTCTAATTTCTGCTGAACTGATTTTATTAAAAACACTACACCATAGGGGGTTTGACCTTATAAAATACCAAACATGTCTGCTTTAGAAAATCACAAAGCTTTCCTCTGAAGCGCTCATAAATCTGGTTTCAATATGGGTTGATTAGAGGCTAAAAGCTTGAAAGCAGTGGCATCTAGTATCATGGCTTGGGAACTAGGCTTTTTTGGGGCCAGGATAGTTTCCCCCCCCCACAACCTCTAATTGGTCCTCTTCTCTGCCTCTCAGCCCAAATGACTTTAAACCTCCACAGCTGTGTGAACTTGGGCAAATTATGTAAGGGGAATATTCAGTTTTGTTGCCTGTGAAATGGGAGCCATAGTAACACCTTGTAGGATTATTGTGAAGAGACCTTGTAGCTATTTTCAGTAATAGACACAATAGTCTTATATAAACCATCCCCACATAGTATTCCTTAAAGTCTGAGAACTTCTGCCCATTTTTTGTACCGTACATTAATATTACTTTTTAATATTTAAGACCTTTGAGTACTTGAGACTTGCAGGCCTGGCAGTCACCTGCAAAGGGACTTTAGCATTTTAAATATTCATTTTCAATTTATTATTTTTGGCCTCTTGTGCCTATTAAATAGGTTCATTTGTAATTGTTTCCTTCTATAATACAGATGGCTACTGATAAGAATGTTTTAATCATATATACCGCCTTCAATTTCTGATATATGACAGAATGAAGTTCCCTTGGAGTTTCAGCTGCTCTGAATGGTCAATCCATTGAGAAAACCGATGGCTTTGATAGGTAGCAGATAATGTGTCCACATTGCTTGCGTGGTTTATGTCTGACTGGCACATTCTCAACAAATGCCACAGTCAATTACAACCTGCCCCACAGATGCTCCCAACAAAATACAAGCACTTCCAGAACTGCTTTTAGAACTTTGTGAATTTGGAAGTGGAGGAGCTAGTTAAGAATCACTTAATTTCCCTGGATGAAATTAATTTAGTTACTCTGTGGGTCACAGTTATAATAGAAAAGTTAAATGCTCCAAATACCAATATTTATAATAGAAAAATTGCTCCAGATACAATTGACACCCTTTCCCTCTACCCAATTCATTCTGTCAATATGACTCTATCTGCTGCCTTAAAAAGAGCAGATCATTGATTTTTTGGGAATCAGAGATCCCATAAAATGACAAAATTCAAGTCTCAACTTTTGGCAACTCTTGATTTGGAGTACAGTTTACACTCTGAACATGTCCTTGTTAATCTGCTAACACTGCACCATTTTGCAGTATAGTGGTGTAATTAATTTGTCTGCCATTCCAGGAATTTGAGGATAGAATCGGGAAGGTGGCAGAGCTGAGATTAACCAGTTGGGGGTTGACTTCTTCCAGCAAGGCAGCCATTTTCCAAGGGATGTGCTTTTTCAGAGTTTCAAAGTATTTAGTGCTAAGGAAGGCCTAACAACCAAACTTCTGCAAACTTTTCCCATTCTTTGAATATGAAAAGGGTAACAGGAAAGGCATTGATAAGCAATCTGGGACAATACCTTGGGTAAGCAGTGAGATAATATCAGTCATTTGTCATTCCTCAAGACTTTTAGGAGATTCATTCTTTCTGGAAGCTAATGGCCAGCTGACCTCTCAGGGCAATTTCAAATGGTGTTTAGCTTCCTATATCTTGCAGATTAGATTATGTTGGACTAAATCTAAATAGAACTCAGGAAAGATCAGCTGAAAACTATGCATGCTGTGTGTGTGTGTGTGTGTGTGTGTGTGTGTGTGTGTGTGTATACCATGCTAATTGAATAGACTTTGTAATATAATTTTACATTTAACAGTTTTCAAGGCGCTGCATATGTAGATTTGGAACTTGCGAGAAGTCAGCAATTTGTTTCTAGACATGTGAAGACTAAGTTGTGATGAATTAATAAACTCAGAGGCTGTTGTGTCAATTCGCTCTGAAAGATCTCACATTACAAACCTAATGGAACAAAAATTGTTTTAGCAGTTAAAACCAAGAGAAATACAAAAAGCTCTTTATCCCTGGTTTCTTCCCCTTGGAATTTCCTTAGGGAACTGATGAGGACAGTGGAAAAACACCACACTTCTCAAAGCAAGTTTCTTACTTTTTAAGTGTTACAAGTTCACGTTGGAGCTTTTTTTCTCCCCCTACATTTAGTGGATGTGGTTTTAATGCCATAGCTTTAATTCACAGTTGCCTTGGTAAATGAGGGCATTTCTCACCTGGATTTAGGGATTAAACTGTGCACTCTCCATGGGGAGGACCTGTGATCAATAACCTTTGTACATTTCCAAAATCCAAAGGAGAGAATTAGATGAAGGACTGATTAAGGCCTTTTGTTTTCAGGCACCTGATTTCTGGTTTTTAGTAAATAAACAAATGCGGTCTTTCTCTATCCTAAGTGATGGTTTTACAGACTTATAATTTTTGTATGGAAAGCCTAAAGGAAAACAAATTGCTAGTGAAGGAAGTTGAGGACAAAAAATTCCAATGGGGCTGAGCATTAATGAAACATTGCTAAGGTCAAATACCTGAGTCTACCTTTTATATTTGGTGCAGGCTCTAAGCTCATTTAAGGACACTAATTCTCACACAGAAGTGTATCAATATTCTCCTTTGTACTAAGAGTTGTACTTTCACTTTAGTATTTTAAGATAATCCAAAGTTTTCACCAGTGTCTCTCCAAGGAGTTAAGAACAAGCCACTGAGAGTTTTATTGATCAAAAAGGTGGAAAACCTGATTTAATATTTCATCCTCAATGGCTTGATAGGCCCAGCTACACTAGGGCACCCCTGACAAATTCTCTTTTCTTCTCATGGAAATGAAACTCTTCTCAGAAGCTATAATAAAAGCAGCCAATAGCTCCCCGCGGCTTTCACTGAAGGACAAACCAAGTCGTAAATTCCCTTCTTTTCACAAACTCTTAGCATCTTCATTAAAAGATTACCTTTCACTTCGAAATCCAAATAGCTCTTGTGCATCCACTGCAGTTTTATAATTTAGACTTTTATATTTATTTCTTTTTATCACAGTATTATATAGTTTTTTTTTTTTTGAGACGGAGTTTCACTGTTGTTACCCAGACTGGAGGGCAATGGCATGATCCCAGCTTACCTCAACCTCTGCCTTCTGGGTTCAAGCAATTCTCCTGCCTCAGCCTCCCGAGTAGCTGGGATTACAGGCATGCGCCACCATGCCCAGCTAATTTTTGTATTTTTAGTAGAGACGGGGTTTCACCTTGTTGATCAGGATGGTCTCGATCTCTTGACCTCGTGATTTACCCGCCTCGGACTCTCAAAGGGCTGGGATTATAGGCATGAGCCACCGCGCT
The DNA here is from genome assembly GCF_049354715.1 of Callithrix jacchus. Taxonomy (NCBI): domain Eukaryota; kingdom Metazoa; phylum Chordata; class Mammalia; order Primates; family Cebidae; genus Callithrix; species Callithrix jacchus. The sequence goes on from NC_133508.1 coordinate 28,924,787, forward strand.
TGGCCCTTAGTTTTTTTTTTTTTGAGACAGAGTCTCACTCTCTCACCCAGGCTGGAGTGCAATGGTGTGATCTCAGCTCACTGCAACCTCCGCCTCCCAGGTTCAAGTGATTCTCCTGCCTCAGCCTCCTAAGTAGCTGGGACTACAGGCGCGTGCCACCATGCCTGGCTAATTTTTGTATTTTTAGTAGAGACGGGGTTTTACCATGTTGGCCAGGCTCGTTTCAAACTCCTGACCTCAGGTGATATGCCCATCTCAGCCTCCCAAAGTGCTGGGATTACAGGCATGAGCCACTGGGCCTGGCCTTATTATATTGTGTTCTTTTACGAAAATGATTTATTTTTGTAAGCCCAGTCTGTAGGTCGGGCTGGAGTGTAGTGCCGTGGGATCATAGCTTCCTGCGGCCTTGAACTCCTGGATTCAGCAATCCTCCTACCTCAGCCTCTCAGTAGCTGGGACTACAGGCACAGCCACCATGCCTGGACTGTTTCTGTGTTTTGGTAGAGGTGGAGTCTCCCTGCTGGTCTCAAACTCCTGGGCTCAAGCAATCCTCCTGCCTCAGCCTCCAAAATAACTGGGACTACAGCTGTGCACCACCATGTCCAGCTAATTAAAAATGTTTTTTGTAGAGTTAAGGCTCTCACTTTGTTGTCCGCACTGGTCTCAAACTCCTGGCCTCAAGTGACCCTCCCTCCATAGCCTCCCAAAGTGCAAAGATAAATTTTGAAAAACAAATGTATATGTTGAGCAGGGGTGGCAGGTGGGGGAGGGAAGGGAAGGTCATTGATGATTTCACAATCCTTATACAGTATTTCTTCTAGATTCCTGTGTTCCTTTTACTTATTTACATATATTAAAATACACACATATCTTTATATTTTCCGAGTCCTGGCTCAAACCAGTGTCAACAATTTTTTAAAAATGTTTTAGATTTTAAAAAATTGATACATAATAGGTGTACATATTTTGGGGGGCACATGTGATAATTTAATACATTCATGTAATTTGTACAGATCAAAGCAGTATAATTGGGTGTCTATTGCTTTAAATATTTGTCTTTGTTTTATACTAGAAATGTCTGAATTATTATCTTCCAGTTATTTTGAAATATCTAACAGATTACTGTAAACTGTAGTCACCCTACTGATCCGTCAAACACTGGGTCTTATTTTTCTCTATCAAACTATTGGTACCGACAAATCAAGCTCTCTTCATCCCGGGGGATTGAAGTGCTCGCTAAAAATTGAATACTTACTAAAAGTTGAATAAATGTGGAAGAGAGAAAATCTGCCTCTCTAAAGCAACACTGTTGTGGATATCTTAAAATGCAAACGTCTTGGCTGGAAGTTGGAAATTGTATTCTGTCTGTTAAACCTGGTGTAGCATTCATCTCACTTGAAGTGATGGTATTTGTTCACCAATTTCTCAGCCTGGACACAGCAAGAAGGTGCGGCTGGTTTAGGAGGTGGCTTTCAAGAGGCTGTCCATCCGGGCTTGGGAAATGTCAAGGGACATTTCTCTGTTCTGACACTTGATTGTGACGCAGGTTGCGATGTAACTCTTTCCAAGGACTGGATTGTGACAATCGCCACCGTTGGACTATAAAACCCAAACATCCCTCTCCAGCTCCTTTAGCAGTGGGAGGTTGTGTGCTGGCATTTGTATGCAAATTGGCACGAGGAGTTAACAGGTTGCTGTGAAATGCTCAATTTGTTTATCCCAACCTGGAAAGTCCAAGCTTTTCTTCCGAGGCAGATTTATAGAGCTATTTTTCATGGCTCTCAGCAATGAATTGAATTCAGCAGGGTCCCCAGGATTTCCATGAACTCAAATGGGCTTCAGAGCAGAAGAGCGCTGCCAGTTCCCTGGACTGACACAGACAGAGGTGGCCTTTGTGAAGCCACTTACCACGTTCTACAGTTCCTCTGGTACTCTGCTGCCTAGTCCCAGGCTAAGCGACAGCAAACTGCAAGGGGGAGAAGGAAAACCCTCTCTTCAGAATATCCAGACACAAATACCTCATTTGGAGAAAAATACATTGTCCAATTTTTTTGGTCTTCCCGTTTCTTCTGAGAAGTCACACCTTTGCACCTGGCCTAAAGAAGGACCTCCCCCTCCAATCTCTCACTACGTTGTGTCTTTGTATGTATTTGCGTTAGTCAAAAGCTTTTTCTGAAAGTGCTTATCCTAATATTTTTTTCTTTTTTGAGACAGGACCTCCTTCCGTTGTGCGATCTTGGCTCACTGCAGCCTCAACATTCCAGGCTCAAGCAATTTTCCCACCTCACCCTTACGAGTAGCTGGGACTACAGGTGTGCACTGCCACACCCAGCTAATCTAAAAAATTTTTTGTAGAGATGGGGCGGTCTCACTATGTTGCCCAGGTTGATCTTGAATTCCCGGGCTCAGGTGATCCACCTTGGCCTCCCAAAGTGCTGGGATTATAGGTGTGTGCTACCACATCTAGGCCATCCTAATGTTTTTATGAGCCTGTGCAGCTGTGATATGGTTTGGCTCTGTGTCCCCATCCATACATCATGTCAAATTGTAATCCCCACGTGTTGGCAGAGGGACCTGGTAGGAGGTGATTGGATCACTGGGGTGGATTTCCCCTTGCTGTTCTTGTTATAGTGAGTGAATTCTCAGGAGATCTGATTATTTAAAAGTGTATGGCACTTCTCTCTCCCTCCTCCTCCCACCCTTCTTCCTCCTCCCTCTCTTTCTTTTTTCTTCTGGCTCTCTCTTCCTCTCCCTCTCCCCTTCCTTCCCTCCCTCTCACTCTCTCCTCCTCTCACCCTTCTCTCTCTCTCAACTCCCTCTCTCCCTCCCCTCTCTCTCAACTCCCTCTCTCCCTCCATCTCTCTCTCTCTACCTCTCTCAACTGCCACCATGAGAAGAAGGTGCTGGCTTCCCGGCTGCCATGATTGTAAATTTCCTGAGGCCTCCCTGTCATGCTTCCTGTTAAGCCTATGGAACTGTGAGCCAATTAAACATCTTTTCTTCATAAATCCCCAGTCTCAAGTAGTTCTTTATAGCAGTGAGAATGAACTAATATGAGCTGCTATGAGTATGTTCTGGCCTCTGAGAGACCTGGGTTCAAGTTCAGACTTACCCTGTCACTAATGGTATGACCTTGGGCTAATCACCCTCTCAATTTCCTCACATAATGAACGTAGTAAGATTATTAGCTCTTTATTTTTTAAAGATTTTTATTTTTATTTATTTTTTGAGACAGAGTTTTGTTCTTGTTGCCCAGGCTGGAGTACAATGGTGTGATCTCAGCTCACCACAAACTCTGCCTCCCAAGTTCAAGAGATTCTCCTGCCTCAGCCTCCCGAATAACTGGGATTACAGGAACGTGCCACACACCTGGCTGATTTTGTATTTTTAGTAGAGATGGGTTTCTCTATGTTGGTCAGGCTGGTCTTGAACTCCTGACCTCAGGCGATCTGCCCGCCTCAGCCTCCCAAAGTGCTGTGATTACAGGGGTGAGTCACTGCACCCGGCTATTTTATAAAGGTTTTATTTATTTATTTTTAGAGACAGGGTCTTGCTCTGTCACCCAGGCTGGAGTGCAGTGGTGCAATTATGACTCACTACAGCCTCGAACTCCTGGGCTCAAGTGATCCTCCCACCACAGCCTCCTGAGTAGCTGAGACCATAGGGTTGTGCCACCATGCTGGGCTTTATTAGTGCTTTGGGTTGTTGTGAGGATTGAATGAGATAATGCAAATAAACACTTAGCACAGTTCCTAACAACACTGTGAAAGTCAGCCAGTCCTCCTAACTACTGTTCCTTCATGAGCCCTCACAATGCCTAGGAAACACACACGGGTGATAGAGGTCACCATGCTGACTCTACAAATGGAAGATCCAAAGATCCAGGCCAGGTGTGGTGGCTCATGCCTGTAATCTCAGCCCTTTGGGAGGCTGAGGTGGGTGGATCACTTGAGGTCAGGAGTTTGAGCCCAGCCTGGACAACATGGTGAAACCTCATCTCTACTAAAAATGCAAAACTTGGTTGGGCATAGTAGTATGTGCCTGTAATCCCAGCTATTTGGGAGGCTGAGGCTGGAGAGTCACTTGAACTGGAGAGGTGGAGGTTGCAGTGAGCTAAGATCGCACCACTGCACTCCAGCCTGGGTGACAGAGTGAGACTATGTCTCAATAATAATAATAATATCCAGTGATGTTTAAGCTTCTTATTTGTCAGTGTGAGTGTCTTGAATTTGCTTTAACTTTCCACAGTTATATTTTGCTCGAGACAGTAGGAAAGTACTTAATTTTTATTTAAACACATTGAAACTACCAGATCCATTGCAGGAAAATGTTATGTATTAGGAACATTTACAATGTGTCAGTTTACCATCTTCAAAACCAGGAAGGACGTGCTCCATGTTACAGCAAATACCTATTTTTGCACATTCTGTTAATGAATACACACACCTGTTGAGTGCGCTTGTTTGTGCTGCTGACGGGGCCAAGCCACAGTTCTGGGCAATGCCTGAGCCTGGAGCACAAGTGGTTCGAGCTCTTGGCATTGCCCACTGTCTTTCTGCTTGGGGGTCCAGGTGAATGGTGAAGTTTGTCTCACAGGGAGGAAAAAGGCACATTAATTTGTCCCAGGCTGGGTGTGATGGCTCACGCCTGTACTCCCAGCACTTTGGGAGGCTGAGGCAAGAGGATTGCTTGAGCCGAGGAGTTGGAAACCAGCCTAGGCAAAATGGTGAAACCCCATCTATATAAAACATTTAAACATTAGCGAGGCACGGTGGTGTGTGCCTGTGGTTCCAGCTTCTCGGGAGGCTGAGGTGGGAGGATTGCTTGGACCTGAGAGGTCGATGCTGCAGTGAGATATGATGGCGCCACTGCTCTCCCTCCTGAGTAACAGAGCGAGATCTTGTCTTAAATTTGTTGTTGTTGTTCTAGAGCACACCTGTAATCCATAAACCAGGTGAGGTCTGTTCTCCTGAGAATCTGGGCTTCTGAGAAATTTGCTGAACTAGCCCAGTGCGGTGGCTCACGCCTGTAACCCTAGCATTTTGGGAGGGTGAGGTGGGCAGATCATTTGAGGTCAGGAGTTTGAGAGCAGCCTGGCCAACATGGTGAAACCCCATCTCTACTAAAAATACAAAAATTAGCTGGGCTTGGTGGCACGTGCCTATAATCCCAGCTACCCAGGAGGCTGAGGTGGGAGAATCGCTTGAACCCAGGAGGCAGAGACAGCAGTGAGCCAAGATTGTGCCACTGCACTCCAGCCTGGGTAATAGAGCAAGATGCCATCTGAAAACAAACAAACAAACAAACAAACAAAAAACAAAAAACAAAAAAGAAATTTGCTGGACTAAAAACACAATACAGCTTTAAAAATCATAGTATAAATCATAAACCCGCCACCTAGTCATTTATTGTTCCTTATTAAGGAATGGTAGAGCTGGGCACACTGGTTCATACCTGCAATCCCAGCACTTTGGGAGGTTAAGGCAGGAGGATCTCTTGAAGCCAGGAGTTCAAGATCAGCCTGGGCAACCTTGTCCCTACAAAAAAAAAAAAAAAAAAAAATTTAAATTAACCAGGTATAGTGGCATGCAGCTATAATTTCAGCTGCTCAGGAGGCTGAGACAGGAGGAAGGTTTGAGCCCAGGAGGTTGAGGCTGCAGTGAACTGTGATTGTGCTACTGCAGTTCAGCCTGGGTGACAAAGCAAGACCCTCAAAAAAAAAAAAAAAGCGAGAGAGAGACTGTTGGGACATAAATGCTTCTGTGATTTAGTGTTCATATAAGTGAGGCTAATATGCATGTTACTTAAGATATTGACAAATCGGTGGGACTTCCCTAAGCCAAGCAATTGATCTGTGTGTCCCACATCTGTCCAGCACCTTTAAGGAGCCACCAGCACCTTCCTGCAGGCACTTGCTGCGTGAGACCCAGAAGGCAGTTCTAGCATATTTCTCATTAGCAGACCAGCTCGGGAACCTTTCCTCCCACCCTGAGTCTTGCTCTTAACCCCTTCTCTTCTGCTCCCTCAAAATGACCTTTGTTGCTGATGATAACATTTCACCTTCCACTCCCCCTGTTGACTTGATACTTCCTGCCCATCCCAGCTCTCCACGACTCAGGCTGCCTCTGGGGTTCCACCTCTGGCTTACTCTGCCTCCTTTTGCTCTGACTTCATGCTCTTAATCTCTTTTATTTATTTATTATTATTATGATTTTTTTTTTTTGAGATGGAGTCTCTCTATGTCACCCAGCCTGGAGTGCAGTGGTGCAATCTAGGCTCACTGCAAACTGCACCTCCTGGTTCAACTGATTCTTCTGCCTCAGCCTTCCAAGTAGCTGGGACTACAGGCACGCACCACCACGCCTGGCTAAATTTGTGGTTTTAGTAGAGAAGGGGTTTCATCATGTTGGTCAGGTGACCTCAATCTCCTGACCTTGTGATCCACCCGACTCAGCCTCCCAAAGTGTGTGAGCCACCATGCCCGGCATCTTTTATTTATTATTATTATTATTTTGAGACAAAGTCTTGCTCTGTTGCCCAGGCTGAAGTGCAGTGGCATGATCTTGGCTCACTGTAACCTCCACGTCCCTGATTCAAGCAATGATTCTCCTGCCTCAGCCTCAGTAGCTGGGATTATAGGCGCCCACCACCACACTTGGCTAATTTTTGTATTTTTAGTAGAGATGGGGTTTCACCATGTTGGGCACGCTGGTCTCGAACCCCTGACCTCAAGTGATCTGCCCATCTCAGATTCCCAAAGTGCTGGGATTACAGGCATGAACCACCACACCTGAACTCTTTCTTTTAAAAACATAAATTATTATTGTTATTTTTGAAACAGAGTCTCACTGTCACCCAGTCTGGAGTGCAGTGACATGAACACAGCTCACTGCACCCTTGACTTCCCAGGCTCAACCCATTCTCCTGCCTCAACCTCCTGAACAGCCGAGACCACAGGCACACGCCACCACACCAAGCTAATTGAAGAAAAAGCCATTTATTCCAACATTCTATACTGAGTAGTGAGATTTAGTGAACCAAGTCGTCTTTCACTTTCGTCTTCTTCATTTGCAAAGTGAGAGTTACAGGATCACAATGTTTTCCTCCAGCCTCAAATGCATGTATGAAAATCCTAGAGTGGTCCTAAGGCGCTTTGATCTCCTTGGAAAAGGCATTATAGATGGGAATTACTATTAAAATGCTATTTTGAAATAAAGATGAGCTTTTTCTCATGTACTTCTATGTTTGTACTTCTTCCATACTTTTCGTTCTCATTCCTTTGTAAATACAGGTTTGTGTCTGATTTCTCTCATGTTTATATCCAGTAAAGTTTGCTTTAAGAAGATGGAAAATGGCAAATACACAGTTACATGCTTGATGCCATCTTTCCTGTTTCTTTTATTTTTTTTAAATTTTCTAAATTTTGGCTCGAAACTTTCCTCAGAGCCATCTTTGCTTTTCAACCAATAAAACCATTACCTATTTGGACATTGTTTGTAATTGAATTTACATTTATAATAAACCTCAGATTTAGAGCTAAAGAATGAAGGGAGAGAAGAAGGAGAAGGCCAGACATTGTAATTAATAAAAGCAGTAGCCATGTTATTATATACAGTTTAAAAAACACATTAATTTTTTCTGAGTCTCCTGAATAAAGATGAAACAAAACAAAACAAAGTTCAACCAAAAAACCCCTGAAAACAAAGAACTTTGAAACAATCCTGCTTAAAAATAAGTTGAAAAATAACCTTGTGTTTTTCTTCCTGCTTAAGATGAATACTATACAGAGTGAAATTGCCCTTTGTTTTTGAAATTTCTCTAAAATAAACAGAAATGTTGAGATGAGTAGACTTGGTCTTGGTTAGATACATCACAAAGGGCTTGATGTGGTGGCTCACGTCTGTAATCCCAGCACTTTGGGAGGCCAAGGTGGATGGATGGCTTGAGCCCAGGAGGTCGAGAGCAGCCAGGGCAAAATAGTGAGACTCTGTCTCTACAGAAAATAAAAAGTTAGCCAAGCATGGTGGTGCTCGCCTGTGGCCCCAGCTACTAGGGAGGCTGAGGTGGGAGGATCACAGGAGCCCAGGAATTCAGGGTCGCAGTGAGTCGTGATGATGCCACTGCACTCCAGCCTGAGCGACAAGGCGAGACCCTGTCTCTGAAAACAAAACCAAACCCAAACTAAACAAACAAAAGAAAAAAGAAGAAATATTTATGCTTCTTTTAATTTGTTTTTATTATTATTTTAATAGAGATGGGAGTTCACCTTCTTGGCCAGGTTGGTCTTGATTTCTTGGCCTCAAGTGATCCTCCTGCCTTGGCCTCCCAAAGTGCTGAGATTACAGATGTGAGCCACTGTGTCTGGCCAAATAGTTATGTTTCTTATTGGCTTAAATGTTTAATACTTAAATGGTGCATAAATATTGCAAATTTGGGCGTTCTCCCTACCTCCTAGTTAAGAAACACTGACAAAGTGACTCACTCAAGGCCATGCTGTGAGCAAGGACTCAGACCTGGGATTTTGGCCCAGGATTAAATTATTAGGACACGTTCACCCCAAAGGATACTGAAAACTTTTAAGAACAATAATATTAAGTTTATAAGCTTTTATATCTGAATGGAAACCATATAATGGTACTTTGTCTCATGTAGTGTCTTCTCTTTTTCAGAAAGTCTAAACCCCAATGGCACTATTTCTGCTGAGACACACCCCATCTACCTATGGAACTGGGAAGGAATTCTTGGCTACTTATTTCTGGGATGTGGTTTGGGAGATTAGAAGAAATTTCTCCTCTTCTCCCCAGGTTTGACTCCTTGAGGGAAGTTTCCACGTTTTATGTGCCATTCTGGAATTTATGAGAAACAACTTTTTTTTTTTATAAGACAGAGTCTCACTCTGTCACCCAGGCTGGAGTGCGGTGGAGCAATCTTGTGTCACTGCAGCCTCTGCCTCCTGGGTTCAGGTGATTCTCCTGCCTCAGCCTCGAGTAGCTGGGACTACAAGTGCGCACCATCACGCCAGGCTAATATTTATATTTTTAGTAGTGATGGGGCTTCATCATGTTGGCCAGGCTGGTCTCCAACTCCTGACCTCATGATCTGCCCGCCTCAGCCTCCCAAAGTGCTGGGATTACAGGTGTGAGCCACTGTGCGCATCTGAGAAACAAATTTTTATTCTCCTTTTGAATGACCTGCTTACTCTAGGGATAAGGAGAGACCACTGTTAACTAACTTACCCCGCTTTTTTTCGGCTTTGTGGGGGATGAAAGATGGGGAAAAACACAATCTCATCCTCTCATTTACCTCTCATTGCCTATTTCCTTACAAACCACCCACCAGACAAAAAGAAGCAGAAATCGATCAATTCTGATTTGTGTGTGTGTGGTTTGTATTAGTGAACCATTCTGAAATACTTTTTTTTAAAGTGAGAAACTTTTCCCTCAGAAACGTATAGAATTACCTGTAGGGAAAACAACATGATGTATTGAATTTACTCTTTCAATAGTCTTGTTTTTTCATTCTTCACTAAGAACAGGAGATCCTGGTGCAATTTCAGTGACTGTCAGCATATAGTTTGTAAAGTCACAAAATGTCAAACTTCATGTAAATTGTATTTCTAAAGGCTCAGCAGCCCCCAGGCACTATAATTATATCCTGACGGTGTCTTACTCACAAAAGAGACTCAAACAACTTTTCAAAACCATGCTTTGACAGTCCCATTCACTTTATCCCTAACACTATCTTAAAAGAATTTCCTTTCAGAAAATAGTCAGTGCAGGGCAGGGAAATTTTCTCCTTGATTGAATTCAGAGAAGAGTAGAGTTCTATTTCCAAAATAATCAGCCAGCCAGAGACATTCAGCTTCTTACTGAGCAGTGAATATTTGATATTTCAGAACTAAAGTAAGCAGCTTAATGAAACTTGTCAGGCACTGATAAAATGCTAGAATAAGAAAATTAAGACTTCAGGTTACTTCAGAATAACTAGAGTTTCAAAGGTCAACGTTTAACTATTCCAGGTTTTGCTTAAATGAAATGTAGGAGAGAGAGCAAGGGGGAGAGAGAGAGGGAAAAATAATTCTGGATTGGTTATATCAACACATTAAAAGTTGCCCTGGACAGGGTACTGGAAGAAAGGTTTAACAATTTTTTTTCCTTTTTTTTTTTTGTGGAGACAGGGTCTAGCTCTGTTGCCCAGGCTGGAGTGCAGTGGTGCAATCATGGCTCACTGCAGCCTTGAACTCCTGGGCTCAAGCAATCTTCCCGCCTCAGCTTCCTGAGTAGTGGGGACTATACAGACATACATCCCACCACACTGGCTAATTATTTTATTTTGTTTTTTGTTTTTAATGTAGAGATGGGGACCTTGTTATGTTGCCCAGGCTGGTCTTGGACTTCTGGTCTCAAGTGATCCTCCTGCCTCAGTCTCCCAGTGTTGGAATTACGGATGTAAGCCACCATGCCTGGCCAGTTTTAGCAATTTTAGAGAATTCTTTATGTATTATACACAGCTGAGTAATCTTGATTTTATTTTCTTTCTGTCATTCAGACTGGAAGGCAGTGGTGCGATCTTGGCTCACTGCAACCTCTGCCTCCTGGGCTCAAGCGACTTTCTTGCCTCAGCCTCCCTAGTAGCTTGGAATACAGGCGCCTGTCATCACGCCCAGCTAATTTTTGTATTTTTAGTAGAGATGGGGTTTTACCATGTTGGCCAGGCTGGTCTTGAACTCTTGACCTCAAGTGATCTGCCCGCCTTCGCCTCCCAAAGTGCTGGGATAACAGGCGTGAGCCACTGCACATGGCCATAATCTTGATTTTTTTTGTATTCAATGGTTGCATGAAAGAGAGAGAGCAATCAAGAGAGAGAGGAATAAAAACAAACAAAAAGAATGAGATAGAAGAAAGAAAACATAAAGGAATATTAGAAGAGTAGGAGGAAATTAAATTTCTTCCTGGAACGTGGAACAGGGAAACAAATGGAGCAGGTTACCGTTTAATGGAGTCAGCCCCAGGGTCATGGGTGGGCTCCCAGCAGCAGCTAAATCCAGTGCCAGGAGCCTTGAGAGCTGAGACCCTGGAGGAGGGAAGCGGCAGGGTCAGCAGCAAGGGCTCACTCCCAGAGTTGTCGCTGATCTGAGGCAAAGCCGTGTTCCGGCCCCTCCTAGACTGCTAGTTCCTCATCATTTTTAATAGCTCCTCCACACTGTCCTTGGCCTTGCTGGCAAAACTCTAGGGTGAGGTGGCTTGAAGTAAGGCCCACAGATTGAGGCTACTGCACAAACTGTTTTGTACTGGTTCGTGATGAGATAAATGCAGAATTGTTGTTATGTTGCTGCAAAAGTAATTGTGGGTTTTGCCATTAAAAGTCATTGCAAAAACTGCAATTACTTTTGAACCTACCTAATAATTTTTGTTTTCTTTTTTTGAGACAGGATCTCGCTCTGTCACCCAGGCTAGAGTGCAGTGGTGTGATCTTGGCTCACTGCAGCCTCCACCTCCTGGGCTCAATTGACCCTCCTGCCTCAGCCTCCCGAGTAGCCGGGACTACACTTGTGTACCACCGTGCCCAGCTAATAAGCATAAAAAATAAAGGAAAGCAATTATATACTTTTAGCAATTTGGTGGAGTCATTTCGTGTCTGTTGAATCTAATAATAAATATTTTAAAAATGGGGCTTCATTTAGCGTATCTTTGTTTTTAATTTCATTTCTGCCAGTACTATCTTTTTAATGTATTTTATAAAATACCAGTTTGTGAGAGTTTGGCAGGAAACTGGCCTTCTATCATAAAGAGTTTGGGAAACATTGCTCTGGAGAACGAGGGGGTAAACCAGAAGTATTTTTGGGAAAGAGGTATCACTCTCTGCCAAACGTAGATGGAGATTATGAAGCAAAGGTTTGAAGGTTCCTTACCCTGAAGAGAGTGGTCTGAATCAAGGCTTTCTAGGGAGCGGTGTTCTTTAGAGCAATGGTTCTCAAACGCATTTGTCGTGATTCCCTATACACTGAAACAAATCCATTTTCCTATTTTTTAATTGCTAGGATATAGAAATGCAATTGGTTTTGTTTTGTTTTTCTGAGACAGAGTCTCGCTTTGTCACCCAGGCTGGAGTGCGGTGGCATGATGATCTCAGCTCACTGCAATCTCCACCTCCCGGGTTCAAGCGATTTCCCTGCCTCAGCCTCCTGAGTACTTGAGATTAGAGACATGTGCCACCACACCCAGCTAGCAATTAGTTTTTAAAATGTTTTCTTTCCTTCTTTCTTTCTTTCTTTCTTTCTTTCTTTCTTTCTTTCTTTCTTTCTTTCTTTCTTTCTTTCTTTCTTTCTTTCTTCCTTTCCTTCCTTCCTTCCTTTCTTCTTTCTTTCTTTCTTTCTTTCTTTCTTTCTTCTTTCTTTCTTTTTTCTTTCTTTCTTTTTCTTTCTCTCTTTCTTTCTTTTTTTGAGATGAAGTCTTGCTCTGTTGGCCAGACTAAAGTGTAGTGCTGTGATATTGGTTCACTGCAACCTCTGCCTCTTAGGTTCAAGCAGTTCTCCTGCCTCAGCCTCCTGAGTAACTGGGACTACAGGCATCCACCACCACACCCAACTAATTTTTGTATTTTTAGTGGAGACAGGGCTTCACCATGTGGGCCAGGCTGGTCTCTAACTCCTGACCTCAAGTGATCTGCCCACCTCGGCCTCCCAAAGTACTGGGATTACATGCGTGAGCCACCACGCCGGGCCAGGATGGTTATTTAAAAAACAAATCACAGTGAAAAACCTGGAATATAGCACATGTGGGTGAGGACGTGAAGAATCGTAACCCTAGTGCATTGCTTCTGGGAATGTAAAATGATGCCACTGCCAGAGAAAACTGTCCTGTGGTTCCTCAAAAAGTTAAAATAGAATTATCACATGACCAAGCAGTTCTCCTACCCCTCTGTACATATCCAAAGTAATTGAAAGCAGGGACTCAAACGGATATTTGTACACCAATGTTCAGAGCAGTGTTATTCACAATAGTCAAAAGGTGGAAACAAGGAGTGTGTCCATCAACAAACGAATGGAAAAACAGTATCCAGTACGTATACACAATAGAGTATTGTCCATGAAAAGTGAAATTCAGACACATGCTACAACCCAGGATGAACCTTGAAAATATCATTTGAGTGAAATAAGCCATACACAAATGGACAAGTATTGTATCATTCCATTTATATGAAGTATCTGGAGTAGGCAAATTCATAGGGACAGAAGTAAAATAGGGGTTCCCAGGGACTGGGGAAAGGAAAGTGGGAAGTTACTGGGTTAATGGGTTGGGACTTTCAGTTTGGGATGATGAAAGGTTCTGGGAATGGACTGAGGTAATGATTGCCCAGCAATGTGAAGGCACTCAATGCCATTGAACCTTACACTGAAAACTGGTTAAAATGGTATATTTCATGCTCTGTGTGTGTGTATATGTATAATACTCATTACTTTATTATTATACATATATAATGAATCAAAGTTCCCTGCAGCCTTGAATACCTGGGCTCAAGCGATCCTCCCACTCCAGCCTCCCCAGTAGCTGAGACCACAGTTGTGTCCCACTGCACCTGGCTAATTTTTTTGTGATGGAGTTTCACTCTGTGGCCAGGCTGGAGTGCAGTGGTGCGATCTCTGCTCACTGCAACCTCCGCCTCCTCAGTTCAAGCAATTCTCCTGCCTCAGAAGCCTCTGAGTAACTAGGACTACAGGCACACACCACCACACCCAGCTAAATTTTGTATTTTTAGTGCAGACGGGGTTTCACCATGTTGGCCAGGATGGTCTCAATCTCCTGACCTCATGATCCGCCTGCCTTGGCCTCCCAAAGTGCTGGGATTATAGGTGTGAGCCACCGTGCCTAGCCTATCGCTAATTAAAAAAATTTTTTTTGTAGAGACAGGGTCTCGCTATGTTGCCCAGGCTTGTCTTGAACTCTTGAACTCAAGACCTTGGTCTCCCAAAAAGCTGGGATTACAGGCGTGAGCCACCATGCCCAGATGATATATATTTTTAAAAGCTTATAGAGACAGAGACATTTGGGGAAGAATTGGTTTCTCATGGTACGGTTTCTTTTTTAGGAGGACATATGTTCGTGGGATTGTCTCTACATCATAAAAAGGAAGAAATTAACACAGCTTTAGCCAGCTTCATCTGATCTAGGATTTTCCACAGCTTTTAATATTTCCTTTATTCTACCAGCCTTCTTTGAGTTCCACCAGCTGAAACATCGTAAATATGTGTTAGGAACACGGGTGAAAGTGAAAGGAAATCAATGTCTCTCACTCACTGGTGAGATATCCTGCAATTGTCTTTTACCCATCAGGAAGAAACGATTTCCTCTCATTTTGTCTTAGTGTTTTCCTCCTGGAAGCTGTAAACTGTTATGTGAGACCATTTTTGCATTGCTATAAAGGAATAGCTGAGGCTGGGTAATTTATAACGAGAAGAGGTTTAGTTGGCTCACGGTTCTGCAGGCTGTACAGGAAGCATGGTGCTAGCATGTACTTGTGTTAAAGCCTCGGGAAGCTTCCAATCATAGCGGAAGGGGAAGGGGGAACAGCGGCATCACATGGCGAGAGCTGGAGCAAGAGACAGAAGGAGGAGGCCCTAGACTCTTCTAAACAAGCAGGTCTCGAACAAATTCACAAGAGAGACCTCACTTATCAGCAAGGCAATGGTGCTGAAGCATTCATGAGGGATCCACCCCCATGATCAAGTCACCTCCCACCAGGTCCCACATTTAACATTGGAAATCACATTTCTTTCTTTCTTTTCTTTTTTTCTTTTCTCTTTTGAGACGAAGTCTCACTCTGTTGCCCAGGCGTGATCTCAGCTCACTGCAACCTCTGTGAGTGATTCAAGTGATTCTCGTGCCTCAGCCTCCCAAGTAGCTGGGATGACAGGTGCCCACGACCATGCCCGGCTAATTATTTTTTGAGACAGAATCTCAGTCTGTTGCCCAGACTGGCATGCAGTGGTGTGATCTTGGTTCACTGCAACCTTCCCCACCTGGGTTCAAGTGACTCTCCTGCCTCAGCCTCCAGAGTAGCTGGGACTACAGGTGTGTGCCACCACACCCACCTACTTTTTCTATTTTTAGTAGAGACGGGGTTTCACCATGTTGGCCACGCTGGTCTCCAACCTCCTTGATCAAGTGATCCACCTCCTTGGCCTCCCAAATTGCTGGAATTACAGGCGTGAGCCACTGTACTCAGCTGAAAATCATATTTCATCATGAGATTTGGAGGGGACAAACATCCAAACCAGGTCTTGTTCTTCCTAGTTCTTATCACAGTTCCTGGGTGCTCAGGATTTATCAGATCTTCAGCTGGTTTGAAGGCAATGGACCTGAGACCTCCATGGCACCAGAGAAGAAGGAGGAAATCAGGCCTTCGTGGGGTTGGTCCAAGGGGACACTGGCAGCACACATGTCTCTTGAGTGAGGTGACTGGTGGAGAGCTGAGGCCCATGTGGCCTGATCTGAGCTGGCGTTGTTGCTGAGGGGACATAGGCAGATGGCAGGCAGCACCTTGGAGCTGAATGGTCACCCCATTCTGACCAGGACTCCAGCAGGAGCCACCCGTGCAAAATTCATTCGGCCCATGTTGAGAAAAAGTTACAAGTGCTGCGAAAGGCTTCTGCTTGGGGTTTGGCTTCAGATTTCCAATCCTTCACTGTGAATTGGCAACTAAGTTGAATCTGAGGGGCACAGCACTGCTGGCTGTTGGCTGGTTTAAGGTGTACTTGGCTGTAAATGTCCTCTAGGTCATGAGTTCAAAGAGAATTCCGGGTTCTAACTGCTGCTGAATGTGGCTCTAAGGGGAATCTTTTTCTGGTCAGGCTGAGTCAGAGACAGCGAGAGGCTAGCAGTCAGAGCCCTGGCTGATCTGGGCAGAGAAAGGACTGAGAATGGGACACAAATGTGCTGCAGATTCAGTTTAGTGTCACACAACATTTTGTGTTCCAGAAGAGAGACTATTTACATTACATTCTGTATTATTACATTATTACATTTAGTCTTATTCCTTTTTCTTAAGCTAGTTTAATAAATTTATCAGCAACTTCTTTTTCTTAGATATAGGATCTTGCTCTATTGGCCAGACTAAAGAGCAATGGGACTGTCATAGCTCACTGTAGCCTCAAACTCCTGGGCTCAAGTGATCCTCCTACCTCAGCATCCTATGTAGCTGTGACTACAACAGGTGTGTACCACCACACCTGGCTAATTAAACTTTTTTTTTTTTTTTTAAAGAAACAAGGTCTTGCTATATTGCCCAGGCTGGTCTTCAACTCCTGGTCTCAAGCAATCCTCCTGCCTTACCCTACTAAAGTGTTCAGACTAAAGGTGTGAACCATTTTGCCTGCTATTATCAGTAACTTCTAACATATTGGATTGGTCTAGTAAGGGCCCATGGTCATTCTTCTCCATGTCATGTTCCAGCTTCTTCTTCTTCTTCCTTTTTTTTTGTTTTTTTGAGATTGAGCCTTCGCTTTGACACCCAGGTTGGAGTGCAGTGAAATCTCGGCTCATTGCAACCTCTGCCTCCCAGATTCAGGTGATACTCATTCCTCAGCCTCCCAAGTAGCTAGGATTACAGGTATGTGTCAACATGCACAGCTTTTTTTTTTTTTTTTTGTATTTTTAGTAGAGACAGGGTTTCACCATGTTGGCCAGGCTGGTCTTGAACCCCTGACCTCAAGTGGTCCACCTGCCTTAGTCTCCTAGAGCGCTGGGATTATAGGCATGAGCCCCCGCACCTGGCCCATGTTCCACCTTCTTGTCCAAGCTTCGAGTCAGCACTTTTGATGAGTGTAATTTTGGACATGGGCGATTTTGTAGTTCTGACTCGGGTCTTGCTCTTGAATGCTCCCTGTCTCTTTCAGCGAAACCCCATTTATGTGTCCAGCTTTGGAATTCTAGGAACATGAAAACTCCAGGGATGTTGGGTTTGCCTTTGCTTCTTCTGATCGATGTTCTTTAATCTCTTAACATGAACTAAACCTGTTCCTGAAAAACTAGAGTTTGCTAAAGACAGTATCTTTTTTTTCGAGATGCAGTTTTGCTCTGTTGCCAGGCTGGAGTGCAGTGGCACGATCTTGGCTCACTGCAACCTCTGCCTCCTGGGTTCAAGCGACTGTCCTGCCTCAGCCTCCCAAGTAGCTGGGACTACAGGTGTGCCCCATCATGCCCAGCTAATTTTTGTATTTTTAGTAGAGACAGGGTTTCACCATGTTGGCCAGAATGGTCTCAATCTCTTGACCTTGTGATCTGCCTGACTCGGCCTCCCAAAGTGCTGGGATTACAGGCGTGAGCCACCCCGCCCAGCTGCTAAAGGCAGTATCTTAATCAATACTTCAAATTCAGGAATTTAACTAATTGTTCATTTCTCTCCTCTGCAAATGGGAGTGCTCTGTTGTCTATGCTCTAGGAAGCTGAGCTGGAGGAGGCTTTCTTGTAATTGTTTATTTTCCTCATGCAGGAAAAGCACCCTGCTTTGGACTGAAGATTCTCTGTTGCTGTAGATTTATCATGCTTGCTCCTTGAGTTGCTCCTGGAGTTTCCTTTTCTCTAGGAGCAGGATCTCAGTTTGGGCAGTGATTTGGTTCTGGAATGCCTTCTGCTTTTCTGTTTGTTGCCTTTGAACATATTTTTGTTTGTTTTTTTCTTGAGTCAGGGTCTTACTCCATTGTCCAGACTGGAGTGCAGTGGTGTGATTACAGCTCACTGCAGTCTCAAACTCCTGAGCTTAAGCGATCTTCCTGCCTCCATCTCCTGAGCAGCTGGGACTACATGAATGTACCACCATGCCAGGCTAATATTTTTATTTTGAATTTTTGTAAACACAAGGTCTTGCTATGTTGCCCAGGCTGGTCTTGAACTCCTGGCTTCAAGTGATCTTCTTGTCTTGGCCTTCTAAATTGCTGGGATTCAGGTGTGAGCCACTGTGCCTGCCCTAAAAAGATTTTTGACAAAGCTTCACCCCAAAGAAAGAAGCCCAGATGTGTCTTCCTGGGGATAATGGGGTGCTGCTGTGGCATCTTAAAAGTGGCATTTCTGGGCCAGGCATGGTGGCTCACACCTGTAATCCCAGCACTTTGAGAGGCTGAGGCAGGCAGATTGCCTGAGGTCAGGAGTTTGAGACTAGCCTGGCAAACATTGTGAAACCCTATCTCTACTAAAAATACAGAAGTTAGCCGGGTGTGGTGGTGCACGCCTGTAGTCCCAGCTGCTGCGGAGGCTGAGGCAGGAGAATCGCTTGAACCCAGAGGTGAAGGTTGCAGTGAGCCAAGATGACACCACTGCACTCTGGGCTGCACGACAGAGCGAGACTGTCTCAAAAAAAAGAAAAGAAAAAAGGGGTCTTTCTGCAGCAGTCAGTCAGGGGCAACAAGAAGGCTCACCTCACTTGCTTGGAGTGAGTTTCATGGGGACTCCATCTTCCCTTCATGTGAGACCCCCTGGATCCTTCCACCTAGATCCTTACCTCAGGCAAAACAAAAACCTGCCAGCCACAGTGCCTGGCACCTGTAATCCCAGCACTTTGGGAAGCTGAGGTGGGAGGATGACTTGAGCACAGGAGATTGAGGCCAGCCTGGGCAATATAGGAAGATGACATCTCTACAAAAAATTTAAAAATGAGCTGGGTGTGGTGGTACTTGCCTTTAATCCCAGCTACTTTGGGGGCTGAGGTGGGAGGATTGCTTGAGCCTGGAAGGATGGGGCTGCAGTGAGCTATGATCACACCACTGCGCTCCAGCCTGGGTGACAGAGCAAGATGCTGTCTCAAAACAAAAGCAAAACCAAACAAAACAGTAACAAAATAAAACTTGAAAACCAAACCAAAATATAAAAACCCCTACAACCTCCAAAAATAAGCCATTCAAATACTGCCCAATATGTCTGCTTTTAGTCCCAAAGTCAGAAAAGAAAGGCATTCGGGCCTGGGATGTGTTCTTACCCGTGGCCTAAGACCTCGGTACAATTTTTTTTTTTTTTTTTTGAGACGGAGTTTCGCTCTTGTTACCCAGGCTGGAGTGCAATGGCGCGATCTCGGCTCACCGCAACCTCTGCCTCCTGGGTTCAGGCAATTCTCCTGCCTCAGCCTCCTGAGTAGCTGGGATTACAGGCAGGCGCCACCATGCCCAGCTAATTTTTTGTATATTTTTTGGTACAGACGGGGTTTCACCATGTTGACCAGTATGGTCTCGATCTCTTGACCTTGTGATCCACCTGCCTCGGGCTCCCAAAGTGCTGGGATTACAGTCTTGAGTCACCACGCCTGGCCGACCTCGGTACAATTTTAAGGTATAACTCTTCTAGCAGGAAAGCTGCTGAGAAAAGAGAGGAGAGGAATTCACAAAAGAGGAAAATAAATCAGACAGCTGACCATGAGCGTGAAGGGAATGTAGCTGTCTTCCTCCTTGTTCCAAGACTAGGATTGAAGAAACAGTCATCTAGGGAGTACATATTTTAATCACTGAAATTGACGAAGTGGAGGTGGTTGGTGAGGAGGGAGAGCCAAAGCCAGATGCCTCCACGCAGGCAATAAAACGTTAATAATAAAATGCTCTCCCTTGCTGTTGTCTAAGTGGAGAATGAAAAAGGATCCAGGGATAAGACAAGCCCCTGAAGGGGTTAGGGGAAATGAGCGCTGACACTTCCCATTAAAGTCGCAGTAATAACGATAACTACCGAATATTTATAGGATGCATTTCATGCCTGGGATTCCACTGGGCTTTGAAACAGGAGAATCTGACTCACACCCACTCCCAAGAAAATGAATTGGGTTCCAGCGCTCGGGGGGCGGGGGGGGGGCGGGGGGGCGGTGAGGGAGGGGGGGTGAGGGACTTCCCAAAAGAGTTTAACTTCATTAGATGAGAGAGTTAAGCGCGGCCAGAGGGGATCTAGTCCAGTGTCCTCTTCTGAGGAGTCCGCAGAAATTGAAGGATCGGCTCTGGGTCACGTCACTTGTTAGTGGAATTGCTGTGGATAGTATACAAGTGTATTTCCTTTGGGTCCCAGCTGTCACTTTCCAGCTTGTGCCTTTGGGAAAGTCAACCTCTCTGAGACTCAGTTTTGCTACGAAATGTGGACAATCAAAGGATTACTGTGATGATTAAATAGGTTAATGTGTGCTTAGAGCAGTGCCTGGCACATGATAAATATCAAATACATGTTATTTATCATTAGCTGTTATTTCTTCTAAGGGTAACATCATTAAAAAAAAAGAGCAGGGATTGATTGCCTCTTCTCGTTTGCCAGAGTTTTAGAACAACCAGCTGGGAAGGAAATGGCAGGTAGCAGCAGCCATCTGCCTCCCTTTTGGCCCCATATCCCTGGCTAACCAGGCTGCTAGACGACCATGCACCTGCAGCAGCCCTGGCTGTGTGACCCACTCGGGTTGTGGGGCAGTTGGAGACTCTGAGGAAGCACTGGAACTGTCTCCTGGTGGTGGGGTGGGGTCTGGGAGGGAGATGAAGCACAGATGCTCAGTTTGCTTCAGGACTGCCTGACCTGACAAGAGGCAAATCACTGGATGGTTCTAGAAAGTACACTCAGGAGATGTATGTTTTCTTTTTGTTTTTGAGATGGAGTCTTGCTCTGTCGCACAGACTGGAGTGCAGTGGCATGATCTGGGCTTACGGCAAGATCATGTTCTGCCGAGTTCAAGTGATTCTCCTGCCTCAGGAGCATCCTGAGTAGCTGGAACTACAGGCATTCACCACCATGACCAGCCAATTTCTCAATTTTTTTCTTTTCCTTTTTCTTCTTCTTCTTCTTCTTCTTCTTCTTCTTCTTCTTCTTCTTCTTCTTCTTCTTCTTCCTCTTCCTCTTCCTCTTCTTTTTTTGTAGAGATGTGGAGCGGGGGGTCTTGCTTGTTGCCCATGTTGGTCTTGAACTTCTGGCCTCAAGTGATCCTCCCACCTTGGCCTCCCAAAGCACTGGGATTATGGGTGTAAGCCATTGCTCCTGGCCCTAATTTTTCTTGAAAGTGAGGAGAGAGGATAAAGAAAGGAATTGGGTGGGATAAATTCTGGAGATTCTGCAAGGATAGAAAAAGGCAGATGTGTTGGAAAATTATGATTTCTTCACACTTCAGCCTAATATAGGAGCTGCTGGAAACCAAAATACTGTACAATCAAATGACAGTGACCTATAACCATTCTGGCTTTTTTTTTTTTTTTTTTTTTTTGAGACACCCAGGCTGGAGTACAGTGGCATGAACTTGGCTCACTGCAACCTCTGCCTCCCAGGTTCAAGCGATTCTCCCACTTCAGCCTCCTGAGTAGCAGGGATTACAGGTGTGCATCACCATGCCAGGCTAACTTTTGTGTTTTTAGTAGAGACAAGGTTTTACCATGTTGGTCGGGTTGGTCTCAAACTCCTGACCTCAGCTGATCCACCCACCTGGGCCTCCCAAAGTGTTGAGATTACAGTTATGAGCCACTGTGCCTGGCCTAAATAATTTTTATTATTATTCATTTATTTATTAATTTTAATTTTTTCTTTTTTTTTTTGAGACAGAATCTCACTCTCTCACCCAGGCTGGAGTGCAATTGTGCGATGTCGGCTCACTGCAACCTCTGCCTCCCAGGTTCAAGCAATTCTCTTGTCTTAGCCTCCTGAGTAACTGGGATTACAGATGCGCCCCACCACAGTTGGCTAATTTTTTGTATTTTTGGTAGAGATGGAGTTTCACTGTGTTGGCCAACTTGGTCTCAAACTCCTGACCTTGTGATCCACCCACCTCAGCCTCCCAAAGTGCTAGGATTGCAGGTGTGAGCTACTGTGCCTGAACAATTTTTAAATTTTTTTGTTTTGTTTCTTTTTTTCTTTTTTAATTTTGAGACAGGGTCTCACTTTGTCATCTAGGCAGGTGCGATTGTAGCTCACTGCAGCCTCAACCTGCCAGGCTCAAATCCTCCTGCCTCAGTGTCCCCAAGTAGCTGGTAGTACGGGCATGAGCCACCATGCTTAGCTAATTTTTGTATTTTTTTTTTTTAATAGAGATAGAGTCTTGCTATGTTGCCCAGGCTGGTCTTGAACTCCTGGGCTTAAGTAATCATCTTTCTTTGGCCTTCAAAAATGCTGAGATGATGGGCATAAGCCATCGTGCCCAGCCTTAAATAATGGATATTTTTCATAATAGGTATGCATGTGACCTGCGGAGGTGTGGACTCAAGGGACAAGAAGTGAAATTGCCACATGTCTCAGGCTGGGGTGGAGGCTTGGGGTGTTAGTCATGATCAGGACACTTGGAGTGGGGATTGTGGTCAAGGTGAAGGTTGAGGGGAAGGATCTAGGCAGCCTGGCCATATTGTTTTTGGAAAGAGTTCTACACAACGTTAATTTCTTCACTGATGAGTCAATAGATGAAGGAAAGGATGTCTTGTTTAAAATGCTGCACATCGGTGGGTAAGCGAATCTATCCAAGATAGACAGGAGACTAAAGAGTCAGGGAGGCCAATCTGGGGATGCCCAAGGGGGCCCATAAGTCAGGCAAGCCTAGGTCTGCTCCTTCGTCAGGTTGCTCTGCCTCTTTGTGGCTCATATCAGCGATCTCAGAGGGTTAAATAAGAAGTACACAAAGTGCCTGGCACAATTCCTTGCATAGAGTAGCTACTCAGCAAATGGTTATTACTGCTATACCACTGAGGCAGAGTTTACACATCATCTCAACATAACTCAGATCTCAAGCTGTCACAAATAGACACGATTAGCCTCTTGTGAAGAAATCTCAACTTCTTATTTATTTTCCTTTTTTCCTCCCTTAACGATTGAAACTCTGACGTTTAAGAACTTTGGTGCATGGTTAACTTGGGGTCCATTTGACACAAGGAAAGTTCTGATGATCGCTTTGAGTCTTGTTCTGTACGAAACCACAGTGGTAGCAATGTGCTTCCTTGAGAAAAAGCCAGAAACATGGTTCATTCCATTAAAGGAAAAGGCATTAACTTTCCTCCCAGCCTGGTTACTCGGGACATTAATCAGCCCATAAAAATGGGATTAAGTCAACTCTCAATTTAGCTCTGCAGTTCACCTTTAAAATGTAGCCGCTCTTTGTGTTTTAATATCGGGTGATCACATTTTAGATGTAATGAAAGAGCAAGGATATTTTCCCACAAATTTTCATGGGGATTCGTGACTACAGATGAAACCCTCCCTGAAGACATAATGAACAATTATGCAATCTGGGGAATGGCTTTGGAGAAGTAATTCCAGCTGGGGTATATAAAGTGAGTTTCCTAAAAGCTGCATAAATGAGGAGCTCCAAACCTGCAGTCATGTATTTTGCCCTTTATGACCTAATGAATATGTTATATTATCATGAGCCTATCAGCTTGAAACTTTGCTTTTGCTCCGAGTCCCCCAAGGCAAACAGATGGATTTTTAAATCCTTCTTCTTAAAGTCTTACTGGATGGCAAAGCCTTTGCTTAAATGTGGAGCCTGAAATTATCCCGAGTTCTAAAGCATCCTCCTTGGCTTTGAAGGAGTTGCTCTGACTCTGTCCTAAAGGTTTGCTGTTTTTTCCCCTCCCTTTTAAATTTTTCCTACTCTAGGATATGATGCTGGAAGGGACCTCAGGGATGATTCCAAGGCCAGAATGTCGATGACTCCCAACCAAAGAGAAAAATTAAGATTATAGTGAGTTTTCTCAAGAAACTACATTTATTTATTTAAATGACCAATCTTTATTCTGAGGTTTTGTTTTTCTCCCTTTTTGGTATAAAATATCTTATCTTCTTATTATTATTTTATTTATTCATTTCAGATGAAGTCTTGTACTCCAGCCCAGGCTGGAGTACAGTGGTGTGATCTCGGCTCACTGCAACCTCCGCCTTCTTCTGCCCCAGCCTCCCCGGTAGCTGTGATTACAGGTGCCTGCCACCATGCCTGGCTAATTTTTGTATTTTTAGTAGAGAAGGGGTTTCACCTTGTTGGCCAGGTTGTCTCGAACTCCTGACCTCAATTGATCTGCCCGGCTTAGTCTCCCAATGTTCCGGGATTACAGATGTGAGCCACTGCACCTGACCCATGTTCTTTATTAGACAATATATTTAAAAGTATCTTTTAAAAGATAAAGCTAAAACACTTTTCAAAAGAGCCTTGTTTTAAGCATTTTGGTACAAAATCCAAGAGCCTGGGAAGCAGTGGTTTAGTGTAATCTCTCCATCTTACAGATGAAGAAGCTAAGGGCGAGGGCACTGTGCGTCCCCAGGGTGGCTTCATGAGTTGGGGTGGAAATGGGCCAACTCCAGCCTTCTGCCTCCCAGCCTGGCCTTTTTTTCTCCACCAGCGGTCACTCGGAAAGTGAACAGAGAATGCCTTGCTAGGTGGATGAGGGAAACTGTGGACACAAATTCCGGCAGTGAGAAAGGTCATTAGAGTACTCCAAGGGCACAGCTTTTGCAGTACGTCATGTCAAAAGCAGGGTGAGCCCCACAAGCAGGTGAGGCTGCAGCTCTGAATTACACTCAAAGGTTCTGGAAATGCACAGGGTGGTAAATGATTCCTCTACAAGCCTGTAATACCCACGATCACAACCTTGCCACTCCTCTCCTTGGATGGGGCCTTGCTCTAATTTTATTTTTTTTCCACCCTTCCAAGGACTTGTTTTCCCAGGACATGCACTCGTAAATCTGTATCAGTCAGTAACAATGTCAGAATGAACAAATTCACTATTGTCGTCTTTGGAGACCAGCTGGGGAGCTGGAATTCTGATGAAGAAATAAAGATCATTTTAGACCCAGGAAGTTTAAAATGAGAATGGAAAGACAGATCTAGACGGAAAGTTTCTAAAAGGAAAAGGAAGGTGCAGTGGACAGAGATGGTATCCAGGCTCTGTCACTAGTAAGAGATGTCTAGAGGTCAGGAGTTCACCGGACGGTGGGAGGATGGGCAAAATGAATGAACTTGGCCATTTTGTCTATGGTCATTTGTCTGGCAGGAGAGACTAAATTGAGAATGTGAAATCTCCATGAGCAGGAGACTCTCAGAACACTTAGCTCTGTCCCCAGAGGGACCCCAAGTTCATCAGCTTAGAGCAGAGGCCTTAGACACAGCTTTGCCAAGACTGTCAAGCAGTCTTTTTATTGAAACACATCCTGAAGGCAATTGCCACACACCCTATGAGTGATTCCTTATGGCAGATGTCAAGGACCATCTATACATGTATCTCTGATTCAAATGGCTGTTGTCATTTGGGAATAGAAACAGAAATGAAAGGGAAGGACAACAACATCTTGTCACTAGGCTTGCTTTAATGCTTGACAATAGCATTCAATGCCGTTAATAGAGCTCCTCTACAAAAAATGAAGTACCCTTCAACCCCCATTAAAAGAGTAGTTCTCAGCCAGGCACGATGGCTCATGACTGTAATCCCGGCACTTTGGGAGGCCGAGGTGGACGCATCACTTGAGATCAGGAGTTCGAGACCAGCCTGGCAAACATGGTAAAACCCTGTCTCTACTACAAATACAAAAATTAGCTGGACATGGTGGTGCACACTTGTAATCCCAGCTACTCAAGAGGCTGAGCAGGTGAATCATTTGAACCCGGGAGGTGGAGTCTGTAGTGAGCTGAGATTGTGCCACTGTACTCCAGCCTGAGACATAGAGCAAGACTCCATCTCAAAAAATAATAAATAAATAAATAAATAAAGAGCAGCTCCCCTGAAGCAGACCTTTTGGGGGTCTAGAATAGAGACTTTCAGTTTCTGCTTTTGCTCCAGTGTTTGGGTTTCTTCGCAGCTGCTCAAGATGAACTGATTCTTTGGGAAAGTGAAACCCAAGCCTCCGCCACCTGGCCTGACTGACTGCACTGGCGTGGTGAACAGCAGGGCAGAGTCCATTGACAAGAAGATTTCTGGATTGGATGCTGAGCTAGTGAAGGATAATGATCAGATCAAGAAGATGAGAGAGGATCCTGCAAAGAATGTGGTCAAGCAGAAAGCCTTGCAAGTTTTAAAGCCAAAGCAGATGTATGAGCAGTAGCGGGACAATCTCGTCCTACAGTCATTCAACATGGAACAAGCCAATTGTACCATCCAGTCATTGAAAGACACCAGGACCATGGCTGGTGCTATGAAGCTGGAAGTAAAGGAAATCAAGACGACAAGCAAGTGAAAATCGACCAGTCTGAGGATTTACAAGGCCAACTAGAGGATATGATGGAAGATGCATATGAAATCCAAGGAGCACTGAGTGGCGGTTAAGGCACCCCAGAACCGGACGAAGACGACCTAGAAGCAGAGTTGGATGCACTGGGTGATGACCTTCTGGCTGATGAAGGCAGTTCTTCTTTGGATGAGGCAGCATCGGCACCTGTGTTCCCACCAACAACAAAAAACCAGGATGGAGTTACGGTGGATGAATTTGAATTGCTGCAGATCCCTGCTTCATAGATTTGCATCATTGAAGTATATCTTGCAAAACAAACACTTACTACAGGACTAGGAAATATTTATCTTTCCAAATTTACCAAAACAGATTTAGGTTTCTTTCCTCTCTTTGAAGGAAAGTTTAATTACATTGCTCTTTTATTTTTTCCATTAAGAGACTCATTGCTTGGGAAATACTTTCTTTGTACTAAAATTTGATTTCTTTTTTCCTAATGAAAAATGAACTTAGTTTAAAAGTACCTTTGGCTCGTATGACTTGTTTTCATTCGTTGACAATAATTTGAAATAAAACTAAGGAAATGGAATCTTAAAAACCTATGACAGTGTAACTCTACCGTCTCAAAATGACCTGATAAATTGATGAGACAAAGATGAGATTATTGGGGCTGTTCATATTATGATTCAGAATCATTTTCTATTGTGGTATTACTGGTTGGTTTAAGTGATGGCCTTTTTGGGGAGTTTTGTTGTGTCTTGTGAACAAATCATTACTGTGTTTGATACTGGAATAGAATTATCACCATTGTATCATGAGTGGGTATTTTGATTCTATGGTTCCCTCAGTATTACATCTTGACTTGTAATTAATGGTAAATATTTCTTGATATTTAATGTATAGGACATTTGTTTATAATCAGTAGATATTTTTCTTTTGCTGTTTTGTTTTGTTTTTGTTGAGACAGAGTCTCACTCTGTTGCACAGGCTGGAGTGCAGTGGCTTGATCTCAGCTCACCACAACGCCTGACTGTCAGGTTCCCGAGTAGCTTGGATTACAGTCATGTGCCACCACACCCAGCTAATTTTTTTTATATTTTTAGTAGAGGTGGGGTTTCTCCATGTTGGTCAGGCTGGTCGCAAACTCCTGACCTCAGGTGATCCACCCACCTCAGCCTCCCAAAATGCTAGGATTACAGGCATGAACCACTGCGCCCAGCCTTCAATAAATATTTTTCAAAAGGAAAAAATAAAATAAAAAGATTTTCAAAGGCTACCTACAGGTGCTGGGTTCCAGTTTATTTTTTTATTTTTTTCAGAGACTGGGTCTTGGTCTGTCACCGAGGCTGGAGTGCCGTGCATGGTGTGGTCATAGTTCGGCCTCCTGCACAGGACTACAGGCCAACACCACCATGCCTGACTAATTTTTTTGTGGAGATTGCATCTCATTGTGTTGCCCAGGTTGGTCCTGAACTCCTGGACTCAATTGATTCTCCCAACTCAAGCCTCCCAAAGTGCTGGGATTACAGGTGTGAGCCACTGCTCCACTTCTCTTTAAGTATCATAGGCTTATTAGGCAGAGACTCCATGCTATAGATAATCTTCAATAGATTACAAACTTTTTTCTTACTACATGAGCATTTGAGCAAACTCAGAATTACAGATAAATAAAAAGAAGAAAATAAAAGGAATATAAAAACCACTCTAATGTCAACACCCAGAAAACTTACCACCCAGGAACAACCACTCATAACGCCTTGGTAATTGTCTGTTATCTTTTACACACATACACACACACACACACACCATTAGAAAAAAAGTGAAATGAAGAGCTTTTTGTTTTTAGTAATCAATGTTATTTTATATATCTTTCTGGGCCGGGCGTGGTGGCTCACGCCTGTAATCCCAGCACTTTGGGAGGCTGAGGCGGGTGGATCACAAGGTCAAGAGATCGAGACCATCCTGGTCAACATGGTGAAACCCCGTCTCTACTAAAAATATAAAAAATTAGCTGGTCATGGGGGCGCACGCCTGTAGTTCCAGCTACTCAGGAGGCTGAGGCAGGAGAATTGCTTGAACCCAGGAGGTGGAGGTTGTGGTGAGCCGAGATTGCGCCACTGCACTCCAGCCTGAGTAACAAGAGCGAAACTCCATCTCGAAAAAATAAAAAATAAAGCTATCTTTCTATGTAAAATGTAATAGAGCTAGAAAAAATAGATACAAACTGAAATTTATACACATGGGGATATAGCGGGAAAATGTATCTTATAGAACCTAAATCCCTACTATGATGTGAATGTTTGTGTCCCTGCAATTTTTTTGAATTTTTTTGTTTTTGTAGATACAGAGTCTTGCTCTGTCGCCCAGGCTGGAACTGTCATGGCAGCCTTGAACTCTTGGGCTCAAGTGATTTGCCCACCTCAGCTTCCTTAGCAGCTGGATGATAGATGCATGCTACCATGCCCGGCTAATTTTTGAATTTTTTTTTTTAGAGATGGGGTGTCACTGTGTTGCCCAGGCTGGTCTTGAACTCCTGAGCTCAAGCAACCCTCCCGCCTAAACCTCTCAAAGTGCTGGGATTACAGGCGGGGGCCAATTCACTATTCATGTATTGAAATGGAATCCCCAGTGTAATCGTATTGAGAGAGGGGGCTTTTGGGGAGGTGATTAGGTCACATGGGCTCCATCACTGTGCATGGGATTAGTACCCTTATAAAAGAAGCTTAAGAGAAGTGTTGGTCCCTTTCCCCTCTCCCTTTCTGCCGTGCGAGGACACGTAGAAGGCACCATCTATGAGGAATGGGCCCTCAAGAGATGCCGAATCTGCTGGTGCCCTGATCTTGAGCTTCTCAGCCTCTGGAACTGTGAACAGTCAATTTCTGTTGTGTACTAATGACCCAGTCTAAGGCATTTTGTAATAGCAACCCAAATGGACTGAGACAATCCCTGTTTTTCTTTTTTCTTTTTTGAGATAGGGTCTTACTCTGTCACGCAGGCTACAGTACAGGTGGATGAGCATAGCTGGCTGCAGTGCAGCTTTGATCTCCTGGGCTCAAGCAATCCTGCCTCAGCCTCTCTAGTAGCTGGGACTAAGGTGAGCACCACCACACGTAGCTAATCGTTTTGGGGTTTTTTTTTTTTTAGTAAAAAAGCATTTTCACCATGTTGCCCACTCTGGTCTTGAACTCCTGGGTTCAAGCAATCCTCCTGCCTGAACCTCCTAAAGTGCTGGTATTATAGGGATGGCCACTATGCCAGCAGTCCCTCACCTTAATGGATTTTGTTTGCTGACAGTGCAGCCCCTACAGACTATCATGTTGCTGTTATTCTGCAGCCACTGCCAGAGGGCCTGTCCTGGAAGGGTAAGGCCTTTGGTGGTGGAAGATCTAAGCTGGAGTCCCAGCTCTCCCAGTCCCCACCTCTGTGATCTTGGGGGTAGGTCCCCATAATCAGAGCTACCACTTATTAAGAATCCATTATGGCCAAGTGCAGTGGCTCACACCTGTAATCCCAGAACGTTGTGAGATTGAGGCAGGTGAATCATAAGGTCAGGAGTTCAAGACCAGCCTGACCAATATGGTGAAATCCCATCTCTACTAAAAATACAAAAAAATTCACCAGGCATGGGGGCACACACCTGTAATCCCAGCTACTCAGGAGGCTGAGGCAGGAGAATCACTTGAACTCAAGTGGAGTTTACAGTGAGCAGAGATCTCGCGACTGCACTCTAGCCTGAGCAGCAGAGTGAGATTCCGTCTCAAAAAAAAAAACCATTATGTGCTAAGCATCTGGCAAGGTTCTTTTTCACATTATTCCTCCTGCTTACAAGTAGTCAAACATTTTAGAAATAAGGAAACAGAGGACGTTGACCCTGGTCACCCTGTTAGTAATGATAAGCTTATCCAAAGCCTGTCTGAAGGCTGAAGGTTGTGGGCCCACCACCATCTGGCCTCTGGAGTGCCATAAATCCGTGTCTGACAACAATAACAAAAGCAAGTGACTTACGTGATTGTCACATTCGAATGAAATAATACATGGGAAAGCATCTTTTTATCAATCATCCAATAGATTATGAACAGTGATACTGATTAAGAAAAAAATATAGATAGAAAAAGCTTTGATTCTTCCAGAAAACACATTTGAATTTGAAAGCAAAAGTGGAAAGCTGGCAGCCTATGGCTCCATCCAAGGAGCTTGTTGATATTTTTTTTTTTTTTTGAGACAGAATCTCACTTTGTCACCCACACTGGAGTGCAATGGCACATTCTCAGTTCACTGCAACCTCCGCCTCCCAGGTTCAAGTGATTCTCCTGCCTCAGCCTCCCGAGTAGCTGGGACTACAGGCATGTGCCACCACACCCAGCTAATTTTTGTATTTTTTAGTAGAGATGGGGTTTCACTATGTTGGCCAGGGTGGTCTCGATCTCCTGACCTCGTGATCCACCTGCCTTGACCTCCCCAAGTGCTGGAATTACAGGCATGAGCCACTATGCCCAGCCCTTGTTAATAAATTTTGTTGGACTTGCACAGTGTATTCTATTTTTCTGCCAACATTTAAAAATCAGGCGATTTCATATACAACTTTGATTTTTCAACATTTCTTTTATTTTTTACTTTTATTATTACTGTTATTTTTTGAGACAGCGTCTCACTCTCTTGCCCAGGCTGGAGTGCAGTGATGCAATCTTATCTCACTGCAACCTCTGCCTCCCAGATGCAAGGGATTCTCCTGCCTCAGCCTCTCAAGTAGCTGGGACCACAGGTGACTGCCATGCCTGGCTAATTCTTGTATTTATTATACACATGGGGTTTTGCCATGTTGGCTAGGCTGGTCTTGAACTCCTGACCTCAGGTAATCCACCCACCTTGACCTCCCAAAGTTCTGGGATTACAGACATGAGCCACCACACCCAGCCAAGCATTTCGTTTAAATGTATAAGTCACTGGGTCTATCTTCTGCAAGGCCCTGCTCCCTGGGGCTGAGTAGCAGCTTCCTCTTCTAAGCATAGCATGTGAAGTAGGGTCTCCCAGGAGGTCTCCCTACATCCATCACATCCCTACATCCATCATGGCTGGCTTCCCCTGTGTATACTACCTGACAGGTGTCTGCAGGTAGCCAGTGTGTGATGGTTCTGGAAGAAAGACGTGTGTGGGTGTACATGTGTGCATGCACCTTAAGAGTGGAGGTCAAGGAGGTGCTTTTGAGGTGCTGAGGGGCGTTCTGGCTACCTCTTTTTCTTTAGAGACAAGGTCTGGCTTTGCCACCCAGGGTGGAATGCAGTTGTGCCAACATATCTCACCATAGCCTCAAACTCCTGGACTTAAGTGAACCTCCTGCCTCAGCTTCCCAAATAGTAGGACTACAGATGTGCATTCACACTTAGATTTTTTTTTTAAAAAATTCTTTATAGAGATGGGATCTCACTATGTTGTCCAGGCTGATTTCAAACACCTGGGATCAAGTGATCCTCCCACCTTGGCCTGCCAAAATGCTGGGATTATAGGCATGAGCCACCAGGGCTGGCCTGGCCACCTCATATAAAGCATTGTTAAGGCTTGTAATTGAACCAAGATAAAATTCTTTTTAAAGATCCACAGCCCAAGACAAAATAATCACATCACAGATAAAATAGGAAAGTCTGAGCAGACTTTCTTTTCCTTTTTTTTTTTTTGAGTCAGAACCTTGCTCTGTCGCCCAGGCTAGAGGGCAGTGTCACGATCTCAACTCATTGTAACCTCTGCCTCCCAGGTTCAAGCCATTCTCATGCCTCAGCCTCCCCAGGAGCTGGGATTACAGGTGCGTGCCCCCATGCCTGGCTAATTTTTGTATTTTTAGTAGAGACGGAGTTTCACCATGTTGGCCAGGCTGGTCTTGAACTCTTGACCTCAAGTGATCTGCCCTCCTTGGCCTCCCAAAGTGCTGGGATTACAGGCATGACCCACCATGCCTGTTTTAAGCAGAATTTCTAAGAAAGTTGTAGGCTCCTAAAAAATCCATGGGTTCCCCAAGGTGTGAAGATGAGATCAGGCGTGTTCAGGGTGTTATGGCTGTAGACACCCTGGGTGTAAAGAAAGGTTCCTGAGTGAACAGAATTGATGCTGCTTTGCAAGCATGAATTACAGTCCTTGATATGACTCACCAGGGCTCAGGCTGCTGAGCTCAGTGATGAGCACTCCTTCCCTTCCTGCTCTTTCCCCTGCTCCACCCCCTGCTCCACCCTTTCCCCTGTGCTGTCCAGCACATCTTTATTCTGGGTTGATTGGGACCAGGGTCACCTGATAGGCAGGTGAACAGGACCTAGGTAGTCATGTTGCTCCCCATCAGAGAGGATTTGTCAGAGACCCCATGGAACAGGGAGATGTTCAGGGCAGCAAGAGTCCCCTGGGGGAAAAGTGCCACCTAGATTTTGTGTTGGCTGAGGGGCCACTAGATGAAAGGCAAAGCCATCTGACGTGAGTACAAAGTCACAAGCCCAGGGTGGCTTTTCAGGACAAACTTTCATCTCATTTGATGTGTTTGCTTTTTATTTATTTATTTATTTAGCAATACTAGTTTTATTTACCACGTCTTCCTTTTTTTTTTTAAGACAGGGTCTTGATCTGTCCACCTAGTTGGAATGCAGTGGTGTAATCACAGCCCACTGCAGCTTTGACCTCCTGGCTCAGGTAATTCTCTTGCCTCAGTCTCCCAAGCAGCTGGGACTATAGGTGTGCAGCACTATCTCTGGCTAGTTTTTTTTGTATTTTTTTGAGACGAAGTTTCGCCATATTGCCCAGGCTATGTCTTTGATTTTTAATGCAAGATTCTTATGTACCTGGAAAAAGCTCTCTGAAACCCAGTGTCTGTCTTGAAGAGGTGGAGGCAAAAGATGGAATAGTTGCTACTCTTCAGGCTACATAGTGTATTTACTTTAAGGTACGACTGTTCTTATCATTCAGACAGCTAGACCAGTCGTCTAGATTAGTGTATTCTAGATACAGAGCTATTTTTTGTTTTAAAGGAATGCTACTTAGAAAGGTCATCAAAAGGTCATCAAACCTCTTGTTTATTTACTGGTTTTGAAGATCAAGTTTCCTGTTAATAGATGTTGGACTCCAGTAGAGGGCAAGATTCTCTAGTCTGGCCCCAACCAAGAGGATTGAAATTGGCGAAACAGGTTGAAAGGAATGGGTAGTTTCTCCTTTAAGTGGAACGAAGCACACGTGAGCAGAATTTAATCGCTTACAGTTCCCAAGGTCTTTCCCCCTCCTTTTTTCATAGAGCTGAAATCCTGCAGAAACAGTCCAAGATCCAAATACTGTTGTTATCTCTGGTTTTCTCTGGAAATCATTCAGCAGTGGAGACAGACATGCAGACACGTACCCAGCTCTGTCATAGGGAGCTCTCTGTATGGGGCAAGGGTGTTGCCCAGTGGTAAAACACTGCTCCCCTGTCTCCCCTTGTCACTCTCAAAATGGAAAACTTCTTTTATTCACAAACATGACCTTAAAAATGCCAAGTTCCAAGATGTGATATAAATTTATATATTTTGAACAAAGCACACCCACATTACTCTTTGATCACATTTTATCTTTCCAATGAAGATAGGAACTCCAGCCTGGAGTGCCAGAAAATGGACTCTAAGACATCGTCTGTACTCAGCAGCCAAGACGGTGTTTCATGAAGCGCACTTACCTGAACAGGGTGCATCTAATGGGAGCATTTAGCCTTCGGTATGGGCTTGTACTTAACAGCATCCAAATGGTTGTTCTTTCTAGTGTTATTAAAGGAGCCGGATCCTTCTCATACGTTTTCCATTAATGGGATTATAAACTGATATAATTTTAAGTCCAAGAATGCAGAACTGCTATGTGGTAAACATAAACATGTGTTTGGTGTTAGATGTAAACTAGTGTAGCCAAAGTGGGCAAGTGTTGTAAACTTCAAACATAAAACAGATGTAAGGTAATTAGAGGCATGAAAGTGATGACAACGGCAGTGAACTGTAGCAATAAATGGATTGTTAGTTTAGGCAGGCATCACTGTGGCCCTGGTGGATTTATCACGTTTCTAGCTGCTGTGTGAACTCGATGTCACCCTTCTCTTTGTGAACTCAAGAATTGCTTTTTTAAAATTCAGAGGCAGGAAGTACAATTCAGAAGCATACAAATGATAGGCTTCATTTTCTAAGTACATCTGAAAAAGCTGATTGGCATTGCCTATTTTAAAATGGATTAACTAGTTAGTGGGCAATTTAAACATTTTATTTCAATTCATTCTCTAATCTTAGGAGCAAACACTTAGACCACTTCTGGAGAAGTTCAATTGGATTGTAGGCAAAGGGCACGGTCTAGGCTTTCTTTCTCCAAGTAATTTATTAAAAAACATGTTTTTTTTTGAGACAGGGTCTTATACTGTCACTCAGGCTGGAGTGCAGTGGTGCAATCCCAGTTCACTGCAGCCTTGACCTCCCGTGCTCAATGTAATCCTTCCACCTCAGCCTCCCAAGTAGCTGGGACTGCAGGCGCATGCCATCACTTTTTATTTTTTTGAGATGGAGTCTCACTCTGTTGCCCAGGCTAGAGTGCAGTGGCACGATCTTGGCTCACTACAACCTCTGCCTCCCAGGTTCAAGCGATTTTCAAGCCTCAGTCTTCTGAGTAGCTGGGAATACAGGCATGTGCTACCTTGCCCAGCTAATTTTTTGTATTTTTAGTAGAGACGGGGTTTAACCATGTTGGTCAGGCTGGTCTTGAACTCCTGACCTCATAATCCACCTGCCTCGGCCTCCCAAAATGCTGGGGTTACAGGCATGAACCACCTTGGAGAAAGTTTTATAGTTGAGTACAACCAATGTGGAAAAACTCTTTCTCTTTCTATGCTTTTCTGATACCCAACAAGTGAAAAGTTAGAAGTCTTGGATTTGGTGGGGGAGAAGACCTATGATATTTTCCTCCTGAGGTACCAAATGAGAAGAACAACACTTTTGGGTCGAGTTCTTTGTCACAGGAAATCACTATTGTCCTCTGCGGCAAGTTACTTTTAAGTTAGTAGGATCCAAATCAAACCAACTCTGATGCCATTAGTGTGTATTAAATTCGAGTTTAAAAAATCCGACACCAGCACAATGGGTGAAGATTTTTTTTTGTACTTTAGGTTCTGGGGTACATGTGCAGATCATGCAGGACTGTTGCATAGGTGCACACGTGGCAATGTGGTTTGCTGCCTCCATCTCCCAATCACCTACATCTGGCATCCCTCCCCGACCTCCCCACCCTGCCTCTGTCCCTACCTTGGCCCCCAACAAAAGACCCCAGAGTGTGATGTTCCCCTCCCTGTGTCCATGTGTCCTCGTTGTTCAACACCCGCCTATGAGTGAGAACATGCGGTGTTTGATTTTCTGTTCTTGTGTCAGTTTGCTGAGAATGATGGTTTCCAGATTTATCCATGTCCCTACAAAGGACACCAATGCATCGTTTTTTTATGGCTGCATAGTATTCCATGGTGTATATGTGCCATATTTTCCTTGTCCAGTCTATTGTCCATGGGCATTTGAGTTGGTTCCAGGTCTTTGCTATTGTAAACAGTGCCACTATAAACATACGTGTGCATGTGTCTTTATATAGAACGATTTATAATCCTTTGGGTTTATACCCAGTAATGGGATTGCTGGGTCAAATGGAATTTCTATTTCTAGGTCCTTGAGGAATCGCCACACTGTCTTCAACAATGGTTGAACTAGTTTACACTCCCCCCAACAGTGTAAAACTGTTCCTATTTCTTTTTTGTTGTTGTTGAGTCTCTGCTGCGTTTTGGTATCAGGATGATGTTGGTCTCATAAAATGATTTGGGAAGGATTCCCTCTTTTTGTATTGTTTAGAATAGTTTCGGAAGGAATGATAACAGCTCCTCTGTGTACATGTGGTAGAATTCAGCTGTGAATCCTTCTGGACCTGGACTTTTTTTGGTTGATAGGCTATTAATTGCTGCCTCAACTTCAGACCTTGTTATTGGTCTGTTCAAGATTTCAACTTCTTCCTGGCTTAGGTTTGGGAAGGTGCAAGTGTCCAGGAATTTATCCATTTCTTCCAGGTTTACTGGCTTATGTGCATAGAGTTGTTTGTAGTAATCTCTGATGGTAGTTTATATTTCTGTGGAGTCAATGGTGATATTCCCTTTATTGTTTTTTTATTGCATCTATTTGATTCTTCTCCCTTTTCTTTTTTATTAATCTGGCTAGTGGTCAGTCTATTTTGTTGATGTTTTCAAAAAGCCAGCTCCTGGATTTATTAATTTTTTGAAGGATTTTTTGTGTCACTATCTCCTTCAGTTCTGCTCTGATCTTAGTTATTTCTTGTCTTCTGCTAGCTTTTGAGTTTTTTTGGTCTTGCTCGTCTAGCTCTTTCCATTTTGACGATAGGGTGTCGGTTTTAGATCTTTCCTTGCTTCTCTTGTGGGCATTTATTGCTATGAATTTCCCTCTAGACACTGCTTTAAAAGTGTCCCAGAGATTCTGGTACACTGTTTACATTCTCATTGGTTTCAAAGAACATCTTTACTTCTGCCTTCATTTCATTGTTTATCCAGTGGACATTCAGGAGCCAGTTGTTCAGTTTCCATAAATTTGTGTGGTTCTGAGTTAGTTTCTTAATTCTGAGTTCGAATTTGATTGCCCTGTGGTCTGAGAGATTGTTTGTTATGATTTCTGTTCTTTTGCATTTGCTGAGGAGTGATTTACTTCCAATTATGTGGTCATTTTTAGAGTAGGTTCCACGTGGTGCTGAGAAGACTGTATATTCTGTGGATTTGGGGTGAAGATTTCTGTAGATGTCTATCAGGTTTGCTTGCTCCAGGTCTGAGTTCAAGCCCTGGATATCCTTGTTGATTTTCTGTCTGGTTGATCTGTCTAATATTGACAGTGGAGTGTTAAAGTCTCCCACTATTATTGTGTGGGAGTCTAAGTCTCTTTGTAGGTCATTAAGAACTTGCTTTATGTACCTGGGTGCTCCTGTACTGGGTGCCTATATATTTAGGATTAATTGTTCTTCTTGATGCATTGATCCTTTTACCATTATGTAATGCCCTTCTTTGTCTCTTTTGATGTTTGTTGGTTTAAAGTCTATTTTATCAGAGACTAGGATTGCAACTCCTGCTTTTTTTTGCTCTCCATTTGCTTGATAAATCTTCCTCCATCCCTTTATTTTTAGCCTGTGTGTGTCCTTTCACGTGAGATGAGTTTCTTGAATACAGCACACCAGTGAATTTTGGCTTTTTATCCAATTTGCCAGTCTGTGTCTTTTGATTGGGGCATTTAGTCCGTTTATATTTAAGGTTAATATTGTTATGTGTGAATTTGATCCTGCCATTCTGATGCTAACTGGGTGTTTTGTCTGTTAGTTGACACATTTTCTTCATTGTGTTGATGGTCTTTATCACTTGATACATGTTTGGAGTGGCTGGTGCTGGTTGTTCTTTTCCTTGTTTAGTGCTTCTTGCAGGGGCTCTTGTAAGGCAGGCCTGGTGGTGACAAAATCTCTCAGCAATTGCTTGTCCATAAAGGATTTTTTTTTCTTCTTCACTTATGAAGCTTAGTTTGGTTGGCTATGAAATTCTAGGTTGAAAGTTCTTTTCTTTAAGGATGTTGAATATTGGCCCCCACTCTCTTCTTCTGCCTCGTAGGGTTTCTGCTGAGAGATCCACTGTAAGTCTGATGGGCTTCCCTTTGTGGGTGACCCAACCTTTCTCTCTGGCTGCCCTTAGCATTTTCTCCTTCATTTCAACCCTGGTGAATCTGACGATTATGTGTCTTGGGGTTGCTCTTCTTGATGAATATCTTTGTGGTGTTCTCTGTATTTCCTGCACTTGAATATTGGCCTGCCTTGTTAGGTTGGGGAAGTTCTCCTGGATACTATCCTGAAGAGTGTTTTCCAGCTTGGGTTCATTCTATCCATCACATTCAGGTACACCTATCAAACATAGATTAGGTTTTTTTTCACATAATCCCATATTTCTTGTAGGCTTTATTCCTTTCTTTTCACTTTTTTTTTCTCTATTCTTACCTTCTTGTTTTATTTCACTCAGTTGATCTTCAGTCTCTGATATCCTTTCTTCTTGGTCAATTTGGCTATTGAAACCTGTGTATGCTTTGAGAAGTTCTCGTGCTGTGTTTTTCAGCTCCATCAAGTGGTTTACATTCTTCTCTAAGCTGTTTATTCTAGTTAGCATCTCATCTAACCTTTTTTCTAGGTTCATAGTTTCTTTGCATTGGGTTAGCACATGTTCTTTTAGCTCTGAGAAGTTTGTTATTAATGGGTAGAGATCTTAATTCATTTTTTCATCGATTGATATAAAAATGTGCAGTTCGTCCAGATGTTAAGCTTTGAAGGCATTGAAGGAAGAAGGCTGTCTCATGACGAAGATGAAGAAGAGCCTGCAAATGCTGAAGAGAAAGAATGATGGATGACAACAGCTTGCTACTGGCAGGGCAAAGGGGCCCAAAGCAAGGAAGATGTTGTTACGGTTTGAATGTGTGCCCCAAAGTTCTTGTGCTGTGGACTTGATCCTCAATGCCGGGTTGCTGAGAGGTGGAGCCTAATGAGGGGTGTTTGGTTCACGGGGGCACTGCCCTCACGGGTGAATTAATGCTTTTATTGTGGGAGTTGGTTCCTATTTATTTATCCAGGCTGGAGTGCAGTGGCACAATCTTGGCTCACTGCATCTTCTGCCTCCCTGGTTCCAGCAATTCTCCTGCCTCAACCTCTCGAGTATCTGGAAATACAGGCACTTGCCACCACCCTCAGCTAATTTTTGTATTTTTAGTAGAGATGGGGTTTCACCGTGCTGGCCAGTATGGTCTCAAACTCATGACCTCGTGATCCACCCACCTCAGCCTCCCAAAGTGTTGGGATTGCAGGCGTGGGTCACCTTGCCCAACTGGGAGTTGGTTTCTTATAAAGGGTGAGTTTGTCCCTCCCCACCCCTTCTTGACCTTCTGCCTTCCTCCATGGGGTGACACAGCAAGAAAGCCCTCACCAGATGCCAGAGCCTTGATCTTGGACTTCCCAGCCTCCAGAACTGTGAGAACATAAATTTCTGTTCATGGTAAATTACCCAGGTATTCTGCTGTAGCAACACAAAATGGACTAAGACAGGCATGGAATTCAAACTACTTTTTATTTCAAAGTGCAGCCCCTTCTGGGAAAATGAAAGCAATCCTTTTTTTTTTTTTTTTTTTGTCTTTTTTCTTTTGTCTTGTTTTATAGAGATGGAGGTCTTGCTATGTTGGCCAGGCTTATCTCAAACTTCTAGCCTCAAGCAATACTTCCACCTTGGTCTCTCAAAGTGCTGGGATTACAGCTGTGAGCTACTGAGCCCACCCTGAAAGCACTGTTGATGAATTGGTCTTTTCTTCTTTTATGACACCTGGAATGAAAGAGGACACAGCTGTCACATCCAACGAGGACCCTTTGACTCTCAATCTGCAGCCATACATCATTAAGCCTCTTAAAATTGTGAAGGTTCACCACTCCTTCCATCATTGCCAGTTTCCAATTTTAAAACAAGTAAAATGCTCCTGAAAGTAGCAATATTTCCTCCACTTTTCAGGGGCGATTGTCTGTCTTAGACAAATGGGAAATGGCCTTGATGTGAAATGAGCTATAACTACTAATTTTTAGG
The DNA here is from genome assembly GCF_049354715.1 of Callithrix jacchus. Classification (NCBI taxonomy): domain Eukaryota; kingdom Metazoa; phylum Chordata; class Mammalia; order Primates; family Cebidae; genus Callithrix; species Callithrix jacchus. The sequence continues at coordinate 28,964,573 of NC_133508.1, forward strand.
AAAGTGAAATGCTCTGAGCCTCAGCTTCTATCTTTGTAAAACAGGGATGATATTTGTCCTTCCTGCTCCCTAAGTTGCTGCAGTAAGTGATGAACAGCATCATTTAATGAGCATGCTTTGTCGTGAGTTCACATCGCTATCTGTGTGGAAGGCTCTTCTCCTGCTCTACCTGGCCAACTGCTATAGTGCCTTCTAGGCCTTGTTAAAATGTCACTTCTTTTGCTGTTTCTTGACTTATCTCAAGGGCTTTTGAGACATTCTGTTTCTATGTTTCTAGCTGTTATTGGCACTTACCATGTTGTGTTATCATTGTTTATTTACATGTTCACCTCTCCAATGGGACTCTGAGTTCCCCAAGCTCATGGCCAGTGTCTTATTCACTTTTTTCCCTACTTTTCCCCCCCTTCCCTCTCTCCCTCCCTCCCTTCCTTCCTCCTCCTTCTCTTCTCTTCTTTCTTTCTTTTCTTCTCTCTCTCTTTCTACTTTCTTCTTTGTGTTTTTTTTTTTTCTTTTTTAGACAGGATCTCTGTTGCCTAAGCTGATATGCACTGGTGTCATCATAGCCCATTGCAGCCTCCAACTCCTAGGCTCAATGGATCCTCCCACCTCAGCCTCCTGAGTAGCTGGGACTATAGGCACATACTACTGTGCTAGCTAATTTTTCCCCTTTTTTTTTTTTTTTTTGAGATGGGTGTTTGTTCTCTTGCCCAGCTAGAGTGCAGTGGCAAGAACACAGCTCACCATAATCTCAAACTCCAGAGCTCAAGCAATCCTCCCACCTCAGTCTCCCTAGTAGTTAGGACCATAGGTGTGAGCCACCATGGCTAGCCTTTTTTATTTTATTATTTTATTTGACATGGAGTCTTGCTCTGACGCCCAGGCTGGAGTGCAGTAGTGTGAGCTCAGCTCACTGAAATCTCTGCTTTCGGAGTTCAAGTGATTCTCGTGGCTCAGCTTCCTGAGTAGCTAGGATTACAGGTGTGCATTACCATTCCTTGCTAATTTTTGTATTTTTTAGTAGAGACAGGGTTTTGTCATGTTGGCCAGGCTTGTCTTAATAAACTCTTGACCACAGGTGATCTGCCCACCTTGGCGTCTGAAAGTGCTGAGATTACAGGCATGAGTCACTGTACCTGGCCTCCAATTTTATTTTTTGTAGAGACAGGGTCTCTCTGTGTTGCCCAGGCTGGTCTCAGACTCCTGGGCTCAACTGATCCTTCCTCCTTGGCCTCTGAAAGTGCTGGGATTACAGGCATGCAGCACCGTGACCAGTCAATTTCTTAAACTTCTTTGTATCATCTTCAATGTGGAAGGCATGATAATCAGTACTTACATACTGAATAAATAGGTCCTTATTTTTACCATAATAATTTTCCCTTATTTTTAACCACTATAATATTCCAGGGCAATGCCAAATACATATTGCTCCCCTTTCTGCATTTATGTTTATATAAATCGGTTAACAAAATTTCACTTATAAAGTATGGCTGTGGATACCACTTTTGGCAACTATTTGTAATTGAAAAGTCATTGGACCATTATGTCTTCTGCCCCATATTACTTACTCTAAGAAATTATTGACCTGGTACGGTGACTCACACCTGTAATCCCAGCGCTTTGGGAGGCTGAAAAGAGGGCAGATTAACTTGAGCCTAAAAGTTGAGACCAGCCTGGTCAACATGGTGAGACCCCGTCTTTACAGAAAGCTAAAAAATTAGTTGAGCATGGTGGCACATACTTGTGGCTCCTGCTACTCGGGAGGCTGAGGTGGGAGAATTGCTTGAACCCAGGAGACTGAAAACTGCAGTGAGCTGTGTTCATGCCACTGCACTCCAGTCTGGGTGACAGGATGAGATGCTATTTAAAAAAAGAAATAACTTTCATCATTTAATTCAAACATTAAATTTTTTTTTTTTTTTTTTGACATGGAGTTGCACTCTGTCACCCAGGCTGGAGTGCAGTGGCGTGATGTTGGCTCGCTGCAACCTCCACCTCACAGGTTCAAGCAATTCTCCTGCCTCAGCCTCCTGAGTAGCTGGGGTTACAGGAGTGCACCACCACGCCCAGACAATTTTTATATTTTTAGTAGAGGAAGGGTTTCACCATGTTGGTCAGGCAGACCTCAAACTCCTGACCTCATGATCCACCCACCTTGGCCTCCCAAAGTGCTGGGATCACAGGCATGAGCCACGGCACTCGGACTTTTAAAATTTTCTTTTTGAGAGCCTCTGACATTGACACCATGTGGCAAAGATATTGTGAAGTTATCTTTACTTTTAATTTCTAGGTATGTTACAATTCTTTGGATAAAAAGAACATGGTGAATAATACCTTCTATTGGCACTCAATATGTATTTGTCAATTCATTTTGAACTTAACTAACGCATGCTATCTATTGCACTCCTTCTGACACTAAAGGGCAAGCCGTGGGGGGTAAAAGCTGAATTGAGATAGTGTGATACTAGAGGACCTTAGAGTTCAGTTTTGGAGATAAGACAACCTGCATAAAACATAACTTGCGATAAAACTCTGTGTCAATCACGCTCCCCAGCTATATAAATTGTGAGATGCAATACATCACTTTGAGGGAAAGTAATAATCCTTAGGTTCTAACAACAGATCGTTTATATGAGGTTTATTATTGAGACGTACAACATTATACATATATTTATAGGCACAAGATAAGACAGAGGAAGGGGTAGGGAGGGAGAGAAAGAGAGGAATGTTTTGATTAAATAACAGGCTGCTGAGTCACGTTTCCTGAGTTTAAATCCCACTTCTGTTACTGGCTGTGTGACCTTGGGCACATTTTTAAAATTTCTTTCATTCTCAGTTTTTGATGAAATGTGAACAAAATAGGCTCCATTGTGGTATTACTATAAATATGAAATAAGATGAATAAGATGAATGTAAAATACTGGACACACAACTCATATGCACAAAATTTTAAGCTTTTTTTTTTTTTTTTTTTTTTTTTGAGACAGACAGGTCTCCCTCTGTTGTCCAGGCTGGAGTGCAATAGTGCGATCATAGGTCCCTATAGTCTCAAACTCCTGGACTCCAGTGATTCTCCTGCCTCAGCCTCCTGAGTAGCTGGAACTACAGGTGTGCACCGCCATGCCTACCTAATTTAAAATTTTTTAAGAGACAGAGTCTCCTTTGGGAGGCCAAAGCAGGTGGATCATTTGAGGTCAGAAGTTCGAGACCAGCCTGACCAATATAGTAAAACCCCAACTCTACTAAAAATACAAAAAAATTAGCCGGGCGTGGAGGCAGGTGCCTGTAGTCCCAGCTACTGGGGAGGTTGAGACAGGAGAATTGCTTGAACTCAGGAAGTGGAGACTGCAGCAAGCTGAGATTGTGGCATTGCACTCCAGCCTGGGTGACAGAGCAAGACTCCATCTCAAAAACAATAAATAAATACATATAAAAAAAAAAATAGACAGACTCTCACTATGGTGCTCCGGTTTGAATTTTAAGTATTAATATCTAACATTTGCTGATCACCTACTGTGCCAGGCAGTGTTCAGGATTTTATTATCATTATTATTAATTTTATTTCATTTTATTATTATTATTTTTTTGAGACAAGGTCTTGCTCTGTTGCCCAGGCTGGAGTGCAGTGGTGTGATCACAGCTCATTGAAGCTTCAAACTTCTGGGCTCAAGTGATCTGCCACCTCAGCCTCCTAAGTGGCTGGGACTACAGGCATGCACCACCAAGCCAGGCTAATTTTTAAGTTTTTTATAGAGATGGGGTTTCGCCACTTTGCCCGTGGCTTGTCTTGAACTCCTGGGCTCAAGTGATCTGCCCACCTCAGCCTCCCAGAGTGCTGGGATTACAGGCATGAGTCACCACACCCGGTCATTAGTATCTATTAGCTCATTCAATCTTGAGTCAGTGTTTGTTTCACAGATGAACTAACATATGTGGCTCTTTGCACAGTGTTACCCAGGTGAGTAGCTTTTGCTCAATAATTATTCAATTTTTCATTAATTGAATTGTGCAAATGACATGAGTTACATATATAACGTACTGAGCACAATACTGGTATGTTAAATGGAGTGCAGCCTCAGTGTTTGTTGTCCTGCATTTGTACATGCCTGGTGCCCTTCCCACTGGGGAAGTGGGGCAAAGAACCCAGGGGAACAGTTTGAGGAAGGCGCTGGCTTTAGGGCAGAGGCTACCATTGCCGTCTAATGACAGTGTTCCACAGTCAGAGCTACAGTTGTTGGAAAGCAGCTTCTCCCTTGTAATTAACCGTTTGGCTGCTGAGCCTAGGGTGGCTTTGAAAGACACCCAGGTGACAGTGGGGTGCCTGTGGTCCCAGACTGTGGAATTACACGGAGTCAAGAGCTAAATAGCCTCTCCAATCTACTCATTTTCTCTTAAATTACATGTGATTAGGAATATAATTACCACTCCTACTCTTCCCCCTCAAAACACTATTTTCCTTTCCTGGCGCAGCGCTTTGATAGGGAAAGAACAAACCCGGGTTGTGCTCAGCGGTGGGAAACGCTGAGGATGGGAGCGAGAAGAGAGGCCTGGCGGTGACAGAGAGGATGAAGCCCACCCTCTGTGGCACTGCGAGCTTGCAAGTTCAAAAAAAAAAAAAAAAATCCAAGGTCAACATTGGTAATTAGAAAATGTATGCAAAACGCTTTATTAAAATCATACCTACCTAGGGGTCCTGGGAGAGCCTGAAATGATACGTGTGCTCATGTTAGAATTATAAAGCTCAGTTGTTGATCTTATTTTGGGAATGTCTATCCCTCTAATTACTTTACAGTCCAAATGATTAAAAAAAAAAAAAAAAGAAAGAAAGAAAAAAGAGAGAAGGGAGCAGCAGACGAGCCCAAATTGCTGTGTTTAAAAGAGCAGGGCTGTCTGTTTGCGTGGGGCTGTCTCCCTGTAATGAGAGCCACGGAAATGGAAGCTATTTGGACGAACTAGCTCAGCGCTGCGGAGCCGCGCGGGCCTCCAAATGCAAGGGTTTGTTCTGCTCGGGAAGCGTCGGTCGCGAAAGCAGCGGCGGGGAGGAAGCGCAGAACTGTGTTTTAAATTAATGGGTTCAGCTTCATGTTGAGCACAAGTGGGAGGCTATTTTAGAGAAACTTTCCCAGGCCGGCCGCCACTGATGTGGCAAACTCAGCCTCTGGTCAGACCGGCTGGAAATAGAAACCTCTCCGCGTCGCGATGGCGCACGCCCGGGCGTCCCCTTCCGAGGGCCGGGCCCCTCTGTCCCCCGAGGCCTCGCCGCCCTGGATCACATCCTCGCCTAGCTCTGGGTTCACTGAGCCCTGGATGCACGCGTCCCACCAGCAGCAGCCGAAAGACGGTGCCCGGGCGGGAGTGAAATCCCGGTGAAATGTGATCAAGAACATGAAATGCTGAGGCAGCTTCAGCTAACAACAGCGCGTGGTGTCCCCGCCCAGGTGCGATCCTCCAGGCGGCTCAACTCACCGCCCATTCCGGTGCCAGGTGTAAGTGCGCGCCGGTAACGCGTGGCTCCAGGAGCCGCAGGGATGTCGTCTCCTGGCTGCAGACGACTCAGCCTCGTGAGGTCCATGTTCAATTCCGCAGAGGTGCCTCCCGCTGGGGGGCCTAGATGCAAGCCCACCTGGGAGGGGCTCGCAGAAGAATTGGTGTTATTAAAGATAGCTTAGCTCCAGCAGATTTCCTCATGTCTCTAAGCGACTCGGAGAGGACTTACACCAAAGGCATTTCGCTTTTGCATAGATTTCTTAATTAAAAAATAACTTTCTTTTCCCTTTGGCCCAGGCTGAATGACCTTGGAATTTCTTGTGAAAGTACTGGGGGCACTTTTTCAGAGCGTTGAAATGACTTTTCTCAGAAAACTTGAAAGAGACCCCCAACTTCTTGATGACCAAATGGACAGATGGGTTCCTTATTTGCAAAATCTCGAGTGTTTCTAACTCGTTCTAGAGAAGGAACAGCAGATAAGTCAATACAATCCAGGCACATAAGTTAATTTTCCAAGTTGTTTAACTTGGACACATTTCTACAACATTACGGTTCCTTTTTGATGCTTGAAGAATTAATTCCCACCTCCCACCATGAGAAACATCTACACATATTATTTTTTATTGTTGCTGTTAAGGGAAATTTTTGACCTAGTAAATTGAAAATCCAAAGAAGTGATATAGTGTATATATAAGATACAATGGATTCTCTATGATACAGCTGTATTAATTCACATTCTCAACTGTGATGAGAAAATACATAAATCCTTCCATTTTCCCCCCATACAAAGTAATGTTTTGTTTTTGCTTTTTGGGTGTTTTTGTTTGTTTGTTTTTTTGAGACAAGGTCTTGCTCTGTTGTTCAGGCTGGAGTGTAGTGGCACAATCATAGCTCATTGCAGCCTCGACCTCCCTGGCTCAAGAGATCCTCCTGCTTCAGCCTCCCGAGTAGCTGGAACTACAGGCATATACCACCACATCTGGCTAAGTTTAATAATTTTTAGTAGAGATAAGATCTTATTATGTTGCCCAGGCTGGTCTTGAGCTCCTGAGCTCAAACGATCATCCCACTTCAGCCTCCTAAAGTGCTGTGATTCCAGGCATGAGCCACTTCGTCCGGCCTGTAATATTTTTGGTATTTATACAGTATCATGCTTTGCAAAAAGCAATCATAATTTAAGAATTTAACTTCTTGCCTTCCCGCTGAATCCTCTGGAAAAGCTGGTTTGCTTGTGTGGTAGATTCCAATTTATAGATGGCAAAATTGTTGGGCGCTTGGCTTACCTTTACTTGGGCCAATGGAAAAGAGGTTGGAAACCACCTATTAATCGTGTCTAATTTGTGCATATTGCCACTCACCTGTGTTGCCAACCCTGACACAGGCCAGGCTGTGAACTGATTATTCCTGGGATCAGTAGCAGCTCTTCACGTAGTGGGTGTTCTTGCCAGACTGACAGTCTGTTAAAGGCAGATGCAATGGCTGGGTTCAAAGTCTAGCCAAGAAAGAATTTTGCAGCACTGTATGTTGGGTCATTAAATACTTGGCATAAGAGAAAGTTAAACTTGTAAGATAGTGGCATTATCTCCTAGGACTAAGTGGAAATTTAATGGATTTCTGTAGAATACCATAAAGTGGAAAATGTGACGTTAAATATGATTCATATATTGACTTTTAAGACTGATAGAGTGTAACTTTTTCTCTTTCCTCCTATCTCTTCCCAGAACCAAATTAACCCAAATGACGATAACAGCAGGACTTTTAAATCATGGCCATACCACTCTGAAAATGAACCCAATCTTGTCTGATAAAGGATGGTAAGAAGAAAACAGATTGATATTATATTGGGAACTTTGGACTTAGGACATTTAGGAATCCTACAAAATTGACCAAAAGATGCTTCTATCATCTCATTGACTTCAGGCTTGGCATGCTCTTTCACCAATATTTCATGGTGGAATTTTTTTTTTTTTTGAGACGGAGTATCACTGGGTCACCCAGGCTGGAGTACAGTGGCACAATCTCAGTCCATTGCAACCTCCGCCTCCCAGGTTTAAGTGATTCTCCTGCTTCAGCCTCCCGAGTAGCTGAAATTACAGGGCATGTGCCACCACGCCTGGCTAATTTTGTATTTTTAGTAGAGACAGGGTTTCACCATGTGAGCCACGATGTTCTTGAATTTCTGACCTCAAAGGATCCACCCGCCTTAGCCTCCCAAAGTGCTGAGATTACAGGTGTGAGCCATCGTGCCCAGTCAATTTTGAATTAAAAAAAAAAAAAGTTCAGGGCTGGGCACGGAGACTCGTGCTTATAATCCCAACTCTTTGGGAAGCTGAGGCAGGAGGATTGCTTGCAGCCATGTGTTAGAGACCAGCCTGGGCAACACAGAGAGACACCGTCTCTGTAAAAAGTTTAAAGAGGTCTGGTGTGGTGGCTCACACCTATAATCCCAGCACTTTGGGAGGCTGAGGCGGGTAGATCACAAGGTCAAGAGATTGAGACCATCCTGGTCAATGAGGTGAAACCCTGTCTCTACTAAAAATACAAAAATTAGCTGGGCATGGTGGTGCGTGCCTGTAATCCCAGCTACTCAGGAGGGTGAGGCAGGAGAATTGCTTGAACCCAGCAGGCGGTGAGCCGAGATCGTGCCATTGCACTCCAGTCTGGGTAACAACGGCGAAACTCCGTCTCAAAAAAAAAAAAAAAAGTTTAAAGAAACTAGCAGGGCATGGTGGCATGCAACTGCTGTCCCAGCTACTTGGGAGGCTGAGGTGGGAGAATGGCTTGAGTCCTAGAGTTCAGGTTATAGTGAGCTGTGATTGCCCCACTGCATTCCTGCCTGAGAGATGGGGCCAGACCCTGTCTCCAAGAAAACAACAAACAAACAAAATTTCTGGATAGTTGCACCATCCCCTATTTTCTGCTAAGTAATTTTTTTCTCATTTACATACTTCAGAAGTGCAAGTCTGACCCTCTCCCAGCCCCTTTCACTCCTCCCACTCCACATCAAGTTTTACCTAAACATAGCCATCAATCACAGGACACTCTTCAGGAATTTTGAGTCTTTTATTCATAAGAGAACAGAGTATATTCTGGCAAGAATGAACTCAGGTGAATCCATGATACTGTTTGTGTTTGTAGGATTTGGGCAATCCAGTAAAGAAAACGCCAGCATTGGTGAGTAGAAATGGCATGTAAGCTCTGGATTCAAAACAAGGCATCAGGGGATAATTGTGACAGAGGCCAATGCTTTAGGAAATGATTTTTCTTGTGCCATAAATTGTAGTTGAAGGATAATTTTGTTTTTGTTTTGTTTCTCCCCAGAGTGGCCTCATGAATATGAAGATATCTGGAAAATCTTCACTACACAGCATGATTTCAGGAATGATGAAACAATAAATGAGAATCTGGTATTAATAATCTGTGGGTTTTAAATTGTATGCCATCTGAAGATGTTAGGACCAGTAATTTCATGTATCCTACAAAGTGGAACATGCCGTAGGGCACAGAGATTCGTGATTCATGAGGAGGTTGGATGTCTGACGATAAACGTCCACGCACACAATTTGAGCCTTTGGTGCTTACTGGCTGTACTATGGTAATGCTTCATTAATTCAAACCTCTCAAAGCCAGATTTTGGAATGAATCAGGTTGAAAAGATTGAGAGCTGATGCCTGCCTTTGCGTAATTGACAGCCTTTGCTCAGCAAATTAAGTCGCTTATAGTTGATGACCAAAGAAAATGCAGAGTATCTGAGAAGCACAAAATAGGAAGGGTGAACCATCAGAACAGACTTTCTACAGCCCTCAGAGCAAGGTGTTATTATTCCACAGTACGTTCTAGAAAGGATGTCTGAGCTGCCTTTCTTGTCGAATATCATCTTCTTTCAGAGCACCCCACCCATTTATCTTTTATAAAGGTCAGAACTGGAATAAAACTGTGTGAAGAGTTTTTTTTTTGTTGTTTTTTTTTTAAGACAGAGGCTCGCTCTGCCACCCAGGCTGGAGTGCAGTGGCTTACTGCAACCTCCACTTCCTGGGTTCAAGCAATTCTCATGGCCCAGCCTCCCAGGAAGCTGGGATTACAGGCATGCACCACCATGCCTAATTTTTGTATTTTTAGTAGAGACAGGGTTTCACCATGTTGGCCAGGCTGGTCTCAAACTCCTGGCCTCAGGTGATCTATCCGCCTTTGCTTCCCAAAGTGCTGGGATTACAGGCACGAGCCACCATGCCTGACCTGCAAAGAGATGTTTTAATAAAGACGATCCAAAGTTGCTTTGTTATCTCAGTTAAGAAGGAAGAAGGCAGAGGAACAGTTTTCTTCCCATGGGCAGACAAAGTACTTCTTCTAGAAAGACTTCAGACAACATCTCTCCACTTGTCTTAAGTAGAATGTGCAAAGTCTTCTCTCCACAACTACTTACCCTTGCAACTATCACTCTGGTTGTAGAGATGGAGTGATGAGCTTCCACTCTGTGTCCCCACCCAAATCTCATCTTAAATTGTAATCCTCACATATGGAGAGAGGAAAGTGATTGGATCATGAGTGTAGTTTCCCCATGCTGTTCTCATGGTAGTGAGTGAGTTTTTATGAGATCGGATGGTTTTGTAAGTGTCTGGCATTTTCCCTGCTTGCGCTTCTCTCTCCTGCCGCCATGTGAAGAAGGATCTTGCCTCCCCTTCACCTTACACCATGATTGCAAGTAGCCTTGGCTGAAACTTTCTGCATCTGGTACTCTGATAAATTTCCCTGTATATCAGCCAGAATGTTTTCTGGTCAGACTAGAACTTGGAGCAAAAGAGGGAAGAGCAAAGGCCCACTGGGACCCTGCTATTCTGGGACACACAGCTTGGTGGCCGGGTGGCCTGGCGGCCTGGCTTATACCTGCCCTTTCCCCAGAAGTAATTTGTCATTCTGTCTGCTCTTGTTCTCAAGAAATGTAAGTGCTTTAGTGAAAAGCTGCTGCCCAATACACACCAATGTGTGTGCTTTCAGGCAGACACTGGACACACCAAGGCCATGAAGTCCCTTGTGGAATAGAAGTGTGTTGAGTCCAGCACTGAGAAGCCAAAGACTTGGTCTCCAACAAGACTCCTGAACATTTAGAACATGGTTCCCTTCCCTCTTATGGCATAAATGGGACTGCAAAATGCTTCTCAATGAATAATCGCCACTTTTCCTCCTTTGCTTTGTAATGACAGTATTTCATGGAAAAGAATCTTGTCATATCATATATCTATGTGAATCTTTCCAGTGAATTAATTGTGCAAATTCCTGCTCTGCTAGAGAAATAAATACTTCTGCAAAACATTTACCTTACCTAATAGTCTAATCTTAGGCCAACAGAACAGCAACATCTGCCAAACAGAAAACCCCTGATAATCCAGGATTAAATAACATTAATATTATTTTTTGTAGGCCAGCAGGATTGTCCAGAGGACCAGTGATAATCAGGATTTATGAGGGTGGAGAGGCCCTGCAAAAGATAACACGACAATAATATTCTGTTTATATTGGGCAAAGGGGACAGGACACATTTTCAACAAGAGCAAACTTCAGGATGGAAAACATTAATACTTTGTATTTGTAGAGCACATTGTAGCTAATGAGTTACCTTCATACAGGAGAACTCATCTACTTGTGCTCCTCATATGTAAAGGTTCCTGGATGGGTATTTTCTCATACATGAATCAATGGAGGTTCAGCAAGGTGAAGTGACTCAGCTGGTGGGTAGGAGAACTGGGTTTAAAATCTAGGTGTTTAGGTTGGTCATGGTGGATCATATTTGTAATCCTAGCATTTTGAAAGGCTGAGGCAGGAGGACCACTTGAGATCAGAAGTTCAAGACCAGCCCAGGCAACCTAGTGAGACCCCATCTCTACTAAAGATTTTAAAAATACATATTTTGCCATGCATGATGTTGTATACCTGTAGTCTCAGCTACTTGGGAGGCCAAGGGGAGGATCACTTGAGCCCAAGAGTTCAAGGCTGCAGTGAGCTACTATTGTACCATTGCATTCTAGCTTGGGTGACAGAGTGAGACGTTGTCTCTAAAAAAATAAATAAAATAAAATAAAATCTAGACTGGGTGCAGTGGCTCACACCTGTAATCTCAGCACTTTGGGGAGCCAAGGCAGGTGGATCACAAGGTCAGGAGTTTGAGACTAGCCTGGCCTAAAACCGTCTCTATTAAAAATACAAAAACTAGCCAGGTGTGGTGGCAGGTGCCTGTAGTCCCAGCTACTCAGGAGGCTGAGGCAGGAGAATCACTTGAACCCGGGAGGTGAAGGTTGCAGTGAACTGAGATCGCGCCACCGTACTCCAGTCTGGGAGACAGAGCAAGACTCTATCTCGGAAAAAAAAAAAAAAATCTAGGTGCTTTAATTCCTACTTCAATATTATTTTTTCTACATTTCTGACAATAATGAGTGTTTAGAATGGATTGATGATACTTGATGAGTCTCTGGTTAAGACTTTCAAAATAAAATCTTTTGCATAGAATGAGACGTTGAGCTTGTCCGCAGGAACATAGCTCCAAGGGGATATTTTCCTTTAAAGATCTCTGGAATGTTCACTTTCCCAAGAAGGAGCATCTCTGTGGCTTGTACAATAAAGAGAAGAAGAGAAAAGAGGAGGCCAGGAGTGGGGGCTCACGCCTGTAATCCCAGCACTTTGGGAGGCTGAGGCAGGTAGATCACCTAAGGTCAGGAGTTCAAGACCAGCCTGGCCAACATGGTGAAACCCCATGTCTACTAAAAACACAATAATTAGCCAGGCATGGCAACATGTTCCTGTAATTCCAGCTACTAGGGAGGCCGAGCAGGAGAATCGCTTGAACTTGGGAGGCGGAGGTTGCAGTGAGACAAGATTGCGCCACTGCACTCTAGCCTGGGCAACAAGAGCAAGACTTCATCTCTAAAGCAATCAATCAATCAATAAAAGAAAAAAGACAAGAGGAAAAAAGTCAAGGCTCAAGGCAAGGTCAGTGGTAAATAAAGAGTTGATCTGGATTGAGAGAGAAGGTCCTTTTGAGAATTTTCTCCCCAAGGCCACAGTTGGTAATTCATTTTGGGGTTGCCCCATTCAGCAAGGAGGCTCTGAGGAGTGAAAGGGTGTGGGGACTTCTAAGAATGTGTTTTTTGAGTCAAAATAGAAACTTTTCCTTATATTCTGACTCAGAGGGGATTAGAAGGTAGTGCCTGGTTCAGACAAAAATGCCTCAGTTAAGAATTTAATCCTGTTAGGCAACAGTAAGTCACTTTTTTAAAGGCTCTTGAGCCAAAAAGTAGAAAGGAAAAAAAAGTTTCATCTACAGTTTGTAGGAGATAATTGTTTCTAAAGAGCTGCTTGCCTGAGGCTTCTTGAATGCTAGTTTTCTTCCAGATTGCATGACTTTCTCTTCTAAAGAGAACAATGGGTTTTAAATTTGTGGTGTGAGCGGTGCCTTGGCTAGGGTTTACCCTCAGGGCTGTTCAGGCTCCAGGTGATGCTCAGGGATGGAGCTGGAATTGATGAGAGGAGCCAGGAGTGAGGTACTTTGGCTTCCTATCCTGTTGTCAGAGTTCAGTTATGCAGGGGAATGAGACAGAAAATGAAACCAAATGGTTACCCTGATTTTGACTTTGGAGACTTGACAGTCGATTAAAACCCTTCCAGCGCCCTCCTTGTTTCTTTCTTTCTCTCTTTTCTTTTCCTTTCTATTTTTTCCCTCCCTCCCTCCCTCCTTCCCTCCCTTTTTTCCTTCCTTCATTCCTTCCTTCCTTTCGTACAGAGTCTCACTCTGTCGCCCAGGCTGTAGTGCAGTGGCATGATCTCACTGCAACTTCTGCTTCCCACGTTCAAGCAATTCTTGTGCATCAGCCTCCCAAGTAGCTGGAATTATAGGCGTGCATCACCATGCCAGGCTAATTCTTTAATTTTTTGTAGAGACGGGGTTTCTCCTTGTTGGCCAGGCTGTCCTCAAACTCCTGGCCTCCAGGGGTCTACCAGCTTTGGCCTCCCAAAGTTCGGGAATAACAGGGGTGAGCCACCTCGCCTGGACTTCTTGCTTCTATTGTTACAAGACTCAACTTGAAGGGTAAGAACTTCGCTTAAGACCTATTTTGTTTTTCCTTTCTGTTGTATTTATTATTTACTTTGAGACAGAATCTTGCTCTGTAGACCTGGCAGGAATGCAGTGCCATGGATCCGACCTCACTGCAATCTCTGCCTCCTGGGTTGAAGTGATCCTCCCACCTCTGCCTCCCAAGTAGCTGAGGTTATAGGCGCACACCACCACACCCGGCTAATTTTTGTATTTTTTTGTTGAGACAGGGGTCTCACCATGTTGCCCAGGCTGGTCTCAAACTCCTGGGCTCAAATGATCCTCCTGCCTGGGTCTCCCTGAGTGCTGGGATTACAGGTGTGAGCCACCTTGCTCAGCCTCAGTGGTGTTCTTGCTTTCGGCACCACAGATATACATTCATTCATTTGTTCATTTGTTCAGCACCTCAAATGTGCCAGAAATGGTTCTAGATATTGGAAACACAGTGCCCAAGACACATCTAATTTCTGCCTCTAGGAAATTATATTCTAACGGAAGGAGCTACAGAATGAGAGAGCAAATGCAGCAACTGGTAAGTCTAAGTCCTACAGAGGGAACCAGACAGAGAGTATGTCAACTGGCTGAGTGTGTGTGTGTAGCCGGGAGAGTGAGATTGCTATTTTAAGTAGGTGATTAGGAAAGGCCTCACTGATAACCTATGTCTCACCAAGAGCTGAAAGATGTGAGACAGGGAGTTGTGTGATGTCTGAGGGAAACAGTTCCAGGCAGGAGAAACCCCAAGGGTATAGGCATTTAGGTGGGAGCACGTGAGGGGCTGGTATTCAGAGCTCAGCGAGTGCTCAGGAGAGGAGCAGGGATGCAGTTGGAGTGGGATATGCGTGTGTGTTGCGAGGTAGATTCTCAAAGGCCCTGAAGGTCTTGAAAGGGCTTGGATATTGACTCTGGAGGAGGTGGGAAGCTGCTGGAGGATTTCGGATAGAGGAATGCCATGACTGACCTGTTATAAAAAGACCACACTGGCTGCTGTGTTGAGAGAAAAACTGCAAGAGATAATGGAGAGCTTGGTTAGGAGGCTGTTAATAATCCAGGTTAGAGACGAGGAGGCTTAGACTGGCATGGCTGGGTGGAGATGTGAGAGCTGTTGGATTCTGATCTCTTCTTTTTCTTTTCTGAAACAGAGTCTTGACTCTGTTGCCCAGGCTGAAGTGCAGTCATGTGATCTTGGCTCACTGCAATCTCCACCTCCCAAGTTCAAGCAATTCTCCTGCTTCAGCTTCCCAAGTAGCTGGGATTACAGGTGCCCACCACCACACCTGACTAATTTTTTGTATTTTTAGTAGAGACCGGTTTTTGCCATGTTGGCCAGGCTGAGTTTGAACTCCTGACCTTAGGTGATCTGCCCGCCTCGGCCTCCCAAAGTGTTGCGATTACAGGCGTGAGCCACTGCACCCGGCCAACCTCCCCAAAAGTTTTAATAGTCATGTTTCAGTTGTACAATTGTGTCAGGAAGTGATGCATCCTTTCTAAATTACATTTTGAGATAATCAAAGCTAAGCCTTTGAAGTAAGCACCACCATTTTGAAAACTTTTTTAGATACAAATATTTGTGAATGTGTTACTTATTTTTCATTTTCTTAAACAGAACATGCTGGGCAGATTTTAAACTTTGCTTGATGGTTCATGTCATGTTTATGAGCATCAGTTATTATGTAATGCCATATTATAGGGAGTTTAAGTAACTTGCCCAAGGCTAGACAGCTGTTAAGTGGGGAAGCCATTCACATGCAGGCAGTCTGGCTACAGAGCCCATGTTCTTAGCAATTATGCTATGATGCCTCACCAAAGGCTCAAGAGAGTTCGAGGTCGCTGTAGGCTGGAGATGACTCGTCTCAATAGTGTTGGTAGCTCTGGTGAAGAACAGGGAGGCAGGATCTGAAGGCATCAAGCAAGCTTCGCAGGGGTGATAATCAGGGTCCACTTTGCTGACATTTCAGAATAGAAAAAATGCCATATCATAGGGAAAGTCCGGGAAGAACCAGATCAGAGATAGGACGGTGTTTCATTATGAAACAAAAAGTGGATATTGGCCAGGTATGGTGACTCATGCCTCTAATCCCAGTGCTTTGGGAGGCTGAACTGGGAGGACTTATTGAGGCCGGGAGTTCGAGACTAGCCTGGGCAACATGATGAGACCCCATCTCTATAAAAAATCTTTGGAAAGAAAAAACTAGCTAGGCACGCTGGCATGCACCCTTTGTCTCAGCTACTCGGGAGGCTGAAGCAGGAGGATCGCTTGAGCCCAGGAATTTGAGGCTGCAGTAAGCTATGATCGTGCCACTGTACTCCAACCTGTGTGACAGAGTGAGACCCTGTCTCTAAAACAAAACAAAACAAACAAAAACCCAAACATGACTATCAAGGAACTGATGCATAAGAACCTGATGAAAGTCACATGTTAGAGTTTCTTGTGGGAGGAGGAGTGCTGATAAATAGCACCTGTTTTTCCTGCTCAAGTTCTGAAAAACCTGATGGGTCCAGAGTAGCAGATGGGGCCACAGTTTTCCTTTACTTTTGTTCAGGGTTAAATTAGAAGCCATAGCTCATTGCAAGAACCACATGGACCTGTGAAGTAATTCCAAAATTCAACACACTCACCCCACACTCATGTAGGCATTGGACCAGGTAAGACTTAGAGCATAGAGAAACGGAGAACTCTTGGTGCTTGCAATTAGGTTCACTCCCAAGAGGGCAAAGGGTGTAGCTGATCCAAGAATGCCCATGACCATAAGAAGTACATTGCTCCATGTGCAGCAAGTCAGTATTCTAACACTGAGGGTTGCAGCAGAAAAAGAGGCTGAATCGTAAGGCTGCTGAAAAAGGAGATAGGAAGAGGGCTCAAATCCACCTCCCCAAGGAGTTTGTGGCTAGGAATATATATAAAAAGTATAGGACTTGCATTTATATATATTCCTATATTTGCATATATGTATAATGTATATATTACATATATAAAAATGCAAGTTAGGACCGTCTCTCTCAATATAGGTCTTGCCATCCTCCCACCTCAGCCTCTGGAGTAGCTGGGACTACAGGTGTGCACCACGTCTGGTGAATTTTTAATTTTTTGTAGAGATGGGGTCTCATTATGTTGTCCTGGCTGAGGGGAAGGAGCAGGGATTTTAAGGGGTTTAGAGAGGATTGAGGTGTGGGGATTTTTGATGGGTCAGAAAATCCAGGGTGAAGTCACAGGATGGGGTGACGAAGAAGCTGTATTTTCATGTGGGCTCAATTCTTCTGTGGGGTCTTCCAACTGGTTTGCATCAGCCGTTCCACCAGAATGCGGGGTCTGAAAAGCATCTTAAGCACTTCTTAAACAAAAGCTTTTGGATTCTATCATCAGAGAGCCTACCTACAGGAACCATGGGGATGCAAACGGTCCGTGTCTAGTGCTATGTGACTTTCGGTTACATGACAGTGAACAAAGTGCAGCCCGATGATGCTTAATTGTAACTTTATTTCTGTCCAGAGCCTGCCATGCAATTCTTGTTAACCCTGTGGTGCTAGTTTCATGCCCAGTATATTCTCAGAAAAGCGTCTGTACTTTCTCTTAGACAGAGTGAATGAGAGGTGGTGAGAGACCAGAGGTTATAGTAATGTATTGATGGTTCTTCTTTTCATGGAAGAAGCACCAGAAATTCCCCTTGCAGTGTCCTACTTAGGGAAAAGGAGTTGGGCTCTGGTGGGAGCAAAGGAATGCAAAAACAAGAAGCAGATAAGCTACAAAACTGCCCTTGTTTATGGTCCAAGACACATAACCCTCCTGTGCAAGTAACTTACAATTTTCCTGTGCCCAGCTATCGCCAGACCCTCAGCTGACAGAGAAAATGCAAGTCAGCTCACTGCACCCTTGGCATCACCAGTACTGCGCAAAGCCCTCTTCAGCACAAGCATGAACACTATTACATAAAGTCCCCACAAGCCTTTGTCTCCTGGCAGACAGCTCCTTTTTGCTGTCCTCCCTGTTGCTGCCATGCAAGGTATTTTTCTACTTTCTCCAATAAATCTGCCTTTCTTTACCTACAACTGTCTTGGTAAATTCTTCTATCACTGGAACCACTGGTCTAGATAGTCACCACTTATCCATGACACACCTTACCTTACAGTGAAAGATTTTAGCTGTGTATCCTGAAACTTCTCAGCTGTATCATGGTTCGCTAGAACTGATAATACTTATCAACCCTATCCTGATAATAGTTGTCGGGAAATACTCGTGAAAGAGTTTGGAATTAAACTGGCATCTAGGCCAGCCTGATGGCTCACATGTGTAGTCCCAGCTAATAGGAAGGCTGAGGCGGAAGGATCAATTAAGTCCTGGAGTTCAAGGCTGCAGTGAGCTATGATTGTGCCACTGACCTCCAGCATGGGTGACAGAGCAAGAGGCCATCTCTAACAAAAAACAAAAGCCAAAGCAAAAACAGATTCCAAAGATGGCTCTGGTTTACATAAATGGAAAGAGCAAGACCATTATTCTAGACAGAAGGAAGCAATTTGAGCCAAGAAATATTCATTCTGTTTTTAGGGGACAAATACATGAGCTGACTAATTTGAAGAGGTTTTAGAAAGCTAAATTTGAGCACGCCATGCCTGGTGAAGAAGCTGAAGATTTCCAGAGATCACATGTGGAATCAGATGGTCTGATTACTGAGCTTTCTATCTTTGAAAAAACCCTGCAGACGTATAAATGTTCTACACATTTTTGGGGGGAGCGGTGGGGGATGGAGTTTTACTCTTGTTGCCCAGGCTGAAGTGCAGTGGCACGTTCTCGGCTCACTGCAACCTCTGCCTCCCGGGTTCAAGCCATTCACCTACCTCAGCCTCCTGAGTAGCTGGATTACAGGCGCCTGTCACCATGCCTGGATAATTTTGCATTTTTAGTAGATACGGGGTTTCTATATGTTGATCAGGCTGGTCTCAAACTCCTGACCTCAGGTGATCCACCTGCCTTGGACTCCCAAAGTGCTGGGATTACTGGCGTGAGCCGCAGCGCCTGGCCATGTTCTATACGTTTACAATAGTCGTTTTCCTGTTAGCTGTCAGATTCATTTGCTGCCCTTCCCTTGCTCTGGTCTGTATTGTAGAAAATAATTTTCCAGACTTTCCATCATTGCCTTTTGGCTGGGTTTGGCCAATGGGAGGCACTGGCATGAGACTGAAGGGTAAGTGGTAGGAAGAGGCTGAGGCATGTCTTTTCCTCTCTCTCTGACATCTCCGTAGTAATCATGTCTCTTCTAGGTTCCTGCTTCTGAAAGATACCCCCAGCTTCTGCCAGAGCCTAGACTCTGGGAACACTGCCTCCTTCAGGCCAACATTTGGACTTCCTCGCTGTCTTCTGAGCCCCCAGATCTTCTAACATTTTTGCGGCCACTTTTCTGTATTAAATGCCCTTTGTTTGAAATATCTAGAATAATTTTCATTTTCTTGGCTGGACTGATCCACCACTTTCCCTCCCACTCAAATTCAGTAAGATCCACTTCTTATGGCAGATATCTACCCACAACATTTCTTCCCAATGCAGACATAAAGTTGGATCCAAGGCTGTGGAAGAGCAAGTCAAGGTTGCTCCTTAGAATTATTGCTTTGGTAACGTGTGGAGGAGGATGGTGGATGCTGAGACTAGAGGAGACTTCTTGGGAGACAATTACAATGGTCCAGGAGGGAGAGGACGAGAGCTTAAAGTCAGATTGTTTCACTGCAGATGTAGAGGGGGAAAGGGACACGAGAGATGCGGATGACGCAGAACCAGGTCCCTGATTGGATGGGGCATTTTGGGAAGATGAAGGAGGCTGGAATGCTTCCCAGATTCTTCCAGAGTGAATGGATGGCATTTGAGTTCTTAACTGAGCTTGAGGACACAAGAAGGGGGCAGCTCTGGGTGGCTGGGAAGATCATAGTCTGTGGCATGCTGAGTTTGGGGGGCATGTTGTACTCAGGAAGGGCAGGAGAGAGATGGTTAAAAAGT
Source organism: Callithrix jacchus (assembly GCF_049354715.1). NCBI lineage: Eukaryota > Metazoa > Chordata > Mammalia > Primates > Cebidae > Callithrix > Callithrix jacchus. Next base: position 28,984,120 of record NC_133508.1, read on the forward strand.
CACAGCATAGGTGATAAGAAATCTGTGGATATATAGGTGAAATCTCCTGGAGATGTGGATAGAAAAGAGTTAAAGGCAGAACATGGAAGAGCCTTAACATGGACGGGGAAGGCAGAGGACTGAGTTGGGACAGCCAGATTGCTTAGAGGAGAGCCAGGGAAGAGCAACATCATGGAGACCAAGGGAGAGCACGGTTCAAGAAGGGAATGGGCACTGTGTCAAAGCCTGCTTTTATTTTTATTTTTTTGAGATAAAGTCTTACTCTGTCGCCCATGCTGGAGTGCAGTGGCACGATCTTGTTAGATCTGCAACCTCTGCCTCCCAGGTCCAAGTGATTCTCCTGCCTCAGCCTCCTGAGTAGCTGGGATTACAGGCACACACCACCATGCCTGGCTAATTTTTATTTCACTATGTTGGTCAGGCTGGTCTCAAACTCTTGACCTCGCAATCTGCCTGCCTCAGCCTCCCAAAATGCTGGGATTACAGGTGTGAGCCTCCACTCCCAGCCCAAAGCCTGCTTTTAAAACAAACTAAATATGGCCTGAGAAGGACTCTATACTTCTATATTTGGGTCCTTGTAGATGAACTCTAACCTAGCTTAATAGGCAGACAAAACTGAAAATCTAACTTCATAGTATGCACCTGTAACAATAGTTAAGTCTTGGCCAATTCCCACGGCCATACTTCATTTATACGCTGCTGAGTGTTCAAACTGTGTTCAAATAAATCAAACGCCAACCTGTAGACAACCCAACCACTCTGTACCTCACTTCCAATTTCTGTACATCATTCCCCCCCTTTTTTGGTCTATAAATCTTCCACCATATGGCTGCGCTGGAGTTTCTGTGAATCTGCTGTGATTCTGGGGGCTGCCCGATTCACAAATCATTCATTGCTCAATTAAACTCCTTTAAATGTAATTCAGCTGAAGTTTTTCTTTTATCACTGCACAATGGCCAAGAAGGACCAGTCACTGGAATGGACTGCTAGGAGGATATGTACACACATGGGTGATGACAGATATAAATACGAAAGCTTGAATAAGTTTATGCATGATGGCCACACACACACACACACACACACACACACACACATGCCTTTTTAGAGTTATATTTTAGGTAAGAAAGATTGTATCTACTATATATCATCTAGTTTCTCTAGTCTAGAGGAAGAGTGAGCAGATCTTGGTCTGCTTTTTCATTTTCTTCTCTACACACATGTAACACAGGGGTCTCATTAAGAGACCAGGAGAACCTCAAGGGGTCAGACCTTTGGTCCCAATCTGCAGAGAAAATGAGGAGCTGTTGGTTAAAGTCCCAGTTGATGGGACTATATATATTTACATATATAAATATAATTTATATTTATAAATTATAAAATTTAATATAAATTGTTTAAAAATTATTTATATTAAATATTTTATTATATTATTATATCCATATTATTATCATAAATATTATTCCCATCAATAATATTTCCAATAATGTTAGAAATACTATTGATGGGAATCTAGCCTGTGGGTTCCCTCCAGTCTGTTGATAATACTTGTAGTCTACTAGAAAGTAATTTCTGTAATGGAGCGCTATCGTCCATCATGGGCTATACACTGAAGTAGACTTTGTCCAGCAGGATGAGGGACTTCATGGCTTGTGTTGTCACAAGGCTGGAGTGCAGCTGAGGTTTGGCTTTTGCCAAGGAAATCACCTTGAAACCTTGCAGATAATTACAATGAACCAGAAGACTAAGTGAAGCATAAACTGGCATAATGTGAGAATCATGGCAGATTCCTATATCCTCTTTTAGGTTCTTTGGTGGGGGTGCCTGGCTCTAAATAAAAAGTCCCTTTGTTGAGCCACACGAGAAAAATGGATCTAGAGAAACAAGAGTTCAAACAAACCATCCTCAGCATTTTTTATTCATCCTTGCCTCCAAGTGCATTGACACAGATTAAACTAGGTTAAAATAAGTACTTAAGGGTGGAAAGGAAGATAGCAGACAAGGGCAGAAATAAGTGAGTGCCTTATGACTCATGTTTGCAAACCATCTGATTCTGCTACCACCTTCTTCCCTTCTACCTGCACCTCAACATTCTTGAGACAATAGATAGAAACAAATGACTTGTTCCTAGGCAACTTGGAAGTTCTGCCCCAGAAGCTGCAGAAAACCTTCCCGTGTCCCTGAGTTGGCTCTGTCCTTAAATTTTGCAGCAGTAGAATTACTGGGCTGTTCTTGCATTGATTTTTAGGCTACGTTTGTCTACGGTTAGGAGGCTGACATCTTATAAATGCATATGGTTTTGTTCAAATGAATACACAGTTGACAAATGCTTGGCTGGAAGTTATAATGACAAAGTTAATAGCCCTGCTACAGCCTGAACTGTCATATTTATTTGGGTTAAGCTTGCTAAATGTCAGTTGGAATTTTGTATTATAATAACCTGCAACTTCGTTCCAAAATCAGCCATGTTTTTGACAGATGTAAGTAAATTCAGCTGTCTAGAGGGGCTCACGTGCTATGGAGTGATTAGGGAGTGGTCTTTCATTATGATAATTTAACCCCAAGTCTGATAACAATGTCCTGCTTTTGCATTTCTGTAGATGCTTTCCTGGCTGGAAAACATGAATGACCCAGAATAGTCCATATCTTTGGAAGATCCTTATTTTGCTTGTAAATGAAAGTCATTCATTTGGAATAATAACATGAAATGATGTGAACGGTAGAGACTCAAAAACTTTCCCTTCCAAAAACATTCTACAGGTTGGTGCTCAGGAAAGCCAAATGCTCTGCAGTAGTATGAAGTGGCCGCAGGGGAGTTCTATTTACTACTTAAGTAAGTGATTGTTTTCTCAGTGTCTGGTATTTACACACATGAAACTGGCTTCACTGGGACATCTCATTTCCTAGCCTTTGAAGATAAAAGAGAATTGGCCATAATTCAGGTTAACTCAAAATGTATCATTTAATGATCTTTGTCCCACCTGACCAGTAGATCACTAGCCTCTTCTAACCTTGTTCTCTCTTGAAAGTTTTGAGTTGTATGCACACTCAGACCCCTTTGCTTTCCTAGTGTATCAGTTTTGACCTAGTCCTTTTGCTATGTATTTAACTTTGCTATAGTTCCTTTGGATCATATAGTAAGATTGCCAAGAGAAAAACTCCTGATATGTGTTCTAGTCATATATTCCATTTCCAAATCTCCAAATTAATATGTTTTATTTCTTATCACCTTCTCCTTCCTCCTTCTGTCTCTGCTTCTGTTATTCTGTTCCTGCTTATCTCATTGGTCCTGTCTTAATATATCCCTTGGATTAAAAATAATAACAATAGGACCGGGTGCGGTGGCTCACGCCTGTAATCCCAGCACTTTGGGAGGCTGAGGTGGGTGGATCCTGAGGTCAACAGACCGAGACCATCCTGGTCAACATGGTGAAACCCCGTCTCTACTAAAAATACAAAAAATTAGCTGGGCATGGTGGCGCGTGCCTGTAATCCCAGCTACTCAGGAGGCTGAGGCAGGAGAATTGCCTGAACCCAGGAGACGGAGGTTGCAGTGAGCCAGATTGTGGCATTGCACTCCAGCCTGGGTGACAGGAGTGAAACTCCATTTCAAAAAAAAAAAAAAGCAAGGCAACAAAGCATATATACAAATTACTTTGTGGAAAATGGCAGGGAAGGATACCCAAATAATCTCCCTAATGAAACAACCATTAAGCTGGAAATAACTGAGAGAAACTGGAATAACTTTTTCAAAATAACTTTTTGAAACTGGAATCTAATGAGAAATTTATAGAAACCAGAGGAATGCTTAATAAAGAAGGCAGCTGAAGTTTGATAAGAAAGCATTGTGTTGTTTTTGCCTGTCTACCTACATCCCCCATTCCCCAGGACAGTGGCAGTGGTGAGGACAATGGCCAGTGTTCCTGATGCAGTGTGTTGGTGTCCAGGGCTGAATGCAGACTTTGCTCTCAAAGTAATGTGGTTGTATTTGTATCTGACCTAGCTGATAGTTCCCTGAGTGACCGGTACAGGGGCTGATGTTTCTTTTTCCTTGCCCACCACACACTGGAGTGCTTTTATGGGCAACAGCAGCATTTGTTGAAAGGTTTAAAGACATATACTACTGCCAGCCACCTAGGGCAGTAGATAGGGTGAGCATCAGACAGACCCAAAAGACTGGATGGGAAGAGGCTGAGGAGGAAATTTCTTGGGGGAAAAAGGTTTTGAAAAAACTATCCTTTGGGAGGCCGAGGCGGGTGGATCATGAGGTGAGGAGATCAAGACCATCCTGGTCAACATGGTGAAACCCTGTCTCTACTAAAAATACAAAAACTTAGCTGGGCATGGTGGCGCATGCCTGTAATCCCAGCTATTCGGGAGGCTGAGGCAGGAGAATTGCCTGATCCCAGAAGGCGGAGGTTGCGGTGAGCCGAGATCGCGCCACTGCACTCCAGCCTGGGTAATAAGAGTGAAACTCCGTCTCAAAAAAAAAAAAAAGGAAAAACTATCATGTGTAAGTGGGGATTCTAGACTGAATCTTGTATTCATAAGGCCAGGTGCATGTACAGAAAAGACCTGGGAGGGTTCTATGCTTGTATGTAGGCTCCACGCAAGCAATAGCTGAAGTAAAAAAAATGCACTAGAGGGTTTCACTAGCAGATTTGAACAGGCAGAATAAATAGCCAACTTGAAGACAGGACAAGTGGAATTACCCAGTCAGAAGAGCAGAAAGAAAAAGAATGAAGAGAAATTAACAGAGGTGAAAGGTCTTTGAGGACACCATCAAGTGTACCAACATATGAATTATACAATTTTTAGAAGAGAGAGAGAATGGGGAAAAATAGATATTTGAATGCCCCCAAACTTCACAAATTTGGTGAAAAAAAATGAACCTACACATCTAAGAAGCTCAACAAACTATAAGTAGGATAAACTCAGATCTACACCAGGATATAGTCAAACTGTTGAATGCCTAAGACAAGAGTGAAACTCTTGTCCAGCAAAAGGGAAACAACTATTCACTTTGAGGGGCTTATTAATAGATTAACACCCTGTTTCTCATCAGAAACCATGGATGCTAGAAGGCAGTGGAGTGACATATTGAAAATGCTGAAAGACAACTATCAACTAAGAATTCTATATCCTAAAAAATCACTCCTCAAAAATGAAAGAGAAATTAAGAAATTCCCAGATGAAAGCTGAGAAATTTTTGCTAGCAGACCTGCCCCATAAGAAGTGCTTGAAAGAGTTTTTCAGGCTGAAATGAAAGGATGCTGGACAGTGACTGGAAGGGATATTAAAAAATAAAGATCGCTGGTAAGGTAAATATATAGGTAAATAAAAAAGACAGTTTCATTGTAGTTTGAATTTATAATGCTTTGTGGTTGGTATCAGTGACTCATGCCTGTAATCTTAGCATTTTGTGGGGCCAAGGTGGGTGGATTGCTTGAGCTCAGGAGGTCAAGACCAGCCTGGGCAACAAAGCGAGACCCTGTCTCTACAAAAAATACAAACATTAGCCAGGAGTGGTGGCACATGCCTGTGGTTCTGGCTACTCAGAGGCTGAGGTAGGAGGATGGCTTGAGCCTGGGAGGCTGAGGTTGCAGTGAGCCGACATAGTGCCACCACATTCCAGCCCGGGTGACAGAGCCAGACTCTGTCTCAAAAACAACAGCAGCAAATATATACTTCTTTGTTTTCAATATAATTTAGAGGTAAATGCATAAAACAGACTTATGTCGAGGAACTCACAGTGTATAATTATGTAATTTGTGACAATAGCAAAATGAAAAGAAGGCAGGTCTGTATAGAGGCAGAGTTTTTGGTTGTTATTGAAGCTAGGTTGGTAACCATTCAAAGTAGATGTTATAAATTTAGGACATCAAGAGTAGTAACCGCTAAGAACATAACTAAAAATACATAGAAAACGAGGCCTGGGCACAGTGGCTCACACCTGTAATCCCAGCACTTTTGGAGGCAGAGGCAGGCAGATCACTTGAGGTCAGGAGTTCGAGACCTGCCTGGCCAACATGGTGAAACCCTGTATCTACTAAAAATATAAAAAGTAGCTGGGTTTGGTGGCATGCGCCTGTAGTCCCAGCTACTCAGGAGGCCGAGGCAGGATAATCCTTTGAACCTGGGAGGTGGAGTTTGCAGTGAGCCAAGATCATGACTCTGCACTCCAGTCTGGGTGACAGAGCGAGATTTTGTCTCAGAAAGAAAATAAAAGAAAAAGAAAATGACGAAGGAATAAAATGAACTAGAAAAAAAAAAAAATCAAACTCTTAAGTTCACCTGAGCCTGTTGAGAACTGACTGTGGTGTAATACTGACCCAGATGATGTCACACTGTTTGATGATCAATACCTAGGGGAGACTGATAAATTACATTCTGTAAGCAATGTAAAAGTTCTTTCTAAGTAACATTAGCCACCATGCCCTGCTAATTAATTTTTTTTTTCTTTTGAGAGATGGGGTCAAGCTATGTTACCCAGGCTGGTCTCTAATTCCTGGACTCAAGTGATCTTCCTGCCTTGGCCTCCTAAAGAATTGGGATTACAGACATGAGCCTGTGAGCCTGCCTCTAAGTTTATTTTAAAAAGAAAAAACAGGCCAGGCATGGTGGCTCATGCCTGTAATCTCGGTACTTTGGGAGGCCGAGGCAGGCAGATCACTTGAGGTCAGGAGTTCGAGACCAGCCTGGGCAACATGATGAAACCCAGTCTCTACTAAAAATGCAAAAATTAGCCAGGCATGGTGGTGGAAGCCTGTAATCCCAGCTACTTGGGAGGCTGGGGCAGGAGAATTGCTTGAACCTGGGAAGTGGAAGCTGTGATGAGCTCAGATCATGTCATTTCATTCCAGCCTGGGCAACAAGAGCAATATTTGGTCTCAAAAAAAAAAAAAAAAAAGGAAAAGAACAAAAGAAACCAAAACAGAAATAGTAAAGGACAAATAAGCTTCATGTCTTCTGAAAACCTGGGTGACCTGACTCCTAATTTATTGTTTGTTTCTTTATGCCTCAAGTTTCAAGGTGATTTCTTGCAAACTTTAAAGAAAATACAACACACACAATGACCCTTTCTTTTGGTTCAGGTCACTTTCTTTGTCCATCTTACGAATTTTCTCCTATTTAGTTAATGTCAGCTACATTTTTTTAGCATAGATGATTAATTAAATCATTCAAACAATGTTTATTTACCATTTGATTTTGCCCTAGGTATTTAGATGGGAACCAGAGATTCCAAAGATATTAAGATTCTTGTAATTGTAGAGTATAGTTGTAATTTTGGCATCAATGCTTATTTGGAGTGAGGAGGAAAAACATCTGAAGGCCTTACTTGTCACAAAGTATCTGCCAGATAATTTCCCTTCTGTTTTTCCATCTTGAGAGTCGTGCCTTTGATTTGGACAATAAAAGCAAGGACATTGTCTCTAGAAGTTTACTTTTGAATGCAGCCTGTGGATCAGGTGAGGAGAAAGGGGTGAGAGTAAAAATTAGAATAGAAATTGAGTTGTCTCTTGCTTTCACCTATTAGAGCATTTGGGAGGGCCTATTACTTTTTCCTGAGAAAATGAGGCAAGCTGTGGTCCTTTTTAAGCAGGTAAAGAGTAGAAGGAAACATGGCAGGCGGTATAGCTGCAAAGGCTGCCCGTGAATGATAGATGTGATTTAAGAATCTGATTTATGAACTTAGTCCAAGAGTGTCCCACTTAAAGTAGCGCTGAGCAAATGAAGTTCAGGAACTACTGAAAAGCTGGAAGTTTAGCAAGGGAGAAGGCAGAAAAGGGAGAGAAGGAATAGGAACGAAAGAAGCAGGAAAGAAAGGGAGAAAAACTGGTCAGGCACGGTAGCTCATGCCTGTAATCCCAGCACTTTGGGAGGCCAAGGCAGATGGATCAATTGAAGTCTGGGGTTCACGACCAACCCGGGCAATATGGTGAAACCCCGTCTTTACTAAAAATACAAAAGTTAGCTGGACATGGTGGCAGGCGCCTGTAATCCCAGCTATCCGAGGGGCTGAGGCAAGGAATTGCTTGAACCTGGGAGGCAAAGGTTGCAGTGAGCCGAGATTGTGCCACTGCACTCCAGCCTGGGCACCAGAGCCAGACTCTATCTCAAAAAAAAAAAAAAAAAAGAAAGAAAGAAAAAAAGAAGAAAGGGAAAGAGAAGAATAGAGTATAGAGCTTCCATCTGTGTATTATACCAAAAGTTTTTCTTATTTGAAGAAGCATTGAGATGAACTTGCTGTGGTTACTGCAAGCTCAATACCAGGTAAGGGTTCTGACTGGGTCTTTTCCAGGCCATGGAAATAGCACAAGGGGATAATTTCAATGAATCTGATTGCTACAAATTAATATTTTGGTTTCTTGATGATTGAAGTCTGTTGAAGAATAGGGGCTTTCCATTTGGGTGGGATCATTTGAATTCCAGATTGATATGTTGAGTAGATTTATTTTTAGTTTTCCACTGTAGACACAGTATGGCAACACAAATGCCATGGAGACCTCCAGAAACACAACTGAAATTGAGCAAATTGGTGTTCCTCACTGCGATGAGAGACAACACACACAATTGGACACCATGGAGTGTCTCTGTAGGAGAATGTCAAAAAGGACTTATAGGATTTGGGCTGTGTGTGGTGATTTGGGAAAGGATTCAAGAAAGCGGGACTTTGGTCTGATTTGGACGCTGTCAGGAAGTGGAATTAATTCTATAATTGTGCATCTTATCTAGAAAGTGAGAGGAAGGAAGCCAGGCTAGAGCTTTAATTGCTAAGGAATCAGCAGTCACTCGTATTAGCTAAGATGGGTGGGGTGTTGGTATTTTGTGGCTTGGACAATGTTCATATTTTGTCTGTGTTCAGACATGAAATGGAATAATATTATTTTTTAACAAATTGAACGTTCCATGAATTTGTGTCATCCTTGCACAGAGGCCACGCCACCCTTCTCCATATCGTTTCCATTTTAGTATATGTATTGCTGGCAAAAGCACAGAGTGATCCTATTTTTGTCAGGGGCTCTCATGGTCACAATGTGGTCTTGTCTGAGGCTGATGTTTTGTGCAATTGTTTATGTTCAACTGAACAACATCAAGACCTCATTGTGAAGACCAGACAGCTTTTAGCAATGCCATTGGGCATTGCTGGTTGTACCAGGACAGCTCCTGACTGTCAGTGCTGGTTTTCTCTTTCTCAGTTAGCAACATATTGCTATAAGGAAAGCCCTCAGAATCAGGGCATATGTTAGGACTAGATTTTGTCACATGAAGCAAACCAACAAACCCAAAATAACAGTGGCTCGAACAATACAGGTGTTTTTTTCTCTTTCACATAGAAAATAATTCTGGAGGTAAATCTTCCATTGCTGGACAGGGACCCAGGCTCCTGCTAGCTCAGTGCTCTGCCTTCCTTAGCTTTTTGTTCCTTGGACTTAAGGTCCAAGATAGCTGCCTGAGTTCCAGCCATCACGCTCAAATTCCATTCAACCGAAAGAGGAAAGGAAGAAGGTGCCTGGCTCACTGTCTGGAGACTTCCTGAAGGTACCATTCAACATAGCTACTAGTATTTCATTTGCCAGCACTCATGTTCGTGAAATGCTTGAATAACTGGGGTTCTGTTATGAAAAGAAAGGTAATAATTACTCTTGAGGGGCTACAACCATCTGGAACTGAGATAATACAACTGCCACACTGAGTTCTGTGAAAGGCAATTCTATTGGCTATTGTTGTATGCAAATATCCCTCTCTGGTGAAACAGCAAGCAGCTAATTATGTTAAGGGATGCCTTCTTTTTGGTCTCTTTCTTTTGTAACAATCTCAAGAGTTCAAGTTTCCAAAGTGAACTCTCTTTTTCAGTCTTTTGGAGCTTTGTAGCTTGATGGAAAAAAATGCTGTGATTCAGCTGGCCACGTTGCTAGGCTGCCTGACAATTTACCTCTAGCAGTAGGGAAGTAACAGTTGTGTTGTTGAAAATATTTAACTTAAAAATGTATAAAAATTATTCTTCAAGTTTATTTTTTAATAATTAAATCATTTTGCTTAGAAAAGTGAAAACATTTCTGTGTGTTCTTCTTTCTGTTTTTTTTTTTTTTTTTTAAAGGAGGTAATAAATAAGGTGAATAAAATTGTAAGCAAAAAGTTCATGTTGGCTCTATAACTACATGCAGACATCTGGGCTGGAAATGTGAGAAAATTGTAAAGAATTTGGAAAGGTTCAAAGGCTCAGGTTATTAAAATTTTAATAATCTTCTTTTCTGTAGCGCTAACCCCCTGCTATTTTTTCAATGCGGTGGAAAAACAAAATATAGACAAAATTGTTGTTAATTAGAACTGAATCTTCATCCGAAAGCCTATAGAAATCATTTGGGATTTTTATAGAAGCTGAGAGTCGGGAGCCACTAGTCTGAAAACATACAACTTTATTTTCACTTAAAGAATTTGGAGGATATTTATTGGAGTTTACCAAAATAGGATATATTTTTTCTTTTTAAAAGACCTGTCAGTTAATTCATATAGTTGATTGCAAAACACTGTTTTGCAAGAATTGCCTGTGAAAATAATCTCATTTAGCACTTTAACTTTTTCCCGTTGCTCAATCAGAGCAAAACGAAATATTCAATGAACAAAATGGCTATAGTGATATGAAGATGGACAAATGACATATCTTCAATCCATTGTCAAAGTTTTTGATTAAAGGAACAGCATTCCTTTATACCTGACATATGTTGAAAAATGCTAATAAGTGATTTTTCTTCAGAGTAAAATACAATTTATTTTTGCTATAGACTTGTAACACCAGCATTGTGATTTTTTTTGTTTGAAATTGGTCTTCTTTTAATGGCATCTTAAAAGTATATACCATGCCAGCACAAAATACCGTATGTATTTTAGTATATGTTGTAGAAGACTATACTTAGTGTATGAAATTTTTATGATCATGATGGACATATGTATGAAGATATGTATGATACATATGTATGAAGTCACATTTGTATATTTGAAATATGCAGACATAAAGATACTTTAAATTGCGTTGAATCGAGGATGGTGAAAGAATTTTACTCAGCAAGCTGCAGCCATGAGCACTGAAATATGGCTTCAGAGAGAAGATGTTTGGAATTGTTCTAATAGGCTAAGTGATTCCAAATGCAAGTCCATATCGCAGACTCCTAGGCTCTTTGTGAGACTAATTGACTTTGCTGTAGAGTTTTGGCAAAGCTCTTATTATTTTTACTACATTTTCCTTTTTAATAATGTAAAATTGAACTAACTTCTAAAATTCAGGTTCCCCTTTATGAGTTTGTTAGCCCTTCCTTCACCAAATTAATGACCAACTGGGCAAGACAGCCAAAAATGTTTTACCACTCTGGGCATTTGTTAATTGGTTGTTCGTTGGACTATATATGAGGGAAAATTATTGCTACTATAAACCAAAGAGTGTAAAGGAAAAGCGGTGATATAAATATGGAACTGGATTGGGCAGGGAAAGCTAGTGATGTAAAAGTTCTGTTTTTCTGTTAGATGGTTCCCCTAGGAAGACTGCAAATACCAAAAATAAAATGCAGCAGACCAAACCATAATGTAGAAGTTCATTTGGATGTCTCCTGGCCAAGAAGATTCATTGTTTGGGTTTGTTTTTAAAGCCCTTATGATAATTGTCTTTTTTTTTTTTTTTTTTAAGTGGGCTCTTTGAACAAATCATAAGTAGTAAAATCTATTTCACCTTGAAAGTTGCTGCAAAAGTAGTTTGATCCTCTGGACTGGGAGAGTGATTAGGAAGAAATAAAAATTCCAAGACTGGAATTTCTGACCCTTCAAGAATGTGAGGTGTACATTAATTCCACTTCTCTAGGCCTGACATTCCTTGGAAATTTCCCTTGGATTATCCTGGGGGAAAACCACAGACACAGAGACAGACCCCCAGCTTACTCTCTCTTTGTCCACTTTTGTCCCATGCAGGGTTCTCTACTAATTCTCCTTATAAATGCCAATCAGACACTGTTTTAACTCATGTTTTAAGCTGGGGAAGGAATCCAGGGATCTGGCTCATGTTGCAAAGGTTTCCGACAGTATCAGGTAATTCACTATTAGCTGGGCTCCATTCAGAATGGTAACTGAGACCTGAAAGGCTGCACGACTCATTACCAATTACCAATTCCCTGGGCCATCCGGTTCCCTGGCAGAAAAGCTTCCGATGAATTTGCGTTGCAAATTGAAAACATACTGTCAACAGCAATAAGTCCAGAAGATGTTTACCTTAATTTTTCCAAGACAGGCTTTTATATGTGGATGTTTTTGTTTAAGGACCAGCATTCTCGATTTCCTGCTGTTTCTGGGGTTGGTGCGTGTTGTTACAAAAGGGTTGTCACAATCTCATGATGGAGAGGAGAAATGAAGTGGCTATGTGAAGACATGCTGGCATTCATGTCTGTGTTCTGTCGGTGCCTTTCCAGTGGAGCCTGAGACATAACTTTGCATGGGGCACAGGTTGGCAGATGTCACAGCTGACACAGAGCCGTTCAATTTTCCTAAGCGCTTAGGCACCTGGGACATGATCCTGTTGAAGGGCTCCTTTTGCAGATAAGTAAAGCGAGGTCCAGAGTGATGTGTCACTTCTCCAAGGACACCCCCATAGTTAGCATCATGGTTTAGTCTAGAAGTTCATGTTTTCTTGGAAGCCCCATGCTTTTTCATAGGTTTGGTGCTCAGGCTAAATACTTGTTAATGATAGATATGATAAAATAAAGTATTAGAAATTAATTTATATGGCTGGGTGCAGTGGCTCATGCCTGTAATCCCAGCACTTTGGGAGGCCAAGGCAGGTGAATCACTTGAGGTCAAGAGTTCGAGCCCAGCCTGGCCAGCATGGTGAAATCCTGTCTCTACTTAAAATACAAAATTTTGCTGGGTGTGGTGGTGCATGCCTGAAATCCCAGCTACATGAGAGGCTGAGGCACGAGAGTCACTTGAATCTAGAAGGCAGAGGTTGCAGTGAGCTGAGATCGCACCACGGCACTCCAGCCTGAGTGACAGAGCACAGAGGAAAACTGTTGCAAAAAAAGAAAAAATAAATAAATTAATTTCTAAGTTTCTCTTGAATCTGAGAGCATCGGGATGTAGGGCCTGAAAGGAAAAATATTTAGCCCTTTGAACCTTGTTTGCCAAGTAATACCCACCTACTTCTAAAAGTACTGTTGGAGCCTGGGCAACATGGTGAAACCTCAGCTCTACAAAAAATCCAAAAATTAGCTGGATGTGGTGGTGCACGCCTGTGGTCCTAGCTACTTGGGAGCTGAGGCTGGAGGATCCTTTGAGCCTGGGAGGTCAAGGCTGCAGTGAGCAGAGATGGTGCCACTGCCTTCCAGCCTGGGCGATGAAGCAATGCCCTATCAATCAATAAATAACAGTACTGTTAGCAGTAGCCTATGAGTTTGGCCAGTGTGAAGGCTTGTTTTAATCTGAGGTTAATGTCCTGATGCTTCTGCTCCATGGGAGGTCTATTCAGGGCCAGCAGGAGTTGGCTCATAGAAATGTGGAAAACAGGCAGTTCTGAGCAAAACCCTGGGGAATGCATGTTGGGAAGCCTCTCTTTTTTTTTTTTTTTAATGCCTTGGTCTAAATTCTGAGTCTCCCCCTTCACCCATAAATTAAAGTTGAATGTATTTACTTAGATTACATGTCATCAAATCACAAGTCCTGCCCAGAGACCAGACAAGTATTTGGAGCAAGTCTGAAACAGAAAGTTAACTCATTGCAAACCTTGGGTGAAAATAGCCCATGTTCTATGGCTGTCAAGGGGAAGGGAGCGTGGCTTTGGCCAGGGCAGAAAGTAGGAGTCGCACTCATGGTAGGCTGGTTTCACAGAGGGCTTTCCAGATCCATAAACCAAGGGAGTTTTGCTAAATGGTTCTCTCAGCCGGGTACATATGTGATGAAACTCAACATGCTGAGAATATGCAATGAAGTCTGAAAGAAATAAGCAACGCGAAGAATGTTCCCAAAACATAGGAAATGAAAATGGTGGTTCAGAAGCTCAGACTTGACTAGAGGCGGACTCTCAGAGGTAATGGAATGAGAGTGGAGACTTCAGTGCATAAAGTAGCAAGGCTGGGGCCCGGGGCTTCTTTGTTTCATCAGCGGGGGATGCTCTCATCATCCTATCTGCCCTACCTTCAGCCTCCCTAAAGAGCTCCATATGATCATGACTTTACAGAACAAAGAGCACATGATTACAGGTGTTTCGCCTTCACTTTGAGTCTAACAAGTTGGTTAAAACTTTTGGTAGTTGGCTTTTGCCCTTGTGTATGGGAAGCAATAAAATCCTCCTAATCACCATGCAAGTATCTTTTAAAAGGATTTCCCATAGCAGGTAATTAATTGAGAGGCAGTGAGAGATCTTGGGTATTGGACTTGTCTCAGTCCATTCCGGCTGCTATAACAAATGACCAGGGACTCATGGCTTATAAACAAGAGAAATTTATTTCTCATGGTTCTGGTGGCTGGGAATGCCAGATCGAATCACTCCAATATGTGGTGTCTGGTGATGGCCTGCTTCCTGGTTCAGGGATGGCCATCTCCTTGTGTCCTCACATAGAGGAAGGGGTGAAGGGCTTTTCTGGGGTCCCTTTTATAAGGATGCAAATTCCATGCACAATGGCTCCACCCTCATGACTCAGTTACCTTCAAAGACCCCACATCCAAACAGCATCACACGGGGGGTTAGGTTTCAACATATGAGTTTTTGGGTGACACATTCAGTCTATTGCAGAAGTCAAACAGGTTTGAGACTGTCACAAAGAAAGCATCCTATTTGTTGCTATTATTGGCACTTCATTTTCTGGATTAAAAAACAAAATTTTTGCTAGGAAAAAGGAATCAAAATGGGACAGCAATATACCCAAGAGATGAGAAAAAGACGAGAAAGCAAGACCTTAGGACAAACTTACAGTCATCAAAGAACTGATTTCTATTCTTCTTGTATGAAAGTGACCCAAGACTTTTTTTTTTTTTGAGATGGAGTCTCACTCCTATCGTGTAGGCTGGAGTGCAGTGGCACGATCTCAGCTCACTGCAACTTCCACCTCCCGGGTTCAAGCAACTCTTTTTCCTCAGCTCCCAAGTAGATGGAATTACAGGCATGTGCCACCAAGCCTGGTGAAGTTTTGTATTTTTAGTAGAGACGGGGTTTCGTCATGTTGGCCAGGCTGGTCTTGAACTCCTGACCTCAGGTGATCCACCCAACTTGGCCTCCCAAAGTGCTAGGATGATAGATGTGAGTGACTGCACCCAGTGAGCCAATACATTTTTACTGGAGGTAACAAAATTACATGAGTAGGAAGTGTGCTGACTTTTAAGTAATGTTTATTCCCTAGTTGGTTTGCATGTCATAAAATTTGACCTGGGCTGCTTAATGAAGAGTGGCTCTTGGGAAAGAGATGTTCCCTGGTTCTAGCCTCAAGAGGATATTTGTCATCTAGAGCAAACACTAGAGGAAAGGATATCATCTAGAGAACTTGTGACTGGGTTTGACTTCTGTTTCACCCAATCAACCACAACACGTCAGTATTAGGTAGCTCAGGACTTACCGTGAATGGAAAGCTTGAAACCTTTTTTCCCTTTGGAAACCAATGGGTTTGAAAGTCAGGATGTCGGCACAGGCTAGAGTTGAGCTCAGGGTTTCTAGAATGCTGCATCTTAGCTTTTATTAGCCTGCCTTGAGTCAGGGCCATGGGCCTTGGGAATGTATTGCTGGAGTGCTACTTGGATCCTGTCAAAAGATGTTAAAAGGAGTGGGTGTCAGATCCTGGGATAAGTCATTTAGGATGGTGACCTTCTCATAAAGGTCAATAGGAAATAGAAAGTGGAAAGGAGAGGCACGTCAAGGATGCTCTGAACAAAGGAATAAGAGCAGAGTCCAGTAAACACTGAGAGAAAGCATAGATTGTAAGGGTCTATGGCAACTTTCACTTCATTCTGGCCTTGCTGTTCTTGTGGATATACATGGCATAAATCAAGCAGCTAAGTTACATTCGCTAATTCTCTGAAGGTACCTAGTGGTGAACCTTTCAAGACCTATACTCAGCAGTTCATTTCCTACCAACCTAATTACGAGTGTTTTATTGTAAAGTTTATGAATGAGACATAAGACACTCTGGAGTCTGCGGTGGCCATATTTCAATTTTTGTGAATAGTTATATTGGTAGTTACCAACTAACGTGGCCTTTGGAAGGTTCTGCATCAAAGCCCAGGGTATCCTGGGGTCGTTCTAGCTCTCTGCGAGGCAAAGCTTGGAGACTGTATTTTAAGTAGTTCCTCGTTTTTACTGAGCCACAAGGGCAGTGGCTCACAGGGGCTTTACTGAATATTTACATCTAGTTTCTCCTAAATAGCATTCAAAGTGGTAGTAACAAGCCATAAAAGGGGTCACCTTGAGGCCTGCTCTGATTTTTGAGAACATGAAATTGGTGATGTACAGAGGTGAGAAAGCAGAGACCCAAACAAACAAGACTCCAGGCTCCTTCCTTATGCCTTGGTTGTGTCTACTGTGTAGCTGCTAGCATCTTTTATTCTGGGGGCAAAGGACAGCTCTATTTAATCCTCCTGTTCCATTGCCAGACTCCAAAGGGGATAATTACATTCTGAGTTCTAAAATTCCCTTTGCAATTTTATGTGGATGAAGTACTTGTAATGGCCCGGGATGCCCTGCATGCTGGCAGACAGCCACCACGTTTCATTTCCAGGGAAGTACTTCCGGCAGACCCAGTGCTGCTACCGCACAGTTTGACTCGTTCCCAGCGTAGAAACTGGACTAGGGTCTCTTGCTGTAAAACGCATTGAACAGAGCATCAAACACCACGTCACTGGAGAATTATGTTGTCCTTGACTGTCCCCTCTGCACAGCTGGTCTGATTAGAGTGTCTAAAAAGTCCAGTCATTTGGCTAATCCTGTTTTTTTTTTTTTTTTTTTTTTCCAAAAAAACTATTTTAGAGCAGTTTTTTGATAGGTAAAATACAGTACAAAATTATGGTTTTGTGTTTAGGTGAAACACTGAGTTCAGATAGAATGTCTTGACCCCACTAAAATTACTAAAACTAATTGGAATTCTACCTACCAGTCCCAAAATGAGACAGTTTGATTTCCTGACATACAATTATTATTTCCTAAATAGCACTGAGAGCAATATCATTGTAACTGGGCTAAAAATTTTTTCTTTGTTGGCCGGGCGCGGTGGCTCAAGCCTGTAATCCCAGCACTTTGGGAGGCCAAGGCGGGTGGATCATGAGGTCAAGAGATCGAGACCATCCTGGTCAACATGGTGAAACCCTGTCTCTACTAAAAATACAAAAAATTAGCTGGGCATGGTGGCACGTGCCTGTAATCCCAGCTACTCGGGAGGCTGAGGCAGGAGAATTGCCTGAACCCAGGAGGCGGAGGTTGCGGTGAACCGAGATCACACCATTGCACTCCAACCTGGGTAACAAGAGCGAAACTCCGTCTCAAAAAAAAAAAATTTTTTTTTTCTTTGTTTAAATTCCTGGAACTGATCTGTATAATATAAACAAAATGAACCAAGCTTCCTAGAATGAAATCCAGGTGAAAATGTTAATGGCATATTACTTTTCTGAATTTTTGGAGACATAGATACAAAAATTATTGTTTCAATTCCCCAAGGGAACTGGTAAAAGCCCGACAAGCTGTTGGTTTTTATATTGGTACTGCAAGCTGTTCCCAACCTTAATTGTAGTAGAAAATGAAATTGTAACCATGGAGTGGTGTGTTTAAAACCCACCAAGAGGTTTCAGCAGGAGAGCGGAACCGAAAAAAGAGGGAATCATTAACCACAGAAGTGACTGAAGTGGTTTAATAATTATGTTATTTCAAGAGGAAAAAAGGATCTGCCTAAAGTAGAAGGGGAAGGGAAAGATTGATAAACAGAACTTATTTCTATCCTAGGTAGTCAGCTGGTAGGGTTACTAGTGGGAATGGCCTATTAACTAATTGATCTGCTAGACTCAATAGAGAACTCCAGCTGGAGATCAGAGAAAATTCTCTGCTACAAAGGCAAATGGCAACCTTGGACCAGATGTTCTTCTTCCAGCTCTGTCATGCTTGTTAACTGTAGGGCATGGCTGAATCTGGCCATTAAGCCTCGTCCATCTAACCGTTGAGATGAAAAACAAGGGCTATGTGTGTACATGCATGTGTACATATATATACACACACATATGCACACATGTACATACATGCTTGAAAAAGAGAGACAAGCAACTTCAAAGTCAAAAGGATTTGGAGTACAAACTAACTTTGGGAGCTGAGAATTTTTTTCTCTCTACTTATTTGCAAAGTGAAGGCACCAAATGCCAACTTTTATTTTTTATTTTTATTTTCTTAGAGACAGAGTCTCGCTCTGTGTCTCAGGCTGGGGTGCAGTAGTGCAATCATAGCTCACTGTAGCGTTGAACTCCTGGGCTCAGGTGATCTTCTTGCCTTAGCCTCTCGAGTATCAGGAACTACAGGCACATGCCATGGCACTTGGCTAATTTTTTTTTTTTTTTTTTTTTTGAGACAGAGTTTCGCTCTTGTTGCTCAGGCTGGAATGCAATGGTGCGATCTTGGCTCACCGCAACCTCTGCCTCCTGGGTTCAGGCAATTCTCCTGCCTCAGCCTCCTCCTGAGTAGCTGGGATTACAGGCACGTGCCACCACACCCAGCTAATATTTTTTTGATTTTTAGTAGAGACGGGGTTTTACCATGTTGACCAGGATGGTCTCCATCTCTTGACCTCATGATCCACCCGCCTCGGCCTCCCAAAGTGCTGGGATTACAGGTGTGAGCCACCATGCCCGGCCATTTTTTTTTTAAATTTTGTAGAAATGGAGGTCTTTCTATGCTGCCCAGGCTGATATTGAACTCCTGGCCTCAAGCAATCCTCCTGCCTCTGCCTCCCAAAGCGCTGGGTTGACAGGTGTGAGCTATCAAGCTCAGATCAAATGCCAGCTTTTAAAAAGATTTCTAGGACAGGTGGGTTGACTCACACCTGTCATCCCAGCACTTTGGGAGGCTTAGGTGGGTAGGTCATGAGGTCAGGAGTTCGAGACCAGCTTGGCCAACATGGTGAAACCCCGCCTCTACTAAAAATACAAAAATTAGCTGGGTGTGGTGGTGCATGCCTGTAACCCCAGCTACTCAGGAGGCTGAGGCAGGAGAGTTGCTTGAACCAGGGAGTCAGAGGTTTCAGTGAGCCGAAACCCCTGGACTCCAACCTGGCTGACAGAGCAAGACTCCATCCTGAAAAAATTAAAAATAAAAATAAAATTAAATTGAAAAATAAAAACATTTCTATACCTTAATCATTCTACAATTGCCACTTATAATAATGTATCCTCATGCATTATAATACATATCTGTTACTATAAAATGAATTGGATATTTTGAGTAATGGATGACATTATATAAATTCAACTCATCAGTGTTAGCCTATCTGTTTTTTTAAATATTTAGAATAATAGTGAAAGCTGAAAATCAAAACATGATGTTTATTTTAGTCATTATCTTAGATTGTTTGTTTACATGTGTTATCCACCTTTATTTTTCCAGTGTTAACAATGTGTTCTTGTTCTGTTTTTTTTCCCGCATGTGGACAAAGTATTATTTATGATGAGGCAAAATATTTGATTTGGAAGTTTCTTTGAAACATACATAGATTTATCAATACTTCCTTTCTATTAACTGTCAAAGATTCCTTCAGTCACAGACATTTTAAACAATGAGGTGTATAGAATTACCTTGATGTGGTTAGTTTGGTCTGGTGTATGGCCTTTCTTAAGATACCACATTGCTTTATGAGTTGGTCACCAAATATCACCAGAAAGTTATTACTTCATCTGACTGGTAGATGTATCAGGTTCAGAGATGTTCAGATTCAACCTTAATTGACCTCATGCAATTAAATTCCCCATAAAAGGAAAATTTTAATAAAATATTTGAATGTTTGTACTTTCATGATACCTGAAATTCTCAAATGGTAATTTTTTAAAGCTAGGCTTTTGTTTCTACTCAGATTTTGGCTTCTAACATTTTTCATTAAGTTTGTGTGTGTCTGAGTGTGTTTGCTTGAAGAAGTACTAAGGCCAGGCATGGTGGCTTATGTCTGTAATCCCAGCACTTCGGGAGGCTGAGACAGGAAGAACACTCAAGGCCAGAAGTTTGAGACCAGCCTGGTCAACATAGTGAGACCCTTGTCTCTAAAAAAATTTTTTTTAATTACCCAGGTGAGGCCACGTACAGTGGCTTACACCTGTAATCCCAGCACTTTGGGAAGCCAAGGTGGGTGGACCACCTGAGACCACCTGCCAACATAGTGAAACCCCATCTCTACTAAAAATACAAAAATTAGCAGGTCATGATGGTGCATGCCTGTAATCCTAGCTGCTAGGGAGGCTGAGGCAGGAGAATCGCCTGAACCCAGGAGGTGGAGGTTGCAGTGAGCCAACACTGTGCCATTGCACTCCAGCCTGGGTGACAAGAGTAAAACTCCATCTCAAAACAACAACAACAATAATAACAATAAATTACCCAGGTGATATGGTTTGGCTGTGTCCCTACCCAAATCTCAAACTGTAGCTCCCAGAAGTCCCATGTGTCATGGGAGGGACCTGGGAGGTGATTAAATCATAGTAAATAAGTCTTATGAGATCTGATGGTTTTATAAAGGGGAGTTCCCCTATACATGGTCACTCTTTTGCCTGCCGCCATGTAAGATGTGACTTTGCTCCTCCTTTGCCTTCTGCCATGACTGTGAGACCTCCCCAGCCACATGGAACTGTGAGCCCATGAAACCTCTTTTTCATTATAAATTACCCAGTCTCAGGTGTGTCTTTATTAGCACTGTGAGAACAGTATGGTGCTGTGTGCCTGTGGTACCAGCTACTCAGGAGGCTAAGGTGGGACGATTGTTTGAACCTAGGAGTAGAGGCTGCAGTGAGCTAGATCATCCCACTGCACCCTGCCTGGGCTACAGAGTGAGATCCTGACTCAAAATAAATAAATATTAATAAATAAAATGAAATAAGTATTTACTAGTTGATGTATTTATTATATATGTATTTATCTGATAATTTTCTGAACATATAATTTGATAGGGTGGGAGGAGGAAAAGGTAAAGATGACTTCTAAAACAAAACAAAAAATTCTATATGCTGCAATCTTTGCTGAATATCTTCTATTTTTAAAAGTGTGTGGCACTTCCCCCTTCATGCTTCACTTCCCCCTTCACTCTCCCTTCACTTGTTCAAGAAGGGAGAGTGAGCATACATATAAACCTTCATGCTTTCTCAAGTTCCCACCAAAATGACTGAAACGGTTACCCATCTGTTGCCATTCTGCCTGTCTATCAATCTATCCAGTGAAACCACAATGCTGGACATCAATAAAGGAATCACAGCACGTGAAATACATGCTGGTAGAGAGAAAGCAGATGGACAAGTATGAAAAGCAAAAAGCCGGGCGCGGTGGCTTACACCTGTAATCCCAGCACTTTGGGAGGCCGAGGCGGGTGGATCATGAGGTCAAGAGATCGAGACCATCCTGGTCAACATGGTGAAATCCTGTCTCTACTAAACATACAAAAAATTAGCTGGGCATGGTGGCGCGCGCCTGTAATCCCAGCTACTCGGGAGGCTGAGGAAGGAGAATTGCCTGAACCCAGGAGGCGGAGGTTATCATGAGCCGAGATCGCGCAATTGCACTCCAGCCTGGGTAACAAGAGTGAAACTCCGTCTCAAAAAAAAAAAAAAAAAAAAAGAAAAGCAAACAAAAGTAAAAGCAGAGGAGGGGATTCCAGAGAAAAGAGAGAACTGGAGAAGCTCCAAGCTTGGGTCAGTGGGCACCCATCAGAGTGTTCACTTAAACTTCTGAATTCAGGGCTTTGGAACCCCCTTTTTTTTTTTTTTTTTTTTTGAGATGGAGTTTCGCTCTTGTTACCCAGGCTGGAGTGCAATGGCGCAATCTCAGCTCACCGTAACCTCCGCCTCCTGGGTTCAAGCAATTTTTCCGTGTCAGTCTTCTGAGTAGCTGGGATTACAGGCATGCACTACCATGCCCAGCTAATTTTTTGATTTTTAGTAGACACGAGGTTTCACCATGTTGACCAGGATGACCTCGTGATCCACCTGCCTCGGCCTCCCAAAGTGCTGGGATTACAGGCTTGAGCCACTGCGGAACCCCCTTCTTTAACTAGAGCTTTCCCTTGTCACCTCTTCCTTCTCTAGTCCACTGTGCAATTTCAAAGTAAACATGGGCAAATTATGTCAAGCGGATAAAACCAAATAATCTTTAAAGAACTCTAACTCTTCAGAGTAAGAGGGTATAGGTGCTGGGTTTAAAGAAAAAAGCTAGAGTTAATCCTGGGTCTGCAAAAGGCTAATAAGTAAGGCAGGTTTGCTCAGGTGTGAACTATGCAAAGTTCTTTATTCTCTAACAATCTTGGGGATCTCTGGGTTGCCTGCTGTATACAGTAGGGAAGGCTGCCTGACAGCACTCCCACTCACTTACCCACTGTACGCACAGAACTCCCTCACTTAAGAAAGAGTCCTGAGAAACCCATGCTCTCCACACTAATCAGCTTCATCCTTGAGCCATAGGTATTGACATGGCTTGGCTCTGTTTGGCTTTCCCAAATCTCATGGTGAATTGTAATCCCTGGGGATTACAGGGGAGGGACCTGGTAGGAAGTGACTGGATCCTGGGGGCAGATTTCCGCCTTGCTGTTCTTGTGATAGTTAATGAGTTCTCGTGAGATCTGGTGGTTTTAAATGTGTGTGGCACTTCCCCCTTCATGCTCTCTCTTCTGCTGCCTGTGAAGAAGGTGCTGGCTTCCCCTTTGCCTTCTGACTGATTGTAAGTTTCCTGAGGCATCCCAGTCATACTTTCTGTTAAGTCTGCAGAACTGTGAGTCAAACATCTTTTCTTTTTAAATTACCCATTCTCAGGTAGTTTTTTATGGCCGTGTGAGAATGGACTGTTAAAGACATAACACTAGATATTTTATGATGCCAGTGTCAGAAAAGGGAAAGATTAAAATGAACAAATAGAACAGCTAATTCTGAAGAAAATAGATATAACTCAGAGAACTAAGGAGAACTGAGAAACACCTTTTTAGAGTTCTCAGAACAATTTAGGATGATATAAATGACATTACATTCTTAAAATAAAAACAAGTTGTTGTGACCCAAGGGCAATCAGAGAACAAGAAGAGCTCCTGATAATTGAAACATAAACTTTTTCTTTGAGACAGGGTCTCACTTTGTCACCTAGGCTGTAGTGCAGTGGCACCATCATGGTTCACTGCAGCCTTGACTTCCAGCCACCATGCCTGGCTAATTTTTGTATTTCTATTTTTTATAGAGATGGTATATTAGTTGTTACTTCACTGCTATAAAGAAATACCAAAGATTGGGTAATTTCTAAAGAAAAGAAGTTTAATTGGTTCACAGTTCCACAGGCTCTATAGCAGGCATGGCTGGGGAGGCCTCAGGAAACTTACAATCATGGCAGAAGGCAAAGGGGAAGCCAGCACATCCTACAAGGCTGGAGCAGGAGGAAGAGAGAGGGGGAGGTTATATACTTTTAAACAACCAGATCTTGGAATAACTCACTCTCTATCATGAGATGAGCACAGAGGGGATGGTGCTATACCACTCATGAGAACTCTACTCCCATGATCCAAATACCTCCCACCAGGTCCCACCTCCAATACTGAGGATTACAATTCAACATGAGATTTGGGTGGCGACACCAAAACAAAGAGCCGAAACATATAAGATGGGGTCTTGCTATGTTGCCAGGGCTGGTCTCAAACTCCTGGCCTCAAGCAATCCACCTGCCTCAGCCTTCCAAAGTGTTGAAATTACAGGCATCAGACACTGTGCCCAGCCTCTGAAGACCTTGTCAAACTACAGATTGCTGGGCCCCAATTTCAGGACTTCCGACTCAGTAAATCTGAGGTGGAACTGAGGATTCTGCATTTTTGACAAGTCCTCAGGTGGTGCCAATGCTCCTGGTCTAGGGACTGCACTTTGAGTAGCAAGAGGTAAACAAAGCTGATTTGAATTTTGGCTTTACCCACTGTAGGCTGTGTGAGCTTGGGCAAGTTACTCAATTTTCATGCCTCATGGTTTGTTCAACCTATGACATGAGAGTTGTTGTATTTCCTGTCTTTTTCAATTATCGTGAGGATTTGATAAGAAAAGATATGCAATTAACACACTTAGCACAGTATCTAGCACATAGTAAGAAGTCAATAAATGTTTACTGTAATAATGACAAAACCATACTTTTCTTTCTTTGTTCTTCTTCTTCTTCTTCTTCTTCTTCTTTTTTTTTTTTTTTTGAGATGGAGTTTTGCTCTTGTTACCTAGGCTGGAGTGCAATGGCATGATCTTGGCTCATTGCAACCTCCACCTCCTGGGTTCAAGTGATTCTCCTGCCTCAGCCTCCCGTGTAGCTGGGATTACAGGCATGCACCACCATGCCCAGCTAATTTTGTATTTTTAGTAGAGATGGGGTTTCTCCATGTTGGTCAGGCTGGTCTCGAACTCCTGACCTCAGGTGATCCACCAGCCTTGGCCTACCAAAGTGCTGGGCTTACAGGTGTGAGCCACCGTGCTGGCCCTAAAACCATACTTTTCTAAGCGCTGTTCAGGTCCAAGAGGCTGGGATAGATTGTCAGCTGCTCGGAAAATAAGATTCTAATCATTTCTTCTAGATTTCATTCTTTCATGAAAATTTCCCTTAATATTGAACCCGCAGATAAAAATAGCTAGCTAGCTAGCATTAAATCATGTGTCTCACCTGGCACGGTGGCTTAATCACAGCACTTTTGGATTAAGGGGAGGATCACTTGAGCCCAGGAGTTCAAGCTTGGGCAACATGGTAAATCTCTACAAAAAGGTACGAATATTAGCCGGGTGTGGTGGTCTGTACCTATAGTCCCAGCTACTCCAGAGGCCGAGGTGGGAGGATCACCTGAGCCCAGGGTGGGCTGAGGCTGCAGTGAGCCATGCTCATGCCACTCCACTCCAGCCTGAGCAACTCTGTTTAAAAACAAAATCATGTTCGTAGCAATGAAGTACAAATTGAAAGGCATGCAAAGAGAGGGTTATAGGAGCACTTGTATGTTTATTGCTCTCTTTTGGAGTAATTTTAAGTTTAAAAAGAAATGTGGAAATGTTCACACATGACAGCTGCGTCTGTGTCTTTTTCAAGTCCTTGGCCTATCATCGGTTGAATTCAGCACATTTTCACTATGCACTGTTATCCGTTGGCACAGTGGGAATGTAGTAATTGATGGGAGGCAGTTATGGATGAGCAGGACACATGTATGTGAAAGAGGTGGAAAATGAACATTTTCTTCTCAAGAAACGTATAATCTAATTTTAGCTAAGATAACATAGCCCTGGGCCAGGCGTGGTGGCTCAAGCTTGTAATCCCAGCACTTTGGGAGGCCGAGGCAGGTGGATCACGAGGTCAAGAGATCGAGACCATCCTGGTCAACATGGTGAAACCCCGTCTCTACTAAAAATACAAAAAAAAAAAAAAAAAAAAAAAAAAAAAATTAGCTGGGCACGGTGGCGCGTGCCTGTAATCCCAGCTACTCAGGAGGCTGAGGCAGGAGAATTGCCTGAACCCAGGAGGCGGAGGTTGCAGTGAGCCGAGATCATGCCATTACACTCCAGCCTGGGTAACAAGAGCGAAATTCCACCTCAAAAAAAAAAAAAAGAAGATAACATAGCCCTTCCTGAAATAGTGACATGAAATGCCAGGCAGAGTGTAGCCACGATGTACAGGAAATTTGTATTAGAGTATTCACAAATAGTCTAGAAGATTCAAGGATCACTTGATGTTCAGGTGTGATTGCTTGGGAAGGGATGGAAAGTGCCCCCTCCGCTCACATAGTAGGAAACATGCTTTCAAAAGCTATGAGGACAAGGCCAGTCACACTGGGTCATTTTGGGAGTAATCCTAGTGCTTTGGGAGGCCAAGATGGGAGGATCCATTGAACCCAGGAGTTCGAGAGCAGCCTGAGCAACACAGTGAAACCCTGTCTGCACAAAAAATACAAAAATTGGCCAGGTGTGGTGGTGCATACCTGTAGTCCTAGCTACTCTGGAGACTGAGGCAGGAGGTTCACTTGAGCGCGTGAGGTCAAGGCTGCAGTGAACCGTTATCATTTCACTGTACCTCCGGCCTGGGTGACAAAGTGAGACTCAAAAAAAAAAAAAAAAAAAAAAAAAGGTAGAAGATGAAATTAACACAGCATGAGATAAATTTAAGTTGAGGAATAAGTCACTGTTAAAAACAATGCAGGCAAGTTGAAGAGCAAACTCCGTTTTTCAAGTATGCATGTTATGATGCTTTTTATTTTACAAGTGGCACTGAAAATGCTAAAGTAGTGTAAAGTTCCATAATTGTGACTGATGGGGAGACTGCTCAAAAAAATCCCCACCAGTTTTGACAGCTCAGTCAACAGATTCAATGAGCTCTGTATGCAGGATGGAAAACCTTCTGACCTTGAAGTCATCAGAGGGGATGAGCTGGACAGAACAGGAATTTTCCTCATCTTTTCCTCTCAAGGCAACAAGGCTGAGACAGACCACATTTGTAGCCAGGGAGTGAGATGTGCAGGGAAACTTGGCTTCGGGTCCTGGATCTTGAAGAGGACAGTTATTCATCACTTAGACTGCAGTTAAAGAGAAGTCTTTCCTGAGGGTCAACAGGGAACAAGTGAGAAGAGAAATCTCTCTCTCTCTCTTTTTTTTTTTGAGGCGGGGTCCTGCTCTGTCACCAAGGGTGGAGTACAGTGGCATGATCTCGGATCACTACAGCCTCCAACTCATGGGCTCAAGCTATCCTCCTGCTTCAGCCTTCCAAGTAGCTAGGACTAAAGGAGTATGCCACTGCACCCAGTGACAACACGATGGATCCATCTACCTCCTTGTGACTGGGTGCACAATGAAGAACACTGTCTCGTGTACTGTGGGATGGAGGGGTTTCCACCCATCTGAAAGCTGGAATTTGGAGTTGAGTTCAAGCATGTTCACCTGCAAAAACACTGGTGGTTGTATATTTGATACAAAGTGAGACCCTGCCACACCCAATCTCTGCCTGAAACAGAATCATAATGACGTCAGATAATAATACTGGAGTGACTAATGATTGTGACCTCATTAAAGAGAAAGGAGACTACCTCCTGCTGATTAGAGGGATGGTAGCCATGGATTAGTCATGGCAAAGACAGGCATGGTTGGATCTGTCACTCATTTATCTCTTTCTGGTTTTTAAATTGCCAGAAGAGAAGATTTATGAAAAATGTCTGTGACTTCTCATTCTCCCTGGGAGATAATCTGGTCCTCAGCCTCCCTCCCCGGCACCCCACTCCTAGTTAATTAACTTACCAGCCAGACAGGATTACTGGGTACCTTGTTTCTTGGAATGGTTCTCATAAAATGATACTGTACAGTTTTGGTTCATTTTGTCTTCTCTGTGCTGTGCAAATTAACTTTGATTTGAGACATTTTTGTAGACGGAGGACTGGGATGATTAGAATAAAAACGACAAAACCACTTTGGTGTCGGCTCCTTAATTGTATGTAACTTTTGCAAGTAATGACTGCAGGTGAACCTCACCCATTTCTAGCTGGGTGTTTGAGGTCCCTCCCTGAGCCTGAGATTGGCCATCTTCCCTGATGTCCAACCAAAGTGATTGCCTGTCCTTTGAAATATTTGCTCTCATTTATTCTCACTGACATCTCCACCACCAGAATGGATAACCATGGATGTCTATATTTCATGAGTTTTATCAAAAACCCTCACTCATTTAAATTGTTTATGTTTCATTTAAATTAAGATCCTTAGAGACAGACCTCTGCCTCCCAGGTTCAAGCAATTCTTGTGCCTCAGCCTCCTGAGTAGCTGGGATTACAAGCTTGAGCTACCATGTCCACCTAACTTTTGTGTTTTTAGTAGAGATCGGGTTTCACAACATTGGCCAAGTTGGTCTTGAACTTCTGACCTCAAGTGCTGGGATTACAGGCATAAGCCACTGCACCTGGCCTTCATGTAGCTTTTTTTTTTTTTTTTTTTTTTTTTTTTGAGATGGAGTCTCACTCTTGTTGCCAGGCTGGAGTGCAGTGGCATGTTCTTAGCTCATTGCAACCTCCCTGTCCCAGGTTCAAGCGATTCTCCTGCCTCAGCTTCCCCAGGAGCTGGGATTACAGGCACCCACCACCATGCCAGCCAATTTTTGTATTTTCAGTAGAGAGATGGGGTTTTGCCATGTTGGCCAGGCTGGTCTCGAACTCCTGACCTCAGGCAATCGACCCGTCTTGGCCTCCCAAAATGCTGGTATTATAGGCGTGAGCCACTGCCCCCCAGCCAGTCATAAAGATCTTTATCCTCATCATCTTCATGATGAGTAGGCTGAAAAGGAAGAAGAGGGGTTGGTTTTGTTGTCTCATGGATGGCAGAGGTGGAAGAAAATCCGTATCATAAAAGAGGACTCTTGCAGGTCAGACTTGTGTTGGTCAAGGAGCAACTGTATATCTGAATACAATATCATTTCAATCATTAAATAAACATATGACCTCCAACAAATCACCTGACCTCCCCAAACTTTAGTTTTCTAATCATCATGCAAAAAGTGAATTAGTTGATTTTTTTTTTTTAGACTTCAAAGTTACCTTTGTAAGTATCATACCCAGAAATGCTTTTTCAAAGGCATCCAGCACAGGAGAAAGATGGAGGCCAGAAGACTAAACCAGTCTAGACTCTCCATGTTCTTCGGCCCACTTTTATCCTGGCTGAGCTGGCAGCCGACTAGATGGTGCCCACCAAGATTGAGGGCGAGTCTGCCATCTCCTTGGCAACGTCCGCATAGACACTCCCAGGAGCAATACTTTGCATCCTTCAATCCAATCAAGTTGACACTGTGTAACCATCACAGGGAAGCATCCGTTTCTGTCTTTTCTTGCTCCTGAAGATTGCCTCCTCACGGTTCCTCCCTCAGTCTTCAAAGCCAGCAGGAAAGATTTGCTCTCAGACTTCTGCTGCCATCATCATATGTCATTTTTCACCCCTCTCTTGTAGGACCCTTGTGATTACATTGGGCCACTAGATAATCCAGGATAATCCGGAATAATCTCTCTTTCTCCTGATCCTTCGCTCAATCACAACTGCAAAGTCCCTCTTCCCATGTAAGATTTACAGGTTTCAGGAATTACCATGTGAACACCTTTATGGGGCCACCCTTCAGTGTGCCACTGTAGAATATAGTTTTAGGCAAATATAGCAAGGTATTAGTTTGGTGGAAAAGTAATTGCGGTTTTTGCCATTACTTTCAATGGCAAAAACTGCAATTACTTTTACGCAAGTATAATACATTACAGCATGAATAGAATGCTACCATTCGTGTAAAAAAAAAAAAGTGGCGGGGGACAGAGGATAGATATCTAATATTTGTTCTTATATACATAAAATATCTCCGGAAAGAGACCCAGAAACTTGGTAACAATGATTCTGGCCAAGCGTGGTGGCTCATGCCTGTAACCCCAGGATTATTAATTTTAAATTAAGATCCTTAGAGACAGACCTCTGCCTCCCAGGTTCAAGCAATTCTTGTGCCTCAGACTCCTGAGTAGCTGGGATTACAAGCTTGAGCTACCATGTCCACCTAACTTTTGTGTTTTTAGTAGAGATCGGGTTTCACAACATTGGCCAAGTTGGTCTTGAACTTCTGACCTCAAGTGACTTTGAAAAACTGAGGCAGGCAGATCTCCTGAGCCCAGGAGTTGAAGACCAGCCTGGGGAACATGGTGAAACCCTGTCTCTACCAAAAATACAAAAAAAAAAAAAAAATTAGCCAGGAATGATGATGTGCACCTATAATCCCAGCTACTTGGGAGGCTGAGGAATGAGAATTGCTTGAGCCCAGGAGGTGGAGGTTGCAATGAGCTGAGATGTGTCACTGCATTCCATCCTGGGTGCTAGAATGAGACCCCATGTCAAGACAAAACAAACCACCAAAAACAGTAATTCTGAGGTGGACTGGATTTACAAATGGGAAAAGAATTTATACTTGTTGCTTTTTACAATAAAAAAATAAAAATAAAAAAATGTTATTTATTTTTCATTTTTTTCAGAATTTGGTTCTGCCATACAGGCTGGAATGCAGTGGCATGATCATAGCTCACTGCAGCCTCCAACTTCTGGGCTTAAGTCATCCTCCTGCCTCAGCCTCCTGAGTAGCTGGGATTACAGGTGTATGCCATCACACCTGGCTATTAAAAAAAAAATTCCCTGGAAACAGGGTCTTGCTATGTTGTCCCAGCTGGTCTCAAACTCCTGGCCTCAAGCCATCCTCCCTTCTCAGCTTTCCAGAGCACTGGGATTACAGGTGAGACCTGCAGCTCCTGGCCTTTCTCCTTTTAAAATAGAATGAGCATCTATTACAAGAAAGCTAAGCCATGGTACTACCTTCTTTCTTACAAAACCTTCACAACAGCTTCAATTGGCAGACTCTTGCCTCTGGTGTGAAAAGGAGAGAATGAATGCAAATGACAGGTAGAGAAAGCAGGTTTAATGCTCACCCCCAAATTAGCTTTTCAGCACCAGGCCAGTTGAACACTGACTTGCCCTTCACAGCCAGGCTGTTGTATGATATTCTGCTAACATATCCCTGCTCCTTAGCTTAGTCTCTCAAGAAAAAGTCTCACTGGAAGTCAAAGACAACTGTCCCCAGAGCTCTGAGACAGTACTGCTTCCTGAAATTCTTGGTAGGCAAGAAATTCTCTGCTAGCATTTCATCTTACACTCTGTTTCTCATAGAATAATATACCTTCCGGGCTTAAAAATCATTGGGTTAAGGCTGGGTGCTGTGGCTCACACCTGTAAACCCAGCAGTTTGGGGGGCCAAGGCGGGTGGGTGGATCATGAGGGCGGGTGGGTAGATCATAAGGTCAGTTTGAGACCAGTCTGGCCAACATGGTGAAACCCCATTTCTCCTAAAAATACAAAAATTAGCCTGGCATGGTGTGGTGGGTGCCTGTAATCCCAGCTACTCAGAGGCTGAGGCAGGAGAATTGCTTGAACCCAGGAGGTGGAGGTTGCAATGAGCTGAGACCGTGCCATTGCACTCTAGCCTGGGCAACAGAGAGAGTATCTGTCTTAAAAAGAAACAAAAAAACCATTGGGTTAAAATTTGTTCTTAAGATGAGAACACTGAGACCTGAAGAGACTGATATAGATGAATGCTACAGATTGCTACAGATGATTGTTACACATGAATGTTGCAGATTGATACAGGTAATTGTTTCAGATTGATACAGATGATTGTTACAGATGATTGTTACAGACTGATACAGATGATTGTTACAAATGTATAGCTAGATGATACAGAGACCTAGAGATTGATACAGATGATTGATACAGAACTCACCTCTGGCAACAAATGCAATATATATTTACTTATTATTGAATACATATTTCTTTGTAATTTGGTAATGATTGCTTCATTTATTGTTGCATATTGCCAATGTTTCAGGCCTCCTGCTGGGCTACAGAGAGGATAAGATGCTGCAGCCTGCTCCCAAGAAGCTTCCAGTGAGCTGACATTTGCAGACTAAGTGACACTTGCTGTTGAGAGGGATGGACGCAGCGTCCTGGCTCGAGAGGCTGAAATTTTAAGTAAATAAATGGCAAGACTCTGCAGTCTGTGAGCTGAAGCTTGACAGATGGGTACACGTTTGTGAGGAGCCTGGCATTCCAGGATAAAGGAAGAAAGCAGCAGGGGAGATGAGAATGCCTGGCACATCTCGGAAACCATGTAGGGTTACAAAGCTGTGGAGGGTAAAGTTCCGGCAGGAGGAATGGGGACAGGAAGCTGAGAGGCAGGCAAGATCATGAAAGGTCTCATATCTTCTTATGTTTCGATTTTTTTTTTGTTCCCTACCCAAATCATAGGAGCTGATGAACTTTCTAAAAAGGCCAAACAGAAAACAATTTAGGCTTTGGAGGTGACCTACCTCTCTGTCATGTAATCTTATTTTAAAGTTTTTTTAGAGATGGGGTGTCTCCCTCTGTCACCCAGGCTGGAGTGCAATGGTGGGATCACAGCTCACTACAGCCTTGAACTCCTGGGCTCAAGTGATCCTTGTGCCTCAGCCTCCTAAGTAACTGGGACCACAGGTGCACACTCCCACTTCAGGCTAATTTTATTTATTCTTTTACAGACATGAGGTCTTGTATGTTGCCCAGGCTGGCCTTGAACTCCTGATCTCAGTGATCCTCCTGCCTCAACCTCCTGAAGTGCTGAGATTATAGGTGTGCGCCACTGTGCCCAGCCACAGATTCTTTTTAAATTAAATTAATTATTTA
Organism: Callithrix jacchus; assembly: GCF_049354715.1. NCBI lineage: Eukaryota > Metazoa > Chordata > Mammalia > Primates > Cebidae > Callithrix > Callithrix jacchus. The sequence goes on from NC_133508.1 coordinate 29,016,547, forward strand.
CAAACCTTACACATGTAAAAACTGTTCTTAGTTCAGAGGCCAGATTTGACCCATAGGTCATACTGACAGCCACAGGTGATGGGAAACCTGGAGATTTTGAAGAAGAAAATAGACATGATCCGATTTGGGCTTTGGAAAAAACATTCTGGTGACAACTGTGCAGCAGAGAGACTGGGGGCATAGGAAGAGTTGAGGGGCTGGGGAATATGTAAAAGACCTCTAAGGAAGTTATTGCAATAGTCCAGGGAAAAATAATGAGGACCAGGACCAGGTGGTGGCTGAGACCTAATTCCTTGATAGCTGGGCTGAAGAAAGGTGGCAGGAATAAATGGAGATGTCTTTGCACAGATAATGGTGTTACCTCTCTCCCTTCTTCCCACCAATTCCATGGGACATTCTTCTTAACCATTTGGGGTGGGGGTGACAAGTGGTGGAAGGGCACCATTAGCTGAGGCTCCCTCTGTTCAGGCATGGCTCTACCCTGTTGAGCCCCCCAAGATCTTGGAGCAGGACTCCCTTTTCCTGTGGGACCACTCTGCCCAGCTTCTCTGCAGCCAGCCCCCTGGGTAAGACCTGGCATCCTGCCTCCTCAGTCTGTGTGCTGAGATACTCTGATTCTCCCATCCTTGGGGATCAAAGAGTCTCACTTTCTCTCTCAAATAAGCATCTGCACAGAGCATTTGACTGCATCTGCCAGCCCTAAGTCTTAGCCCCAGCTAACTTTATTCTAATTGCCAAGAGAGAAAACTGTTATACTTTCCACTCCATTTCTTTTGTTCACCACCAAGAACAGTCTCCTGTTTCAGGTGTAAAAGACAGGCAAGGCAAAAGCGATTCTAGGTGGGGGTGAAGTCATTTCTTAACCTTAGCCCATGCTGATTACATCTCCCCTTCTGTGGGAAAAGGGCTGCCTCCCAGTGATGTGTGTACATATCTTTGAATGTTTCTTGTCACTTAAATTTCTTACGCTATTTACTGACCTGGCCCCCAAGGCCCATCTCCCTTGCCTTATATCTGTGAGTCCTGTTTCTCTGTAAGAGTCTCTTTCATCTCTTCGGGGGTTATCTTTTCCCCACCGGGACATGAATACTTTTTATTTTCGTTTTTTCTTGCAGTTCCCATGGTAGAATTATGCCCTTTTAACTTTGGTTTCCTTCTCAAATACTTGATTGCAATTGCTTGAATTACCTCCTTCATAGCACGTTGCTCATTCTGATGAGCGGGCCTGCATTCAAATGCTCCAAACACATGATGACAAACTCAGTTTTCTACTTTCCTCTCTTTTGCTATTTTGCTTGATCAAAATTTGTTTCTATAAGTTTTTAGGATACAAGTGGTTTCTCTTCAGCTCTGCTTGGCAGAGGTAAAGTTCCACATGATACTGTGTCTAGTCCTTGTTTACACAGCTCTGTTTTGGGGGTGTGACCACCCCCATTTAAAGAATACTCAGCAGTGTTTTCCACAGTGAATACTTTCTCTTTTTCCCATAGCTGCTTTAGAGAGTAGCTCTGTTGCCTGGGCTTTTCTTTATGGTTTTGATTGTTTGTGTGCATCGTGCTATTCTTTGTATCATCGGCCAATTGTCTTATGAATTATCCAAACATGAGAGTCAGATAATTATAGCTGGACTTTAAACTCTACCTGAGATGATGTGAGTGTGGCAAGAGACCTCTTGGGATATCCAGCTTGGTTCCAAATTGCCCGTTTTGCTCTGTTGTCTTCATGGGTAGCAGCAACGATAGTGAGGATGGCGGTCTCAACAATTTTTAGCTAATGCTTATTTGCTGGGTGTTTACTGTATGCCAGCTATGGGGCTAAGTTCTTTATTCACATTATTCCATTTCATTCTCACAGGAGCCCTCTGGGTTACAGTTGTTCATCATCTCCTTTTATGAATGAGGAAGCAGACTGAGACTTTAATGCACTTACGCAGGGCTGGATGATAACACCAGGATTTGAATGCACCTAACGCTAGCAGCTCGGGTGACACTAACTGGAGTAACCGTGATTACTGGCGTAATACAGGTACATTTTATTTAGCCATCACCAAAGGATTTGTTGAAGCCTGGGAATATGAGTTACAGTGCGTGGACTTGTGTCGTTTTACAGTCTCACCTCTCACTGCTCCCAAAAGGTATAGATGAGAAGTTTCACTGTTTTGGGGATTAAACTTTCCTTAAAGTATGGGAGACAACACCTCACCCCCACCCCCAACCGCCAAATGGGGCCTTCGTACAACCAGAAGTCAAAGCCCAGAACCTGCATCTACTTTAGGAGGCACAGTGCCCAAGGCCTCAGTGGTTTTTAGGGACCTGCAATAATGTTTTAATTTCTTTTGAAATTGGAAGAAAAAAGCCAGGTGCAGTATTCATACCTGTAAGCCTGGTTAGACACTCATGCTTTTTCCCCCTGTGCTTATCTATGGATTCCCTGCTTTCTCCATCTGATCTGACATTTTTACCCACCAGCTTTTGCCTGCTCTGCCACTGCCATCCCCTTGAACAGGGAGTGTAAGACACAGTTCTGGGAGATTAGGTCGGAAGACCAGGACAAAGGTTTCCTTGAGGATTGTAGCTCACAGGTCTTAAAAACACTACAGGGATTTTCCTGAGATTTATACTTAAAATCATGTTTCTCAGAACAATATAAATTCTGAGGACAACGGGGATTTTCAAGATGATCAACTCTAAAGTTTGTTTCATAGATGTGGAAACAAAAATAAACCAAGGGGGCTGGAATTACTTCTTCAAGGTCATACGTTGAATGACTTCCAGAGCAAGACTTGAAACCCCCATCCCCTGACTCCCAATAGCATGCTTTAAAGAAATCTAGAGGCCAGGTGTGGTGGCTCATGCCTGCAATCCCAGCACTTTGGGAGGCTGAGGCAGGCAGATTGTGATGTCAAGATATTGAGACCATCTTGGTCAACCTGGTGAAACCCCGTCTCCACTAAAAAATACAAAAATTAGCTGGGTGTGGTGGCATGTGCCTGTAGTCCCAGCTACACAGGAGGCTGAGGTAGGAGAATCACTTGGACCCGGGAGGAGGAGGTTGCAGTGAGCCGAGACCCCACCACTGCGCTCCAGCCTGGCAACATCCAGGTTCTCTCCTCTTCTTTTTGTTCATTGGATAATTCATTTGTCTCCAAACCTTTTTTTTCTGAACACTCCTATGTGACTGTGGATGTTCCAGATTTCAGATGACCTGTCTTTCTTGAGATGTCACATCTTTTATCAACATATTTAGTGGTATTTCTGATTTTGTTGGTAAATGAAACACTAGAACCATCATCTTTCCTAACTAGAACTTTTAAAAATGAAAACAAAGAAAATAGTCTGTGTTTGCAGTTCTGGTTTTGTTAGAAACTGTGGACACTTTCAGATGTGTTTCCAGGGGAGTTTCTTTCCCCGTTTATTGAGATCTATGTAAGCTCTCTTATTTTTAAAAATATTATTTAAATTTTGATCTATAAAAAATATTTTGTTTTTAATAATTTTCCCTTTTGTTTTAGGTTCAGGGGTACATGCACAGGCTTATTACCTGGGTAGACTGTGTGATGCTGAGGTTTGGCATACAATTGTTCTGTTACTCAGGTACTGAGCACAGTACCCAATAGTTAACTTTGCCTCTGTTAGATATAATTCCAGGTTTCTCTTCAAAGTATCAGTATGTCAGTATGTTCAACTCTCTTATTCTTTAATTCTCCATTTTAAAGTTTAACTTCCTTGTAGTTTCCATAAACAACCTTTTCCACCAGTTCAAATCAGTAGTTTACATCTGTTCCCTGGTCCCTTGCTCCATCCTGACTCATCCTGGTCACCTGCTCCAGTCACTTGCTGTGGTCATCTGCTTTGATCTGAGTCATCTCTGGTCACCTGCTCTGCCCTGTCCTGTAACTGTTCTTCCTGCCAAACTACCCATTCACCATTCCAGCTTATACCTCTGCTCTCTTTAAAACACTCAATCAGAATTAGCTTAGACTGTGTGGTTTAAGCCTAGCCAATGGGGAATGACACAGCAGTAGGGGCTACTGCACCAGGAGTAAGAACCCCTTCCCCTTCCTTGTCCAGGTGTGCGCTCATCATTGCTCCATCTGTGAGACACACTCTTCTATGGAAGTAAATTGCCTGGCTGAGGAAATTTACATTTGACATTTGAGTGCTACTTCTGTTGCAGCACCAAAAATTACATATAACACCTCCTCTTCTTCCTCCCCCCTGTAGGAGTCACCAGTGTCTGTTGTTCCCATCTTTCTGTTCATTTGTATTCAATGTTCAGCCCACACTTATAAGAAAGAACATGTGTTATTTGGTTTTCTGTTCCTGCATTAGTTTGCTTAAGATGATGGCCTCTGGTCATGGTGGCTGTAAACCTGTAAACCCAGCACTTTCGGAGGCCAAGGCAGGCGGATCACTTGAGCTTAGGAGTTTGAGACCAGTGTGGGTAACACAGGGAAATCCTGTCTGTACAAAAACAACTTCTGAGCATGGTGGTGCATGCCTATAGTCCCAGCTACTTGGTGGGCTAAGACGGAAGGATTGCTTGAACCCAGGAGGTTGAGGCTGCAGTGAGCTGACATTGTGCCACTGCACTCCAGCCTGGGTAACAAAGTGAGACCCTGTCTCAAAAAAAAAAAAAAAAAAAAAAAGATAATGGCCTCCAGCTGCATCCATGTTGCTGCAAAGGACAAAATTTCATTCTCTTTTATGGCTTTGTAGTATACCATGGTGTGTACATACCACATTTTCTTTATCCAGTCTACCACTGATGGACACCTGGGTTGATTCCATGTCTTGGCTATTTTGAATAATGCTGTAGTAAACATGCCAGGACAGGTGGCTTTTTGGCAGAACAATTGATTTTCTTTTGGCTATATACCTAGTAATGGGATTGCTGAGTAGAATGACAATTTAGCTCTTTCTTTTAAAAACAGAATGTGCTGGTACATGCGGCACTTGAGTTGTTGTGGCCTTTAAATGTCACACTGTCTCAAGGGTGTCGTGAGACAATTCAGCTTCCAGCTGCCAACTGTTAACTCGTTGGCACTGAAGCTTTGTCCGACCACCTGCCTACTTTTGGGGGCTATCTCAGATCACAAGATTATTCAGCTTTATGCTAGTTAAATCTTCTTTTCTGAATTTAGCACAATAGAAGGCAGGGGCATAAGGCCCAAGCCTACGGCAATAATTTGGGTGGTGTCATAGACAGGGGACTGTTTCACTGAGAGTCAAAGGTGATGTGTAGGGCTAGCTAATTCCTTAAAACTAAGCAGACTTGACTTAAAGATCTTTTTCTGGTCTGGCTGCTGTATCCTAAGGCACTGGATTGTGGAGCTGATGGGAGACTTGGGTTTACTGGGTTGGCTCCTGGGGTGCCGAGGGGTCTGCGAGACCAGCTAAAAGTCTAAGGAATATATTTCAGTTGATTTCCAGGAATACATATTCAATGTGCCACTTTTTGTTGGAAAAACGAATAAATATAGCATCTGGGAATGAATAAAGCACTTAGAGTGTTTCCCCATTGGCAGAGAGCGTGGAGCCTATGTATGCTTGGAGCTTGGGGAGATGTGGGAACAAGGAGCGCTTTGTTTGGATTGAAGAACACTGGGATGCTTTCTGTGCATCACACAAGCCTCTGCACCACTGCTCTGAATTCAGCACGGAGATCGCTTCATCTCCAGGGCTTTTTTGTTTTTTTTCTTTAACTCAACCTTTTGACTTGATTTTAGACCTCACTTTCACGGCCAAAGCATACATCCAGGAGAATACTTACCTTTTCTTTTCTTAAAACAGGGACAACAGCAGTGTACTGGCTGAATCTTCTATTTATAAACTAACATTTCCATGTCTGCCTTGTGAATTTCTTTCTTAAGTCATCATAATAAAGAGGAAGATAAAAACAAATGAAAAGAAATGGGAGTCATTTAAGTCAAGAATAACTTCCTTTTTATTAGGTTTAACTTGAAACCAAGTATCATATTTACATAAATAATGTGGAAAATATTTAACCTATTCATAAAGGTTAAGTAACTAACTGATAAGCTTTGTAGGAAAAGTATGTTTAAATGCTCCCATTAAACTATAATCGTGCCAGGCAATTTTTCAAGTTTTCAAATACATAGCTTTAGGAAACTGAAATGTGAGGAACAGGAAGAATTTCTGGTGAACAAATACAGTGGTTCACTGTAGAAATTATTGCTACTTATGTATCAGTGGGTACAGACTGAGTCAAAAAGTCAAAATAACAGGACTTAGAAGTCTTAATGATACAATTCAGTCTTCAGTAAAGACTAAGATAAATTCGCTCAGCAGCTGGCTGAAGAAATCAAAGGGACAAGATATTTTAGCTAGTGCTCTTTTCCTACAAATAATACAAAAAATGATTAGAGAAGAAGTCTCAGGACTTGTTTGGAGAGGTACACAGAACTATGAGACTGGAATAGCTATTTAAATGTACACAGGTTAGGTGACGACACCTTTTTAGATTTCCTTTTTGGATAGAATGAAATAGAATTTGTCCTCCAAACCAGGACAGTCTGAGAGTGAAAGGGGATAGGATTACTGACCATGCTAGGGCAACAGACATAACCCAGGACTATCATGAGAAAACTGGAAAGTGTGTCCACCCTTTCTCCAAATCTATTTTAGAGCTAACAATTTAAGTATGTAGAGAATTATACAGGTCATCATCTTTGTTTTTGTGGGAACTGAGAGTTCCTGTATTTTTAAGGACTTGTGCTATTTCTGTTGCATTAGAGAGAAAAATAACCATAAAATGATCAATTAAAAAAATTACAACTAAAACCTGAATCCTAGAGAGGCCACGGCCGCCTGGTGGGAGCGGGTGAAGGGAAGTTTAGAAGCGGGTCTGGGGAAGAGCTCGCAGTACTCCAAGGGGAAGGAGAGGCGAGGCCGGGTCACTCTGCTCATCACCAGAGGCTGGCATGCTGCCTTTCTAACAGGACCATGCAGCACCCAGCCCTCAGTCCTCACAATCACTAGACAGCAGCTGCTGAGCGGATGGAGCCTGCACCCGCCCAGTTTAGCCAAAGAAGCCCGTATACTCTCCGTCAAAAAGACTTCCTTCCAGAAGCTGTTGTGTTTAATAAAAAGGTCTCCAAAAAAAATAACCCACAAAACCATTCACACTAAAGATCATTCTTGAGTGTGATTTGAAAACTAGGGTCCAGTTCTGCAGAGGCAACAAGTGGCCAGGGCCTCGGATGCTTCACAGCCAGATCCAGAGGTCCCGTCCATCATGCCAGGGAAAATGTTGCACTCACCACACCTCAGGTTCTGCTTCTGGTTTCAGAGTTCTCTCTGCATTGGAGGGGTTTTAAAGCTAGAGTGGCCTTCACCCACTTACTCTTATTCACAGATCTGAATATAGAGATCAAGAGCGGATAGTGCCATGTCCTAATCAGGGTAAACAAGAAAACAATGACTGAACTTCTAGTGTATAAGGGGCACTTTCAGAGCTCCTGAGGATACAGAGATGAAAAAAACATAGTCCCTTCTTCAAGGAGTTCAGTCTAGCAAGGTAGACAGCCTCTTCTTTGTAGGCAGGACCGGGCTTTCCTGAGAAGATCATGCATGGACACACGGCTGTGGCATGGCCACTTTGACCCTCTAGCTATGCTGTAAGGCCAGGTGGGACCTGGAGTGGCCTGAGCTGGTGGCTGCCATGAGCGTTTTCCAGTCTTCCAAGGCACTGAGTAAGTAATGTGACTTTCTGTTTGCACAGCAAAATCAGGCACACAGTTTTCTAGTACATGGGATGCCTTCCTCCCCCAGCACAACGGATGGTCTCCCCTGGTTGGCGGGCCCTTGTTAGAAGTGGAACATGCTGCAGGGCTCCAAGCAGGCAATTGTGGCCCACATGTCAGTGGAGAACGGAGGCAGAACTGTGGAGCCCTCGAGAGCCATGGATGGCCTGCTGCCCACCATGAAATGCCTCCTCAGCTGCTGCTGGCCCACTTCTGGGCAGCAGTAATTAGTGATGTACAGAATCCTGGGACCCATGTCAGCAACCCTAGGGACACCCTGAGTCAGCCGGGTATGCACTGCTGTGATGGCCTCCCTGGTCAGGAGATGAGACACAGTGAGAAGGAGGGAAGAACTGGTCAAAGGGCTTCAGTCCGAGGTGAGATCCGCAGAAAAACCAGTGCCAAAATGTAGCCAGCAGCCCCTGCCAGTGGTAGCTTTGTGGAATCTATGCTGGGGCCAGTCCTTGATTGCTCCAAACTCTCTGCTTCAAGATGCTAAAGGACATAAACAGAGGTCTTCTAGTCAGGACCTAGGTGAGCTTCTGAAAAAAGCATGAAAAAAGTGGCCTCCTGAACCTCCCCAAGTGACTGATAGGAAGCATGTCCCACACGCCACACAGCATGGAGATCTTCAGGTGCAAACTAACGAGTATATGAATGACAGCATGGACCACTGGCAACCCGCAGAGCTGCCCGACCAAGAAGCTGTGAGATAGGAGCAAAGAAGAAAGAAAAAAAAGGCAAGAAGGCCACGGCAGGAATAAAACAGGCCACGAATGCTGGAGTGAGGCAAGTGACCTCCCTGGCCTCCGCTCTGCTGAGCACCCTGCACCTGCTCCAGGGCTCAAGAGATCACAATGAAAACGAGGACTTGGCAGTGGAGAAGGGAACTGGGAAGCAGAACAGAGTGGTTCCCTCAGCATCGTGGCTGCATGTCCCTCTGAAAGCGTAGATGATAATGGTGACATCCGTATTTCTTTGGAATTTCCAGAGGGAAATACTGGTGATCTGGACATGCAATCCTGGGAAGAAATCCAAAGGAGTATAGAACTCAGCCCAAGTCCAAGGTCTGCTCAGCGAGCAGGCCTTTCTGTGGGGTGCAAGGGCACAGCTGCAGGGGACCTTCCGAAGCTGCAGCCGCTGCTTCCCACTCTGCCTGAACTGCCCTGAAAACACTTGAAGGAGCCTCAGGGGGAGTCCATGGAGAAGGATGTCTACTGCTTGGACCTCAAACAGAGACTCCGTAAAGTGCAGGAAAACAGGAACTGCATTTGTCACACCTGCAAGCTCTATGAAAAGATGTGTCCCAAGACTCCGCCCAGGAATTGGAGAATGACAGTTTTCAGAGAGAGATCCTCTTCTGTGAGAAATCAGCCTGGGAAGACTGGATGGCCGCTGCAAGCTCTGTGAAGAGATGTGTCCCAAGACTTTGCCCAGGAATTGGAGAATGACAGTTTTCAGAGAGAGATCCTCTTCTGTGAGAAATCAGCCTGAGAAGATCGGATGGCCGCTGCAAGCTCTGTGAAAAGATGTGTCCCAAGACTTTGCCCAGGAATTGGAGAATGACACAGTTTTCAGAGAGAGATCCTCTTCTGTGAAAAATCAGCCTGGGAAGACTGGATGGCCGCTGCAAGCTCTGTGAAGAGATGTGTCCCAAGACTTTGCCCAGGAATTGGAGAATGACAGTTTTCAGAGAGAGATCCTCTTCTGTGAGAAATCAGCCTGAGAAGATCGGATGGCCGCTGCAAGCTCTGTGAAAAGATGTGTCCCAAGACTTTGCCCAGGAATTGGAGAATGACAGTTTTCAGAGAGAGATCCTCTTCTGTGAGAAATCAGCCTGGGAAGACTGAATGGCCGCCACGTCCACTGAGATAGCAAGAGCTCTGGAAATAAGATGACCATAATAGGCAGAAGCTGGCTGACTGCGAGGCCAACTTCCATCCTTTTCTGAGCGGTCCTTTGTCTCCTGGAGTTCCACCTGCAGCCCACAGGGGCCTGGAAGTGCCAGAGGGTCTGTGGGCCACCAGGGTCCCCAGGGAGGAGGCGGATCATAATGGGAGGGCTTGGCTGCAGGACACCTGCTGGTTTGATTCTGTTTTCCTTATAGCTGGGCCCTGAACACCCAGAGACTTGAACATCAGTGATGCTACTCCCTTTAAAACACTTTTGACTGCTCTCTGGTTTAGCTACTGTTCATTAGTTGATGCTGAAATTGTTCTTACTGAAGTTTGATTGATAGCCTTAGACTATAAGGTACAGATAAAGATTGCGTAATATAAAATTTTTTTTAAAGTGAAAGGACCCTTGAGGTGCTGGAAACCTGAAAGAAAAAAAGTGGCGGGGGGTGGGGGAGGGGAGAAAAGAAACTGAATCCTTGCAGGTTCACCAAGAAGTGAAAATCATATACAATCCCATCACCCAGAGACAACCATAATTGCCTTTTGTTTTCTACCAATTTAAATTTTTCTATTCTTATTAGATGTGTACAGTTTTATATCAATGTGATTCTATCATATGGTTGTTTAATAGCCTGCTTTTGGTCACTTTAATATTGTTGATTTGTAAATATTATTAATGCTGTGAATACCTTTGCACTCGATGAGTATTATTATTATTATTTTGAGACGAAGTCTCACTCGTTGCCCAGGCTGGAGTGCAGTGGCACAATCTTGGCTCACTGCAACCTCCACCTCCTGTGTTTAAGCAATTCTCCTGCCTCAGCTTCCTGAGTAGCTGGGATTACAGGTGCCTGCCACCACACTTGGCTAATTTTTTATATTTTTGTAGAGATGAGGTTTCATCATATTGGCCAGGCTGGTCTGGCTTGGGTCTGTAGACCCAAGGCCAGAGTTTGAGTCTTCCCAAGTCCCATAAAGGTCCTTTATTATTTCCCTTGCTGGACTCTCACCTTCAAATCCATAGTACTTGATGTACATCCATATGTACATCCATACATCAAGTACATATAATATATCCTTCTTAAACAAAGTATGAAACTGTTTTTCTCATCTCCCATCTCCTTCAATGAGTCCTCTATGTTGTTAAAATTATCTAAAACGCAAATATGATTATGTTACTTTCCTCTTAAGAACTGCTGTAGCTGGGCACAACAGCTCATAGTACTTTGGGAGACCAAGGCAGGAGGATTGCTTGAGTCCAGGAGTTTAAGACCAGCCTGGGCAACAACGCGAGACCCTGTCTCTAGCTTAAAAAAAAAAAAAAGAATTGTTCCTAGTGTCTCTTTGCCTATAGCAGGATTTCTCAATCTCGGTACTACCGACACATGGCCCGGATAATTCTCTGATGGGGAGGCTGTCCTGGGCATTGCAGGATGATCAGCAGCATCCTTCACTTCAGCACTTTCCTCCCACCTTCCCGTGGTGAAGACAAACAACTATGTCTCTAGACTTTGACAGATATTCTCTAGGAGGCAAAACTGCCGCTGTTGAGAACCACTGGCCTACAAGAAAAAGTCAAAACTTAGTTATCATGTCATTCATGACCTGGTCCTAGACCACCTTTCTCACCTCTCCTGTACCTCCGGGAAGGCGCCGTGTACCTTAGCATGGTGTCGTTCCACGTCCTCCGCTCTCAGCACTTCCTTAGTTAGGCGGACCAACTGCTGCAACCCATAGACAAACGGGCGTTGGCTCAGACAACCGGTTTTTTGCTCACCTAACAGCGTTCTGTGGCTGAACGTGCTGATGAAACGGCTCCCACTCCCCAGTCTTTGAGCAGTTAAGTGGGGCCCAAGGCTCTACCATCTTCAAATATGGCTTCCAAGATGTCCTTAGGGATCATCTCCATTTTACTTAATGAAAGGAGAAAGGACACGGAGAAGTGCATGAAGGAGAATATTATGGCCAGGATTGAAAAAGCTACACATCCCTTGGCATCTCGTTCTAATTGGTTAGAACTCAGTCACATGCCCACACTTAACGGCAAAACAACGGCTGGAAAACAGCTTAGCTGCGTGTGCTTAGAAGGGAGAGCAGAAGGCCGGGCGCGGTGGCTCAAGCCTGTAATCCCAGCACTTTGGGAGGCCGAGGCGGGTGGATCATGAGGTCAACAGATCGAGACCATCCTGGTCAACATGGTGAAACCCCGTCTCTACTAAAAATACAAAAAATTAGCTGGGCACGGTGGCGCGTGCCTGTAATCCCAGCTACTCAGGAGGCTGAGGCAGGAGAATTGCCTGAACCCAGGGGGCGGAGGTTGCGGTGAGCCGAGATCGCGCCATTGCACTCCAGCCTGGGTAACAAGAGCGAAACTCCGTCTCAAAAAAAAAAAAAAGAAGGGAGAGCAGAACAGGCATTTTCCTAATCAGCCAGGCCAGTACTCTCTTCCACAGTCTATTAGTTCAGCAAAATTATCGTTATTCTTTCAGGCCTAGCTTTCATGTCGCCCCTAGAATTATAAATTCCAGTGTCCCCATGATGACCTATTTTATGTTCTTTGCTTATACTAGTGTGTATTGTGATATGGTTAGTTATAGCACAAAAATCATTTTTTTCCGGCCAGGCGCCTGTAATCCCAGCACTTTGGGAGGCCAAGGCGGGTGGATCACGTGGTCAAGAGATCGAGACCATCCTGGTCAACATGGTGAAGCCCCATCTCTACTAAAATTACAAAAAATTAGCTGGGCATGGTGGCGCGTGCCAGTAATCCCAGCTACTCAGGAGGCTGAGGCAGGAGAATTGCCTGAACTCAGGAGACGGAGGTTGCGGTGAGCCGAGATGGTGCCATTGCAATCCAGCCTGGGTAACAAGAGTGAAACTCCATCTCAAAAAAAAGAAAAATTATTTTTTCCTCATCAATTTCTGGACAGTTCCTAATAGGTGGTGGATATACTTTTGTGAGGGGGAAAAATAAATCAATGAATAGTATTTAATGATATATTTAATATTATTTCATTAGAATGCCTCAAGGACACACTGAATTTTATTGTCGTTACTGTTATTTTTCCAGCCTCTGGTCTAAGCACCTGCAGTAACACAAAAGTGAGCCAGAATTATCTGCATTTTCGGGCAGGATTCTAGCATCATCTGAGCCCTAGGAGAAAGGGGATGAAGTTCCTTTTAGAGACCTCCTTTCCCAGGCTCCCCAAGCCTCCGACATCTGCCCTGCGGGCTATCCACAGATTCGCTTTCCACTGGCTTTCCATACCCTCCACTTCCCTTCCCAGCCCAGGTCCCTGTGGGCTCCGTGGTGACTTAATCCTCCCACCGACGATTTGCATTTAAAAGGGGGTGAGTGAGGAATCACTGGCTGGTTAGTTATATTGGGAAAGAACTAGGGATTCTGGTTTTAAAAAAGGGCTAAAATGTTGCAGTTGTTTTTTCAAAAATCTACATTTGCAGGGTCTGGTGTGGTGGCCCATGGGCATAATCTGAGCACTTCGGGAGGCTGAGGTGTGGGGATCGCTTGAGCCCAGGAGATCAAGGTTGCAGTGAGCTGTGACGCTGCCACTGCACTCCTGCCTGGGTGACAGAGTGAGACCCTGTCTTGAAATAAATAAATAATAAATCCAAAACCCTACATTTGCAATTTAGCATTTCCCTAGGAAACAAAAGTAATTAGACAGAAAGTCTGCAATGTATAAATTCTGTAAAATTTGTAAAAAAAAAAAAAAAGGGTCTGGGTGCAGTGGCTTGTATCTGTAATCCCAGTGCATTTGGAGGCTGAGATGGATCAACTGAGGCCAGGAGTTCAAGAACTGCCTGGGCAATATAGTGAGACCCTCATCTCTACAATACATACAGAAAAAAATCACCTGGGCATGGTGGTATTCAGGAGGTTGAGGCGAGAGGATCACTTGAGCCCAAGAGTTAGAGACTGCAGTGAGCTATGATTACACCACTGCACTCCAGCCTGGGGAACAGAGCAAGACCCTATCTCTGGAAACAAACAAAAAAGGCAGTGGGGAGAGGGGAATTTTGTACCTTAGAAATGAATAATCTTCTTTGGAACTCTGGCTATATCTATCACTGCCAAGGTAAACAGGGATAAGGCCAGGATGTGACTTTGATGCCTGGTGTTCTTATTAACCAAAATGGAGTAAGGATGAAAGTACTTTTGCAGCAAATGTTCAGGGGATTTGAGCACCCATTTAAGGCTGTAACCAAGCCAGAATTTCCTTTTTGAGGCCGGGCAGAATCTGGTCCAAAAATCATGAACGACAGGAATGTTTCTGGTAATTTTTCTCAAATCCACCAGAGGGTTCCCCCTGAATTTTCTGACAAACTTAGCCTATACACTGCATCTACAAGACAAGGGAGCATTTATGTAAAGTATTTTCCCCCACTTAGTTACTTTGACAATTCCAACCCTCACTTTTTCCTCTGCTCGGATCGACATCTGAGAAGCGAGACCACAACTGCATTCCATTGTATAGATCAGCCTGATTAAAACCAGTTCTCCCTATAGGTCACATCATGTACGAGACACACGGTTTTTGTCAAGAGACCAGCTACCAGCAGAGAAGGTTTTGATGCTATTGCTAGTAAGAAATTAGTAACTAGATCCCTGGTCTCCTTCATGCCAACTTTATAATTATACTGTTTCAGTGGTAAACCAGATCTTTGCGCCAAGGGTAATTTAGAAATTCTAGAACTGTATTCTCTCCCCCTCCTCCTCTAATGTTCATCTTTACTGCCTCTCCATCTTCTTCCTTCAAACATATAATTTTCTTCCACTCCCTCCTCACCCTGGCTCCTTGTTTCTGTGACCCTCTGTCACAAAAGGACAAATGCATCTTGTTCTCCCTCATCCTGGGACATCATGGGCAACAATCAAGGAAGTGTATGCACAAATCTAATTCAGGAACGTGTCGTGGCTCTGCAAGGGCATTGCCCATGTGGGCTCATTGCTGGCCTCTGGGACTGGAGGTTCACATACGGCCTCATAGTGAGCTTGGGCTGCCCATGTATCTGCATCCAGGAGTTAGCCTCTCTTTTCTAAGCTCCACACAGGAAACTACTGTCTAGAATTTTTGAACTCCTCTTGATGGTGTAACCTTTTTGTACTCTGAGCTCTTTTGCTATGGAAACATTTGTTGTGCCAAATGCAGTGGCTCATGCCTGTTATCATAGCACTTAAGGAAGCTGAGGTTGGAGGGTCAGTTGAGCCCAGCCTGGGCAACACAGTGAGACTCCATCTCTACAAAAAATTAAAAAAAATTAGCAGGTTTGGTGGTATGCGTCTGTAGTCCCAGCTATGTGGGAGGATTGCTGGAGCCAGATGGTTGAGGCCGCAGTGAGCTCTGATTGTGCCACTGCATGCCAGTCAGGGCAACAGAGTGAGATCCTGTCTCTTAAAAAAAAAAAAAGATTTGTTAAATATTAAAAACTGGCTGAATGTGGTGGCTTATGCCTGTAATCCCAGCACTTTGGGAGGCCAAGTTGGGCAGATCACCTGAGGTCAGGAGTTCAAGACCAGCCTGACCAACATGGTGAAACCCCGTCTCTACTAAGAATTTAAAAATTAGCTGTGTGTGGTGGTGCATGCCTGCAGTCCTAGCTACTTGGGAGGCTGAGGCAGGAGAATCTCTTGAATCTGGAAGATGGAGTTTGCAGTGAGCCGAAATCACACCACTGCACTCCAGCCTGGGTGACAGAGCGAGACTCTGTCTCAAAAAACAAAAACAAAAACTGAAAACTAAAACTGGGGCTTTCTCGCTGAAAACGTGCTGGTCTCACTTGAATTTTGCATCGTGTTCTTCCTTCCCTGTTTTCTTCCTTACCCGCTCCCCTGCTGATACAATTGGTTTCCTTCTACCTCCTCTCCTTTTAACCTATCTTTTGAGATTTTTTTTTTAAAAAAACAAACCTCTTAAGTATACCTCTTGAAATCCTAAATTTTCATTTCAGCTGAAAGTCATCCAAACCATATGCATTTCAGTTGAATACTCCTGCAATTGGCCTCACTCTGCCAAAGACCTTTTTTTTTTTTTCTATAACTGACCGAGTTTCTTTAGAATAGGCTGGAATCATATTTGGTTCCTCTGAGATCTTTTGAGGGATCACCATCACCAAGTTCCAGGTTGTTCGTTCATGCAGTACGATATGGTTGCTTCATTCTGTTAACTTGGGAGTATTTCTCTTCCAGAATTGCTTGCTCTTCCTTCTTTCTTTATGCTTTTTCCTTTTACTCTCCCTCCCCTTTGCTCTTCTCTCAGGTAGACTCTGCCTGGTTTGTCACTCTGTCCTGTGTTTCCCTCTCTCCTGAACACTGATCTCCTGAGAAGATCAGGCGGGCAGGTGAGTGGCTGCCACACAGCCTCCGTGCTACAGAGGAATAGCCAACATTTCCCTCGGAGACAGCTGTTTTCCATTTCAAGAGTATCAACATTGTGGCTTTGTTGATTGTCTTTTCACCTCCAGGTTTGGCCTTGTTTGTAGCTGAAACATAAGTATTTTCCCTAAGCCCTTCAGGGCCACTGCTCCGGCTCTGTCAGCAGCAAGCTCTGCGTGTGTGCATCCTGCCACACAGACGCCACCGGAGTCCCCATCAGCCACACACCCTCCAACCCAGGGGAGAGATTAAGGCAATTGTGCTAAGGCCCACTGGTGAGGAAAATTGGCCGATCAAATTATTACTAAATGGCTTTTCCAATCTTCTCATTACTCTGTGAGAAAGGAGTGATTTCTGCAGCTTGTCAGAGCCTGGTCCCTTGTTCAGAGATAATACCAAATCCACAAAAATCCTGTGAATGGAGAGGTTTGGTGGCTATACCTTGGAAACAAGCCACAGGACCTAATTCAGCAGGGCTGCCCCTTGGTGCAGAATGCAACCAATTCTTGCCTGTTTTAAGTGAAAACATCCCAGGATGGGAAAGTATATTCTGAGAGTGGAATGCTTTGTAGTTACTGGTACTTAAGGGGCGGGAGGGAGTGTTAATAAATGGTCGTGCTGCTTAAAATTTCCCCGTCTGTTCCCAGGTGACTTCTCCTTAGGGAGCTCCGTGACAAAGATCATTAATATGTTTCCTGTAAGTAAATGAATCAAAGGGAAGCTTTGCTGTCTGCACTGTTTACCACACTAGGGTGTCCACTTATTAACTCTTTGATAGTTACAATGACCGTAGAATCTTTATATATAATATATACATATATATTTACATACATACCCACAAAGACATATGTATATATCGCACATATATCACATATATATAAAGTCTACATGTATATTTCTATTTGTCTGCATTTTCTTTTTAAGAGTCAGGGTGTTGTTCTGATGCCCAGGCTGGGGTACAGTGTTGTGATCATAGCTCACTGTAGCCTTGAACTCCTGGGCTTAAGCAATCCTCCCTTCTCTGTCTCCTGAGTAGCTGGGACTACAGGCATGCACCACCACAACTGGCTAACTGTATTTTACTTTTCGTAGAGATGGGATCTTGCTGTGTTGCCCAGGCTGATCTTGAACTCCTGGGCTCAAGTGACCCGCCTGCCTTGCCCTCCTCAAATGCTGGGATTATAGGTGTGAGTCACCATGCCTGGCCTGTCTGCATATTTTACCTGGATCTGCAAATACCTGTGTGACTGTGGATAGGTCACTTGGTGTGTCTGTGCCTCAGTTTACCCATTTGTATATGAAGGAGTCAGACTAGCTGGGGTGCTTGGAAGTGGAGTGCTTAGTGGTGAGGTGCTTCTGCTTCCCACGAGATCACTGTGTTCCATTTCCCTTCTCCAGCACAGTTCTGGTCACATGGTTGGCTCTCAGTGCAAAGTAATGTACCAGTGCATGATAGGAAACACATGATTCCTGAGGTTATGTCCAGTGCTAACACTCTGTGATTCTCTTGTTTTTAGACAATTTGGCCAGGAAGTGGCTGGCAGTGGAAGGAGGAAAATAATCAGCACATCTGCATGTGAGCCCATCTCAGACACAAACTGTGAATCACAACTCACTTGGCTTCATAACCAAGACCTGCTCTAAGGAATTTCATCTCTTCCTTGGAGACCTTGATTGGCCTGCTAGGTAAAAGGCAAGGGACAGATTTAATCTAGCTTGACTTTAGCAAGACTTTTGACTCAGTCTTGGTCAACATACTTATCAACAAACCTTGGTCGAGGCCCTTTTGCCTCTCACCCAGTTTGCTTATTCACCCCATCTGACACATCTTGCATATGGCTGCCAACTTAAACCTCTTAAATGTCACTCTCTTTAAAAGCCAGACATGGCTCTCAGTGGTCTTTCTGATGATTTCAAAGACCCTCACCTTGGAATTCAGGCTTTATTGGGTTTTCTGCCACCTCTTCCTTCAAACGTTATTTCTAGGAGTCTCCCACAGACCTGTCTCTCAAATGAGAAGAGTCTTCTAGTTGCTTTTTCCCTCCCAGAGGTGCCTCCACCACACCCTATGCTTGTTCTTGTTCCAGATAAACCTGGAATACTTTCTGATGCAAAGCCAGCAATTCCTTCCTGCATCCTGATCCATGCTTTAAAGCCCACATCAAGACTTGTCTCCTTTGGCTGGGCACAGCGGCTCATGCTTCTAATCCCAGCACTTTGGGAGGCCAAGGTGGGAGAATAGCCTAAGCCCAGGAGTTCAAGACCAGCCCAGGCAGCATAGCAAGATCCCATCTCCCCCAAAATAATAATAAAAACCATTAGCTGGGCATGGTGGTATATGCCTGTAGTCCCAGCTACCTGGGAGGCTGAGGAGGGAGGATCACTTGAGCCACAGAGTTCGAGGTTGCAGTGAGCTATGATTGCACCACTGCAGTCCAGCCTGGGTGGCAGAGTGAGTGAAAGAATGAGAACCTATCTCAACAACAGCAGTAACAACAAAGGACCTGTCTCCGCCATTAAGGTTTCCTGGTGAGCTGTTTTGGAGGGATCTCTCCTTCTCTGGTTTTCTGAATCGCTGTAGACTATAGATACTATCCTGCCCTTGTTCCTTTGTTCGTACTGGGCATTTCACTAAATTCTTGGAGGAGTCTGAGAGAACTTAGGGGGCACTTGCAGAACCCAAGGGTGTGAAAAAAAGGCTGGAAACCAAGATTGCTGGGAAGGTTCAGAGGAGGTAGAGATACTTCATTTGAAGGAGACCACATGCAAGGTAATGATACAGGGGGCAGAAAGAAATTAGTTAGGCAGAGAGTGAGGGCAACAGAGTCCTTGGCAGAGCTTCCCTTTTAACAAAAAAGCAGCCCAAGAAATTATTTTTTTCTAACGAAAAGCAGCCTGAAAAATCCAGCTGCAAATATAGATAAGCAAGCTAGAAGCTTGCATGGGGGAATGCCGGCAGCTGTGCCAATAGAAAAGGGCTACCTGGGGACCAGGAATATCCAACGTGGAAGCTCCATCTTCCCTTTTTTTTTGTTACCACGTGTACAGTAAAGGAATGGGCAACATGGTGCAGGCCAGGCATAATAAAAGATTAGGGTGGGGGCGGCCAGAAATTCGTACCCTATGCAAATGGCACACCTGGTCCAACCAGTCTTTTGCGCCCTATGTAAATGAGGCAGCGCCTCCTCACCAGCTCAGCTATAAAATCCCTGCATTTCACTGCAGAACTGGCAACCCATTTCTCTGGGACCCCTCTTTCCATCAGAGAGCTATTCCCTTTCTTTTGCTTATTAAACTTCTGCTCTTAACCTCACTCTTTGAGCATCCGCGTCCTTCTTCTCCTTGGCTGTGAGACCACCAACCTTGTGAAATACCCCAGACAACGAAGCCATTTCTGTAATTTCACAAGAATCTAAGTGTATAATTACATATCGAGTCTACATCATCACTGACAGTGAGTCAAGGAAAATAGAAATCGTTGGTTTACCAGGGGAGGCGCTGAAACGTCCTTTACTCTGTCGTATCTTTAAGGTTGCTGAAGTTCTCATTTACTTGTAGTGGTTTAGGAGAAGCATTGATCAGAGACAGAAGTTTGAAAACGTGCCCTACCTCAATCCGACTTAGGCCAAAGGCTTAATGCTTTTAAAGTAACTCTGACAGACATTTGACTTGGTAAAGTAAAAATTAAGTTAAAAATAAATTATCAAGTGAAACATACTGGTGATATTTCACTAGATAAATTAAGTTTAAAAAATAAATTATAAATATACTGATACTTAGAAACCAATTTCATAATTCCATGAAAATTATCCTATATTTCTCTCAAGCTAAGGACTGACAACAATATTAGAATTTGCTTGGTTGGCTGGGTACAGTGGCTCACGCCTGTAATCCCAGCACTTTGGGAGGCTGAGGCGGGTGGATCTCGAGGTCAGGAGATAGAGACCATCCTGGCCAACATGGTGAAACCCCGTCTCTACTAAAAATACAAAAATTAGCTGGGTGTAGTGGCATGCACCCGTAGTCCCAGCTACTCGGGAGGCTGAGGCAGGAGAATCACTTAAACCCAGGAGGCAGAGTTTGCAGTGAGCTGAGATTGTGTCACTGCACTTTAGCCTGGGCGACAGAGCAAGACTTCATCTCAAAAAAAATATTGCTTGGTTAATAGATCTTATCTATAAATATTGCCAGATACGGTGGCTCATGACTGTAAATCCCAGCACTTCGGGAGGCCGAGGCTGGTGGACCACCTGAGGCCAGGAGTTTGAGACCAGCCTGGGCAACACAGTGAAACCCCATCTCTACCAGATATACAAAAATTAGTCTGGCATGGTGGCGTGCACCTGTAACCCCAGCTACGCACGAGGCTGGGACACGAGAATTGCTTGAGCCCAGGAGGCAGAGGTTGCAGTGAGCCAAGATCTCATCACAGTGTTACAGCCAAAGGAGACAGAATGAGACTCCATCTCAAAACAAAACGAACAAATATGTAGTTACTCATGCTATTAGTTACAAAAATAGACAATAGAGGTAGAAGCACTCTGACAAAGTTAAGAAGACCTCCAAAAGAGAGACAGTTTTATTCTTAGAAAGCACCTTTTTTTTTTTGTCTTTCTTTTTTTCTAATGTAATTCTCAGGTAAATGACAGCCAACCTTCCTAACTAGGGGGTAAGTTTGGCTCAAACAAGGGATGAACCATTGCCCTCCCTCTGTCTTAAGACTTACTGAATGAAATCTCCTATTTCTGGCAGGGATCACTCATCTTTTATTGGATTCTTGAGTAAAGTTTTTTTTTAATCTCAGTTACTTGGCCTTTTTTTTTTTTGTTTGTTTTATAGGGAGTCTACTCTAAGATCAAAGACAGCCTATAGCAATTTATGAGAAATGAAGGAAGTGGGAGAGAGATGCTAAGTTACTTTAAGGGCTGTTCTGAAATCATGAATCTAGCTGGAATAGCTGGTGTCTGCTGTGTCCAGAAGAGCTGGGACAAGTTACCGCTTTTTGGTGTAGGGAGAGGGACATGAGAGCTTGCTCTTTGGAACACTGGCCTTCATGTCAAGTCTGATGCGTGCTTCCTAATGCTGAATGAGCTTCAGGGTCACCTGGGTTTCTTTTAACTTAAAATGTATTTTTTAATTTTTGTGGGCATGTAGTAGGTATGTATATTTTTAGGGTCTGTGAGATGTTTGGATACAGGCAGGCAATTAATGGAGGGTATCCATCCCCGCAAACATTTATCCTGTGTGTTACAAAGAAGCCAATTACACTATTTTAGTTATTTTAAAATATACATTAAGTTTCTCTTGACTATAGTCCCGCTGTTGTGCAATCAAACAGTATGTCTTACTCATTTTTTCTATTTTTTTGGTACTCATTAACCGTCACTACCTCCCTTCAAGCTCCCTACCCCATTTTCTTGCTCTGTTGACCAGGCTAGAGTGCAGTGGCATGATCATGGCTCACTGCAGCCTTTGACTCCTGGCCTTAAGTGATCCTCCTGCCTCAGCCTCCCAAGTAGCTAGGACTATAGGTGCATGCCACCATGCCCAGCTAACTTTTTTTTTTCTTTTGAGATGAAGTCTCACTCTGTCACCCAGGCTGGAGTGTAGTAGTGTGATCTTGGCTCACTGCAACCTCTGCCTCCCTGCAACTTCCACCTCCTGGGTTCAAGCAACTCTCCTGCCTCAGCCTTTTGAGTATCTGAGATTGATTACAGGCACTTGCCACCGTGCCTGGCTAATTTTATTTTATTTTTAGTAGAGACAGGGTTTCACCATGTTGCCCAGGCTGATCTCAAACTCCTGACCTGGACCCTCCCACCTCAGCCTCTGAAAGTGCTGGGATTACAGGTATGAGCCACCATACCTGGCTACCTGGGTTTCTTTTGGATGATGCAGATGGTTGGGCCTGACTTAAATGATTGAACAGGTCCCTAGTGAGTCCAAAGCCTTTGTATCTCCAAGTGTTACAGTGTCTGGAGGCTCAAACAGCCTCAAGAACCACTGATCTAAGTGCCTGATATCTAGCAGTCTCTTTAAATCAGTCCTCTTCCCTACAAATATGCTTATAGTTTTCAAAGGACTCCTAAACAAGTCTTTGGTTAATCCTGAGTCTGGTACATTCACTGGCAAAGAACAAAGAGAAAATTTACAAACATAAGAAGGCCTCAGAAGTCGGACTACATAAATTATTTTGGAAAAGGTTTTTCCTTCTCATATGATTTTCAGAGGGACTTTGGGACACACACACACACACACACACACACACACACAGAATCTGGGAGACAAAGTAAACAGGAAAGAAAAGATTGACTTTTATTGCTTGACAGTTTAAGTGAAAAAAAGTTTATTTCAAAAAATATTTTGACTCCCCCTTTGTTCC
This sequence comes from Callithrix jacchus, assembly GCF_049354715.1. Lineage (NCBI taxonomy): Eukaryota > Metazoa > Chordata > Mammalia > Primates > Cebidae > Callithrix > Callithrix jacchus. The sequence goes on from NC_133508.1 coordinate 29,038,986, forward strand.
CTTTAGAAGTGCATGAAGCTATTTTTAGGAGGGCAGGGTGGCTGGTTTTGGGGGACGAATGAAAGCATGATATCACCATGCTATTTTGGTAGAGAGAGCAAGAAGAGAAACATACCAGGTTAGGTCCACTTGGGCTTGGTTCTGTGTGTTTAGGAGCTGAATTGCGTCTTTTTCTAATTTGGCTTCCTTCAGAGCTGTGGCTCTTCCCTGAAGACTGGAAGCATAATATTTATTCAAAGCTAATTTGTAAACTTCATCTTCAGTTCAAGGTCTGGAATCGAAACTGCTATTGTGATCGTAAGGGCTGTAACCAGGAGAATCTGGTTCTTCCTGGGGTATTTCAGCAGGGATCAGGTTTGCAGACTTTTTCTCCAGGGCCCCAGTGAGAAACCTGGCTGCCTCCCTATTTTAGGTTAACTGTGGGGTATCAGTTTGGAAAGCAAATGCTTAACCTGAAGTTTTTGTTGCTAATAAGGGCTTTGCAGCTAGCAAAGAGGTAGCTTTCTCATTTATTTAGATTTTGCAGTGGAATTTCTCCCTGCACGTGTATTATTGTCAGCAACTCTTATTTTCCCCAGAGAGGTTTTGATACATTCCTTCTGTGTTCATATGTTTGTAACTTTTCTCAAGTGGAGCTCTTCCTTCCTAAAAATCATTCAGCTTGTTAGAGAAGTCACCCCTACCTCCCATCCCTGGAGACAAAAGTACACCTTTGTGTGCATCTGTTAGGCCTAGAATGTCTCAGATGGTTGTTTTCTAAACTAACTCACTGATAGCTTAATCATTAGAAGCAGCATTTTACTCCCATGTTCCTATTTATGGGTCTCTGATAGATGGTTATTTTCTTGGCAGGCCTCAGATAAGCCTGGGTCAAGGAAACAGCTTACATTCGTCTCTTTAAGTCTCACTCATCCTTGCCATATCATTTCATGATTTCCTTTCCTGCTATCTTCAAACATCCCTTCAAAGCAGAAATTGACAAGAGTGAGGAGGTTGGGAAAGCACTGGCAAGGCAGTTGTTTTTCTTCGGTTCTAAAATGGACGTTTTCCTTTCCCCCACAGCCCCCACTCCTACCCTACTCCCAACCTTTCTTTTATATTACCCACCCCTGTGTCTCTCTCTAAAGATGATGGAAAAAAGTTAAGAACTCCTTTCCCTCTTTAAAGAAGGGTCTCTGAGAGGTTTCTAATCAGCTCACTGTCAGCCTGTTTCCTCTGATCAGCTTAAATGGGTCCACTTGAAGTTCACAACTGCCAAAACCGTGTTCAGACTGAAAGGCTGGGAGCATTTGAGACGCATTTGTGAACTTCCACCAAGATTATCCAGCAGGCTGAAATCACAGGGAGAGTGTCTGTTCAACAAACCCTTTCTTCTTGATTAAATCAGTGTTGCCCGCTAACAGGATGAGGAATTCCCATTCCACAAGCTGATTTCCCCCCCTATTTCTACCTTCCGCCTCCCTCCCTTAAAATGTAAACTTGATTCCTGTGTCCTTCGCTGGAGCTTGGCTTCCCTGTAAGCCGATCATAAACATCTTGGTAGAAATGAAGCTTTTAGCCTCTCCTTGATGGTTTTCTAACTTTATACATGAGGGGAAAATGGTGAAAGACGTTATCTCTGGCGGGTGCAGGCGTGTAGGGGCAGGAAGTTTCTGCACTGTGGCTGCTCTGGTCCTTTCGTAACTGAGGTTTTCCTGCCCTGTCCTTCAGCAAAGAATGGCTTTGTTAACCATTAGCCACTGACAAGAGTGTGTCCATTTCAGCAAAATTAATAAGAGATAGCATTTTTCTTCCTTCTAAATGGCCCATGTCAGTAATTAACATCGCCTTTCATTACTCAACTTGAAAGCGCCTTCTCGGCCTCCCTCTGACCTTGCCCTGGCTTTGTTAAACTGTGGCCTCCAGCCTGTGAGAGACCTAAATGCAGAAAAAGTGCTGTGACCGAGATGCCTTGAAAGAATCATTTGACAAATATTTATTGAGTGCCTACTGTGTGGGGCTACCAAGTTGAATCGGAGGTAAACTCTGATGGAGGAAAAAAAACTGGGAGAAAAGATAAAAGGAGTTTGTTTAAAATAGCCCTAAGATAACAGATAATGATGCTTACTCCAGGAGAGGAGCAGATCCGGGATGTTGTGGGGTCTGGGCTAAGAGAGATGGTGGTGGCGGGGGGGAAGTGGGTGAAAGTTTTATGGGAAAGGGGGCATTTGAGAGAAACATTATAATGTTGGAGTTCAGAGCAAAAAAAGGATATGAGAGTTCAAATGAGCTTTCCTTATCCATTAGGGAATGAGAGCAAGCGTACCTTCATAGAGAATGTATGTTCAAAACTCAAGAGAGAACTTTTCCCTTCCCTGGTCAGTTGTTTGCATGTATACCTAGCCAGCAAGGAGCTCACAGTGGAAATGTTAATAATTGCACTAGAGTCTAGTCGAGCCAGCCCCGACCCAAAAGTGTGTGAAATATTTTCCTATCATGTTTTCCCCACCAGGAGATTTCTTGGTCACGGGGATAGAAGTGTCACTTTAGAGTGAGTTGAGTTAGACTCTGCGGTCTTCATGCCTATAACCATGAACTCCATGTTTAAAATAGCCACTGGGAGAAGCCCAAATGCCGAGGAGGAAAGAATCGGTGGAAAAAATGATGGCGCAGCATTGGATGGCATCTGCTTGCAACCACGACGGTGAAGATTTTCAATGGTTTCTGAAAAAGCAAAAATGGCATATTCTCATTTTTATGAAGAATATGAATATATTCATATTGAGAAGGACAGCTTGAAGACTAAGTATTAAAATGTGAGTAATAGTCATTGGTGGATGCTGGAGAAACAAGTGATCTGTCTATTTCGTTCCTGTGATTTTCAGGATTTTCCAAAATGTTTACAATGCACAGGTGTCACTTTTGCAATCAGGTAAAATGCTATCAATGAGGCAGAGGGAAAAAAGGACTTCTTTATTAAGATGAGAACTTAAATACAGATAATTATGAAAATGTCTGGGAGAATTCTTTTCCTGGGCCACATTGAATGCCATCAGTTTTAAAACCAGAAAAACTGCACGACCCTGCAGTCAAAATGGAACATGGCCGTCTGTTTTAAGTAACAATGACTGTCATTCAATAAACTCGATACTTGTGTTGAAAATTTGTCAGTTGATGTTTTTTAGACATTCTTGCAGTGAAAGAATAATTTCTCCCTGTCTCAGCTGGAATGTAGCTCTTGTAGGTTTTGGGTTCCGAATTATTCAAGGGTCAAAAATCTACGGTAAGGTTGTCCTGATTGCTTTTTATTTTTTGTAGATTCTTTGTTATTGTATGCTTGCTCAAGCCTAAAGGTACAAAAATCTAAAGGCCAGGTATTCATCTTATGATGACCTTCACAAAATAATAGACACACATAAAGAAGTTTCTTATGCATACATGAACAACAAGAAATCTCTTTAGTTGTTATCTATTATTTCATAGTTTTCTTCTAATCAAATGGCATACATCAGGTAAGTTCTTTATTCTCAATTGGTGGTAAGTCTGCAAAGTCGCTCAAATGGTGATGCAGTTGTCTGCAGGTCCTAAGCAGAGGAAACAGCTTCTGCTTTCATTCAAATCCCAGCCTGGCTATTTGCAATAGAAAAGCTAAGTTGGATGCCAGGATGCCATGGAGGTGACAGAGAGAAGGCAGAGAAATGGGAAAAATGCAAACATGTAGTTCAGGTTAAAATCGATTTCCAGCCTCACAACATGAAAAGCAACAACCACCCCTGTGGGTTCCCTTCCCCCAGGCCTGGATTTTTTTTTTTTTTTTGTCATCTGAGTCACTCGGAATTGTGGGGCAGAAACACATAAACAGAATGAGAGATGCTGTTTGCCGTGAGCACGCAACTTGTAAAACTGTTCGGGCCTTGAAAGAAGATTCCTTCCTTTTCTCTTTCCAAAGACTCAAAAAGAAAGAAAGAAACTCAAGAAAATACTTCTGTCTTTGCGGTGAAGGGATTCACGTCCTGTCTGTCCTTGGCAGCCAGAAAGATCTTAGTCACTGGCTGAGAAGTCAGAAGTGACTTAGGGAGAGAAGCGCTGCCCCAGAGTGGAAAGGCTGGTGGTCAGCAGGTGATAGATAGCATGTTGTCCATTGAATCTAGGGTGGGGGCGGGAGTGGGGAGCGGGGAGGGACGAGGGGAGCGGAACTGATGACCTTGACCTTGGGAGTCTCAGGAATTTGAAGGAACAACCCCCCTTGAATCTGTTTTGTACCAACTAGTGTCCCAGATACTTAGAAATATTTTCCTCTCTTGCCTTGCTTCCTGGGAGTTTATAGGAAACCCGAGTTTAAAACAAAAACGTGATATTTCCAATACTACCTAGCAACATGCAGCAGTAAGAGAGAATAAGGTAAGTGGCTGGGTGCGGTGGCTTATGCCTGTAATCCCAGCACTTTGTGAGGCAGATGTGGGCAGATTACTTGAGCTCAGGAGTTTGACCAGCCTGGCCAACATGGTGAAACTCCATCTCTACAAAAATACAAAAAATTAGCCAGGCATGATGGTGTTTGCTTGTAATCCCAGCTACTTGGGAGACTGAGGCAGGAGAATCGCTTGAATTCTGGGATGTGGAGGTTGTAGTAAGCTGAGATTGTGCCACTGCACTGCAGCCTGGGCAACATGCACATGCGCGCGCACGAGGGAGGGAGGGGGGGAGAGAGAGAGAGAGAGAGAGAAACTAATATGATCCACCCACCTTGGCCTCATCACTTAAGGTCAGGAGTTCGAGACCAGCTTGGCCAACATGGTGAAACCCCGTTTCTACAGAAATAAAAAACATTAGCCAGGCATGGTGGTGTACGCTTGTAATCCCAGCTACTTGCGAGGCTGAGGCAGGAGAATCGCTTGAACTCCAGGAGGCAGAGGTTGCAGTGAACTGAGATTGCACCACTGCACTCCAGCCTGGGCAACAAAAGAGAGAGACAGAGAGAGAGATACTAAGGTAGCCCTATAGTGCTGACATGGAAAGATTCATAACACATTTTTTTATGTGAGAAAGTAAGCGTGGAGCAATACATGCAGTTTGATACTATTTCCATACCTCTCGTGTGTGTGTCTGCTTGTGTATGTATACATGCACGTGTATAACTGCATAGAAAAAAGTCCAAAATTTACACACCAAACTGTAATAGTACTTTCCATGGGGGTATGTGTTGTGACTGGGGCCGGGGGAAGGAGGAGGTGAAAGTGGCTCTTATTTTTGTAGTCAATATGCTTCTGTATTGTATGAAAATGTAAAAGAATATGCTCATTGTTACTTAAGTTATTAAACATTGTTTTTAAAAGCCAATGTATCAAGAGCTGGTACATTTCTCATAAAGAAGACATTTTACCCAAATTTAGTTAATGTAAAAAGGTTTAATGCAGTGAAATAAATAAAATACGATCAACAGTCTCAGGTAAAATATTTGCAAGATAAGTGATTGACAAAGATTATTGTTCATAATATGTAAGGCGCTCATACAAATAAATAAAAATGGGAAAAGGTAGAAAGATGGGTAAAAATTGAAACAGTCAAGTGAATTCAGGAATTCATCATCATTGGGATAAATGGAGTCTTTGTTCGGCCTTCTTTTTTGAAAGGATTTATTTTCTTAAACCTTGTAATCTCTGATCCGTCTTTGCCTAGCCATCCCACCCTGGGACCCTTCTTTCTTTTTAATTTCAGTAAGGAAAGCTCCTAGGAGATGTATTAATGGTCTCTGAAGCGGTGGAAGGATCGGGGGTGGGGACAGTCTTCAGTCCTTGACCCATAACTCCCATTTAGCTATAGATTTATGTCTTTGCTATCCAAGCTGAGATTTTAAAACGAAGTTCTTCCCCCTCCACTGCTCTCTCAAGGTGATGTAATCGTACAAAGAGGTCAGCTAGGGAAAGATTTGGTTAACTCACACCAGGACAGTTAGTTCCTGCATGATTGAAAGCTGGCTAGTTGGATTTCATTCAAAGGTAATGACCACATTTCCTTTAAAAGAAAATAGCAAAATGTTGTGTTTGGTGGCCTGGTGCATAAATCAACATCCGACAACCCCCCTTCCCCAAAATGTATAATGCTCACAAAATGAGACACATTTGTAGGCCTCTTGGGTATCTTTGTTTGAATGACCCTTTTTTTTCCCTCCTGACCTGCACTCTCCACACTGTATATCAATCCCAAAGACTTTATTTCCTCTCCCTCTTCCCACCTCTTTAAGAAATTTATTTGTGCTTCACTTATTTCATATAATCCCCTGCTTCTGTGCCTGAAGCAGAAGAAAGAGTTTAGTGTCTAAAAAATAGACCTTGAGCAAGACAACTCCTAAACAAACTCCCATCTCTTCTGCCAGCCCAAGGAGTGTTTCTCTTACAGTTTACACAAGAAGTCTTTTTTTTTTTTGATATTGGATATCAAGTCGTTGATTTGATATCCAGTAAAGTCACATTTGATTTATTTCCTTCTGAAAATGCTTACCCAATAGGCTTTCCAATGCATTTTTAAATGAACACTTTTGCTGGAGTCTGTATGTGTGTATGTGTGCACATGTAAGAGGAAAAATTCCTTTAAACATGTTGAAATACCTGTTACAGCTTTAGGGGATCTGTGTACAGATGCCTTGTTATATCAATTGTATATTACAGAGAAAACTATTTTTATTATGTTCAAATGAAGACCTATACAGTGGATAGCTCTGTCAACTTAAAAGGGAGAAGCTGAGGCAAAACTGATATAAGTAGATACATAATTTGGGTCAAGCTTGAGGATTGCAAGCCAGGAGCATAGATTCAAGTTGCCCTGAACATATGCTCTGATTAGCAGCAGTTACAAGTAGACTTTTAAAGGGTGGGGGGGAAAAAAACCAACCACCTGTAATCGCAGCACTTTGGGAGGCCAAGGTGGGCGGATCACGAGTTCAAGAGATCCAGATCATCCTGGTCAACATGGTGAGTGAAATTTCTTTTGCTTTCAACTTAGAGAACTCTGATGAATGCAGTCCATTTTATGTTTTTACTGATCATTCTATTGATTAAATGGGTTGTTGCATTGTACTTCAAAGCTGATTCACACATGGTAGACACAAGGCTTATATAAGGGAAAGGTAGCACAACGGAATAGGATGGACCTCTAATCAAAGGGAACGGTTATGGACATAGTTTTGTTTCCATCTTAACAGACAGATTCCAAGGAAGAGAAACCCACTGAAGTGAGCAAAGGAAAAGGGCTTTCTTTATTGATAGGCTGCAGGGGGATATCCCTGAATCTGATTTTAGGAAGAAGGGCTGGACCCTGTGAGGTCTGGACCTGAATATCAAGCTGTCAGGAGCTGAGGCATCACTCCAAGGTCACATGCGCTTTCATCTTAGAGACAACTTGTTTCTTCCAGAGGCTGTGGCCAAAAAAACCTAACTGTCCTTACCGACTCTCTTGGGGTCCTTACTGGACCACGGGTCTTTTTTGTATGAGCTGCCTCCTTTTGCCTTCAGATCTGCAATCTAGAAAATGCTAAAGCGATGCTGTGTCATGCATAGCCTTCCTGGAATAAGACCATGCTGCACCCTCTGAGGAAGTGGGGCCATCTCCCTATTTTAGTGACAGCAAATCCATCCATTTAGAAGCACAGGGCCTTGGAGTCCCACTTCTTCCAGCCTTTCCCTCACACTTCACATTCAATCCAAAAAAATTCCACTGACTCTCCCTCTAAAATGCACCCAGAGTTCTACCACATCCCATAACCACCAGTGGAGCATCCTGGTCCCAAACCCCAGCACCTCTGACTGTCTTATTGCAAGTGTCCTAGCTGCCCTCTCCATCTTCTTCTGTGGCCTCCCCTACCATCAGAAGGGGCTTGTGAAAATATCAGGTCCTGTCATTCCATGGCTCAACCTCATCAGTGACTTCCAAGGACTTTATGATCTCCTCTCCTTCCTGTTCCGGCCCCATGGTCTCCTACCATTTCTCTATTGCATCAGGTATCCCTGACCTCAGGACTTTGCACCTTGCTCCCTCTGCTTGGAATGCTGGCCTCCACATTTTCATGTGGCCATGCTCCCTTTCTTCAAGTCTTTAATTGGAAGTCATCTTCCTGAGCCACCCTATTGTGGAGTCTCCTCATTCATCCCCCTTTCATCTTTTTCCAAGTGAAAGAGCTACTAATGGCCTGGACAGAGATGACGGTGGGGAGAAGATGGCTTCTGTAATGGTTGAGTGGGACTCAGTATCCACAATGGCAGGCTTTTGCAGCTTTGCTGTTGCAATGATGGGGTGTTTCTGGGATCTAGTTGGTGTGGTTCTCCTGTTGGGCAGGCTATCGAAGGACAGTGCAGAGAGGAGGAATCTATCTTAGGTGATTTGCTGAACGTGACAGCTTTGAAATGGAGAACAAGTAATATTCAGCAGTTTGCTTATATGTTTGCCTATGTAAAAGGATGAGTATGTTCCTGATTAGACAGCGGGTGGGGGTAATAAATGTGCCAACTGAAACATGAACCCTTCATTGGGAATGTAATGCCAGCAGCAATCTGCAGATTTCTTCTTTTATAATTTAAATATTCTTAATTTCGAATGCAAATGTAATTGTGAAACTGATCATTTATTTAAATTATAATGTAATTATTTAGTAATTACCTTAAAAGTTAGATTAAAAGGATATAAAATATATGACTAATGATTTAAAAAATAATTTCAACTTGTAAATTTTATTTATTTTGAGACAGGGTTTTACTGTATCATCCAGGCTGGAGTGCCATGCTGTGATCACAGCTTACTGCAGCCTCGAACTCCTGGGCTCAAGAGATCCTCCCACCTCAGCCTCCCGGGTAGCTGGGACTACAGGCATGTGTCACCATGCTCAGCTAATTTTTTTTTTTTTTGTAGAGACAGGGTCTACCTATTGTTGCATAGGCTGGTCTTGAACTTCTGGGCTCAAGTGATGATCCAAGGTGTTGGGATCACAGGCGTGAGCCACGGTACCTGGCAAACAACTTCTATTTTAGAGTTGGGGCTTATGTGCAGGTTTTTTTACATGAGTATATTGCTTGATGCTGAGTTGGGGAATGATTGGGCACAGTCACTCAGGAACTGAGCACAATCCTCAATAGGTATAGTTTCCCAACCCGTTCCCCTCTCTTCTTCCTCCCTCTGGTAGTCCTCGGTGACTACTGTTGTCATCTTTATGCCATGTGTACTCAGATCTGCAGATCTCTGAGATGGGGTTGGCCTAATGGGAAGAGGACATTGACATGGCATGAGAGAATCCTGGAGACAGTAGGGACTGGAGCTTCTGGGTACTGCCTTTGTTGTGGTGGGATAAAGGACCTTTTAGAAATTGACTGGCAGAATAGAGAGCAAGTAAACTGAGCAGCTTTATTGAGCAGTAAATGACAGAGTAGTTTGAGGAAAGATGAGTCGAATAATGAGTTGAAAGAGACTGGGAAGTACATAGATTAGTAATACTTATGGGAAAGCTGAAAATAGTTGTTATTTGTTAGGAGAGATGTCCTGGAGAGGAGTGAGACACTCTGAGTGCCAGCCTTCCTTCCCAGGTACCCAGGATTGTCCAGGACTTGGAGACTGATATGGGTTTAGAACCTGAGGATCTAAATGAGGGAGATTGGCTGGGTGCAGTGGCTCACACCTGTAATCCTAGCACTTTGGGAGGCTGACACAGGAGGACTGCTTGAGGCTAGGAGTTCAAGATCCATTTGGGCAACATAGCAAGACCCTGTCTTTACAAAAAAACCCCCAAAAAACAAAAAAACAGGTATGGTGGCACATGCCTGTAGTCTCAGCTACTCTGAAGTCCAGGTGGGTGGATTGCTTGAGCTCAGGAGTTCCAGGCTGCCGTGAGCTAGGACTGAGCCACTGTACTCCAGCCTGGGCAGCAGAGTGAGACTCTGTATCTAAAAATAAATAAAAACAAGGGAGACCTAACAGCTAAAACATCCTGCCCAATGGGATGACTTCTTACTAGACACAGGCAAACTGGCTTCTTGGGTCAAGAAAATCGAGTGAAATGGGTCCACAGCTCAGGCTGTAATCTGGTCAGCATTAAGCCAGCACTGTTTCAGCTCTCCCCAGGGCCTGATGTACATCACAGACTTGGAAGCACCGCGATTCATCTGCCTACACTGCTGCTTGAGCCTGCTTTAGGGCCGTCTCAGTTTCCTGTGTATTCTTAAAGTCAAACTCCCTCAATAAAGATGATCCTTGTATCTCATCCATGCAACAGCAATGAGTATGATCAGTTCAGCAGATGATCTCCTCTCTGTATCAATAAGCTTGTAATAGTTTCTAGACATTGCAAAGTAGGAAATAGGAAGAAAGAGATCACAAATGAACAACTAGGGAAATAGGAAAAGAGGGATTCATTTGAGTAATAGATTTTTATTGATGCCAAGCTAGTGGACACTTGCTGTCTGGAAGAAGGAAAAGTTAGCTGCCTTTTTGAGTGATGGGTGTGGTCAGGTTGAAAGGCACTGGAGTGAGACCCCAGAAGATCTAAGCTTTACTTCTAGGGAGCTGTGTAACCCCTTGCTTGGCTCCAGTTTCAGTCGATTCTAAATGTACAGAGTCCTTCCTCTATGAACAAGACCCTGATTGGTCAGGCTTCAGGGGAGCCTGAAATGAATGAATCAGGCAAAAACCCATAGATCCAGCAGAGTTTCAAAGACAAGTGCACCATGAACTCTACTTTAAGCAGAGGAGGACTGAGGTGCGTGCTGTCTTTGGGTAGAAATCAAGTGTTATGGAATGCCCACGATGACTGTCAGAGGCCATGGGTGTCTGCGTTCAAATTTGCAGGTTACAGGCTTCTCTGCTGTAAGCAAGAGTTATCTTCACCTGCTTCCCTACACTGCTGAGATGGGAGATCAGTCAGGCAGAGGGGCAATGAACTCTTGATTCTGGTTCCTGGGCTGGAACTCTGAGATATGATGAATGCCTCTCGACAGGCAGGCTGACAGAGCCGGTGAAAGAAGGACAAGGAGTTGCAGAGGAAAAGGAAAGGATGTGGGGTCGCACTCCTGTGCCTGTCAGCGGCGCTGGTCTTCATGAAGGAAACCCCAGTGACAGCGCTGGAATCCTCCCAGTGCTTAACATATTAAAGTGTTCTACAACCTCCCTTTGCTGTCTCCTCGTCCAGTCTCCCTGTTGCCTCCTTATCTGTTCTTTCCAGAACTTAGGAAGTGAGGCAAACAAACTTCAGTGGTGTGTGCTTTCTTTCTCCTTTCCTCCCCTTGCCTGTTGGGAGCACGTTTCTTAGTGGATGTGCACCACTGGATTCTCTCTGCCTCTAACTTTCTGTCTCTCTCTTTCTCTCTCTGCCTTCCTCTTTCTCTCCCTCTGTGTTTCTGACTCCTATTTTTCTCTTCTCCGTTAGTCTTTGTTTCTCTTTCTCCACTGGCACCCCTTAAATCTGTTACCATAAGACACAGGATCTGAAAACCCATGTGATTTTACCTCTGAAATTTGCAGACAGCAAACTAATTCGATGCAAGAGAAATGAAATGTTTTCATATCCTTTTCATTGCCAGACCCCTCTGCGTCTTCTCAAGCACACAGTTTCCTGAGCAGAAAAATGTTTGATTCAAAGTTTGTTTTGATTTTCAACCGGGGCAGCAAATATAACTTTTTTTCCCCTGTGGAGTCACTGACAGCTTTATCCAATTTCCCACCCATCCAAGCACTTTCCCTAAGAAAGAATGCTAAGGTTCTTTAAAATCACCATTTTGCAAAGGAGAGGGAGATGGCTTCTTTGGTGAAATGGACTGACTGGACAGAGCCTCGTGTTGCCTGCAGCATTGTGGTTTTTGCTTGAGGATGAAAAAATAAATGATGGGAATATAATTTCTCTCTTCAGCCAAATGCTATTCAGGCAGTCAGTTGGGTATAGTCATCCATTCAGTAACTCACGATTTCAACAATAGTTTATTTAGTAACTACTGAAGGACAGGTTTTGTAGTCCAGACTTCGAGTTATTACCTAACTAGCACAGGATGGCAACACCTTCAGTGACCTGGTGGATATGACCAGGTCAAGACAAGTTAGCCTAAGGGCAAAAATAATGCATTACAGTTTCAACATAATGGCAGAAGTTTCAATTAAACAGAAAGTTACAATTCAAAATTTATACACACTGAATCACATATAGAGCCTAAATTAACAGTTTTAGGGATACATTGGGGGTTTTAAAACATCCCTCTCTTGGAATTAGTGATAGAGTAACTAAAAAATCATGAGACATAGATGATTTGAACAGCGCAATTAACAATATTAATCTACTGAGAAATGCACATGCACATATCTGCGTGTGTGTGTGTGTGTGTGTGTGTGTGTAAAATATGTCCAGTTCCTGGTCACTACGCATTCTTTTTAAATACACATGCGCATGGGCCAATTTAAAAATTGATGACAGTTGGGCCTCAGTATCTGTGGTTCCACAACCTTAGATTCAATCAGCCTCGGGTTGAAAATATTTGAAAAAAAATAACAGTCAAAATAAAGCAATTAAAACAAAATAATATGAAATAAAAACAATTAAATCAAATATAATAAGAAACTACAGATTAAAAACAATACAATGTAACAACTATTTACATGGTATTCACATTGTATTAGGTAGTATAAGTAATCTAGAGATGATTTAGAGCATGTAGGAGGATGTGTATAGGTTATATGCAAACACAACTTCAATTTTATATGAGAAACATGAGCATCTTTGGGTTTTGGAATCCACAGGAGTCCTGGAACCAGTTCCCATCAGTTATTGAGGGACGCCTGTACTTAACAGGTCATAAAGCAAGCTTACAAATCTCAAAGTCTCTAGCACAATACAAATAAACCAGAAATTGCATTTAAAAGATAAAATAAATCACATATTATGTAATGTTAAAAAAGACCCATGGGCTGGGCGTGGTTGTTCATGCCTGTAATCCCAACACTTTGGGAGGCTGAGGCCGGCGGATCACCTGAGGTCAGGAGTTCGAGACCAGTCTGGCCAACTTGGTGAAATCTCCTCTCTACTACAAATGCAAAAATTAGCTCAGCATGGTGGTGGGTGGCTGTAATCCCAGCTACACGGGAAGCTTAGGTAGGAATGGTTTGAACCTGGGAGGTGGACGTTGCAGGGAGCCAAGATTGTGCAATTGCACTCCAGCCTGGGTAACAAGAGCCAAATTCTGTCTCAAAAACAAATAAATAAATAAAACACAAAAGGGACCCATTAAGGGTCCCATTTTTTTATTGATCTGTCTTGCTAAAACTGTCATTTTAAGTGGCTTTGGCTTTGATAATTTTGTATCTTTGTTTCTTATTTTATTTCTTATTTATTTTATTATTTCTTTTTATCTTCTTAAGATAGATACATAGCCTTTCTTTTTTATCCAATTAAGCATTTAAAGTTAGAAATTATACTCTAAAATATGACTTTAGCTATGTCTGCCAAGTTTCAATATATAGTATTCCTGTGTTATTCAATTTTAACTATGTTCTAACTTTCACAATGGTTTCTTCTTTGAGCTCACACCTGTCATCCCAGCACTTTGGGAGGCCAAGGTGGGTGGATCACGAGTTCAGGAGATCGAGACCATCCTGGCCAACATGGTGAAACTGCTTCTCTGCTAAAAATACAAAAATTAGCCAAGAGTGGTGGTGCATGCCTGTAATCCCAGCTACTCGGGAGGCTGAGGCAGGAGAATCGTTTGAACCAGGGAGTCAGAGGTTGCAGTGAGCTGAGATGATGCCACTGCACTCCAGCCTGGTGACAGATGGAGACTCCATCTCAAAAAAAAAAAAAAAAAAAAGATATGTCAAACAATATCTGAATGAAAGAAGTTCATAACTATTAATGCAGCAGAGATTAAATTTTAAGGGAATACTATGATCAACTTAATGTCAAATACTTAAAAACTTAGGTTAAATGGAAAAATTCCTAGAAACGTATAAATTTTAAAAGTGACTTAAGTAATAAACACCTGAAAGGCCCTATAATTTTTAAAGAATTTGAGTCAGTAGTTAAAAATCTTCCCACAAAATAAACACCAATCCCAGATGTTTTTATAAGTAGTTTCTACTGTATATTCAAGGAACAGGTAGTTTCAAGCCTATACAAACTCCTGGAAAGAATAGGAGACAGAACATTTTTCACTTACATTATGAGACAAATGTAACCCAGATTCCAACAGCAAACAAGGACATTTACGAGAAAAAAAAGATTCCTAGACAAAGCTAAAGGCAAGAATCCTAAATAGCAACCTAGAGCAAGCAGTGAACAAGTAGTGTTTATTTCTAGAATGATTGATTTAACATTATAAAATGTACTATGTTATACTCTTTTAAATCAGGCATGAAACAGGGGTGGCTGCCCCTTAGCACTGCACATCAGCAGATCTGGAGCACAGGCCAGTGTAAGAAAAGTAGAAAGTGTAAGAATCAGACAGGAGAAAATAAAACATTACTATGTGTGGATGATATGATTTTCTACGTAGAAAACGCGAAAGAATTTACAAAGTATGAGAAATTTCACACACTCACAGTTGTATAAGGCAGGGTCTCTACAGAAAACAGATGGTGACACCAATTCAGTTTAATGACTGCCAAGGTCTGAGCAGGGTGAAGGGACACCTGCGAAGATGATCAAAACCCCAGGGCAAGTAACAGCAAGGGACCCCCAGGCCTGGGGAGATGAGGATGGGAAACAGAAGCCGGAGCAAATTTCAGCTCTAGCAGGGAGCTGCAAGCGGGAGGTGTCTGTTTCAGAAGAGCACAGTCACTGCCTTCTGGCTGCCTGGAAGAGAAGGTGCTGGGAAGTAAGACCCAATTCGTCTTTGCTATTTTTTTGAGACTGTGCCTCTCGCTATTCCACCCAGGCTGGAGTGCAGTGGTGCAATCTCTGCTCACTGCAGCCTCCGCCTCCTGGGTAAAATGATTCTCCTGTCTCAGCCTCCCAAGTACCTGGGATTACAGGCACATGCCACCATGCCCAGCTAATTTTTGTGTTTGTGGTAGAAACAGGGTTTTACCATGTTGTCCAGGCTTGTCTCGAGCCCCTAACCTCAGGTGGTTCACCTGCCTCAGTCTCCCAAAGTACTGGGATTACATGTGTGAGACGCTGTGCTCAGCTTTCCTATTTTTGTTGTATTTCATTGTTTTTGAGATAGAGTCTCACTCTGTCACCCAGGCTGGAGTGCAATGGTGCGATCTTGGCTCACTGCAATCCCATCTCTCAGGTCAAGCAATTCTTGTGCCTTGGCCTTCCAAGTAGCTGGGATTACAGATGTTTATCACCATACTTGGCTATTTTTGTATTTTTAGTAGACATGGGTTTTCACCATATTGGCCAGGCTGGTCTTGAACTCCCAACCTCGGGTGATCCGCCCACTTCAGCCTCCCAAAATGCAGAGATTACAAGTGTGAGCCATCGTGCCTGGCTTCCAATTCATTCTTCTGCCCTCTGATCTCCCACCCATTGCTTATACTTCCAACACTCCAGGGAGTCAGAATTCAGAGAGCCTGTTGATGCCATCCACAGAGTCAGTCTCCTGGGCACACGACATGGTGAGAATGACGGAGGTTCCACTCGGAAGGCAAAGGCAGGATAACCCAGTATGCATCTGACAAATGCCATGCAGGTCCTTCATGCAGAAAATTAAACAATTGTATTCAGTTATAATAAAAAATACTAAGCAAATGGAGAGAGAACCACATTCATGGTAGAAAGGTGTAATAAAAATAACAATTCTACCCTAAATGATAAGATATTTAATGCAATTTTAATAAGAATGCTAACAGGATATTTTGTGCAGAACTCGATAAACAAATTCTAAAACTTATTTATTTTTATTTGTTTTTTTGAGATGGAGTCTTGCTGTGTCACCCAGGCTGGAGTGCAGTGGCACAATCATGGCTCACTGCAAACTCTGCCTCCTGGGTTCAAGTGATTCTCCTGCCTCAGCCTCCTGAGTAGCTGGAATTACAAGTATGTGTCACCATGCCAGACTAATTTTTGTATTTTTAGTAGAGACAAGGTTTCCCCACGTTGGCCAGGCTGGTCTTGAATTCCTGACTTCAGGTGATCCACCCATCTTGACCTCCTAAAGTGCTGGGATTACAGGCATGAGCCACCGCAATGGTGCTAATATTTAAATAGAAGTGTCAACTGATAAGAACAATCAAGACAATCTTTTTTTTTTTTTTTTTTTGAGACAGAGTTTTGCTCTTGTTACCCAGGCTGGAGTGCAATGGCGCATCTCGGCTCACCGTAACCTCCACCTCCTGAGTTCAGACAATTCTCCTACCTCAGCCTCCTGAGTAGCTGGGATTACAGGCATGTGCCACCGTGCCCAGCTAACTTCTTGTATTTTTAGTAGAAACGGGGTTTTACCATGTTGACCAGGATGGTCTCGATCTCTTGACCTAGTGATCCACCCACCTTGGCCTCCCAAAGTGCTGGGATTACAGGCTTGAGCCACCGCACCCGGCCAAGACAATTTTAAAAAGAACCAGGTGGGACATGTATAAGATATCCAGATTATCTACAAGATACTTGATGTCTACAAGATATCAAGACTTATTATAAAGTTTTAGCAATTAAGATAGTGTCTATTAGCCCAGAGAGACAATAGGAATGGAATAGAGAGCCCAAGAAAAGGCCTGCCAAACATAGCAGCTGGTCCATGACCAAGCTGACAATTGCAGATTAGGGTACAAATGGCGGATTATTCAACGAGTGGCACCAGGACAGTTGGTTATGTGTATGGGAAAAATCACAAAAGCCATGTCACCGTCCATTTTCACATGACAATGCTGAAATCAGAGGGCAAGGTGGATTACAATCCAAACTGTGAAAGGTAAAATTGTACAGTACTTGGAAGGAAATATGGGAAGAATATCTTTATGACCCTGGGGATAGACCAGAATTTCTTTAACAAACACAGAGAGCACAGATCATAAAGGAAAAGATCAATAAATTCAATCACAGTAAAATCAAGATCTTCTGTCCTTCAAAACAAATCAATGAGAGACTGAAAAGACAAGTCATAATTTGAGATATTTCACCACATAATGGACAAAGGATGAGCATTCTGTAATATAAAGTATATTCTGTATTTTATGTACACAGAATACTCATCCTTTTATACACATATATATACAGAATACTCATCTGTATCAAGAACACGTCAAGAATATAGTGTATGGGGGGAAAAAACAAACAAAACAAAAAAAGCCCTAACTTGCAGAACTTATATCTGATTCATCAACAGTCCAAACTCAACAATATGTTAATCAGAGATATGTTCACACATGTTAAAATCTACAGAGAAAATTCAGGAGGAGGTTTATATAAAACTCAGCAGTTATATCTTCGAAAACAGAGGAGAACGTGTCTGGGTGTCTATAAGGATATAGAATAATCAGTTACCTTTCTTAAGCTGGGAGACTGGCACATGGGTGTATGTTTCATTTCTTTAATTTCATTTTTAAATTTCTGTAATTCTTTAAGATGTACTTATATGTGTGTTTTCTTGGTGTGTAGTGTATATACAAAACAAGTTTAAAAATAGACTAGACTGGCCGGGCATGGTGGCTAACGCCTGTAATTCTAGCACTTTGGGAGGCCAAGGCTGGCAGATCACTTGAGCATTTGAGGCCAGGAGTTTGAGATCAGTCTGGGCAACATGGTGAAACTCCATCTCTATAAAAAATACAAAAATTATCCAGATATATTGTCCATGTTTGTAATCCCAGCTACTTGGGAGACTGAGGCAGGAGAATTGCTTAAACGCAGGAGATGGAGGTTGAAGTGAGCTGAGATTGTGCCACTGTACTCCAGCCTGGGCGACAGAGCAAGACTCTGTCTCAAAAAACAGAAAACAAAACAAAACCAAACAAAAAAATAGAATAGATTATAAGGGGAAAAAAACCGCACTAGTCTAACTTCCTTTCTACAGCTCAGCTCTTAACGACTGTCCTAAGTCTTGTTTTCTTCTTGTTAGAGCTCCTGGTATTTTATTGTTCTTTACATGATTTGTGAACCATTTGTCTTCCCCAGTTTAGAACTGGTAACATAGTAGGCGCTCAGTAGATATCTTACTCTTGAGTCAAGCAACCAACTAACCAAATGACAAGAGGTTCAATTTTCCTAATAACAAAACATACTACAAACCAAAACAAGGTGCTGTTTTTAACCTAACAACCTGATAAACTTTAAAAAGTGATTAGTGTTTGGAAGAGTGTGAGAAATCACATACTGTTGCTAGGAATGTAAAACATAAGTGGTGGCTAATATGCAAATGAATTTCAAGAGTCCTGAAATCTTTGTGGGTCTGCTTGTATTTACTATCATAAAACAGTCATAGATGTGTGTAAAAGTTTACATTTAGCATAGCAACTTGAAAAACTGTGTAGAAGACGTACGTTGGACAATGGTTTGGTTAAGTAAGCTGTGGTACATCCATACATAGAGAAATAATATAGAACTATTAAAATGGTACATAATGGATGATGAAATAAAACACTTTTATTCCATCTATTTTATGTCATTTTAAAATCTGATTTTTAAAATATTTTATAATCATTTTATGATCAACATTTAAAAATTAGGCTAAAATCCTAGGTATAAAACAATACCATGTTTAAAAAATAAGCATATTTATGTATAGACAAAGGTCAGAAAGAATGTACAGTGCCTGGGCCCATAATTGGTGCTAAATAAATAAATGAATGAATAGTAAATGAATAAAGGAATGAAAGATACACACCAACATGCTAGCAATGGTTACCTCTCTGTGCTAAGATTAGGGATGATAATAATTTTCTTCTTTTTATGCATATATGTATTTTTTTAAAGTTTATATTATATTCATGTATTCCAGTTGCAATAAGAAAATATTCACATAAATAGAATAAAAATTGAATACCAGTGTTGACATACTACTATCTAGTTTTATATCACAACTAGCATGACATTATCACATAGGAGGTTATTGAATGTCTTTGAATTTGAGGTTCACATTAAGATTTGCTTTCTGGCTGGGCATGGTGGCTCATGCCTATAAACCCAGCACTTGGGAGGCTGAGGTGGGCAGATCATGAGTTCAGGAGTTAGAGACCAGCCTGGACAATATGGTGAAACCCTGTTTCTGCTAAAAATGCAAAAATTAGTCGGGCGTGGTGTTGCACTCCTGTACTCCCAGCTACTCGGGAGGCTGAGGCAGGAGAATCTCTTAAACCCGGGAGGCGGAGTTTGTAGTGAGCCCAGATCATGCAACTGCACTCCAGCCTGGACGACAGAGCAAGACTCCATCTCAAAAAACCAAATCAAAACAAAACAAAACCAAAAAGATCCCTGCTTTCTTCCCAATCTTCTTAACACATACTTGTTTACTTGGGATCCTGCAGGTTTAATATCTTTTAAAAGAAATGACGGCCAAGTGCAGTGACTCACGTCTGTAATCCCAGCACTTGGGGAGGTGAGAGGATCGCTTGAGCCCAGGAGTTCGAGACCAGTCTGGGCCACATGGCAAAACTCTGCCTCTACTAAAAATACAAAAAAGTTAACCGGGCATGGTGGCAGGCACCTGTAGTTCCAGCTACTCAGTAGGCTGAGGTGGGAGGATCATCTGAGCCTGGGAAGTTGAGGCTGCAGTGAGCTGAGATCGCCTCTGTTTACTCCACTCTAGGTGACAGAGTGAGATTCTATCTAAAAGAGAAAAAAGAAGAAGATATGATTATGTGTTCATACTCAGAATTGAAAGTACCCATTTCAAGGTCATTATTTGGCCAAAATCTCACTGGCTGGCCCACGTGTATATGTGTTTGCTGGCGCTGTCCACCCACACCAGCGGAGAAGGAGGGCTGGGGAGGCAGTGAAAGGCACGGGTCTCTAACTCTGGATTTCCACCCAGGGGCTGAAAACAGCCTCTAGGACTGAGGCTTTCAACACAAGTCTCACAGGCTCTGGGACTCAGTTGCCAATTTTTAATACCGGACAGGAAACTTTGTTTAAGGGTCTGAACTTTCTTAAACTCTAATCTGGATATCCTTATAACAACCTGGGTATGTCTTTCCAGGTCTGATTTCTATTAATGTGGACGTTGTTGTTTTCAAAATATTCATAGCAAGACTTGAAGAAACGTTTGGCTCTTGTTGTGAATCAAGTTATTAGAAACATTTCTGTGCTATTGAAGACACAGGTGTAGGAAATTTAGCAAATCATTCTGGGTCTTGAGGTCAGCGCTTCTCCTACAGTGTCCTGTGTACACCCTTGGGTGCTGCCTCCCTTCTGGAATGTTTGTGGTTTTGAGGCAGGACCACGTATTTCTATACCTCACACAGGTTTCATGCTTTTTAGTTTCATTAAAATTTGAGTCTTACAGGAATTCACTTAGGAAGAGAAGAAGGAAAAGGCAGGGGTTGCATGAGATTCAAGATTGTGGGTTGTCTGGAGTGATAGGAATTTTTTTTTTTTTTTTTGTGACAGTCTTGCTCTGTCACCCAGGCTGGAGTGCAGTGGCACGATCTCAGCTCACTGCAACCTCTGCCTACCAGGTTAAAGTGATTCTCCCACCTCAGCCTCCCAGGTAGCTGGGATTATAGGCGTCCACCAACATGCCTGGCTAATTTTTGTATTTTTAGTAGAGACCGGGTTTCACCACATTGGTCAGGCTGGTTTCAAATTCCTGACCTCTAGTGATCGGTCTGCCTTGGCCTCCGAAAGTGCTGGGATTACAGGTGTGAGCCACCACGCTGGCCCTAAGAAACCCTTTTTGGGAGATCTATGAGTTTTCCATTATTTACATGAGCATGGAATTATTTTGAGCATTAAGGAAAGACCCTAGACAGCCTAGGGGCAGGAGGTGGGATAAAACACAAGTTTAAAAACACATTTGTCTTACAGGAAAGATTAAACATATTAGCCAAAACCCAGCACTGACACCTGCCGCTGAGTACATCATTAACAACTTGCTTTGGTGAAGATCAAGGTGAACTTGGGGAGTCCTACAGGATCCTGGTGATCCGTGATAATAATTTCCAGGATAACCACTGTATGGCTGTGGGGAGGGGAGAACCACCATGAGTTTCCTTTAAAGAATCTAACATTAGGCTGGGCGCGGTGGCTCAAGCCTGTAATCCCAGCACTTTGGGAGGCTGAGGTGGGCAGATCACCAGGTCAAGAGATCGAGACCATCCTGGCCAACATGGTGAAACCCCATCTCTACTAAAAATACAAAAATTAGCTGGGCATGGTGGCGCATGTCCCAGCTACGTGGGAGGCTGAGGCAGGACAATTGCTTGAACCCGGGAGGTGGAGGTTGCAGTGAACTGAGATTGTGCCACTGCACTCCAGCCTGGTGCCTGGCAACAGAGCAAGACTCTGCCTCATAAAAAGAAAAAAAGAATCTACCATTTAACAGCTTCCCTGAGCCTAAGTAAAATGTGTTGAAGTACCAGCTTTTACCACGTGGCCTCATATCTTTGCAGTTCTATGGAGAATAGTATTAAAGCCACTTCATTAAACTACTATGTGGGGGACCCGTGGGAGAAGGTCGGATGAAGAAGCAAAGGAGATGAGAAGGCTCAGCAGTGTGGAAATCCACAGGCCATTATCCTTGGACACTAAAAGAAGCAGTGGGAGGCCGAGGTGGGAGGGTCACTTGAGCCTGGGAGTTCAAGACCAGCCTAGGCTCTTGAACATAGTGAGACTCCTGTTTTTACAGAAAAATAAAAACATTAGCCAGGCGTGGTGGGAGACACCTGTAGTCTAAGCTACTCAGGAGGCTGAGGTGGGAGGATCAGCTTGAGCCCAGGAGGTCAAGGCTGCAGTGAGCTGTGATGGCACCGCTGGACTCTAGCCTGGGTGACAAAGTGAGACCCCATCTCCAAAAAGAAAAAAGAAGCAGTGTTTAGAAAAAAAAAAAATACAGAGTCCAGTCCCAAGATGGCGGTCATCATGAAGAAGGCAGCTGTAGAAGATGTCAATGTTACTTTCGAAGATCAACAAAAAATAAACAAAGTTGCATGGAATACAAGTAGAATCACAGAGCTGAAGGAAGAAATAGAAGCAAGAAGGAAACAACTCCAAACCTTCTAGGAGACGCTTGTGATGACATCATGCTTGCAGATGATGACTGCTTAATGGTACCTTATCAAATTGGTGATGTTTTCATTAGCCATTCTCAAGAAGAAACATAAGAAATGTTAGAAGAAGCAAAGAAAAATTTGCAAGAAGAAACTGACGCCTTACAATCCAGAGTGGAATCAATTCAGCGGGTGTTAGCAGATTTGAAAGTTCAGTTGTATGTAAAATTTGGGAGCAACATAAACCTTGAAGCTGATGAAAGTTAAACATTTTATAATACTTTTTAAATTTGTTTAATAAACTTGAATATTGTTTAAAATGATAATCCCCCTTCTTCAAATGATATGGAAAGCAAAACTTTCTTTTTTTAAAATTTTCATTTGTTTAATGGAAACTTGCCTATTTTCACATCTTGCTTATTTATTTTATATTTTTAAAAGAAGACAGTATTCACCTATGTATTTTGCGTAACGATTATATCAAGTCTAGGGGCTTTATGTCATGTTGTTAAAATCAGTTAAGCAATCAAAAAAAAAAAATAGAAGCAGTGCTTAGGAATGAACAAACGTGTATCTCTACTTGCAGGGGTTGCATTCAGCAAGCAGCTGTGGATTGAATCGTCCACTTTGCTTTCTAGGTCTGGGATCATGTTTTACTTCTAATGGCCAGCAATGGCCCATCTGAAAGGTAGGAGTTCCAGCTTTTCCTGTGGGCAGAGTTTTGCAGCCACATCTGGAAAACTCTGCCCAGATGTGTTTTGTCATATTTTTAACCCCCCTCTCCCCGCTACGTTTGTTTTCTTTTTATTACATTTCCCGTCTGGATCCTTGGGTCTGCATTTCTAATGTCAACAACTGCTTTTATCACAGATAATAACTTCCTTTTATAAAGAGGCTGTATCATCCCTACATGCATTTCAAATTACATTTTTATGAACAAACACAGAAATACAGTATTTGGCAGTAAGCGCAATTCAGTGTACTCACAGCGATCTAAATCTACGTTGTGACAGCCAAGAACCAAGTGGGTTGCAGTTTTCTTAATAATCTATTTCTTGAGAGTTTTGTTAACTTTTTTCAGAACTTAATTAACTTCACATTGGGATGTTTATTTAAGTAAATTATGCAGTATGCCCAAACATGCCATAAAGACAATTATCAAAACACTAGTAATTCTTTAAAGCTCCAGTGTTTTCCCAAGATCGTTAAATGCTCCAAAATCGGTTGTCAATAGACAGATTGGAATAAACTCATTAAAAAACCAGCCTCTATGGTTTCCATGGCACAGAACCAAGCTAGTGTTAAAGTGTCGGTGGTTTTGGTTCTAGGTTCTGCCACGGACTTTCTGTGGGTCATTCAAACCTGTCTGATTTCTGTTCACCGCTTGAATAGCTATAGAGGACAGTTAGAAAGCTATTGACTAACCTAAGATTAAAATCAATGTCCTGTTCCTATCCGTCAAGCTGATAGAATTACATATAATGTATTATACACTATATTTAATCTGCTAAATAGTCCTTTATAGCCATGCAATGCGCACACCAAAAACTGAGCTAACTATAGATCGTTAAAGCTGAAAACTTAAATGACAAGTTGCTGATGTTTCTCGTTTTGAGATGTGGTCCGACAAAACGGTCACGTGAACTCTCACACTGGGAGGAATCCCTCTGAGTTTGGCACTTCTTTACCTAGCACTGGGCGGTCACAGGGAGCATTGAGTCTCAAATCTCAGGGTGGGTTTGGGGATGACAAAAGAATTTGCAAAAAGACGCCAGAATATGGAGCTATTGGCCTGGCTTAGGCTAATGTCACTCTCTGGACTTGGAATCCAATAGCCTTGGAAAGGCAAAGTGAGAGACAAAATACACTGATGCTGGTGGACAGAAAGGGATGGGAGGGGTCAGGCCTCACTCTACAGCAGGTGCTGATGATTTTCACTGGCCAGTTTGTGTAAATTACATATTAGGATTCATGTGAACAGGATTAAATATTATTTTTCTCCTTCTCTCCTTCCTTCCTTCCTTCCTTCCTTCCTTCCTTCCTTCCTTCCTTCCTTCCTTCCTTCCTTCCTCCTTCCCTTCTCCTTCTCCTTCTTCTTTTTTTCTTTCTTTCTGTCTCCCTCTCTTTCTCTTTGAGACAGAGTCTCACCCTGTCATTCAGGCTGGAGTGCTGTGGTGTACATATTTATTTTCCAAGAAGTTGCTGCAATATGGAGCTCTTGGCCTGGCTTAGGCTGATGTCAGTCTCTGGGCTTGGAATCTAATAGTCTCGAAAAGGCAAAGTGAGATAGCTCACTGGACTCAAGTGATCTTCCTGCCTCAACTGCAGTAGCTGGAACTACAGGCATGTGCCACCATACCTGGCTAATTTTTAAAAAAATTTTTCTATAAAGACAGGGTCTTGCTACGTTTCCCAGACTGATCTTGAACTCCTGGCCTCAAGCGATGTGCGTGCTTTGGCCTCCCAAAGTGCTGGGATTGCAGGTATGAGCCACTGCATCTGGCCTAGATGTTATTTTTTATACTCCTTGCAACGAGGAAGGAATTCAAACCGTGTTGAGAGCAATGCAAATATATAATGTGTTTTATTAATTTAAAATCTTCTGCCTTCAGAGAAATAATCCCTGTGGGTACATAAAACACACTAATGTGAAAATAAATGTTGAAACTGCAGAGCGATTCACTAGGTAAGTATTCAGTTAAAGCAGGTACCTAATGGGGTGACATGAAGTTAGACTTGGCACCAAATGCCTTTGTTTTCTCTCTATCACTGGTCATGTGTTCAACCATCTACATCTAACTCCTCTTGGCATTAGCTCCCAGAACTGTTGCAAGGATCGAAGGAGATAATTTATTCTATTTCAATAAATAGTTTTGTTGAAACTCAGGTGCACTAGGGAGTTTGTACACTGCTGGAGTTAGCAAGATGAATACACCAGGCATCGTGGTTCATACTTGTAATCTGAGCACTTTGGGAGGCGGAGGTGGGAGGATGGCTTGAGCCCAGGAGTTTGAGACCAGCCTCAACAACATGACAATACTCTTTCTCTACAAAAAATGAAAAATTAGCAGGGCATGGTGATGTATGCTTGTAGTCCCAGAAACTTGGGAGGCTGAGGTGTGAGTATTGCTTGGGGCTGGGAGGTTGAGGCTGCAGTGAGCAATGATCCTGACACTGCACTCCAGCCTCAGCAATAGAATGGGACCTTGTCTCAAAAGAAAGAAAGAAACAGGAAAGAAGGAAGGAAGGAAGGGAGGGAGGGAGGGAAGGAAGGAAGGAGGGAGGGAGGGAAGGAGGGAGGGAGGAAGAAAAGAAGGAAGGAAGGGAAAATAAGGAAGGGGAAGAAAGGGAGGGAGGAAGGAAGGAAAGAAGGAAGAAAGGGAAAGGAAGGAAGGAAAAAGAAAAGAGGAGGGAGGGAAAGTAGGAAAGAAAGAAGGAAAGAGAAAGAAAAGGAAAACAAGAGAAAGAAAAGAGAAAGAAAGAAGGAAAGAGAAAAAGGAAAAAGAAAGAGAAAAAAGAAAGGAAGAAGGGAGGAGGAAACAGATGAATGAGACAAGCATTGCTCTTGAACTACGGCTGCAGTGGGAGGCAGACAAAGGATTCTAATCGCAGTGTAGGAGCACTGAGGAGGACACGACAGAGTCTGTCTAAAGGAGACAGTGTGTGTCAGGACACTTTACATGACCGAATATGACATACTGTTCATGTGAAAGCTGTTAATATGGGTTGCTTTTATCAGATTATTCTATAATAAGAAATGATTTTCATCATCAGGGAGAAGATGGCACATTTCCAGCTGAGATAATGCCTATTTTCTGACTTGTATTTATGAGGAATCCGTGGAAATGTGTCGTGGGTAACCTCACATTCTACTGTAGGTTAAAATCTGACACTGGCTATGTTTAACCCATGAGCTGCTCTCTTAAGAGAGTTTGGGGAATTGATTCTTCTTAGTTAAATGCGGCACAGCGTCTGAGTCTCATGCAGTGTGCCTGCAGTTGGGTCTAGAGCTATGATAAAGAAAAATACGAAGTTGCAGTTAGACGGGAAGAATCGTTTTGGACCCTTTTACAGGGTAGGGCGACTATAGCAAAAACAATGTAGCGTAGACAGTATTTCAAGATAGAAGACTTTGAATGTTGTCACCACAAAGAAATGATTAATGTTTAAAGTGATGGGTGTGGAAATTACCCTGCTTCGATCGTTAGATCATGTATACCTGCAACTAAACACCACACAGTACCCTACAAATACGCACAATGATTATGTGTCAATTGTAAATAAAAAAATTAAATAGAAAATAGAATGTCAGCCCTTGGATAAAACAAAAACAAAAGGAAGAATACAGAGGCTGCTTCTGGAATGAGAATATCTGAAACAAGACCTGGGTGGTGGGAAGGAACCAACATTTCTTTGGGTTTCCCTCTGTTGCCAGGCCGGAGTACAGTGGACTAAGTGTAGCTTGTTGCAGCCTTGAACTCCTGGGCTCAGATGATCCTCTCACCTCAGCCTCTTGAGTAGCTGGAACTACAAATGTGTGCCACCATTCTTGGTTAATTAAAAAAAAATTTTGTCTACAACTTTTTTTTTTTTGTATACACAAAAAAGAGGGATCTTGCTTTGTTGCCCAGGCTGGTCTCAAACTCCTGACCTCAAGTGAGCCTCCTGCCTTAGCCTCCCAAAGTGCTGGGATTATAGGCGTGAGTCCCTGTGCTTGGCCTAAACCAACATTTGTATTGCGTGAGCATGTGCACATGCGTGTGTGCACACTCACACACACCCTGCAGAGATATTAGCCTATGAGTAAAATAGTGACCCATGATTATTACATGTGTTCTTTGGCCTACCATTCAACAAGAAGGTTTATGAATTTAGAATTGGTAGTCTGCTATGGTAGTCTGGAGTTTGAGACCAGCCTGGGCAACAAAGCCAGATTTCTCTCTACAAAAAAATTTTAAAAATTATTCAGGCATCCGTAGTTGCAGCTATTCAGGAGGCCGAGGTGGAGGGATCACTTGAGCCCAGGAGTTGAAGGCTGTGGTTGATTCTCTTTGTTTTCACAGCTATCCCATGCACTCACTTGAGAGCATTTGTCTGTAATGAATTCAAGGACTAGCCATTAGTGAGCATTTACCTTAAGGTTCTAGAGGCCTTGTTAGTAGAATACAGAGTTAAGGGCTATTTTGGGATTGCAGTAAAGATGGGGACATGTGTCTCTCATTCTTCGTGGGGATAATTAAGAAGCTGTCGCTAGTGTCTAATGAGAAGTGAGGTTGCTGTTTCTGGCAGAGGGGCAATGAGGATCAAAACACGTATTTGGAATTTTATGTTGTTCCTGAGCTCCCCTGCTGGGCCAGGATGTGGGTTAAATTTGCTCCCTTGTATTAATGAAGAAAAAAAAAAACACGAGGGAGGCTAGGCAGTGGAGAGCAGAGAAAATAAAAAAGGCAGGGAGATGAAGTCGAGTTTCCTCTGATCTCTCTTGGAGCTGCTGTCGACTCATCAGCCTTATTTAATTATAGAGGCAGAAACTGAGCTGCTGCCAAAATAAACGGTGCTGGGCACATACTATACTCCTGATAAGGGCTGCATTTATCTGTGAGAAGAGCAGTCTCAGAGAAATGTGGAATGACTTACTTCCGGAACTTGGGACCTTTGTAAACCATGTCTACTAAATCTAGAGCTTGTTTATCAGCCAGTCTGCAGCTTCTCATTCCTGCAAACCTTGTTACTGGTGCACATTGTTTCTCTTCCTGAAGGAATGGGAAAGCTGGTCTCCTGCACCCTAGAATGAAAGCATCTTGGATATTAATATATAGGTTTATGGCGTGGCACTGCCTTTTCAATTTGTGGAAAGCTATGGAAACCAGGGTTCTGCCATGTAAAATTGCTTTTCCCATTCTCTAGTTGGGGAATTTTGACTTGAAGTTTAAGAGAGATCAAGTGAAGAGAGCTCACAATGATTATTGATAGGAGTTGGAATGGGATCTTGTCTTTTTTATTGAAATTCAACAAGGGCCGGGCGCGGTGGCTCAAGCCTGTAATCCCAGCACTTTGGGAGGCCGAGGCGGGTGGATCACGAGGTCAACAGATCGAGACCATCTTGGTCAACATGGTGAAACCCCGTCTCTACTAAAATTACAAAAAATTAGCTGGGCACGGTGGTGCGTGCCTGTAATCCCAGCTGCTCGGGAGGCTGAGGCAGGAGAATTGCCTGAACCCAGGAGGCGGAGGTTGCGGTGAGCCGAGATCGCGCCATTGCACTCCAGCCTGGGTAGCAAGAGCGAAACTCCGTCTCAAAAAAAAAAAAAAAAAAAAAAAAGAAATTCAACACAAGACTTACTAAGCCCTTTCTCTGCTATGCACCCTGCCAAGTGTGGGATTTCAGAGTGCTCTTGGACCTTTGGGGAGCTCAGTCTTTTTTTTTTCTTTTCTTTGAGACAGAGTCATGCTCTGTTGCCCAGGCTGGACTGCAGTGGTGCAATCATAGCTCACTGCAGCCTTGAACTCCTGTCTTGGGCTCAACTGAGCCCAAGGAGGCTAGGACTACAGGCACGTTCCACCACACCTAGCTAATTTAAAAATTATTTTTGTGGAGATGCCCAGGGTCTCAAGGGATCCTCCTACCTTGGCCTCCAAAGCACTGGGATTATAGGGGTGAGCCACCACACCAGGAGGTCAGTCTTGATAGAATAGGCAAGACAGATACATAGATCCCTAGTCCAGAAACACGTTTGGAAATGTGGCCCCACCCCTCCAATACTGATATTCAATACATTTTCCATATCATGTACAATGCATGCATGGAGGATTTATAGATTGAGAAATCTCATTTTCAGAACGATTTTTAAATACATCCTTACAGATCCATTAAGAGATTAATTTTATTCCATAAAATCATTTTTTTATTGCATTTTAGGTTTTGGGGTACATGTGAAGAACATGCAAGATAGTTGCGTAGGTACACACATGGCAGTGTGATTTGCTGCCTTCCTCCCCTTCACCTATATCTGGCATTTCTCCCCATTCTATCCATGATGAACATAGACGCAAAAATCTTCAATAAAATACTGGGAAGCCGATTGCAACAGCACATCAAAAAGCTTATCCACCATGATCAAGTAGGATTCATCCCGGGGATGCAAGGCTGGTTCAACATACGCAAGTCTATAAACCTAATTCACCACATAAACAGAACCAAAGACAAAAACCACATGATTATCTCAATTGATGCAGAGAAGGCCTTTGACAAAATTCAACAGCGCTTTATGCTAAAAACCCTCAATAAACTCAGTATTGACGGAACGTATCTCAAAATAATAAAAGCTATTTACAACAAGACAACAGCCAATATCATAATGAATGGGCAAATACTGGAAGCATTCCCTTTGAAATCTGGCATAAAATCAGTTTTAAAGCTACTCTTTCATTCAAAACTTGCAGAGCTTCAGTGTCTCTGGCACTCTCAGTCCTATGCTTGTGTGCTTTTTGCCTTAATAATTAAATAATTGTTCATCACCTGAAAGCTCCCAGCCTTGACTATGGATAGTTAAGTGTTTATCTTCCGTTGCTTCTGGGTAGCACATCTTACTGCTCCTACGTGCTTTTGAGTGGTAGAAAAAAGTCAGTGTTAGCGTCGAACATTAACCTTGTGACCTACTTGTTTATATGCCTACTGTAACATGGCTTTGCTTGAATTTCTGAGGTTAGTCAAAGCAAATATCCGTACAATCTTGAGACGACTGCATATAAACTAAAACATCTTTTGTCAAGATTGCCGGTAATACATTCCTTCAGACCAAAGACTTAAGAAAAACTAGCTACTGATATTAATGGAGGGAATTTCTTAAAAGCTTAAGAGGAATTATAGGGCTTTTGTACCACCTCCCGTTTACCACTTTATCCTGAAAGAGGTGGCGTGGAGGTCCTCCCCCGGCTCAGCTTCAGTGCCTCGTAGGGTTGTTGCTGCTCGAAGACCCTGTTGTGTGAAAACTAACTGTGCGTTGTGTTTGTTAAACTTACATGTTCTAAAATAAACATTAGTTTTGTTTGTCCATCAGGCAAGGTATAGGGCAACGTGAAACAGAAATATCTGGTTGCAAATAAGTTGTATATGCTAAATTTTCGCTGGATATGTGGAATCTAATTATAAGACAAAGCTGTATAAGACATTTAGCAAACTGTTTTCTAGGGATGATATTAGATAAAACCATAAAAAAACACACTGATCTTTTTCCTATTCTTAAAAAAAAAAAGCATTTTGGCTTGGTAGCATACTACTTGTCTTTCCAGAATGAATTGTTTATATTTTAGGGTGGAGAGAAATCTGATCTACATTGAAAGAAAGGCCAACCACTTGCTACTCCAGAAATCCTATAATTAGATTGCTGGGGGCCAGGCACAGTGGCTCATGCCTGTAATCTGCACTTTGGGAAGCCTCGGTGGGAGGATTGCTTGAACCTCGGACTGCAAGAACAGCCTGGGCAACACAGTGAGACCTTGTCTCTACGAGAAACAAAGACATTGCCTATGCAAAGTTGTGTGTGTTTGTGGTCCCAGCTACTCAGGAGGCTAAGGCAGGAGGATTGCTTGAGCCAGGGAGGTTGAGTCTGCTGTGAGCTGTGATCGTGCCACAGCACGCCAGCCTGGGTGACAAAATGAGATCCTGTCTATACATAAATAAATAGTTTGGTCCTAAAGGTTGGCTTCAGTATTGGGAAAAAAAAGTTTTTAAAAATTCTCATAAACATTGCCCCCTCCATATAAATTGTTAATGACAACACCGTGTGCCATATCGTAGAAGACAAAATCATTCATTCTAGGTCTGAGGTTCTGTCAATAAGAGCAAGCTCACATTCCTCGCAGTGGGCAGCAGTGGGGTACTCTCCAGTTTTGGAGGCATCACTGAACTCAAGAACCCTGGTTCTGATCACCATAGTCCCTCTTTTCCTACGGACTTGTCCCTAGTTGCTCCCAATGTTTCCATGTTAAGCAGTAGAAGGGATTTCCTTAGAGAGCTTCATACTGAAACAAACCACAGACAGATTCCTATGATTGGGTCATGGCTTAGCTTTCCTCATCAGATCTCCAGCGCAGCACTCACAAGTCTCCATCCTGTGCCCATCACTTTGCAGGTTTTGTTTGTCCAGGGTGCTAGGGAAAGGGTTTTTGACTCAAATCAGCATAAACTGCTGCCAGGAAAGAAAGGATCCCTTCTTTATTTGCAGTTTGGTAGCTAATGTGCTGATTTAGCATCGTGCAGAATACATAATCCTTTCCTCTGTTTTCTTTTCTTTCTTTTTTTTTCTTAGACAGAGTCTTGCTCCGTTGCCAGGTGCTAGGCTGGAGTGCAGTGGCGTGACTTAGGCTCACTGCAACCTCCGCCTTCTGGGTTCAAGCAATTCTCCTGCTTCAGCCTCCCAAGTAGCTGGGACTACAGGTGTACGCCACCACGCCCAGCTAATTTTTGTATTTTTAGTAGAGACAGGGTTTCACCATGTTGGCCAGGATGGTCTCGATCTCTTGACCTCATGATTTGCCCACCTCAGCCTTCAAAGTGCTGGAATTACAGGCGTGAGCCACCGCACCGGGCCTCCTTCCTCTGTTTTCTAAATACATTTGCTTGTGCTTCAATAATGAAAATTTCTACTTTATATTTAATTTGTTTTCCTGCCTTCTCCCCCTATTATATATATAGTGTGTATATATATACTATCCATATATATATGTATACACTAATATATATATATACACACACTATATATATGTATTTTGAGATACACACACATGCATATATATATATTTTGAGATGTTATCATGGCCTGTTGCCCAGGTTGGAGTGCAGTGGTTTGATCTCAGCTCACTGCAACCTCCACCTTCTGGATTCAAATGATTCTCCTGCCTCAGCCTCCTGATTAGCTGGGATTACAGACACCCACCACACCTGGCTAATTTTTGTATTTTTACTAGAGATGAAGTTTCATCATGTTGGCCAGGCTGCTCTTGAACCCCTGACCTCAAGTGGTCTGCCCTCCTCAACCTCCCAGAGTGCTGGAATTACAGGCCTGAGCCACCGTGCCTGGCCTCTGTACTATATTCTGACATCTTCAGGATGACAATTTCTCATTCCATTTAAAACCTTCCATAGTATAACCACAATACTTTGCACGTAGTAGGCTCTTGACAAATTCTGTTGAATCAAAAAATGCATAAAAAATGATTGCCTCATACTAGGAGACTTTCTTCCTTATTAGTAATTTTTTTATTTTTTATTTTGTAAGACTCAGTCTCACTCTTGCCTGCCAGGATGGAGTGCAATGGCGCAATCTCAGCTCACTGCAACCTCTGCCTCCTGACTTCAAGAGATTCTCCTGCCTCAGCCTCCCAAGTAGCTGGGATTACAGGCACCTGACACCATGCCCAGCTAATTTTTGTGTTTTTAGTAGAGGCAGGGTTTCACCATGTTAGCCAGGCTGGTCTCAAACCCCTGACCTCAGGTGATCTGCCCATCTTGGCCTCCCAAAATGCTGGAATTACAAACATGAGCCACTGCACCCAGCCCGTTATTAGGAATTTTAAAAGAAGGTCACCCTATTCCAATGTGTTATCATGTTGAAAAGGGTGTGCTAACAGAAATAGGCCCTTCTCCTCAGTGGTTGGGGTCCAGAGAGTCCAAACACTTCTTCTCCATTCTGATTAGGTCATATTTTATTCTGAACATAACCCACTTTGAACTGACGTTCAAAAGCCCCTTCTCTCCTCCATTTCTGCTCTTTTTCTCCTTGCCCATCCGTCCTTCCCTCGTGTTGCTGCAGCTCCTTGTGGTTGAGACCTGTTCTTGTCTGTATCAATAGATTCTTGCAGTTTTCAAACTGGAGCCTATAAGAACACTGCACATTATTGTTTTTTGTTATTGGCATAGTAATCTGCAATACTGTAGCTTCTGTATTATCACGCTCAATGACTCTATCTCTACTAAGAAGCGGATGAAAAGAATTCACTATAATCAATAACAAACATAATAATAAAGTAAATTATATAAACTGTTAGAAGATAATAAATGGTATGCTTCTCAAAACTGAAAGAGAGACAAAAGAAAAGGAAAAGTGTAGGGCAGGATAAGTGAATAAACTGGGGAGGGAGCTAAAGTTGTGAGTTTAAATAGGATGATGAGAACTGGCTTATGACAACATGAGACTGTGAGATTTGAACAAAGTCTTAGGGAGAGAAAGTGAGCCATTTGGATCTTTGAGGGCAGGGTGTTCAGGCTGCGGAAAGGAAGGAGCCTGGATGGTTGACTGAGGAGCAGAAGGGAGTTACTGGGCTGGAGCTGGGATGGTAGGAGCTGAGGCTAGCGAGGTCACAGAAGCCTGGATCACATGGAATAGATGATAAGGGGCAAGGCAGGAGCAGGGAGGCCTTTTAGGAGGCAAGAGCAGTCCTCCAAGCAAGATGGTATTGGGATCAGAACAAGAGCAACAAAGGCAGTGAGGGGTTGTCAGAATCTGGATGTGTTCTGAAGAAAGAGGCAAGGGATATTCCTGATGGATTGGATGTAGGATAGGGGAGAGAGGAGTCAAGGATGAATCCTAGAAGTCTTCCATTTTAGGCCAGAAGGGTGAAACTACCATCAACTAACTAACATGGGGAAGGTTGTGGATGCAGTGGGATAGGCAGGAAAAATCAGAGAGAAGCATATTAGATATTCAAGTGAAAATAATGAGTACGCTATTGGAGAGGCAGGTTTGGAGTTCCAGACAGAGGACTGGACTGGAGATATTCATTTGGGAGTTATCAGTGTGTGAGTAGCATTTAAAGCCATAGAACCAGATGAGATCTCCAAAAGAGTAAGTAGAGACAGTGATTTAAAAAAAAAGAGCGATTACTGAGCCCTGGAGTAATTAGAAGTTAAGAGGGGGCAAAGGACTGCAATAAATATGCATGATGAGATCCATGTATTGCCATGAAAGTGACTGGCTGTTTCTGTGAGAATAGAGGTCAAGATGACTGGAGGAGGAGAGGAGCTGAACGACCTGGGATGGTGGAGTTTTGGCAGGATTATTATCTATGCATTGAAAATGCTCAGAAAAGAAAGGAGAAATATTGGAGAGGACGCTAATGGGCCAAGAACTGATGTTGTTGAGAAAGATGGGAACAATGTTGGGGAGAGGTATTACAGGACCAACATGTTCATATGCCTGTTGTGCAGGAACAGATCAATACCAAGACAGCAGGCTTTGCAGCAGAGAGAGGGTTTGATGACAGCAGGGAGGCCAAGTGAACATATGAGAGAAGACCCTCAAATCCATTTCCCTGAGGAGTTCTGGGCTGAGGTTTTTAAGGGGATTATGGGAGTTGAGGGGCTGAAAAATTGTAGTCATTGATTGGTTGGGATAAGAGGGATGAAATCATCAGGATGTAGTAACTACATTCTTCGGTGAGTCAGCTTCTCATGGAGTCCTTCAGACCAGTTGGCGTCAGTAGTTTCGTCAGTATGCAGGACCTACAAGAATATCTCAAATGGAAAACAACATTTCACAACGTTCAGCTGTTAGCTGTAGAGCAGTGAAGGGGAACTCTAATCTCTTGACAGGGTCTGTGTGATTCTGGAGCAATATGATGAGGAAGGATCAGGAAAGAGCTGATCCCATGACTAACGCTGAGTGTGTGAAAGCTTGGCTTATTTTTGTTTTTCTCCCTCCCTTCTCTTCTGATTAATTTTAAAGTTTGAAGGGATAGTTTTAGGGGTGACAGATGATGATGGTATGAGATCTGCAGTAGAAGGGAAGGAGAAGGCTCTGGAAGGGGAATAGGGGATCAGCAGGGCCCCTCTGTCACTTCCCAGTCTGGCAGCAGTGGGGCCTGGAATGAAAAACAGCCAGCACATGAGAGGGGAGGTGAGCAGTGTTCTCAGGGAAGAGTCAGTTTTTGTCAGGAGGGACTATTTGGAGGTTAGATCTGGGATGTGAGGCGTTTTTCTGTGAGTCGATCAGGCTGATGGCACTGTGGAGGGGTTTCAAGAGTCAGGAGCCGGCGGGAGGAGGTTTCACTCTCCTGCGCAGGAGAGTCTGCATGGCTTGGGCGACAGGGATGAAGAGCAGGAACGCAGACCTGAAGCATTGAGCTTAAAGCACTGAGCTCGTGTCTGCCACATCTTAAGCTCTCAGAAGACTGCAGCTTCTATTCGTTTTGTCACAAATCAATTTATTATTGAGCTAAAGGATACACAAGAAAAGGATCAATAGCAATACTTCGAACTTCCAATCTGTACTTTGACTTGGCATTCAACCGATGTTATCAAAACCTGTGCTAGCTCCAAGGAAGAGAGAACACTGTTTTTCTGATCTAGCTGCTTCCTGAAAGGAGCTGAGAGCCGTAAAATGCAGGCAAGATTGAACTTTGCAATGGTGCTTATATTTCGACTTGCAAAAGACAGTATTAGAACATTTTTTAAGTGCACACATTATCTCCTTAGGGTAAGGGAAACGGTTTCCTCTTTTTATTTTTGCATCCCCCCTTTGAGTGAACATGGTTCTTTTTTTTTTGCTGTAACTAGCAACTTTACAAGATATTCGGAGAAATTTAAGGGAGAGAGAGTTTCTGTTTCTCATCTCTTTACACAATATCCTCTTGTATACCAAATAATATCTTAACTGTAGTTAATGATATGAGAAACAGAACACTCCTCCAGAAACCTTTTCACATCCCAGATTCAGAGTTCCTGGGCCCAGAATATGCCCTGATATATTTTACTACTTAGGTAAATCCTTAATCGCAAGGGTGATTAGACTGAAGTCTTTTTATGTTTGTTTTCGAGAGCTGGGTCTCCTCCTGTCGCCCAGGGAGTGCAGTGGTGTGATCAGACCTCACTGCAGCCTTGACCTCCTGAACTCAAGTGGTCCTCCTGTCTCAGCTTCCTGAGTTGCGACTACAGTCATGACCCACTGCACACAGTTCACGTGTTTTGTTTGTTTTTTGTTTTTCTTAAAAAAAAAAACAAACCACTAGTGGTTCAGTTTTGACCCTGGCAACTTGCATAAGGTCCAGGGATAAAATCAGTGTGTCAGTGTGTTGTCTCCTGGGAGGAGATGGATGTTTAAGCCCATGGGCACCATTCAGAGGCTATGTGTCCTGGAAGCACCGAGGAGTGTGGCTTGCTCCACCTTCCCAGGACTCCACGCAGACACTTGGGTCATCCTTGACTCTTCTTTTGCTCTCACATGGCACATCCAATCCTTCAGGAAATCAACTTGGCTTAGGTAGTTTAAAAATCTATCTGAATGTTGCGGGCAGGGACAGTGGCTCCTGCCGAGAGTCCCAGCTACTCAGGAGGTTGAGGCGGGAAGATTGCTTGAGCTCAGGAGTTTGAGGCTGCCATGAGCTGTGATCATGCACTCCAGCCTGGGCAACAGACAAGACCCTGTCTCTAAAAAAAAAAACTATCGAACGTGATCCATTCCATTCCATTTTTGAGTCCCCATCATGTTCTAACTGGTCTCCCTGCCTCCAATCCCCATGGCCTGTCCTTAGGACTTTCAAGTTCAAGTCCAACAATGTTTGCTTTCAACTCAGAACCCTGCAGTGGATTGAATGTCTCTCACACTAGAAGCTGTGACACCTCCCCGCCCACTGTCCCTTACACTCTCTTCCCTCCAACCCCTACTTGGCCTCTGTGCTGCTCCTTAACTCATTGCGAGCCCTCCCTTTCTTCCTTTCTTCTCTTCCTTCTTTCCTTCCTTCCTCCCTCCCTCCCTTCCTTCTTTCTTCCTGTCTTCTTCTTCTTCTTTTTATTTTCTTTTGACTGAGTCTTGCTCTGTCACCCAGGCTGGAGTGCAGTGGTGCAATCTCAGCTCACTGCAACCGGTGCCTCCTAGGTTCCAGAGATTCTTGTGCCTCAGCCCCCTGAGTAGCTGGAATTACAGGCACTCACCACCACACCTGGCTAATTTTTGCAGTTTTGGCAGAGACAGTGTTTCACCATGTCTTCCAGGCTGGTCTCTAACTCCTGACTTCAAGCGATCCACCCTGCTTGGTCTCCCAAAGTGCTTGGATTACAGGCATGAGCCACTGCACACTGCCTGTGAGCCTTTTCTTTGGCTGTTCCTTCTGCCTGGAATTCTCTCACCTTCCTCATTTCCTTTGAAGTTTTTACTTGATGTTACTTTCCCATCCTGACCACCCCATTTCTTTATATTTTTAATTTTCAATTTTATTTACTTATTTAATTTTAAAGACAGAGTCTTGCACTGTCACCCAGGCTGGAGTGCAGTGTTGTGATTATTGCTCATGGCAGCTTGGAACTCCTGGCCTCAAGTGATCCTCCCGCCTCAGCCTCCTGAACTGCTGGGATTACAGGTGTGAGCCACTGTGCCTGGCTGAATGATAAATTATATAGCTGCCTACTTATTCACCTTTGTTCTCCTGGAGCACATCTGAGAAAGTGGCATAGGGACCAGGTTCTTATTTGTGTTATTGGTATCTGGTATCTGAGTAGAAAAAAAAGAGGGTGGGAAAAGATAAGAAGATACTGATTCCTTTGTCAGACAGATCTGGCTCAAGTAAAAAAATTGCATCATCATCACTAGCAAGTGCTTAGTCAGCCTCTTCTGGATGCTTTGTTGCAGCCGTGGAAATTGGTGCCTAGATTTCCCTTTAAGCAAGAGCTTGTGATCAGTTGTGAAGAGTCATTGCGAGCCTTCAGGATCTTCAGCATTCTAGCCATGGCTACGCATTTCCAGGGCAACTGTGCAGCAAGCACTGAGTGTGGTGTGATTCCAGGGCCCAGACCTTTCTGCCTGATGAGGGACTCTCAGGGGACATCAGATGCTGAGTCTTGATCAGCTGTGTGCTGTGGTTTGGGGGCTTCCTGCCCAGTCCTACCTCCCTCTTCCTTCCTCTCCTAACTTGACATTAACTGCTTCTGAAGGACCCAACTGACATAGTAAGTTCCAGGTGTGGTCCAGGAAAGAGGTGGTTGGGGGGCCTTTGGGACTGGATCACTTCCTTGAGTGGCAATGAATATCCCATCTGCCTAATATGTGGAGTGTGGATAGTTTCTGGCAAAAGGTGGTGATTCAATTGCTCAAACTTTCTCTTTTTTTTCTTTAGACACATAGATTCTCTCTATTGCCCAGGCCAGGTATGTGCAGTGGTATGATCGTAGCTCACTGCAGCCTTGAACTCCTGGGCTCAAGTGATCCTTCTACCTCAGCCTCCCAAGTAGTTGGAACTACAGGCATGAAACACTGTTCCTGGCTAAGGTTTTGTAGAGATAGGGTCTCACTATGTTGCCCAGGCTGGTCTTGAACTCCTGGCCTTTGGTTATCCTCTTGCCTGATCTTCCCAAAGTGTTGGGATTACAGGAGTGGGCCACTGAGCTCCACCTAAAACCGTCAGTAACTTGGAAGAATGTTCTAGTTGATGGGAAAACCCTGGATGGAGAGAGGATTAGGGCATTTGAGAGGTCAGAGAGAAGCAAGGTATCCAAGGACAATGGAATTGGCTGGTTGTAGCTCAATTACATTGAGGTTCTACAGTAGTTTAATGAAAAGCTGTAGGCAGTTGGGGAACAATTCAAAGCCAAGTGTGAAGGCCAGAGGACCTTCGGGAAAGAGGCCCGTATCCCCTCCATTCAGAGTAGAAACCACGGAAGACCAAACTATGGATTAAATAGTCTTGCCTAGCTTCAAAGATGATTATCATTACGCAAGATCAGGGCACTGGTTGGGAAAACATGGAACTCTTGTGCATGGGATGGAGACATGTGAGTGGACGCCTTTAAATATTTTGAGCCTTCAAACTCTTCTAAGCCCTCAGAGCCTGAAGAGGTGGCTCACCCTTCCCTGTTATGATCTAGAACTCCCTTTATGGGACAACATCACAGAGTTCTGTCCCCATGAGCTAAGGAGGGCTTCTCAGGATCCTCAGTTTCTTGCCCGGTTGCCAGACCAATCACTAGAGGTAAGTCACAACATTACCAAGCCAAGAATGTTATCAGCTAGAAAGAGACTGTACCTCCCGCAAACTGTGAAAAATTAGCCCCCATATACTAGAAGGAAGGAATTGGATTTTGAAGGTGCTTGATCAAGGAGGCAGGATAAAGGAGAGTAAAGGAACCTGAGGGCATTTTCTCAGGATGTGGGACCTAATGCTTGGTAAAGACCCTACAGGATGACACAAACGTGCTGCTTGGGTGGTTCAACAAGCCTGGAGATAGGTCCATGCCGGGTGGAGCTGAAACAAAACAGTTTTTTAAAGGCTCTGGGAAGTGAATATGCTGGAGAGGATATATTATGGAGATCAGAAGACCCATCAGAGGATTATGTTGCAGAGGGAGGTCTGGAGAACACAGCATTCACCAAGCCACTGGGAAATTAGCTGATGGCTTTCCACTGCAGGCCACAACTGATGGTGTGAAAGGCTGTTGTGGAGTTGAATCCGTGGAGAACAGTGATGATGGGGTGAAATAGATGGGAAGCTTGTGAGGATACTTCTTAATACACTTAATCAAAAGAAAACCAACACAGGCCAGGTGCAGTGGCTCCCACCTGTAATCCCAGCACTTTGGGAGGCCGAGGTGAGTGGATCACTTGAGGTTAGGAATTCAAGACCAGCCTGGCCAACATGGAGAAACCCCGTCTCTACTAAAAATACAAAAATTAGCCAGGCGTGGTGGTGCACCTGTGGTCCCAGCTACTTGGGAGGCTGAGACAAGAGAATCGCTTGAATCTGGAAGGTGGAGGTTGCAGTGAGCTGAGATTGCACCACTGTGTTCCAGCCTGGGTGACAGAGTGAGACTCTGTATCAAAAACAAAAACAAAAACAAAACAAAACAGAAAAGCCAACATGATGCCCAGGAGACTGAGGGTGTTTGCTCTTTCAAATATTTGCAATCCCTTGTCTAGGACCTAGAGCCGGAGGCAGTTTTCAGACCTGGAGTCCCCCAGTAGAAAGGGTGGCCATGTTCCCAGGATGAAGGACCCAGCAACACCACACCAAGTCTATGATAGTAGAATTCCCATTGTTCTCCCCTAAAGGACATTTATTCAATTGACTCTACTCTGGGGAAAAACTCTCAGATGTTTTGAAGATTACTGGATGCCCTGCAGGGATGGATGGAGGTAGGCACTGAGGTGTGCAATGGCTCAGATGTTCACTGGAGAAAGAACTTACTTGGCAGCTGCAAGGAGTATGGGCAGTCGACAGCTTCTAGCTGCATCACCTAGAGGATCTGCTTGAGCTTTTGAACCAAGACCACCCTTTTTCTGGGCCGCTCCCAGCCAATAACAGCACTGTGGTGGTACCAAGGCCATGTCTGTCCAACACAGGAATCCTCCAGTGTGCAGTCTTTGCTCCAGAGCTTCCTACCACGTTGGCCAAATCCATGTCTGACCCACCAAAATCTGATGTTCTCTCTTGTCTATCTTGTTTCTACCCGTTTTCCTTTTGTAAGTGTCAAATCTGCATCGTGATCTGAAGGCTTTCCATGCCTGGGCAATCTTCATGTTTCCTCTTATGGTTTTTACAAACATTATCCCCCCACCCCAAACCTCTTGCACTTCTAACTCAGCCTCATTATCTGCTTTCCTTTGGATGCAGCTGACATGATGCTCTGGTCTGCTGGGTTGTAGTCTGTTTCGCCACAGATGAGGCGGTCAGATGCGGTGAATGGCTTCGCAGAGGCTGGCTAACACATGGAAATGTTTAGCCCATCTAAAAAGTTGATTCACAAAGTAGTACCAGATTTTCTCATTACGGTATTTTAATGCAGGAGCTCTTACAGTTAAAATATTCTGGAAGTTGAGCAGGAAAACTACATTGAAGATAAATCTAAGTTAATTACAGTTGCGCAAGTTTTGTTTTAAATGTAAGCATCTACCCTACTTCCTTCGAGCAGAGTTAGGCTAGGGTTCTGTGAGTTGCACACAGACATTTCTTGCCTGTTATGGAAATTGCTTTTTGTATTTCAGAAGCAGCTGAATTCTGGGAAACAAAACCAAACTGCTCTCACATTTAGATTAAGCATCTTCAATAGCTGAGCCACTTCCTGTTGAATGTTTGATAGTCACCCAAAATTAAAGACAGTGGTTCCACTGTTCGCCTTCCGTTTCAACGCTCTCTTGCATTTCTTATTTCCTGGTGCTATTTGTGGCACTGCGATCATATATGTTTGCTAGGTTTCAGCAACAACAGCATCTTGGTTGCCACTTAAAAAAAATATTGGAGATTACTGACAACAGCTCATTTCTTCTGACTTTGGAAGAGGTCGCATGGCTTCTCACCACGGCTGAGACAAGGGTGAGAGTGGGAAGGTCTTTCCGCTGCTTCATCCAGGCACTTAGTGCATAAACCCAGTTCCTCAAAATAGCTTTTATCCAAAGAACATACTCTTTTACCTAAGATTCTTTATTTGGTTTTCCATCATCCAGTCTTTTCTTTTTTTTCTCTTTTAAAGCTTCAAGCCCATGGACTTTGAGATTTGTTGCATCTTTATCCATAAATCTGCTCCCTTTAATAACTGGTCTTCTCAGGACTTAAATTTCAGCCAAGCCAACAGCTTCAACACACCCAGCCTGTTTTTCTTCTTCGGATACTGAATATTCCTAGACTGTTTTCCAGCCATTCTCATTTTATCAATATCTCCTTCAATCTTGAGAGTCCTTCTTAGAACCATTTCCTTCTAAAGGTCTATTCTAGCTGCCTCCCAATGATTTCTTCTTCTTCTTCTTCAGTCATGATCTTAATGCTTCCTTAGCCATGAGCTTGTTTGTACAAGTGTAAAGATAAATGGTGGCTGGCAGAATGCCTGTGCTTAAAAGAGACAACTGGCATATTTGCCAATTTTTTCTGTCTTATGGAACCGTGGTCAAACTACTCTACCTTCATTACAATTACAAATGCGTGAGAATGAAGGAGAGGCCAGGGATGCCTGTAATATTAGCATTTTGGAAGGTTGAGCGGGTAGGATTCCTTGAGCCCAGAAGTTTGAGACCAGCCTGGGCAATGAGCAGCTCAATGAGAGATGAGCAGGTGGGAAGACTATCACTACTACTTCAGAGGAAACCCTTTCTCTACAAATAATACAGAAAATTAGCCTGGCCTGGTGTATGCCTGTGGCCCCAGCTACTCAGGAGGCTGAAGTGGGAGGATCATCTGAGCCCAAGAGGTGGAGGCTTCAGTGAGCCCTGATTGCATCACTGCACCTCAGCCTGGGTGACAGTGAAACCCTATCTCAAAAAAAAAAAAAAAAAAAAAAAAAGAATAAAGGAGAATATTCAAAATCACCATCTGAAATTTGAGGACTAAGGAACGAATTTGGCAACTTTTGATTCTCATATAGTTGTTTGCTGTCAGAGCCGAGGGTGTTACTTGAGTTAACAAATAACTATGCTATGAGTAACAAAAATGCTGAGCTGAAGACTTGTTAATACTTTTCCTAGTATTAGCTGGTTTCCCCCGAGTTAGAACATACCTATGAGAACACGGGGAAATCTCTCAAAATGTAATGGACACCAAGCTGTGTGTGTAAAACTGTTTACTTATCACCCACTGAGCCAGACATCTGACATCTTTGTTGCCTTTTTGTTTCTAGGTCCTGGTATTCTTGACATGTGATAAATATTTATTCCTTGATTTTAATTTTTGGTCTTTGTTCCATTTAATGCTCTTTAGT
Source organism: Callithrix jacchus (assembly GCF_049354715.1). Taxonomy (NCBI): domain Eukaryota; kingdom Metazoa; phylum Chordata; class Mammalia; order Primates; family Cebidae; genus Callithrix; species Callithrix jacchus. The sequence goes on from NC_133508.1 coordinate 29,081,737, forward strand.
TCTTCATACCAGAATGGTCTGGAAGGCAACTGAAAGTTAAACAGAGATAAGGGAAATCCAGATCACAGTGTATTCCTCATAGTTCTAACATCTGCATTTCGGTAACAGAAGGCAAACGTTTTAGATGTTTTGTCAACTGCAATTAAATGAAATGGTCAACTATCCATCGTTAGACAGTTCAGGGATGTATGTCTGTGAGTCACACATTTCCTCTCCTAGCTTGTTCTTCCAATTAATAGGTCACAATGAGAGTGACTTTTAGCCTAAATAGTAAACAGCTACATTTGCCTTTATGTCTCTTGTAATAATTGTTGTGTTGGGCAAGGATTAAATGTGATATGTGCGTTGTGATCTGTTTCAGAACAGGAGAGGAAATGTGTTGGTTGTCCCCAGAATCACCTCTGTGAGCCACTTAAAACTCTAGTAGACAGAGCACTGGACAGCATCCCTCAGAGAATGGCTTTAGCTGGCGATCTGCCTTCTCACCATCTAGATTATAGAGTGAATCTATGTTTTGCAGCTTTTAGGCTCCGGACCTTTTTTTTCCAGTCTCAACCCTGAAATCCTAATGAGACTAAATTCTCCATTGTTTTTATAAGTGTGTAGAAGCTATTTCAAAACTTTTAGATTTCATTGACTAGTAAATTTCCAAATGATATTTTTGAAGCCTTGCTTAAAGTTTTTAATATTTTTATTTTCTCAAGTAAAAACAGTTTTTAAAAAGAGATTGTCAAACTGATATTTTTTCTAGAAATATTTACTGTGGCAGATACTCCTCTCTCTTTCCTTTTTGGCAAAACTTCAGTTTCATGTGAAAGTTTATCCCTCTCCTGTACGAGTTAAAGTTAAATCTTGACAAGTCGAAACCTCTAAGTCAACATCTTTGACAGCTACTGGCTTAAGGGGAGGCATGAGATCCTTTTCTGGACTACTGTGTACATGGGAAGGTCTGTTAGGGGTTTATGCTGCTCTGTTTCCATTTGTCCTGCTCCATCCAGAATCCATCTGTCTTTTTCTGCTTTTCTCTGTGCCCCAGGAGGTTGACCTCTAAGGTTTGGACTGTGAAGTCTTCCTTGTCCTCTGTTGTTCCTCTGGATTTGGCTAATGGAGGCAATGCGAGGAGGACAGAATATTCATGACTCGACCTCAGACTCCCTTCCTTCTGGCTGCGATCCGGACAGTAGCTGCCTTTCTCTAAGGCACAGCTCCCGTGTTGGGCAAGCTCTCTTCCTCAGCTACAGCTCTCTTTATGGAGGGTGGAAACTTAATTTTTTCTTTCTCCTTCAGGACCGGAAGTATGGAGACTGCCCACTAAAACCCTTGGCACTTCCCCTTTCTTCCTTGGTTCTCTTAACTTTGCTCACTTGCAGTCTTTAAACAGCCGGGTATAGTGGTTCATGCCTGTAATCCCAGCACTTTGGGGGGCTGAGGCAGGAGGATCACTTGAGTCCAGGAGTTCAAGACCAGTCTGGGCAACAAAATGAGACCCCTGATTTTACAAAAAATAAAACAATTAGCCAGGTGTGATGGCAAATACCTGTGGTCCCGTGGGAGGCTGAGGCAGGAGGAGGATGGTTTGAGCCCAGAAGGTTGAGGCTGCAGTGAGCTGTGTTTGTGCCACTGCACTCCAACCAGGGCAACAGAGAAAAATATTAATATCCCAGTAATAATAATATAATAATAAAAAAGGAAGAAACTTGCTCCTTGTGATGTATGGGGCAAGATGTTTTGACCCTTCCTTTTTTCTTGGCTTTGGGTCTTTAATGCATTCATTTAGCCTCTCTGGGCTACCAGAGTTGTGATCTCTAGCACTGAGGTGATTAATTCTGTTCTGCTCACCTCTCAGGGTCAGGCAGGATCAACTGATACAGATGACAGCATGTTGTGACACATAGCCTTCCACGCTAGTGCAAGGTATCACAGGTTCTACTCTGATGTGTGACCCAGTTGCACAGTCACCAGGCACTGTGAGTGCTATGGCCAGCTCCCCACTGAAGAGGAAGGCCGGAACAAGCTGCAATCCTACCCCTCGGTAGCTTCATTTGGCTGGAAATAAAATCACTTTCCCAAGGCTGTGTGCCTAGACTGTGCTGAGAAGCCAGGGGAAACAGAGGGATGTCTAACCCAGGACATTTACAAACCGATGCCTGGGAGCACGGTTAGACTTAACAGAGGACCCTTAGGTTAATATATTTGCTAACATAGCCCCTGGCAGTTCAAAACAAAGTCACGTTTGTTTAGGAAAATTATAAATAAATGTGTTTTGATTCAAGTTCATCTTTTTGGCCCCTTCTCCTAAGTGTTTCTGAAATCTGCCCTCTTCTCTCCATCGACACCACAGCTTTATTCCAGGCCTGTCTTGTCCCTCGTGTCCTTTGGACTCTCAGCCTCCCACTTGGTCTCTTTTGTTCCAGTCTCTTTCTCCTAGCAACCTACTGTCCACACCCACGTCACATCTTCTCTGCCTCTAGTCAGATTCTGTCACTTCCCTGCTTAGCATCTTCTGGTATTCCTCCGTTCTTCCTCCTTTTCTATTGAACTGAGACTACCAGCCTCCCCAAGGTTGGACTGGGTTGCTCCTGTGTGCTCGGTGGGCATGCTCACCCACCTTCCCTCCTTGATCTCGCCTGGTGGCCTCACATCACACTTCTTTGAGGAGGGAGAACGCTCTCAAACTCCCACTAAATCTTCTCATCAAAACTGCTGACTTGAGGCTTGGACAAGAAAGTGAAACAGGATATGGAAAAGATTATCACAGACCCCCCACTAGACGTCAACCAGGTGTCTTTTTTTTCTCTCTTTGAGACTGAGTCTTGCTCTGTTTCCTAGGCTGGAGTGCAATGGCATGATCTTGGCTCACTGCAACCGCCACATGTCAGGTTCAAGTGATTCTTGATTCTTGTGCCTCAGCCTCCTGAGTCGGAGTAGCTGGGACTACAGGCGCCTGCTACCACACCCACCAAAGTTTTCTATTTTTAATAGAGATGGGGTTTTGCTGTTTGGCCAGGCTGGTCACAAACTCTTGACCTCAAGTGATCCATCTGCCTTGGCTTCCCAAAGTGCTGCGATTACAGGTGTGAGCCGCTGCGCCTGGCCGTCTCCTCCTAAATCTATAATCATCTCCCTCCACTGTTTTCTCTTTCTTCCCTCCAGGTACAATTGTCACGCATCCCTCCCTTGTCTAAGGCCAATCCCTTCGCTCATGCCGTGCACATGATCCCTGAATCATCTCAGGGACTTCCTCCTTTTATCATCTCCTCTATCTCCAGCCTCATCAACTCCCCTTTTTTTCTAGATAATTCCCATCAGCATGCAAACATTCTAAATGTTTTTCCTTGATCCTTTATAGGATGTCTAGCTATCATTCCATTTGTCTGCCTTTTATGCCTAAAATTCACCGAAGAGTCAGCTGGGCATGCCGTCTCACCTCCTCACCTCTTCTCTTTGCCAGTCGGGTTTCCCCTTCTGCTGCTTGATGGTAACTCCTGCTCCAGATAATCAGTGACCTCCTCCTGGCCACACTCAGGGCTCAGCTTTCTTTCTTTTCTTTTCTTTTTCTTTCTTTCTTTTTTTTTTTTTGAGACAGAGTCTCACTCTCTTGCTCAGGCTGGAGTGCAATGATGTGATCTCGGTTCACTGCAACCACCTTCCAGGTTCAAGTGATCCTCCTGCCTCAGCCTCCCGAGTAGCTGGGATTACAGGCATGTGCCACCATGCCTGCTAATTTTTGAATTTCTAGTAGAGTCGAGGTTTTGCCATGTTGGCCAGGCTGGTCTCGAACTCCTGACCTCAAGTGATCTGCCTGTCTTGGCTTCCCATAGTGCTGGGATTACAGGCGTGAGCCACTGTGCCCGGCCTCAGCTTTGTGCCTTCATCTTGCTCCTTGCTCAAGGGCAGTCACCACCTCCCCTGGGTTTCTTTGTCTATCCCAGTTCCGTCTCTGGCTCCTCCTCCCCTCCTAACACAGCTATATGACTGTGTTCCTGAGCCCTCCTTTGCTCTTGCCACACTCTCTGTGGGTGGTCCCAACTTGACCCATGGCTTTAAGTAGCATTTATTTGCTGGTGATTCCTAAATTTATAGCCTTAGCTCAGACCACTGCTTCTTTCAACTTCAGACTTGTGTATCCAACCGCCCTCTCTCCATTCCCATGTAGCAATTTCACAAGCATCCCAAAGTTAATATGTCCCAAAATGAACTCTTGATTCCTGCCACTTCAATCTATTTCTCTCCTGTCTTCCCTGTCTCAATAAATCACACCTTCATCCACCTGAGGCTCCATTCAGAACCCTGGATGGCCTATATGTCTTTTCCCTATACTTACCTTCATAGCCAAGTTGTCAGAAATTCCAGACTATTCTACCTCTAAAACACATCCTGAATCAGTCCACCTATTACCTCCTCTCTCTCACCAGAGAGGTTCAAGCCACCACCAGTTTTCTCTTCTCCTTCCTCTTCTCCTCCTCCTCCTTCTTCTTCTTCTTCTTCTTCTTCTTCTTCTTCTTCTTCTTCTTCTTCTTCTTCTTCTTCTTCTTCTTTCTTTTTTTTGACATGGTCTTGCTCTATTGCCCAGGCTGGAGTGCTGTGGCACAATCATAGCTCACTGTAGCCTCCACTTCCTGGGCTCAAATGATCCTCCCACCTCAGCCTCCCAGGCAGCTAGGACTATAAGCTACACTACTATGCTTAGTTAATCTTTAAAAATTTTTTTTGTAGAGACCCAGTCTTGCTATGTTACCCAGGCTGGTCTCAAACTACTGTCCTTAAGTGATCTTCCCGCCCTGGCTTCCCAAAATGCTGAGATTACAGGTGTCAGCTACCATGCCCAGCTCACTGTCAGCTTCTTAAGTGGTTCGCCTGATTCCACTTGTGGAATGCTTTGATCTCTTCCTGTGTAGGGTCCAGGGAAAGTGTAATGCCTGTATGAATCCTTCAGTGGCTCCCCATTGCCCAGCTCATAGGGCCCCTGCCTTTCTTTAAGCACTCCTTCTCTCCCCGTGTCTCTGCCCTCCTCTTCCCATAACCCGTGGCTGGCCCTCCTCATATCTGTCTGTTTCACATGAATATTCAGTCTCTGGTAATGGCCCCAGCACAGAGGCTGTGCAAATCAATATTTGTTTTGTGTAAAGAAATATTTGAATTTATTGCTAGGTGCTAGATCCTAGAGTAACTAAGATGAACTAAAGAAAGTCCCCACCAAACAGGAGCTATTAGTCAAGTCGGAGAAACAAATGTGTACACAGAGAATATTTACAATTCATTGTGATGGGGTGAACACGAGAGGAAGCCAAGGAAAGGCTTCTCAGGAAAGGAACACTCGAACTGAGTCGATGAACCTCCCCATAAATCTAAAACATCACATAAAAACAATTTCAGGAAATCAAATAGAAAAATATGCTAAAATATCAATATTAGTATTCCTGGCTTTTAGCTTGTGGAAGGCTTTTTTCTTCCCTATTATGATATTTCCAAATATTCTAACATGAACTATAAAAATACTTAGCTTTTTATGATTAAGAAAAGTTAAAAAAAACCTGGAGGAAATAGTTCTTACACACACACACACACACACATACACACACACAATAAAATAAAAAAAATGGAAACAAATGAAAATCCCTGTTGAGTAATGCAAACACAATCACACATTGATATTATAAAACAAGACACACTGGGATATCTCACTATGCATTTTCTCATGTGTTTCTGGAAGTCAGCTACAGGTACTGGAAATAAAGCTGCTTCTCGACATAAATTTTCCAAAAACAACAAAAAAATTGAAGAAAAAAAGAAGAAGGATGAGAGATGTTGAAATCTTTTTACTGAGTTTATGAGTTGAGTGGGTAGCAGGGAAAAGATGGGCTGGGAGGGAATGGGGAGGAAAGAAAATAGGATTTGTTGGTGCTGCTCCACTCGTAAAAGCCAGTGGATGTTTTTACAGGTACCAGCCAGTCCTTCCTGAAAATCCTCTCTAATGGCGACAGGCTGTGACATGGCAATAGGAAGATAAACGCTTTTCTGAAGAGTAATTTTAGTGCCGTGTGGAAAATGTGAAGGGGAAAAAAATTAAAGATGGAATGGAAAATCCATCCATGGGCCAACCCACACCGCAGAAGCGCTGGGGACCTTGTGTGTCCTAATTAGCCCCTACACCGGGAGCAGCAGCCCCCGCAGAGGCCTCTCCCTGGGCAAATGCCCTCGTCCTTTGTGCGGGCAGCCTGGGTGAAGAGCATTCATTTACTCCACATGCCCGGAGTGTGGCTATCATTTTGAGGGTGTAGAAGAATTGGAAAGTATAAAAAGCTAAGATCACCAAGCAGTGGCCTTTCTCCCTTATTCTACATAGAAGTCTATTTTTCCGTAATGGGTATTTAGATGTCAGTGAATGGAGCATTCCCAAGGCAGGCAGTGTTGCAGGAAAGCTGCTAGTAATCTCAAATCTCTCCAGCTCAGCTTCTTTATCTACCCTAGTCAACCCTTCCGCAATCACAATGAAGTTCACGCGGATCACACCAAGACTCATGCCTCTTCCTTTTGCTTTCTCTCCGCGCTGAGATGATCCTCATATAGCATGCTTTGAAGTTCAGAATTTTACCAGGCTCTATGGAAAGCTTTAGGGTTTCCAGTGCCCGAGCACGACCCAGCTGGCAGAAGCTACAAACAAGATGGCGTCATGAGATAAGCCCTACTAGTCTGTAGGGGGTTCATAGCTTTCTCCCGTCTTCTTTATTCATACAGCTTCTCTTCCAAGTCAGAGACTTCGAAATGATAGGAAATTCTGAAGATTTCCTGAGAGCTCTGTACTGAGGCATCTTTACATATCTAGGAAAAACATGGGCAACTGTAATTTCCTTCCTAGGACCAGCTCGCTAGACGATACAGTTCTGTTTTAACGAGGGCAGCTGATGGCTGAAAATAAGAATCGCATCCCGTGTTCTTGCCATTTTGTGTTTTGAGGTACCATTGACCCTTGAGCATCCTGAAGGTTAGGGGTGCTATGCATACTCCTGCATACTCCAAAATCTGTATATAATTTTTACCTTCCCAAAAACTTAATAACTTATAGCCTGCTATTGACTAGAAACCTTACCCATAAGATAAACCATTGATTAACACACATTTTGTATGTTCTATGTATTCTATACCATATTCTAGCAATAAAGTAAGCTAGAGAAAAGGAAATGTTATTAAGAAAATTATAAGGAAGAGAAAATGTATTTGTTATTCATTAAGTGGGAGTGGATCATCATAAAGGTCTTCATTCTACTTTTCTCTGTGTTTAGTGGCCTGGGGAGGAGGAGAGAGAGGAGAAGTTGGTCTCGGGGGTGGCAGGAGTGGAAGGAAATCCACGTGTAAGTGGAACCTTGTAGTTCAAGAGTCAACCGTATGTATTTTTTCCAGTAAGAGGGACTTTCTACTCCCACATAGGCAGTCACTGAGTTCTAATGGTTGACTTTTAAAACACAAAAACAGTAAGAGCTACAGGAATAACTTCACGTTTAATTTAAAACAGCAGACAATCCAAAAGGACTTAGCATAAAGGAAATGGTTCCTGGTCCAGCCTCAAGCCACCTGTTGTAACATGTCCAAAGTCCGTCTTTGGTCCTGATAGTCCAGGCAATAACTGGGAATGTTTACTTCTCTTGTCTCTAATCCTCAGCCTAAGAGTTTGTCTGTTTCTTAGTTTTAATTGTTGTCTTTTGAGGGGTTTCAATCAGGTCTGGTTAGACGTAGAATTAAGTTGGAACCTGGTTTGAAGGAGTTTATTTCTTTTGCTATAATTGAAAATGGTAGCCAGGACTAAGGGAGTGCTGACAGGATTGCTAATTTGACACCATTATGTTCAGGTTAACACTTAAGCTTGAGTTCAACAAACAGAAAGCGACAATTGCAAGGATGTAATTCTAAAGAGGATCATGATGTTAAATAATCTGGCTTATAAAATCATATCACTGCATTTTCCAGGTAATGTCTCTTCATGGCCACCTTCCCACATGGCTTTACCGCTGTGTTCACAGGACAGTGGGTATGTTTGATTCTACCTCCTGGGAGGACCTGCAAGAGAACCAAAAGACAGAGGCCCATAAAGACAGAGGTGTTCCTTCTCATTCCTTTGTTTGTTTGTTTGAGGCAGGGTCTCACTCTGTTGCCCAGACCAGAGTACACTGGTGCAATCACTGCTTACTGCAGCCTCAAACACCTGGGATCAAGCACTCCTCCCACTTCGGTCTCTCAAAGTAGCTGGGACCACAGGCATGCATCACGATGCCTGGCTTATTTTTAAATTTGTTGTGGAGATGAGAGTCTCACTATATTGCCCAGGCTGGTCTTGAACTCCTGGCCTCAAGTGCTTCTCTCACCTGGGCCTCCCAGCGTTGGGATGACAGGCATGAACCATGACACCATGTCCCCTCTCATTCTTATCTTGGGACATCTTCAGGGTTCCATTTTGCTTCTAAGATCCTTCCTCCTCTCCAATCCTGGGATGTCCACTTCTTGTGGGGAGGGACCAACTCCCACCCTGAACTCCAATCCTCAGTAGGGCTGGCATGAGGCTCTAACAGATCAAGCCCTATGACCACACAAAAGGCAGACACTCCCATCAGAGGACAGAGGAATTGTGTTGTCATATGACACTTTCCTATTTTCCAAAGTGTGGCATGCAGATTTTTAAACAGAAATCAGGAAATGGAGAAATTATATAGCTGTGTGTGTGTGACTGTATCTTACCCAGACATCAGTTTGCCCTTTACTTGTGGTAAAATGATGTACACGATATTGTTTTGAGGGGTCACTGAGATTTTCAGATTCCCTGAATCTGAAAATTCAGGGAGTTTTTTGAGAGTCTGAAATGGTTTCCTTGGTGAAACCATTCCTTAGCAGATTAGTTTCTTTATAAATTATGAAAACATGGCACCTAATGATGACCTCAACACAAATAAAATGACGAGACCCAGGCTGCCGCGGACCTCGGAGGTTCTAGGGAGGTCTGTTCTCATGACAGTATGCATTTGAGTTTGACCTAAAGATAACAAAAATGCACTTCAAAATATTAAGCTGCGGTTGCTTCACTGATCAAAAGGAGGAGGGAGTTGTTTTGAAGGTTTCGTTCTGGTTTATACCATGGTGGCATTGCTCATCCTCTCAGACCTGCTCCTTTGTATCCTTAGCCAACATATTCAGAAACTGAAAGGGTCTGTTGCCTGAAAAGAGAGCAACAAAGCCCTCCAAGCTGGAGTAAATCTGACACCAAAACAGATTGCAGCAATAATAAGGGAAAAAATTCATTAAGCCAGACATGTTTGAAATATAGGGACTCCCTGTGGAACTGCAATGAAGACAGATCAGACACAAAAGCATTCAGTGTCTCCATTGTAAAATCAAAGCTCCAGTTTATGGGGCGACTTTGAACATAGCTGAAGTAATAGGTTCATTATTCTGCCTAATCCCCACTTTTCACTGTGAAACAATGTTAAAATGTTAGGATTCTTTGGAGATATGAATGAACAAATACTGAGTTTCCATGAAAGTTTTAGAGACATGTTTTATTTTCCCCATTAAAAAATTCACCTATTTCTTTAATGTGGTTAATCTCAAATGTGTTCCCATAGAAGCAACTGATGATTAGACAGCAAAGTCAAACGGTTATTTTTAAGAATATGGGGCCGGGTGAGGTGGCTCACGCCTGTAATCCCAGCACTTTGGGAGGCCGAGGTGGGTGGATCACGAGATCAAGAGATCGAGACCATCCTGATCAACATGGTGAAACCCCGTCTCTACTAAAAATACAAAAAATAAGCTGGGCATGGTGGCGTGTGCCTGTAATCCCAGCTACTCAGGAGACTGAGGCAGGAGAATTGCCTGAACCCAGGAGGTGGAGGTTGCGGTGAGCCGAGCTGCGCCATTGCACTCCAGTCTGGGTAACAAGAGCGAAACTCCGTCTCAAAAAAAAAAAAAAGAATATGTGCTATGACCCAGAATTGGTGCGTAACTTTAGCTACAGATGTAGCATCTAAAAGTGGGAACCACCATAAAATCTGGCAGGAAGAAGGTGGTATTTGGGCTGAAAGGGGTCCAGAAATGAGTGTCATTAAATTTTCACTACACCGTAAAATAATGTGGTTTTGAAAGATTATTTAAAAATTTAAGGAAAATCTTAGTTTACACAAAAATTTGATAAGTAAATAATGTTTGTAACAGTTTGATGGGAATAGGGCAGGAAAAAACTTTGCCAAATTGGACTTTCCTTTAAAAGAATCTTTAGAATTAAAATATTACTACTAATGATGACATAATACGTTGGCAGAAGGAAGATACGTTGGAATGATCTTAAAATGAGCAGTTCAAGGTAATTCTTGGCGGTCTTATGATCGTGGACATGGGTTTATTAAAAATCATTCTTGCAAGTATTATAAGGAAAATCGTAACCTTAAATATCAGACATTCTAAATTTAAACATTTCTTTTTATAGGTTTCTGTAATAAATTGTTAATGTAGTCCTCCTTAAATAATTGATTATTAAAAATGGCCCTGGGTTATACAATAAGAATAAATGTAATATCACTTTAAATAGTCTTTGAAGGATTATTATTCAAGATATTTAGTTTTATCAACACAGAACCCTATAAAGACTTGCAGGGCAGACATATTTCCTTTTTGCAGATTAAAGAAGTGTAAGCTTTTGCCTTGCCTAACGCTGAGAACCGCTGGAGTGAGTAGCCAGCTCTTCTGTCCTCTGGATTAATGGTCACTGTGTTTTGGTGATTGAAGAAGATGCTTTTGCTTCTGGGTTGCTCTTGAGTGAGACCTAAAGCTTTAAAAATATTCTTGGCTTAGTTTCAGGTTAAAAAAATAAGGCATCATCAATCCTTGCCATTCCATAGTGAATGAATGCACTACACGTCTTCATTTAACTGTATTATTATTTTAAAGTACAACAATTTTTAAGAGACAGACAGGGTCTTGCTCTGTCGCTCAGGCTGTAGTGCAGTGGTGCAATCACAGCTCACTGCAGCCTCCACCTCCTGGGCTTAAGTGATTCTTGACCTTACCCTCCTGAGTAGCTAGGACTATAGGTGTACGCCACCATGCCTGGCTAATTTTTTTTTTTTTTTTTCTTTTCTGTAGATTCAGGACCTTGCTATGTTGCCCAGGCTGGTCTTGATTTTTTTTTTTTTTTTTTTTTTGAGACAGAGTTTCGCTATTGTTCCCCATACTGGAGTGCAATGGCACCATCTCGGCTCACCGCAACCTCCACCTCCTGGGTTCAAGCAATTCTCCTGCCTCAGCCTCCTGAGTAGCTGGGACTATAGGTGCGCACCACCATGCCCAGCTAATTTTTGTATTTTTATTAGAGACGGGGTGTCCCCTTGTTGACCAGGATGGTCTCGATCTCTTGACGTCATGATCCACCCGCCGTGAGCCACCACGCCCGGCCTGAATTTTTTATCTCAAGCAGTCCTCTTGCTGTGACCTCCCAAAGCTCTGAGATTATTGGAGTAAGCCACCATGTCTGGCCCTAATTTTTCATTTTAATATGTAAAATCTAGGTGCCGTTTTGTGTCCTATCTGTGGAATTTCCTGGTTCTTTTGGGGAACTGTTTTTCATTCAAAGAGGTTTTGTCTAATAAGCAATGGGATACAATGGGATATCTACAAGTATGAAGTTTGGGAAAAAAGTAAGGTCAGGACATTATTTTGGGAGTCCCCAGCATGGAATCAGTCATCTAGGGTGTGAAGATGGATGGAAAAGAAAAGCTGAGGTCTGAGAACTAGTAGTGTCAGTGTAGAGCAGTGATGTGCTGGTAAAGCTGTCATCTAGTGATGCAGAGTGTAGAGCAGGGCTTCCTTCAGGGCTGCACAGCTGTTTGAAATCACATAGCCTTGGAAGCCAAGGAAGTGTTCAGGAGAGGTGGATTGTTCAAGCCGTGCCAAGCACAGCGGATGCAACAAATAAGACAATACTGGCCGTTCATTTTGTCAGTAGGGAGGTCATGTTGATCTTGACAAGGCAGTTTCTGTGGACGAGTGATGATGAAAGTCTAAATGGAATTTTTTTTAAATTTGTATTTATTGAGACAGGGTCTCACTCTGTCACCCAGACTGGAGTGCAGTGGCGTGAATGCAGCTCGCTGCAGCCTCGACCTCCCGGGCTCAAGTGATCCTCTTGCCTGGGTCTTCCAAGTGCCAGGATTACAGGCGTGAACCACTGCGCCTAGCCTAAAAAATATCTTGAACAGGGTGCCAGCATTAAGAAATTGGGAGGTTTTGTATTAAATCATCTGGATTTCTAGCTTCTTTTGACATCATTGGGTTCATTCCCAAAGAACAGTAGTCGGCTGGGGCCCACGAGAGTCCTTCCCTCTGGGGTTTCTCAGTTTGACTCATTCCTCAGCTGGCCTCTCTGTTACCTGTGTGGTACACTCAGCCTCAGCTTTCGGATTGTTCCAGAACTTCCAGTGCTCTGCTCTTACATGTCATGGTCAGGCCTCTGTGCACGGTGTCAGAGGCCATCACTGCCCTGGTTTAAGGATCAAAAGCTCCATTATACATTTGTCCTTTGGTGCCCAACACCTCCTTGATTCTTGCAATAAGACAAAATTTGGAAACCTGGTTTCTGATTAGAGCTCAGCTTTATTTTGAAGTCTCTCACTTTTCTGAATTCTTCTCACTTTTCTGCGTGTCAACATCCTTATTTGTAGAATACATTATCTGGACAGACAAGCTGTGAAGTTGTGGACTGTCAGTGGTTATGGTGAATTTATTCTGAAACATGTCTGCGTGTTATGTGTCCCTTAGCTGAGGGGTACAGGGTCGGTGGGGAGGGTACTCTTTTTAGCAGGAACCTTGCCTGACATGGGAGATAATGGCCTATTTCCGTCCTGTCAAACCTGAAGCCTAGGGAATTTCTAAAATACTGGAACCCACTCCATTGGCTTATGGCTCCATGTAAGCTATAAAACATACACTCAACACCTGATACTTTTCATTATGATGAAAGGACTCTCAAGTGCAAGTGACAGAGAATGTTGATCTATGGTTAGGGGTGTAACACTGTGCTTGACTGTCTTCAGAATAGTTTACCCGGCTGTGGCTTTAACTTGACATCCAGACAACAAAGCTCCCTGATCACATTTAATTGGAAAATTTAATAACCCCCTTGTTGAGTATTTTTGCTGCCCCCACAGGTTAACCTTTAACAAATGAAGCGTTTGTCACCATACAGCCTCAAGAATGTCCTCTCTGTGATGAATGTGTCTAAATTTGTGTGGACATGAGGACTCTGAAGGATGGAAGAGTCCCCTTGTATGTGGAAAAGTTTCTAGGGAGCCAGCTCTAGTGGAATGGATGTTACCAAGATACTAGGAAAGACTTCCTGGGTCCACAGCCCCCTAATCACACTCATGCACACTAAATGACAACATCTAGAAGACACCCATTGCTCCAGGTACTTAAATACCAGGCACACATAACCAGCCCAATAATTTCCCCAAGATTTTTAAATAAATGGTCATCTATTTAAAAATGGAATGATGGGCTGGGTGTGGTAGCTCACACCTGTAATCTCAGCACTTTGGGGGGCCAAGGCAGGAGGATTGCTTGAGCCTCGGAGTTTGAGACCAGCTTGGGTAACATAGCAAGACCCCATCTCTATTAAAGATTAAAAAAATTAGCTAGGCATGGTGATGTGTGCCTGTAGTCCCCACTACATGGGAGGCTGTGGTGGGAGGATTGCCTGAGCCCAGGTGTTCAAGGCTGCAGTGAGCTATGATTGTGCCACTGCACTCCAGCCTGAGTGATGGAGTGGGCCCCTGTCTCAAAAAATAAAATAAAATAAAATTTGAACAATGGTTTGCTGTGGGTCATAGCAGCACAGGGGTTGCTGGGACATGTTTGTGATGATGTAAGGGGACAGTTGGTGTTCTATGGACAAGAAAAAAGAGTCAAAAAAAGTCCATATTTCATTTTGTAAATATCTCATAAGATTACGAAACAATGTTTATTTACTATTTAGCAGAAGATACTCTAGATGTACAAGCTTGAAGATAATTTGAAAAAACTGATAACACTGCAGGATCTTTCCCAAGAGCTGTTGCATCAATGTTTCCTGGGGTTTAACTGGATAGTATCACAACAAATCCTTCTATGTGATTTTGTCATACTGCTCCCTGTAGATCAGAGAAATTTTGATTTACAGTCATTTTTATTTATAATTATTAATGATGGCTTCATAATGAAGATCTTTTGAGGCAGTAAATGTGCAATGCACATTTCTATTCCTTTCAGATTATGCTGGATAAGTACACAGCTTGTTATGTTTAGTCTCTATTATTTAAGGTTTAATGTTGTAATTGTTTTTGTTCATTTGTTTTCAGGTAAGCCTCGAATTGTATGATTGACACACAATGACAGTAAGTACATATTACACACCACAGTGTATTTATATGATATGTGATATATTTTTAGTAAGTAAAAAAGTTTTCTAATATATATATACACATATACTACACATGTGTACTTAACACTTAATTATTCTAATGAAATTTTACATTCCTTATTGTGTACTATACCTTATGTGCTCAAAAGTGCCTTTTTGCATCCTTGGATCTGTTTGAAATCAAGATCTCTGCCTTGTAGATGTATTTTTAATTGGGAACAGATGAACCCCTGGCCACCCGGGTGAATTAGTTGGGACTGTGGTGTGTGCCCCTCGAGCACTCTGCACCCTGTTTCTTCTGCTTCCCTAGGGAGGTGATTGGTGATTCTTAGGGAGGGGCTAGGACAAAGGTCCTGTGGCCTGGTGAGGACAGGTTATAGTTTAAGCTAACACCCTGTCCTTATGTGCTAGGAGGTCACCAAGGAAGGAGGTGGCCTTGTCCCCGGGGAGTTTGCACTTGCATGCCTGTGGTTTGTCACGTACCCAAGGTGACTGGAGAGACTGGCTAGGTTCTGGAGCAGTCTCACCTTTTACATTTTAAGTTAATTATTACTTTTTGAAAGGAAGTTTCCCTTTGTTGTGCAGGCTAGCCTCAAACTCCTGGGCTCAAATTATCCTCTCATCTAGAGTGATCCTCAGGCTGAGATGACAGTAGCTAGGTTGACAGGCATGAGCCACTGCATTAGTCCATTTTCATACAGCTATGGAGAAACACCTAAGACTGGGCAATTTACAAAGAAAAGGAGGTTTAATGGACTCACAGTTCCATGTGGCTGGGGAGGCCTCACAATCATGGTGGAAGGTGAAAGAGGAGTAGAGTCATGTCTCACATAGCGGCAGGCAGGAGAGCGTGTGCAGAGGAACTGCCCTTTATAAAAACCATCAGATCCCATGAGACTTATTCACTACCACAAGAACAGCATGAGAAAAACCCACCCCCGTGATTCCATTACTTCCCACCAGCTGCCTTCCACGACCTATGGGGATTATGGGAAGATAATTCAAGACGAGATTTGGGTGGGGACACAGCCAAACCGTATCAGCCACTGTGCCCAGCCAAGCCTACAGCACCCAGTCTTCCCAGGTGGTCTCCCATCCAAATACTAACCCAGCCCAAACCTGCTTAGTTTCTGCTTTTGGACGAGAAGAGGTGCATTATCTTCAAGTTGTAGTATATGCACCATCAATTCTAGCTTCTACACAATGTGCAGGGACATTGAATAGATCTTGTCCAAATCCCAATTTTTCTCTGTCAAGCATTGCCACATCCCACAGTAGGAATGGGTTAGAAAACATGGTAATGTCACAGTTCAACCACCCCAGAGTGATAGAAAAATGAGATGTATGGAGATAAATACTACTACAAAAGCTCTCGTGTTTCCTAAGCGCTCAGCATTCTATAGCAGATGGAAATAAAATGGGCATCTATTCTGGACTCCAATGTTACCTTGCTCAGGACTTTGTGACTGTCAAGGCGTGACTACATGTATGTCCAGTTAACAGCCAAAATAAGAGCAAGGGGGCTTCTTCCAATTTCCCCTTCCTCTACTCTAAGGATGTGTGTCTCGGGGTAAAAGATTGCCTGCTGAACTCCACATGCCTTTGAACACCAACATCCCCCCAACTTTGCACTTGCTGTTTCAGGTCACTTAAGCTGCTATTAATGTTCGTTCTCATCTATTCTCCTCCCTTTTTGATATTAAAAAAAAATCTTTCATTCCCTTGTTTAAGGCCAGATGCCATGAATGAAGATGGCTGGTTAACAGTGAATATGTGGCCAGGTGTGGTGGCTCACACCTGTAATCCCAGCACTTTGGGAGGCCTAAGTAGGAGAATCGCCTGAGGTCAGGAGTTTGAGACCAGTCTGGCCAACATGGTGAAACCCTGTTTCTACTAAAAATACAAAAATTAGCTGGACATGATGGTGGGTGTCTATAGTCCCAGCTACTGGGGAGGCTGAAGCAGGAGAATCACTTGAACCTGGGAGGTGGAAGTTGCAGTGAGCAAAGATTGCACTGCTGCACTGCAGCCTGGGCAACAGAATGAGATTCTGTCAAAAAAAAAAAAAAAAAACCAAAAAACAAAAAAACACCAAATAAAACCCAGTGAATATGCATGAAGGATAAGCTTTACTATCTTGTAAATAAAAGGAAATGTGTTCTGAAGGCATCAGGTGACATCTTTGAATCTCTGGGACACTGTCACAGACCTGTGGAGAGTTTAAGCCCAGACAGAATTGTCTGAGATTATTAAATGAAGCAGTCCCACATTCACGGTGACTCAGACTGTTAGCACTTCCTTTCTTCTGGGATCCAGCCTGTTGTGGCCTCTTTAGCATCAGTGGTGGCTGTGCAGAACATTGCCAAGTCCTTAGCAACCTATTGCTAAGGGAGCCCCAGGTTTGCAAATACAACTGCACCCGGCTCCTTCCAAGAAATTCCCAGCTACCCTGCTGTTTATTAAACAGCTCAGTAAAGAAAGCACAAGGGTCAAAACAGCCATCCTGGATGAGCAGAAGGCATTCACGAGTTGCCGGAGTGATTTTGTCCCAGTGTTTGGCCTGGAGGTGGCTGAAAGAGGAATAATGAAACAGAACGGGCGGTCCAAAGGAACATGAAACACCGATGACACAGTGGGTATTTCTTTGTAGTTAGGCACTCTCTTTGCCACCGTGAACACGTGACTTGAACTTACTCAACAGTTTAAAGTCAGGGATTCCAGAGACTTAGCTTCCGAATACCCACTGTTCAGGGACAATGCTGACATTTACAAGGCTGATGTGGAAGATCACATGTGTGAATGGAAATGCTTTATCCTTGTGGATTTATCCTCTAATGATGCCTGCTGTAAAATAGTATCCTGAAGCAATGGAGATATTGAAATAAACAAAAAGTTATGAATAATTTTATACACACACACACATCCAAAAGCAGCTGCATTTTTACAGATTAGCTATTTAACTGGTCAAGGGCAGTTAGACTTAATTAAGGTGAACCTAGCCACTAGAGTTAATAAATTCTCCCATGGGAGCCGTGAATCGAGAGGGTGAAAGGAAGTTGTCTATTTAATAGCTAATTAAATGACTGGTGTTTTCCTACAGTATCATTTTCTGGGGTTTGCAAGCTAACAAGGAAGCATCACTTCGATTTTTTTTTTTTTTTTTTTTTTAAGATGGAGTCTCACTGTGTCGCCCAGGCTGGAGTTCAGTGGCATGATCTCAGCTCACTGCAACCTTAGCCTCCCTGGTTCAAGTGATTCTCCTGCTTCAGCCTTCTGAGTAGCTGGGATTACAGGTGCATTGCACCACACGTGGCTAATTTTTGTACTTTCAATAGGGATGGGGTTTCACCATGTTGGTCAGGCCGGTCTGGAACTCCTGACCTTGTGATCTGCCCGCCTCAGCCTCCCAAAGTACTGGGATTACAGCCATGAGCCACCACACTTGGCTCAATTTCTTTTTTAATCAAGAGATTGAAGACAATTTTTGCTTTGTAAAGCAATAAAAAGAATTCATATAGACTTTATGGAAGATTTGTTTGTTTTTTAAGAAAACCTTAACTATTATAAGTATTTCCCTAGTTGCCGGTAACCTAAAAAGTCAAGACATTTGCTGTTGGATTAACAATGCTTTGACTGACTCACATATTGATTTTGAGTTATTATTTCAGCTAAGATGAAAGAAAGTTTCACAAAGAAGGCAGTGAAAACCCAGGTCCCCTGGCCCCCAGGGTGGTTTTGTGGTAATACATTAAGAGGTTAGGGAGCTTTAATCGGTGACTTTGGCATCTTCACTCAATATATGAAAGAATTACGAAGGTTCCTTAGGTACCAGACTTCCCCAAGGAGGGAGCTTATAACTCAAAAACTTAAGGATTTAAGTGCATTGACTAAAATTCAGTTGTGAGAGAACAAGGGAGAATTCTTGTTTGAGAATTCTCCACATAATCATTTGACAACCTGTATAAGACTTTCTTATAATACTTTACTGAAGTAAATTTAATTATAGTGAAGTGAAAAAATCTAAGGTAAAAAATGTGATGACTTTTATATGCATGCTTACAGCCACATGACTACCACACAGTTCCATGTTCCTCAGGTGAGTGAGATTCTAGCCTTTAAGAGGTTTTTGTTTTGCTTTGCTTTTCTTTTTTACTTTTTCTTTCTTTCTTTTAAACAGCCTGGCACTTAAAGTGAGCCAAGTATTTCACCAGGAATACTCAGGTATAGAAATAGTTATTGGGGCTGGGTGTGGTGGCTCATGCCTGTAATCCCAGCAAGTTGGGAGGCTGGGCAGGTGGATCATCTTAGGTCAGGAGTTTGAGACCAGCCTGGCCAACATGGTGAAACCCCGTCTTTACTAAAAATGCAAAATTAGCCAAGTGTGGTGGTGCATAACTGTAATCCCAGCTACTTGGGGAGTTGAGGCAGCAGAATTGCTGAAAGCTGGGAGGCAGAGGTGGCAGTGAGTGGAGATCACGCCATTGCACTCCAGCCTGGGCAATAAGAATGAAACTCTGTCTTTAAAAGGAGGAGGAGGAAGAAGTAATAATGGTTAATTGGACTTGATTTTGGTACCTTCTTGAAAGATTTTGAAGGGTAATTTTGAGCATATGAAATTTTTGCAATAAGAAATTATTTACTCCTTCCTAATATAGGATTCCTCTCTAGTCTCAGAACAAAGGAAGTTCTTTGAATAGACTATTTCAGCCTTAGGGAAACACACACTTTAGTACTTCATTTTTATAGTGGGTGGGTAAAATCTTCATTATGGATATTCATCAATTATCTTAATTTAAAATCATAAATTAAAAATCCCTAATTTAAAAGTAAGGGTTTAATGTTTCCATTGTGGAAGGCTTTGGGATCTTGGTGTTTGAGTTAGTTTCCCGACCCAAAGGCTAAGACAGTGGAAGCAGCTTTTTTTTTTGAGACGGAGTCTCACTGTGTCGCCAGGCTGGAGTGCAGTGGCGCATTCTTGGTTCACTGCAACCGCCACCTCCTGGGTTCAAGCAATTCTTTCCCTAGTCTCCAGCATTTTTTAAAAAACAGAATTACAGGAGATAATATATGCAGTGCCTGGCACACAGCAGGGGGAAAAGCAAATGTAAGCTCTTTTCTCCTCCCTCGCCATCCTTCTCCTTGATCCCACTTGTAAACGTCACAGCTGAATACAGGTAGCTGCGAATAGGTCAAGAGATGTCAGATGGTGGAGAATGGTGACTCTTGAGTTAAGGCAGAGGCCAGGGTGAGGTGTCGGTGGAGAACACAGGTAGGTTCAGGGTCTAGCAGGTGAGTTGGATTGGTGTCCTGAAGCATAAGCCTTGTTGGCAAACACAGGCAAGAGAAGGTCCAAGCGATGAGAGTTGATGTTAAGGACCAATGGATGTTGGGAAACAGTTGAGCATTGGAGATTAGTTAAGCACACTCATTCCATTCAATTCAACAAACATTTATGCAGTCTGTCCTATGAGCAACTAAATGCACTAAGATTTCTGAGTTAAACACAGTCTAGCATGTGGCAAGTATAACTGATGGCTGACCTTGGGCAAGGACAATCAATCTCTGCTCTGGCTTGAGTATCACAATGAGCACTGTGTTCGGGGAGGGTACAGAATGGGGGGGACATTTCTGCACATGCTGATGGTTGCAGCCAAAGACAGGGCTTCTGGGAGACCTGTGTTGTAAATGTTCCATCTGACTGGGCTGTTCCCATTTGCATCTGTCTCCCTCTGGTGCTAGATTTTTTTGTTTGTTTGTTTTTGTTTTTATGTGTTTCTAAAACAGCATTCTGTCAATTTCATCTGAGGTCTTCAACTAGAGTTTGGGTTGGAAGGGCCATGCTGTGTAGAGTTTGGAGCACATGGGGCCTGCCAGCCCTGTTAAGTTCTATTCTTTTGACTTGTGTGTCTCCCCTTGCCCCAGCCCTGTTCCCTACCTGTGAGGCAGCCATTGACTTCCATACATTATGAAATATTATGCACATAAGAGAAAAGAGCTTCATTTTATTTTCCGTGTTTTCCATTCTTTGTCAACGATGAACCATGTTAGAAAAAGTAGAGCTGAAATCATCTCGTCAGGAATTGGCACTGGGTTTCCGGGAAACAGCCTTAACCACCTCTTTCATTTAGTGTGTTTGTCTAGGAACTGAGAAAAGCTTGAGTGTTGGTTTATTTTCTGTGTCCAACTAAGAGTAATTTCATAAATACTAGAAATCTTGCAGGGAAAAAAAACTATTTTCATAAAGTGATTAATGCAGTAGGCAAGAGAAATTTGAATGTGGAGACTAGAATTGGATTCCTTGATCTTTTTTTTGCTGCAGCTTTTTTTTTTTTCATTTGGAAGCAATCCCCAAAGTTTGGAAATCTGTTTAGGTTATGAAATTCAGTATTCAGATGAATGTCACTTCTTCATTAAACAAGACAAAATACAATTTTGTGCCTTCTGAACTGAAGAGTGGTGTTCCCCATCTCTTTTTTTTTTGAGACAGAGCAATTCTCCTGCCTCAGCCTCCTGAGTAGCTGGGATTACAGGCACACGCCACCATGCCCATCTCTATGAAGTAGGGGATGAGGGTGGAATCTCCAGCCTATGAATATAGGATCTGACTGCACATACCCCTGTATGCTGAGGGGACTCCCAGTAATGAGGCTGATTTTTTTTTTTTTTTTTTTTGAGTTAGAGTTTCATTCTGTTGCCCAGGCTGGAGTGCAGTGGCTGATTTCGGCTCACTGCAACCTCTGTCTCCCAGGTTCAAGTAATTCTCCTGCCTCAGCCTACCGAGTAGCTGGATTACAGGCACCCAACACCACCCCCAACTAATTTTTTGTGTGTTTTTAGTAGAGACGGAGTTCCCTGCGTTGGCCAGGATGGTCTCAAACCCCTGACCTCAGGTGATCCGCCTGCCTTGGCCTCCCGAAGTGCTGGGATTCAGGCGTCAGTCACCGCGCTCAGCCTGATATTTTTTTTTTATGACAAGAAACAATTCTCAAAATGTGATTTAGGAACCAATTAGCTAAATTTAAGATCATGAAAATGAACCAGAAACAGATGCCTCTGATAAACGACTAGTTATTGGGAGACGGACCCCTCAGGTCCCATGCGGCCTTCAGTCAGCGCCATTGAGAGAATCTCTAGGAAGCCTGAGAGTGAGCGAGGCCTGGGCCATTGGAGACTGCTCCTGGCCCTGGCCTTCGTCCGCTTTGGGAGAGACCATCCTGTCCTGGAAACACGCTCCGTGGTGACGCCACGGCGCAGGGTTGGCCTTCTGGAGTCTGTGTCTCTGGAAGCCGCGTCCACATCCTGCTTCCTCGTCCACACTGAGTGAGGCCGGCAGAGGGTTTCCAGAGGCACTTCCGTTTCAGCTTGTTTCTATTTTAATGCCTGGAGACAATTAAAGACCAATGTCTGGTGCCAGCCTTTTTTTTTTTTTCTTTCCACAGTTCACGCTATTCTTAGAAACAGTTGAGCCAGTGGCAGTTGAGCCAGTGGTGTCTGAAGGCTCTGGAATCTTTTCCTTCGTGTGGCAGCAACTTATTTTTCCTGCGGAGGCTCAGTGGTGCTTTTCTTGGGCTCAAAATTGCGGCTTGGATGGCTCATTCCCTGGGAGTGCACACACAGCCCTTTGGAAAGGCAGCAGCAGGACAAGGATCAGTGGCAGGCAAAGAGGCGAAAAAGCAGGACCTGGGTTTCATAGGCAACTGCTTTATTTACAGTTCCAAAAACGGTGCTTGTTCAACTATCCCGAACTTTTGTAGAAGTTCAAACTTGGGAACTGTAGAGATGAAAATGAGAGCCATGTTTTAAAAATTACTTTTAACTGTCTATGAAGCAAGTCTACGTTTTGGCAAAATGGGCTGCTTTTAATCTGGTCATATGGGATTTAAAAAAATTTTAATTCAGCTGGATTTTGCAAAGCCCTTGCACTGTATGACATGAGGTTATTTAAGGTATAGCTTTGTCTTCAAAGAGAAGAAATAAGACACATGCATGGATATCTAGAGTAAAAGTAGGGAATGTTATTACCCAAAAGCATATATTAGAAAGTTCACTTGATGTGATGTTGAACTGGGAACATTCCAGAAGGAGTCTGTGAAGCAGTGTTTGCTTTTGTATGTTTGAAATGCTCCATAATAAAAATGAAAAACTGTAAGAGCAAAAGAAATAATGCAGATTATGAAGTAATTAAAATGAAGCAGAAATACAACCCGTAAGATGCAGCCTAAATAAATGATACTTTAAATCAAGCTTGTCCAACCCATGTCTTGCAGCCCAGGACAGCTTTGAATGAGGTCCAACACAAATTCATAAACTTTCTTAAAACATTATGACTTTTTTTTTTTAGCTCATCAGCTATCATTAGTGTTTGTTATTTTACATGTGGCCCAAGACGATTTTTCTTCTTCCGCTGTGGCCCAGGGAAGCCAAAAGACTGGACACCTCTGCTTTAAATAAACATTTACAGCCTCAGTCACGTGTATTAGGACATGAAAAAGACTGAAAAATTCACCAGTTATGTGCTTGACACAGTACAACAGAAAAACAACAGCAAAGCAAGCAAAAGGAAGGCAGAAGAAGGAAGGAAACTATAAAGATAAGGAGAGCAATTAATGAGCTAGAAAACAAAGTAATAATGCAGAAAATCAACCCCACTAAAAGCCAGTTCCTTGGAAAGTGATAAAGCCATCTCTGGCAAGAATGACCAAGGACGAGAGGAGAAAAAACATGAAAAAGAAACGGAACGTAACTACCGACGAAGATTTTAAAACCTGTAAGAGAATACTATGGACAAGTTCCCGACAATACATTTGGAAACAGAGAAACCAGACAATATCCTAGAAAAATATTAATTACAAAAACGGATGAAAGAAAAAGCTAGAATATACCTATAATCAACAAAAGAAGTGAATCAAGTTAATAATCTACAGGCTTCCTTCCCCAGATGCCTCCCCCTCCAAAAACAGGCCAGACAGCCAAGTTTACAAAATCTTCAAAGAACAGATAAGCACTACTTTGTATAAACTTTTTCAAAGAACAGAAAAACGACAACTTCCCACATCATTTTGGATGCATAGCCTTGATAATAAAACTGAACAAGAAAAGTGAGGCAAAATTATAGGTCATTGTTAATTATGAATGTGAGTGTAATGATCTCAAATAAAATATTAGTAAACCAAATCTATCAAAATATTTAATACATTTTTTATTAGTTAGTGTTTATCCTAATGTTGCAGGATGCTTTACATTAGGAAATCTTTTTAATGTAATTCACCACATCTGTAATTTAAAGATATTCAAATGTTACTACATATTGCTTACCATTCCATGTCTCTAAAATACAAAAATATAGTCAGTTGCTGTCTATCTCTGGTGACAGATAGTGAATGATAAAATGGCAACGCTTTAGCTGACACTAAAATATTTCCTTTCTCAAAAAATAAAAAGGGCACTAAAAGAAAGATTGTGTTAAGGATAGCACTTCTTAGATCCAGTGGATAAATTATCACTGTTTTTCTTATTTTTTATGAATTGCTGGTGTATTACACAACTAAACATGTTTAAGAGAAAAAGGCAAAATCTGAAACTTAGATGATATCCAGCACTGTTCTATTGAGATATTTCATTTATGCACTAAATGAGTTATTTTTACTAAAAATATAAAAATTCACGAGGTCAAGAGATCGAGACCATCCTGGTCAACATGGTGAAAACCCGTCTCTACTAAAAATACAAAAAAATTAGCTGGGCATGGTGGCGTGTGCCTGTAATCCCAGCTTCTCAGGAGACTGAGGCAGGAGAATTGCCTGAACCCAGGGGGCAGAGGTTGCGGTGAGCCGAGATCGTGCCATTGCACTCCAGCCTGGGTAACAAGAGTGAAACTCCGTCTCAAAAAAATAAAATACAAATACAAATACAAAAATTAGCTGGATGGTGGCACATGCCTGTAATCCCAGCTACTTGGGACGCAGAGGCAGGAGAATCGCCTGAACTTAAGAGGCAGAGGTTGCAGTGAGCTGAGATCGTGCTGCTGTGATAGACTATCTGATATGATAGATTATCTTCTCGATTTAAAACTTTTTCTTAACTAGTCTTCTGCCCCACGGTTATTGATGAATCTCCATCCAGCGTTTGTCAAAACTAAAATTGATTCACTGGCACCTTTCTGTCTGTCTCCTGCAACTCCCTCCTCACCCCCAACCAAGAACATTACCAGCCAAAGTTCTGCAATCCACAGGTTTGTTGGTAATGTGTATCCAGGGTATTTTTCTGCTCCCTCTCGCTAGTGTGGCCTCAGATGCTGGGTCCACCTTCATACTGACTTTCTTAGGACTTAGGAGGGAGAAATCATTCCCAACTTTGGGTCTAATGATGTTACCTTTGCTCAGTGACTCTAAAACAGAAAATAATCTTTTAGCCAAGGTCAGAGGTCAGCTACCCATGGGGACAGGAGCGCGGCAGAAGGGACACGATAATTGGATAAATCTGTTGAATTTTCATATTCCCAGTTTCTTTGCTGTCTGTTTAAGCAACATCTGCTCTCTGTTCCTCAGCCTATTCACAATGGGTTGCCCCTGCCATCCCCAAGTCTCTCTGCATTTAATATTTCAGCACACACTTGTTCAGTGTACCAAGGTCCAGAGATGAGGGCTGGCACTGAAAATGCCACGGAGAGCAAGACCTATGCCTAGCCCTGGAGAAGATGCCCCCTTATGGGTGAAACCGGCACACACTGGAGGTAGAAACTATCTCAGCTACTGCTGACTTTATTCTTAAGACATTTCTGGGTTATGTTCTTTTTACGTCTTAGTTCAATTCCAGCTTTCTTGTGAAGATTTCTCAGATTTGCATCTTCTGAGTTCAAACATACATATCCATGTTGTTACCAGGTGTTAGACCTGGCACTGAGTACCCCCCTGCATTGTTTGGGGAAAACCACTGACACAGGCAATGAAACCCGGGTCCGGTCCCTGATCCGTCTTCTCAGCTATGTGACTTTCCTTCAACTCTCAAATCCTCTGTCCTTTCCTTTGTCAAAGGAAGGACGATAATCCCCACATCTCACAGAGCTGTCGAGTGTACAGTGAGATATGTATAAGGGGATCCGCCTGGGGTCCGCCTTACCTGTAGTCACTCATTAGAGTTTCTGCCTTGTTTCTTCCTATCTTTATTTCTTCTTCAGCTATCAAGGAGTTAGTCTATCAACGCGAATTTCTCATCTGCCTCTCAGATGCTGAGATTCTGATACATTGTTCTTTGATTATTAGAAAACTAGTTATTGCCTGTATGTTTTATTTTCTGAGCATGATTGTCAGTTTCTTGAGAGCTGTTATAATTTTGGCATCCACGCTGAGCTCCAGGCAGTGAGGTCTCTTTGTGTATATCACTCATCTACGCATCATTTCTATGTCTGCTTGTCCTGTTTTCCATTACAAAACACAGACTCCTTGAGTGTATAAATTATAAAACTTCCCTACAAAAGGGAGTTTCAGAAACATTTAGAGTGGTCGAGAATGACAAGCCATCTTTCACCATAGACCAGCTTCCCTTAAACACTATTTCTAGAATTACTTATATTCAGAATAATTAACCTTCCATGGAAGCTCTCAGCGAGAATGCAGCGTTCCTCAGATACCCTATTCTGATAATAGCATGATTCCAAGTTGTCGTCATTTTATTCGTTTGATTGATCCTTGGAGCGTGTACCCATGAACTGTTTATGGCAAGTAATTGAATTTCAAATCTTATCTCTCTCTTATAATCTGATATGCGTTCCTACTGTGCTTTGGCTCCAAATATAATCCAAATCACATTTCTGAAATCCAAATTTTACCTCCAGGGATCCTTCTGCTCTTGTTAATGAGCAGTTGGTGTACACTGAACTCTTCGGAAAGAGTTTAGTCAAACAGTCCTCAACGCTTCTACTCTCTGAAAACTCATTATTAGTACATGCTAATACAAAACCAACAGCAAGTCCTTTGTCATTAGAAATACTCCCCCAGGTCTAAGGAGTTTGATATTTAGAAAATGACACTCACTCTGTCATTCTTCAGAGAACTTACTTCTATTAGTAAACATATATATATTCAGTTATTATTTTCCCAGATAGCAAATATGACTAAGGTATTACAGCATTTCCTTGTTGGTGCTCAGTCAAAGTACCACCTCTTTAAGTGGGATCTTTCCTCCAACTTAACAATTTAGTTAATAAGTGTTTAGTTTGAACCTCTTCTAACACTTAACACCTTGACTCAAGTAGGCCCTTGGTTCCTGGTCGTCTCAAGGACCTGACTAAAGACTAAAAAATCTAAGTTTAGGAATATTATTACTATAGCACGAAATCAGCCTCTCTCTCTCCTTTTTTTTTTTTTTTTTTTTGAAGCAGTCTCTCTCTGTAGCCCAAGCTGGAGTGCAGTGGCACAATCTTGGCTCACTGTAGCCTTGGTCTCTTGGGCTCAAGCCATCCTCTTGACTCAGCCTCCCGAGGAGCAGGGACTATGGGCACGTGTCACCACATTTGGCTAATTTTTGTATTTTTGCTTTGTAGAGTCAAAGTCTCACTATGTATCCAGGGCTGGTCTCGAACTTCTGGGCTCAAGCAATCCTCCCACCTTGGCCTCCCAGAGTGCTGGGATTATAGGTGTGAGCACTGCGCCCAGCCAAAGTTAGTCTTGAGCCAGTTAGGAAGAGTGCTGCCTGCCACATGAGTTTTAAAAAAAAATAAAAAACCTAAAAGTTTGGCTGGGCACTGTGGCTTATGCCTATAATTGCAGCACTTTGGGAGGCCAAGGCAGGCAGGTCACCTGAGACTGAGAATTCGAGACCAGCCTGGTCAAGATGGTGAAACCCTGTCTCTGCTAAAAAAAAAAAAAAAAAAAAAAAAAAAATTAGCCTGTAATCCCACCTGCTCAGGTGGCTGAGATAGGAGAATCACTTGAAGCTGGGAGGCAGAGGTTGCAGTGAACTGATCCCACCACTGCACTCCAGCCTGGATGACAGAGCAAGACTCTGTCTCAAAACAACAAAAACAAAAAACCCTACAAGTTTGTCTTATCAGTAATGAAAGTGTATATTACATCTCTAAATCGACTTTAAATCACTTGGCTAGTGTCAAGGACTAACTGAATTCTCTGGCTTCTAATGGCCATACTTGATAGCTTGAAAAAATTGTGGTTCTTCTGTATATGGTGTGGGTGTGTGTATCAACATGTTAAAATAAACGACCTTGTTATATAACAGCTTCTGGATTTGTTTGAGATATTAAGATTAATTTACGCACGTCAATGAAGCATGCTGAACTCCAGGTTCGTTAAAACAGAAATGAGGCCTATTTCTAAGAGAAAAAAGGAAAAATCCTGATGCATCCCTGTCTCCCAACCCTCCCTGTTCTTACGACTTGAATATTTCTTCCCCAGGACGTAGGGGACTTGACACTTGAGGCGTCTGTTCCCTTTGAGCCATGAATTGTCTGTCCCCAGCAAACATTTCAAATCCTTTGTTTGGATCCCTTCTCTAAAACAAAACCAAAACTAAAAAGCCCCCAGCAGCTTAGCATGGTGGCACATGCCTGGAGTTCCAGCTACTTGGGAGGCTGGGGTGGGAGGCTGGCTGGAACCCAGGAGTTCGAGGCTGCAGTGAGGGGTGATTATACCACTGCACTCTAGCCTGGGTGACAGAGTAAGACCTCGACTCCAACTCAAATAAAAAAAGAAAACAAAAATGTTTAGGGATGAGTTAGGTTGCAGAAATTCATTTGAGCATTCAAGATAGGCATCAAAGTGGCCCTACCCTTTGACTGGGGTTCTGCCTCCTTTGTGATTTCTTGGCTGTGTGCTTCTCCGCTCACAGCCTCTAGTTCTGATAGAGAATGGGGGGAGGGGTCACTCCTCTAGGGACTGTTAAATCAGAAGTGGGAACTGATCACCCATTTGCTCATTCTCAGCAAGTTTCTGGATTGGGCGTGTGATCAGTGTTGGCATGCTCTCCTAAGCAGTCCTGAGTTAAGTCTAACCTTAGAAGCAGTAGTAGCAATAATAATAATGGCTAGCATTAACTGAGCATTTATTTTGTGTAAAGGATAGTATGTGCATATCATATGGTCATGTAATTTCTTATTCTAATTAAAAAAATTCTTTCGTTTGATATGGAGTCTTGCTCTGTTGCCCAGGCTGGAGTGTAGTAGTGCCATCTCGACTCACAGCAACCTCTGCCTCCCGGGTTCAAGCAATTCTCCTGACTCAGCCTCCCAAGTAGCTGGGATTACAGATGCTCTTCATCACGCCTGGCTGATTTTTGTATTTTTAGTAGAGATGGGGCTTCACCATGTTGGCTAGGCTGGTCTCGAACTCCTGACCTTGTGATCTGCCTGCCTGGGCCTCCCAAAGTACTGGGATTACAGGTGTGAGCCACCATGCCCGTCCTCTTTTTTTCTCATTTTTAATTTTTAACTTTGTGGGTACCTAGTAAGTGTATTGGCCATTTAACTCTTATGACCACTCTGTGAGTTAGGAACTAATTTTTTTTCCCGTTTTATTGATGAGGAAAGTGAGGCTCAAAGAGCATAAGTCATTTGTCTGAGTTACTAAGCAATGAAAACGAAATTTGAAAAAGCAAGTCTTATATCAAAGTTCTGGATCTCAATCATTTTATCATATGTAATGCACAGTGATCCTAACTGAAAAAAATGTTCATGCAATAGAAATGCAGGTGACATCCCTTAACTCCCCTATCTTCTATCAGTCATCTCCCCAGATTCTTATGAGATTCCCAGATCTTTGTTTTTACGCATTTGTGGTATGTGTATATATAACATGATTTCCTTCTGTGGGATTTAAAAAATATAAACCACATCACATCGTATGTTGTAATCTGTAACTAACATTTTAAGAAAAGTATAACAACATATTTTAGACTTCTTTGCAGTTCAATACAAACATTACGCTTTATTCTTGCAATGGTTGCATGGTGTCCTGTTATGGATGTACTGTATAATAGTCAATCATCTCTCTAGCGTCCGATGATTAGATTTTTCATAATACAAAGAGTACTGCGATCATCTGTGGGCAGGCTCCTGTGCACGTTTCTCTTATTTCTAAGAGGATAAAATCATGCTAATTATCTGTAGGGCAATTCCTAAAACACCAACTGACATCTGTTTCAACCTGTTCTCAGAGAAACACAATTAGAACTTTAGAAAATTGCCTATACAGGTGGGGACACAGAGCCAAACCAATGTTTGATTTATTAAAAACATTCTTGCCCCTTAATGTCCTGGGGTTCATTGGAGGATACAGCACAGGTGGTCCAATTTGAGGTCACATCAGCCCAATGAGGGCAAGTCCCTCTTCCTTGGTAAAATGCTTACTGGTTTCTTTTGCTTTGAGGAGAAAAATGACCTGGGAAGATATTCCTTTAATAGTCCAGTTTTAGTCACCCCTTGGCCAACGACCTTCCTCTTATGTGAACCATTTTAGCTAGAGAGAAAAACCCCATTGCCTCTTGTGGATGTATATGTACACACACATACACATACACACACATGCAGAGTGAGACTATATATATATATATATATATATATATATATATATATATATATACACACACACACACACCCACACATATGTGTATATATATATATTTATATACATATAAAAAGAGAGACGTACATATCTAGATATATACTAGATACATATGATCACAGAGTGAGACCCTATCTCTCTCTCTCTCTATATAGATCACACTGCTATATATTTATAGATAAATAGATAGATAGATCTATATCTACCTGAGGGCTGAGAGTCAGGGGGTGGTTAGGGAGGCCTGGAGGGGGGCAGGATCCCAAAGCCCCCAGCAGCCAGACTCAGACCCTCACCAGCCACACACACACACACACACACACACACACACACACACACACACATATAGAGAGAGAGAGAGAGAGAAAGAGAGCAATGGTGTAATCATGGCTTACTACAGCCTTGACTTTCAGACTTAAGCAGTCTTCCCACCTTAGCCTCCCAGGTAGCTGGGCCTTCAGGTGCCACCATACCCAGCTAATGATTTTTATTTTTATAGATGGGGTCTCTCTGCATTGTCCTGGCTGGTCTCAAACTCGTGACCTCAAGTGATCTGCTGCCTTGGCTTCCCTTGGTGCTGGGATTAGAGATGTGAGTCACCATGCCTGGCCTTCTTGTAGATATTTTACATTATGCAAAGGAACTGGTTTTAATATTCCCCATCTGATTTGTGAATAGCTCAGCAGCAGTGTCAGTGGTTTCTCTACCTGTGGTTTCACTGAAATATGAATTTAGGTCTTTGGCTTCCTTTGGATTCACATTTCCATGGAAAATCACGGGTTTCAGCTCCATAGCTTCACACCAAAAATTCTTCAAATTTTCAACTTTTGTTAATTTTTCTCTCCATTCAATGAACAATTTCCCCCCAGCTGGACCCCTTACTAAAGTAGTTTTCTAAAACACTTTTCTTACATCACTAGAATAAGCTAGACTTCTTTATATGGTAGATCTGAGTTAACTGCAGAGGTTTACATC
Organism: Callithrix jacchus; assembly: GCF_049354715.1. Classification (NCBI taxonomy): domain Eukaryota; kingdom Metazoa; phylum Chordata; class Mammalia; order Primates; family Cebidae; genus Callithrix; species Callithrix jacchus. The sequence goes on from NC_133508.1 coordinate 29,112,718, forward strand.
CTATCCTTCCAGGTATCCAGAACTCCTTGTTAATACCCTTCACTTTCTTAGGTGTCTTTAACTCCTTTAATTATCAGGAATACTAAAAAAGTAGCAAATTTGGCCATTTGTCCTCAGTTTTAGTCAGCATGGTTTTATTTGCTTTTATTCCTCTTCCTCAGGGCTTTGTCAATCTATGTAAAATCTACTTCCTAGCATCCTAGATTTGGTCATTTATTTTAGAGGTCCATAGAATTTGAGAGATGGTCATTCTTTCAGCTGTCATTTAACATACATTTAAAAACCCGTGTGTATCCATCCCTTTTCACGATGCTCTAATGATACTGCCCAAGACTAGGTAATGTATAAAGGAAAGAGGTTTAGTTGACTCACAGTTCCACATGGCTGGGGGGGGTGTCTCAGGATACTTACAATGATGGCAGAAGGGAAAGGGGAAGCAAACACCTCTTCACGAGGTGGCAGGAAGGAGAAGAGTGAAGCAGGAAGAGTTTTTTATAGAACCATCAGATCTCATGAGAATTTACTTACTGTTATAAGAACAGCACAGGGGAAGGTGCCCCCATGATCCAATCACTTCCCACCGGATCCTTCCCTCGACACATGGGGGTTACAGTTGGAGATGAGATTTGGGTGGGGACACAGAGCCTAACCAATCACCATGTGGTCCACTGAATCTCCTGAGGATGGATTAGAACTCAGATAATCTCATTCAAGGCCAGTGCTGCCCCACTTCACTGCCGGCAGCCTAAGTCTCTGAAATTTCAGAAATTGGAGAACAGTGACCATGAAAGGAGATCCTGGTTCTTTTGGTCAGTGTTGAATAAATGTGGATATTATCTCAGCTGGGTTTTTTGTGGGGTGTAGGGATTGGGGAGAGACGAATGGGGATTATCACTCACTGTAAACCCAAAATGAATAAAAGATGCTCATAGGCTTTAGGAATGGGTAGATACTGAATGTGGTTTTGCTCATTCCTGTCGAGAGCAGGCCTGACCAGGTCCGAGTTGATAGGACCATCTCACTCCTCATCTTCTCCAGAATCGGGGCACTGGGACTTTTCTCCTGAAGAGAACCGTAAGGGGTTTCCAAGAGCCCAGGCAGCCCCTGTGGAGCCTGAGGTGGGAAATGTGTTTCCCCTGGCTAGGGGCTGGGCGAAATGTTTTGTTGCTCCAGTTACAGAATGCAGTAGGGCACGTGGTGGCTCTGGGAGAGGCCCTCGCAGCTGTCATAACCAGGGCATGAGAAACTTCCAGAGCCTTCTTCACCCTCGGATTGAGGGCTTGAGCCGTCTCCTGCCTACATCAAACAGAGGTGGCATGATTTTAACTGTGCATTCAAAATCTTTGCAGAATATTCCAGACAAGTCTCCTGACAGGAGACCTGCATTGGAAGCCTCGTTTCCAGATGGCTCCCGAGGCAGGGCCTGACAGGCCAGGGTCTGCAGGGGCTGGAAAGCCATCTGGGTCTCCTTCAGGTACTGGAGTCTCCTCATCGCGTGTGCCTCCTTTGATTCCTCCGTGCTCTTGCTTTTCTTTCTCTTTACCAGAATGTTAGAAGGGAGTGGCATCTTCAAGTCTCTCTTTTCCCCACCCCCTCCCTTCTACCTGCACCTATGGACTCATCCCCGAGAGCTATAGCATTGGCTTCTAGTGCAATCTGGCTGGCTCAACACCAAAGCTGGCCCTTCTAACAGTCAGGACCAGTAATTAGCCACACGTTGCACAGAGCCCAGCAGCTGCTGACTAAGGCGGGGTGAAGCTGGGGGTGTGGGTGCCAGCAGGCACCTTTACAATTGCTAGTGTGGAGTACTGGAAAGCAAGAGGTACCCAGAAACAGAGGTGAGGAACTAAGAAATAATCTGAAGACATGAGCAGTTTCTCATTTAAAGTCTGTTCTGTCACCCTCAGACCCTTCCTCTGCGTGTGTTCCAAGAAGCACCACAACTTAGCCTCCCAGGAAAATGCTACTTTATTAGTATTCCTGATAATTAAAGGAGTTAAAGACACCTAATCCAGTTTAGAAGGTGACGCAACAAACCAGGGAAAAGGCAAAGCATGTATAGAGTTGCCTCCATCAACACTGGTGTTTTTAATTTTTTAAATTTTCTTTTTTGAGACAGGGTGTCACTCTGATGCCCAGGCTGACGTGCAGTGGCACACTCTCAGCTCACTGCAACTTCCATCTCCCATGTGCAAGCGATTCGCCTGTCTTAGTCTCCTGAGTAGCTGGGATTACAGGCATGTGCTACCACACCTAGCTAATTTTTGTATTTTTAGTAGAGACGAGGTTCCACCATGTTGGCCAGGCTGGTCTTGAACTGACCTCAAGTCATCCACCTGCCTCAGCCTCCCAAAGTGCTGGGATTATTGTTTTTGATTTTTAATTGTACTCATTTGTTTATTTTTTGAGACAGGGTCTCGCTCTGTGGCCCAGGCTGGAGTGCAGTCGTGCGATCATGGCTCACTGCAACCTCAACCTTTTTGTCTCAAGCCATCCTCCCACCTTAGCCTCCCAAGTAACTGGAACTACCAGCAAGGATCACGACGCCTGGCTAATTTTTAAAAATGTTTTGTAAAGGTGAGGTCTCCCTATGTTGCCCAGACTGGTCTTGAACTCTTGCCGTAGGCTTCCAAAGAGCTGGGATTACAGCTGCCACTGCGCCCTGCCCAATTTTGATTTTTATTCTGTGCTGGCTGTCATATGTATGTGAGCATTTCCTACTTAATGTTGACAATATTATGGCTGCATAGAAAAACTCATTTTCCTCCAGAATGACCGCAATTGGAAGCAATTAGTGGCATAACTTAGATGATGTTATGCGTCTACTACGTACGTGCTTCCCTAAGGATTGATCAGCATTTATTCTCGGGGCTATGCTGATCTCCACCACTCTTGGGCCCTGGGAAGAAGGTCTTTCTCTAATGTACATAGCAAAGTTTTAGGGTGAAAATGCGAGCTAAAATTAGATGTTTCCTTAACTAATATTAAAGCAAATGTCTCATTGGGCAAAGAATTTCCGGATTTTTCATTTGCTGTGACTCTTTCACCTCGAGACTCTCTTTTTTCCGTTTCTCTTCCTCACTGAGCCCTGGTTTGCAGGAAATAGCGTATCCTATATTTGCCAATAATGGTTTTTGAGGTAAAATGTAAACAAAATAAATAAATAAAGCATGGCTTCCCTGAGACTCTGGGAAATTGAGTGTATTGATTTGTCTTTTTTTTTTTTTTTTGAGATGGAATTTCGCTCTTGTTACCCAGGCTGGAGTGCAATGGCGCGATCTCGGCTCACTGCAACCTTCGCCTCCTGGGTTCAGGCAATTCTCCTGCCTCAGCCTCCTGACTAGCTGGGATTACAGGCATGTGCCACCATGCCCAGCTAATTTTTTTGTATTTTTAGTAGAGACGGGGTTTCACCATGTTGACCAGGATGGTGATCCACCCGCCTCGGCCTCCCAAAGTGCTGAGATTACAGGCTTGAGCCACCACGCCTGGCCTGATTTGTCTTTACTATGTGGCAAAAAAGGGTTTTTGATTTAGTTACCTTTTAAATCTTCAAATCCTGGCACAAAATAAAGGTGGCATGAAGAATGAGCTTTGAGAGAACAGATTTGGTTGTGGAAGACAAACTGGCCAGAGCCATTTTTCCTACATTTCTGAGCTGTGTAAAGATGAAGGTCGGATAGGAGGTGACACTCACGACAAGGCTTAGGGCACAGAGCAGAACTCCTCAAGGAAGCAGAACAAGGGACCATTCATTCTGGAATGCGGTTTGTGGGAGCAAGAGGAAGGAAAACCATTCTGCCCCAAAGTTTTTTCCCATCATGTCCAACAGGGTCTGAAATGCTAACATGTGAGATTCAATCTTCCATGTAAGGCACCTCTTTCCTTGGATTCTTATCAAAGAAGGAAAAAAAAATCCAGTTATTGAATTATATTGTCACTAACACTCTGGTGGAAATCTACTTAGCCTTACTAGCTGAAAATATCATGGAGAGTATTTACAAATTTGTCAGTGATTCTAGTGAATGAAGTTTTTCTGGAATACAGCCATGTCCCTTGATTTATATATTGTCTATGGCTGCTGTTGGCACTACGGGAGGACTGAGTCACTGTGAAGACCACACTTCCAGAGGCCTAAGATGTTTATTATCTGGCCCTCTAGGGAAAAAAGCTGCCGATCCTTTGTCCATAGTTATGCTATCTAGTACAGCAGCCCCAGCAACATGTGGCTATTCAAATGTAAATGTCTTAAAATGAAATATAATTAAAAATACATTTCTTTGGCTGGGTGATGTGGCTCACACCTGTAATCCCACCACTTTGGAGACTGAGGTGGGCCATTCACCTGAGATCAGGAGTTTGAGACCAGCCTGGCCAACATGGTGAAATCCTATCTGTACTAAAAATACAAAAAACTAGCCAGACATAGTGGCAGGTGCCTGTAATCCCAGCTACTTGGGAGGCTGAGGTAGGAGAATGGCTTGAACCCAGGAGAGGGAGGTTGTAGTGAGCTGAGATCACTCCACTGCACTCCAGCCTGGGCAACAGAACAAGACTCAGTCTCAAAATATATATATTTCTTCATATGCACTAGCTACATTTCAGGTGCTTATTAGCCACATGTGGATAGTGGCTACCATATTGGTCAGCACAGATACAGAACATTCACCTCATTACTGAAAGTTCACTTTAAACCTAAATGTGAATGAATACCTAATTTATTAATCAATAACGTTTTAGTCTTGTATATAAATCTACTCACAATCCAAACATGTCGCGTTCTTTGATCTCTACTACTTTTTAAAATCAAAGGTAAAAATCACTTCAGGGAATGAGTTAAATTCATTGCCTGCCTCTGAGCAGTAGGGTAACACCTCCCTCTATGAACAATCCTCCATACAGAATTCTCTCTAGAAAAAATGGTTATTTCCTTCTCCTATGTGAGTCTTAAAAGATGCAGGCAAGCCTGTAATCCCAGCACTTTGGGAGGCTGAGGCGGGTGGATCACGAGGTCAAGAGATCAAGACCATCCTGGTCAACATGGTGAAACCCCGTCTCTACTAAAAATACAAAAAATTAGCTGGGGGTGGTGGTGCGTGCCTGTAATCCCAGCTACTCAGGAAGCTGAGGCAGGAGAATTTCCTAAACCCAGGAGGCGGAAGTTGTGGTGAGCCGAGATTGCGCCATTGCACTCTAGCCTGGGTAACAAGAGCGAAACTCCGTCTCAAAAAAAAAAAAAAGATGCAGGCATTCGGGCTATTTCCACATATTTCACTTGATGCCTGCATTCACAATTCCTTGCTGGCCTCTAAGTAGGAGAGAGATTCTGTGAACCATGGGCAGAATTGCCCCTGCTCAGAAGGAAGGTCACCCAGCCTTCACAAGCCTGAGAACCCTTGGCTACAGCCTTAAGATGACAGCAGTGAACTCTTCCAAAAGGAGAGCCAAAGATCATCCATGCTCATCACTGCTGCTCAAGTGAGCTGCTTTCCCCGGCAAAGAGTTGAGGGACTGGGGAGTCATTGCCCCTTGTCTTGGCCAAGGTTTGCACTTCTGCACAATGAAGTGTGACCTTTTTGTTTCGTTTTTTTTTTTTTTCTGGAGATAGGGTCTCATTCTGTCACCCAGGCTGGAGTGCAGTAGCACGATCATAGCTCACTGAAGCCTTGACTTCCAGGGCTCAAGTGGTCCTCTCCCCTCAGCCTCCTGAGTAGCTGGGACTACAGGTGCACCTCATCACGCCTGGCTAACATTTTTGTATTTTTTGTAGAGACAGGGCTTTGCCATGTTGCCCAGGCTGGTCACAACCTCCTGGACTCAAGTGATCCTCCCACCTCTACCTCCTAAAGTGTTGGGATACAGATGTGAGTCACCTTGCCCAGCCAACCTGTGACATATGGAGAGCTGGTAAAGGAAGGATGGGACCTGGGGAATCTCTTTCTGATCTGATTTGAGAATTATTTTTATATTAGGGCCAAAGGTTGAGCTGCCGTAACACAGACTCAACAGTACAGAAGTTTAAAAGATGGAGTTTCTTTTGGGTAACTATCCAAAGTAAGTGTTCCAGGTGCAGCCTGTTCTGTTCCACAGTTACTTAAGGACACAGTTTCCTCTCAAGTCATTGCTCTGTTCTCCCCTGTCCCCTGTTCTCTGGAAGAACTGTCATCTGCTGGCTGAAGCTGATTATAGAGGCAGTTCTAGTTTCCACTTGTGAGAAGAACAAAAAGCATGAACAATTCATGCCCACTCCCTGAAGGCCTGAGTCCCTCACTGCATGGTCATGATCCACTGGGCTAGATGCTATACCTAAATGCAAGGATTGCTGGGAAATGTTGCCTAGACTGTGATCAGGAAGAAGTGGAAACTGAATTTTGGTGGACTAATGGAAGTATAATGTCCACTATACTTTCTCTTTCTCAGTTCTTTTTTTTTTTTTTTTTTTGAGAAAGGCTTCTTGCCCAAGCTGCAGTGCAATGGCATGGTCTCAGCTCACTGCAACCTCCGCCTCCTGGGTTTAAGCCATCTTCCTGCCTCAGCTTCCCAAGTAGCTGGGATTACAGGCACCTGGAACCATGCCCGTCTAATTTTTGTATTTTTAGTAGAGACAAAGTTTCACCATGTTGGCCAGGCTGGCCTCGATCTCCTGACCTCAGCTATCCACCCACCTCGGCCTCCCAAAGTGCCTTTTCCCAGTTCTTAGTATTGTTTTTTCATTTTCAAACACTATGATAACTTCATATTCATCAAGACAGTATGTTGTTTCTCATCTTCCCCTACTTCTACCTCCCTCTCTAGCTTTCAAAAAAAATACCAAGAATGAAACAGAATTTATTTTTTCAACCTTTTTGTTAATGTTTCAAAAATCACAGATCCCCAACACTCATAGACTAGGTTGAAAATATATTACATTTCTATGGGGAAGGAGCCCTTTCTATCTAAATGCTGGACTCTCCCAAATGGACGCTATTTCGTGTTCTCCTGGAGCAGGAGTGGTGTGGGACAGCGGCCTCTCATCATATCGTCAACAGCCAGAAACATGGATACAGCCGGAATGTTCTCTGGAGCCAATCCGCTGTGTGCAGGCCTCAGCGTTCCCTACGGTTTTGTTGCGTTCATTCCACTAGAGCGGCTCCAAGTCATGACAACCGGTTGGGATAATTGACATAAAAGTGCTCAATCCCGAGTGGCCAAGCTTCCCCCAAACAATTGCTGGATTGTTCGGGGACCTGTTGATGCAACAAACCTCGTGCTGAGAAGCTTCCCCGTAATTAGCAAGCGACGCTGTCAAGCCCATCAAATGGTTTTGTGTGATGGAGCGAACGAGCCAAAGCAGTCTCTTCTCCTTCGTTGGCCCAGAAGACAGTCGGTTTCTGAGTGGAGCTGACACTTCTGTAAAGGGAACTAAGTGAATGTGGCTTCCGTTTCACACTCGTGCTTTCCAGACTGATACCAAATCTATGAGCCTCGGCGCTGAGTCTGGCTCGCTGGTACTGGGCTGCTGAGCAGCGCAGTCTTGATGAATCTCTGGGAAGGAGAGAACGGCTGTGGGGTGTGAGCCCTGTCTTCCCTCCGCCTCAGTGATGCTGAATAACCTCTGGGAATTCTCAAAAAGGAGCATGTTTTGCACTCACTCAACACTGAAAGGAAGTTCAAGACGTGATAGTTTTAACCTTGACGTTGACTTTGCCTATTTGGGGAAATTCAAAATGACGTAAGGTGATGTCCAAGTTATTCAGTGCTGGAACATTGTTCACTGAGTATCGTGTGTACTGTGATTAAAGCAAATGTAAGTTTTATAGCATTTTAAAATTGCTTTTATGAAAACATACACTTGTACAGAAACATTGAGGAGTGCTGGGAAAAGCAGCAGATGGGAAAAAACATGGGTAAAATTTAACTTTTAAAGGCCTCAGCTGCCTTGACTGTAAATTGGGAACATTCTTTATATAATCTTCAGAACGTTATTCAACCCCAAATATATGGGAACAGATGGGTCGTTCCTTTACAAAACATTGTAATATATACAGTTGTGTTCTCAAAAATCTCTTTCCTTCTCTCTATACACACATATTGGTATTTATATGTTCATAAATATATGATAGATGATAAAGCTCTATAGACACATTGGTGCATTAGATATTTTCCCTATATACTCATACCAGTTAGAAATACAGATGCATTTAAAACCTGATTCATGCTTCTGAACTGAATGAAAATGGAAATAGTTACTTAGCACCATACATATAAATATCCAAATAATAATTGTTACTAATATCACCATGCTTATAACTGTGATGACTATAACACCTTTTAAAAAGTATCTAAAAGGCAGAAATTTGTATCTTGCATTTTACATGTGCTAAAATAACTGTGACAGGGGATCTTTTAAAATAGAAAAAGTCCCATTTATTGTAATTTTCACTGTAGATTTGAGTATTAAAAATCTTTAGCCAATTATGGCATGATAAAGTTGGGAAAAAATATACAGTCATAATTACATTGTTTATGATATTCACAAACCATTCAATCACTTGGAGCGTTTAAATTATTACCAGTTGAAATGAAATGAAGCCTCTGACATTAATAGCACATGGGCATCTAGAGAATGAACTAAATATGAATATATACTTGGGAATTTTGTGTATATTTCTCTCAATTTCAGATTGATAGTACAAAATAGCAGCTGCTATGTAACTTCTGAGATAACATGGGGGAGAAACATATTTTCTTCAACTTAGAGGATGGCCCAATTTTTAGGTTAAAAGAACAAAGTTTTGCTTTTAATTACTATACTATTATTATACTATTTTATAATCTAGACTTACCAGAGATGAAATAGGTTGATATAGATAGGAAATATGTCCTTGTATTACTTATTTGATTTCTTTTTCTCACTGTATTCTCAGCTTATATCACTGTACCTGGCACATTAAACATTAATAAATATTTGTTTAGTTAATGAACAAATGTATGAATTTGGGAATAGGTTCCCATGTCTTTGTGAATGTAATAGCGAATTTTTTGTTTCAACTTGACTGGGACATGAAGTACCCAGATATTTGATTAGACATTCTTCTGGGTGTGTCTGGGAGGGTGTCTCTGGGTGAGATTCACATTTGAATGGGTGGGCTGAGTGAAGCAGGTTGCTCTCCTCAATGTGGGTGAGGCTCGGTCAGTCCTTTGGAGGCTGGAGTAGAACAAAAGGTGGGGAAGGGAGAAGTGGCTCTTTCTGCTTGATGGCATTGAGTGGGGATATCTGTATCCTTTTGCTTTCGGTACCTGACTGCAACTTATACCATTGTGCTCTCCTGGTTCTCCTGCCTTTCAATCTAGATTCTTTTCTTTGGTCTTTCTCTATAAGTTCAATTTTTTTCAGCCACATTATTTTTTGTTGTTGTTGTTGTTATCTTGTATAGATAAAGGAGAAAATGTCAGGTATATTCAGAGAAAAGATAAAACGTAAATATCCTATGGTAAAGAGCATTATAGAGTGTGTGTGTGTGTGTGTGTGTGTATGTGTGTGTGTTGTATGTTGGGGGAAAACTTATGAAGAGATGGGTTTGAAAGCACTAAAAATATTGCCATTAAGGGAAAATGTTGATAAGTGTGGTAGTTTAAAAAAATGACTGCAAATATTTTAACACTACTCCCATTGAGAGGTGGGGTCTATATCCTCTCTGGGTGGGCTCATTGTTTTCTTCTAGCCATTAGAATACTGAACGACTTCATGGCTTGGTTGGAAAAAGTGACAATTTTCACCTTGTTCACAGGGATACTTGCAACAGGACTCTGAGTCAGTCATCTTGTGACAAAGCCCAGACCACGTGGAGAGGGCACATGTAAGTGCTCTGACTGAGGTCCCGACTGACAGCCAACATCAGCCACGAGGTTTACCAGTGAAGGTGCTTCCAGAAGATTCCAGTCTCCAGCCGTTTCCTCACCCCTAGCTGTAGAGTTTTTCCATTTGAGGTTCCAGGTTTAGCTAAGCAAGCCATTTTCCCTGCACTCTGACCAAAACCCTGACCCACCAAATTTGTGAGCATAAAGAACTGGCTGTATGAAGTGGCTAATTTTGGGGGGTGATTTGTTCCACAGCATAGTTAAGTGAAACAATGGGGTATGGAGAGAGGGACATGGGGAAGGAGAGCACAAGAGCCAGCATGAGGGGTTACTCTTCTTTTTCCTTTGGTACCAAGTATTCTGCTGTTGCTGTTTTTGCCCTGAACAAACCCTGGGGCAAGGTAAATAGATTGGGAATAAGGGTTTGGAAGAGGCCTCAGCATCAATTTCATATACATGTGTATATGAACCTGGTAGTTTTGTTGTGACTGGTGTTAACTAATTGCAGCCAGGCACAATGGCTCACACCTGTGATCACAGCCACTCGGAAGGCTGAGACAGGACGATCACTTGAGGCCAGGAGTTCAAGACAAGCCTGGGCAATACAACAAGACCCCATCTCTAAGAAAAAAACAATTTGAGAATCGCCTCACATACACCAATGTTATATTCCTTTATGCAGCTACAATACAATGGAAGGAGGAGGAGATAGGGAAGAATTCTTATGGTCAGCTGCTCCAGGCAGCCATTTTTGGTTGACCCAACATAAATACAATGTCAACAAATCAGTGGCCACCACGACAAAAGTACTTTTATAAGAGCTGAAGTTTCAGGGACGGGAATCCTGTTTTTGTAAATGCAGAGATAGAGATCAGTTTCTTAGCTAAGAGTTTTCAAAAGGACTGTTTTCTATACGGACTGTGGGGATGGGTATCCTCGAGTATCTGGCAGAGGAGGGGAATGGCATGGATGAATTGAAACGGGATACTGAGGGCAGGCCAAGTGAGGTCCCTGGAACTACAGGAGGCAGAGTGGCTTAGTTTCAAGTCAGAAAAGGGCCCAGCCGTTGAGAGGCAGGGAATTCTGTTCCAGAATCTGCCATCTTGAAAAGCAGTATGGTTATCACAAGGTGTGGAGATGCTTTGCTATACAAATAAAGAGTACAAAGGGATTTGGTGCTTACCATATTCACTGTGTCACTGTCAGATTTTTTTCCTAGGACATAATTTATAGATCAATTTTTTTTATTTTAAGGAAAAATAAAATGATCTCAACTAGGGGAGAAAGTCTTCCAACCCAGTAGACTTCTTAAATACTTCTTCTGAATGGACTGTTTTTCTAATTTCTTCCTTAAGTTTGTGTATGATATATGATTACACCAGCAAGTGAAGCCAGCCAAATGAGCCCCAGGAAAGAAATACCGCTCCAAAGTAAATACAGGAACTTGCTTAATACCACGTGATCAGATACCTTGCAAATAAGACACACAATTAAAATATCGTTGTATATGAGATTGAGAGTTGCAGATTCTATGAGATAGTCCCACTATACTGAAGTGGAAATTTGATATACTAGTTGAGGCTCAAGAAGAATTCTGGGAAAATGGAACTTTGAACCTGTGTGGGGAGAGAAGGATGATGTGGAAATATGGCTGAAATCTAAGGGCCACAGAGGAATGAAGGCAGATCATAAATCTGGAATTTAGAGCAAATGTTTAGCAAACTATTCTAGCTTTATAAAAGTATGTAACATTTGTGGACATGAGGAAGTTCTCAAATTTCAGCTAGCACAAGTCACAAGAAAACTACAGGTTAATTTCTACTGAAGCATGCATGTATGTACAAGAGTGTTTGCACGGAAAAGAAATTCAAAGGCAAACAGTGGTCAACTTAAGCAAAGCAAGGAAATGCCATTGAAGAATTTAGAATAGGATTTTAAAAACTCATCATAATGTGACTTTATTTTGCAAAGTTCATTATTTAAGAGATATGTTTATCAATAAATGATATAAATACACACACCCACGTGCACATGCACACACACGCACACTGGGATGCCTGAATAAGTTTACTTTTTAGTAGCAATAGAAAAGTAAGCCAAGGGCAAGAAAATGGAAATGACAAGCCGAGAGGCAAATAAAGCAAACTTTCAAAGTGTGCCTTATTGCATAGCTTGAAATAAGTCATTGCCTGGGATTAAAAAAACATTTTTTAATGTAAAAACTTGTTACATTGTAATATTATTTTACTTTAATGTGATATTATTTTCCTTTAATCCCAAAGACAACTTGGGATATATATTTAGATGAAAAGTCACAAAGAAGCTTAGATGTCTCAGTCAATGAAGATTATTAGGCACAAAAGGAGATTGAGAGATTTCCCTAGAAAACACAGTCTGATCTTTTTAATTTCTTTTTTCTTTTTTGCTGGGAAAAGTTTAATGTAAATCCTTCCTTTTATGGGAAGTGATTAACTTTGTTCTTTGCTTAATGTAGATGGGGCCTTGGTCCCTGACATTGTGCGTTTTTACATATTTAAAGGAGTTTTAAGGGACACTAAGACCTTTCCTTCACCAAGGCCTTACAAATGACTGACACTACTCCGGCAAAATTGCATACTTTGGTCTTCAAGGATCAGACTGAAATAGAACTGATTTCCTACAATTCTACAGCCTGGGGAGTTTGCTAAGTAGGAGAAGGCTGCCTATTGCCATTTATTCAACTAATTAAAAATAAAAACTTAGCTTTCAATAAAAGGTATATTTAAGAGCATGATGCTAATTAGGTTTTTTTTTTGTTCTTGAAATAAAATGTAACCTTATCCTCCTCTTTTGAAGGTTAACAGTGCTCCCAGATTTTGTTAATTGGTTTATTAACTTTTCCTGTCCTGGAATAATTGATGTTCAGGCTTTCTTACATTCATATTCTTGTGTAACTGTTGACTTTAGATTGAATTTTTTGTTTGTTTGTTTAACCCACAAAGTGAGTAGAATCTGAGTTGGAAGAAAGCTTAAAAGGTTTCATGGGCTCATCTCTGCCTTCAAACAAGTGTATTCTAAGTTGATACATTAAGATGTGTAGTCTGTAGACTGGGAGGTGGGTGAGTTTAGATGACTGCACAGCCAGTGAGGTCACGACAGGGCAGACCCTTACAGCTTAGCTTCACAATCTGGAAATCCAACAGGCATCCATTTCAGTAATAAACATGTTCTGGGGAAGGAAGGCACAAACCCAGGACTCAGATTTCCATAGTGCAGAATGACAATTACTAAAATGACTTTGATCTGGAGAGTGTGTTTCTAGTGATCTGTGATCATAGGTTTCTGCCCTACAACCACTGTGTTCTGAGGTCTTACAGGCCTCATATTCACCTTTTATGAGAGCTTTTTCAAAGATGTTTGAGTTAGGAGATGCCACAATGAACCAGATGGCTCAGAATATTTTTGCCTATACTCTGTCTTTCAACACGTTGTTGTTTGAATGGCTTCACTGGTCTTGGTGAAGAATATGGCCTTGTATAATAAAACCACAGACCTTTGGGTAACAAACCTTCTCTAATTTTAATGCACTCAAGGTTCCTAAGTGAAACACTTTTTCATTAGCATCTTCAGCCCTAACAAGTACTTCTGTACTCAGAAGTAAGGCTTTCCTAAATATTTGTCAGGGAGAGGAAAAACCCTGGGACAGATTTTATCTGGCTCTCTGAGTACTTTCAAAGTCTTGGATAGATCTGGACAACTTTTAGACTTTCCTTTGTGTGTCAGAGAAAGTTTCAGCAAGGCAGGCCACTAGATAAAAGAGAAACCCCAGCCTATTTGGAGATGAAAGTCTTCAAACCAGGGCAGGCCAAATTCATTGGAGAATATAGCCTCAAAGGAAATGTTTACTTTCTTCTGAAAATTCATTATTATAAAGGCCATTGTGTCATTAGGCCAGTTGTATGATTATTGAGAAATAACTAAAGATAATAAATGAATGTCTCATCAAAAGCATGTTAATGCTGGGATATCTTATTGAACTTGTGAGTTGCATAGAGGCCTGACTTCTCTGTGAAGAGACACAGCCCATATCCATCAGCATTTTTAATTAGGAAAACTCCCAGAAAATTATGGTATGGACAAAGGTTGAGGCTTTAAAAAAATTCTTGGAAACATGGCAAATATTTTATATCTGAACTTCAGAAGAAAGATCTATTTTCATGTTCTGGTTTTGGCTCGCCAGACTGGTCCTGTGCTTTGATAAATGGCAAAGTTACCTCATTAATGAGCACTAAACAGATCCGGCCACTGTCCCTGCTTGGGCTCTGCACTGGGCAGGAAGTGTTTTTTTTCCCCCCAGGCCAGATCTTATTTTCATGACTGAATCTTGTGAGATCTTGAAGCACTAAATCAATAGCTCTTATTCAGTCAGTCCTGAAAGGAAGGCAGTTATAAAAAGGAACGCAGGCAAAGCAGGTGACAGCAGATGAAACTCGGTGATTAATTTCAAAAGGACCAGCAGGCTCTGAAGTCTGCGGATGCCTCCCTGATACACCCCAGATCTTCCCCTCACATCCAGTTTGGTGCCAGGCTGTGCCTGTTGTCAGTATAGGGTGTACAATTTAGTGGCTTGAAGCAGAAAAACGTGAAAATGGCCTATCTTACCTCTTACTTACCTAGTCAAAATGCATATAGAGCAAAAACCAATTGCCTACATTAAAAAGAAAAAACATATCTGGTCCAGAAAGACATGAATATTACACTCCACTGAGTAAATATCACCTCTGTGATCAGGCACAATGTACTTCAAGAATTGCCTCCTCTCCCGCCCCCACCCCATGTAAAACAAGGAAGTCAAACATAAGCACAGAATTTCCCAAATATAGAAAGGATCCTTTGATGATTCAATATGCAAAAGAAGGCATGTCCCTGAGTCATAACAAGAATAAAATAAGGGACTGAAAAGAGAAAGACCATTTTCTCCGAGAACTCCTCCTGGATTTGCAATAATAGCAATGGCTTTTCCCTGCCTCTCACCTCATACCTTTTTTTTTTGAGATGGAGTCTCACTCTGTCACCCAGGCTGGAGTGCAGTAGCAATCAATCTTGGCTCACTGGGCCTCTGCCTCCCGGGTTCAAGCAATTATCCCACCTCAGTCTCCTGGGTAGCTGGAACTACAGACACACACCATCACACCCAGCTAATTTTTTGTATTTTTGGTAGAGACAGCATTCCCTATGTTGCCCAGGCTGGTCTGGAACTCTTGGCCTTAAGTGATCCGCCTGCCTCAGTCTCCCAAAGTGCTGGGTTTACAGACATGAGCCACCTGGTCGTACTTTGTGTCTTCTATTTAATGCTGAATGCTATAGCACAGGCTAAGAAAATGTATTGCATGGCCCTTGGATCAAAATTTCAGGAAGCTGAGATCCTAAGATAGCAGAGAGGAAGGAGACTAGAAACATTTTCAAAAGTCAGATAACTATCATACTCAATCTATTCAAATGAGTAATCGAATTTCCCTATCAAAACAAGGGTAAAGGGTTATTTCTTTCTGTACAGAAATAGTTTTTCAAAGGTAATAGAAAGTTTGCAGAGTTGTGTTTAAGTTAAGTGTTTGTGACTGCAATCAGAGTTATTCTTTTCTTTTCATTTTTTTTGGAGACAAGGTCTCAGTCTGTTGACGAGGCTGGAGTTAGCGGCATAATAGTTCACTTCAACATTTGCCTCCCTCCCAGACTCAAGCAATTCTCTTGCCTCAGCCTCCCAAGTAGCTGGGACTGTAGGTGCATGCTACCATGCCCAGCTAGTTTTTTTTTTTTTTTTTTGTATTTTCTTGTAGAGATGGGGTTTTGCCATGTTGTCCAGGCTGATCTTGAACTCCTAGACTCAATGATTTGCCTGCCTCAGTCTCCCAAAGTGTTGGGATTATGGGCCTCTGCCATTGTGTCCAGCCTGCAATCACATTTTCAATGTCTTTGTCTTTTTTTTTTTTGAGACGGAGTTTCGCTGTTGTTACCCAGGCTGGAGTGCAATGGTGCTATCTCGGCTCACTGCAACCTCCGCCTCCTGGGTTCAGGCAATTCTCCTGCCTCAGCCTCCTGAGTAGCTGGGATTACAGGCATGCGCCACTGTGCCCAGCTAATTTTTTGCATTTTTAGTAGAGACGGGGTTTCACGTGCAACTATCTCAAAAATATGGGAGTTGGGGTTTTTATGCTCAAAGAAGTGTCTTCCATATTAAAGCTTTAATCAGGCGATTGTCTCTCTCAGATGTGATAATTAATTTCTGTTAATTCTTTGCTGTTAGTTCTGTTTAATGTTGGTTTCAGTTTTGATTGTGTTTAAGGCACATCTGCACTGTGGAGGTGAGACAGTGGGCTCAGTGCCTGGAAGAAACTTGGAAAGCATAAGAGGTGTAACCTTCAGCTTCTCATGCTCCCTTCACGTATGGCTGATATAGTTTGGCCCTGTGTCCCCACCCAAATATCATCTAGAATTGTAATTCCCATAATCCCCATGTGTGGAGGGCAGAGACTGGTAGGAGTTGATTGGCTTGTGGGGTGGTTTCCTCCATGCTGTTCTGATGATAAGAGTGAACTCTCACAAGATCTGATGGTTTTATAAGTGTCCGGCATCTTCTGCTTGCACTTCTCTCTCCTGCTGCCATGTGAAGAAGATCCTTGCTTTCCACCATGATTGTAAGTTTCCTGAGGCCTCCCCAGCCCTTTGGAACTGTGAGTCAATTAAAACTCTTTCCTTTATAAATTATGCAGTCTCAGGCGTTTCTTTATAGCAGTGTGAGAATGGACTAATACAATGGCTTTCTATGTATGTCTGTGATTGAAGCTCAAGATTAGAATTTGAGGAGCACATTTTAATCTATACACTCTGTATTATTCTTATTTCTAAAAAAATTTTTTAGAGACAGGGTTTCATTCTGCCACCCAGTGGGACAATCATAATGGGGCAATCATAGCTCATTACAGCCTCAACCTTTTGGGCTCAACCGTTCCTCAAGCCTTAGCCTCTAGAGTAGCTAAGACTACAGGTGTGCACCATCATGGCCAGCTGAGTTTAACATTTTTTGCAGAGACGAGGTCTCGATATGTTGTCTAGGCTGGTCTGGAACACCTGGGCTCAAGCAATCCTCCCTCTTCAGCCTCCTAAAGTTCCAGGATTATATGTGTGGGCCATCATGCACTGGCCAAATTCTGTATTTTTGAAGAAAAGAGACACACGATTCAGTCATTAGAACAAATGTATCCAAATTTACAAATGAATTAATTTTGCCTAGACTGATAACCATAGTTCTATGTACTTTTATGGGATTTAAAAATCAGAATAATTAGTTCTAGAACCAACAGAACTCAAATCACTGGAAACCAGAAGACAGTCATGCATACTTCTCAAGCATACAATTACAATTTGCAACTTGGTGAAGTGGCCATTGGAAACACATCCTTTTAAAACCAGTGGCATGTCTGTCATTCCCAGAACGTAGCAGAACAAGGTGGCTGGGCCCTCTCTGCTTTGGGGAATCTGAATGTGATGCCAGCACCAGGGATTCAGGTCATCGCGTCACATACCCTTAGTCTCTGAGGAGTCTGAGCCTCTGAAGCTACAGGTCTGGGGCCAAAACCACAGAGTTCTGACACTGTGGAGAGTGCCCCCAAATCAACTAGAGTTGCTATGTGGATGCCATTTTTCTGTGTCCCCTGCAGATTCATGACTTCAATTGAGAGATGAATTTCAAGCCAACTTTCAATGAATCCTGGGCAGAATGAAATCTGTTCAATGGAATATAGAGGAAGAAAAGAAGGAGGAGGAGGAGGAGGAGGAGGGGAAAAGAAGGAAGGGGAAAAAATCGAGATCCCTGTGGTAGGTATCAGTCATTGGTTTCTAGTTACTCAACCTTTTTACAAGTCTTAAGGATCCTATAAACTTTGAAATTGTAGTAAAATATTTATAGAGCAAGTCAAAGAAAAGTATAAAACAGTGGGTCTAGGTGAAATTTTGACGTGGCTAAAATTCCTTTTCACCTCTTTAGCTTTTTGATTCGTAAGGATATAGGTATCTGGCCTGGTGAAATAGCAATTCATTTCACCCTGTAGACCCAACAGAGTCCGATTTCCACAGTTGCAATGCCATTTCATTTCTTTTCCTCCTGGTGTTTCCTTTAGAAGTTCAAGAGACGATTTTGATGAGAAATGACAGTCCGGTGCCTCATGAGAAACTCAGGCGGGTGCCACAGCTGAAAACTCTTAGGTCACTACCCCGTCTGAATTTTCCCGGGAAGGGGCCTTGGAGCCACTTTCCACTGTGATTCAGAAATGCAAGAGTAGCAATTGGTGTTTCAGGCTTTTAGGGGAGATATAAAATGGAGGGCTGACTAGTAAAACCTGCCACCAAAGCCCCAAGACACTCTTTATTCAGGTAGTCATAGAACCGGGATGGAACTCCATCTGGAGGAACCCCACTTTGCCTGTGTGCCCTCACTTCCCCAGCCCATCCTTGGGATTCTTCCCTCCTGACCAGGATGCAGGGGCTGTAATAGCAGGGTGCTGATCAGCAGCTGCTGCAATATCACTAAGCAGTAAGGGCTGGCCTTCAGCAATGTGAGCCGGGGTTCACAGACATACACGGGGCAGGAAAATGCGATTGCACGTAAATGTGTGCAATGTTGTTCCAGGAAAAACATGTGACTGTTTTGAAAGTCGTAAGGGATTTCCTAAATAACGATGGTGTATGGAAGCCAAGAGGTTTTTGCTCAAAGAAAGCCCAAGATCATAACTGAAAGTGCGTTATGAAGCAAAAAAAAAAAGGGTAAAAAACCAAGGGCAAAATTAATGTCTTGTTTGGTCCTGCTCCGATAACTCTGGGTGAAATGAAATTCATGTTCCTTTATTCTGAAGTATGATTACAAAGCAATGCGGTAAATGCTTCAACAAATATATCTGAATGAATGTATCTAAATAAATGCTGTGGACTTCAAGCCGGCCATGGTGAAAACGCTGATTATTATGACACATGTTTGCTTAAGCCTTTTTTGAGACTCTTCCCAATCCTTCTTCTCCTGTGCACTGCTCTTCTGAGATGCTTGAGGTTTCATACATGTTACTATTGTAAATATTGCCATTTCACATTGAAATTAGTTGTTTTCTGGGTTTGTGCCCCATCCAGTTTTGGTACAGAGTAAAAATGTATTATATTAAAAGCAACCTCAAAGTGTGTTGAGTGAGTGGCCTTCAGAGATAATTTATGACTCACAAGAAAACTCGCCTGATGTTTTAGGGCCATATTTTGTACACCCAAGTAGTGTCACCCAGTGATCACCACATTCACCAGCTCTGTTTTAAAATAATTTTTTGGTTTATTTTAAGAATCAAATACACCTTCTTGGTATAAAGATTTATAACCATTGAGACTATTCAAAAGGAATGTGCTCTTGGCTCTGAAGGCCATTCCAAAGGAGGAATTTCCAAAATATTTTGACTATGATTGCATCATTGTGTAGTGGTGCCCAGTGGAAAAATATTTTTTAAAGCAGTAGAACTGTGCTTTAAAAGTTACTCGTATTACGAGAGGCTGAGCGACCAATGCATGATTGTGACTTCCTTTGTTTTGGGAAAAGTTAGCAGTATAAACACTTCAGTTTGTCCAAGAACAATAATTTGTGTAAGGATTGTCATCCTCAATGCTACTGTAAATGTAGGCTGAGATGTAACGTGTTCTGTTTAACATAAATAGAGTCTATTTTTAGTAGGACATTGTCCTTGCTGCATCTTTGAATATGGATTTAGATTTTAGTGACTGTCTCTGAAACTGTCCTGGGAAGGTGTGATTTGCAGTCACATGTGTGTTCATATCTGTTTGTATGTATAAATGCATTTGTTTTAGGACGCTGCGAATCCTGAGCTAATCCAGAAGGTAGCCTGACCCTCTCTTTACTCCACATTGGATGAAAGACTGGGAAAAAAATTGAATCAGGTTTGGCCGGGCACGGTCGCTCATGCCTATAATCCCAGCACTTTGGGAGGCTAAGGCAGGCAGATCATCTAAGGTCAGAAGTTCAAGTTCAACCTGGCCAACATGGCAAAACCCCATCTCCACTAAAAATACAAAAACAATTAGCTGATTGTGGAGGCAGAGGCCTTTAGTCCCAGCTACTCTGAAGGCTGAGGCAGGAAAATCACTTGAACCTGGGAAGCATAGATTGCAGTAAGCCGAGATCATACCGCTGTACTCCAGCCTGGGCGACAAGAGTGAAACTCCATCTCAAAAAATAAAATAATAAAAATGTTAAAAAAGCAATTGAATCAGGTTTGACCTAGTGCTATCTGGGTGACAGTCCCAGGCATGGTGTTATGGAGACCAGTAGATGGAAATCAATCATTGGTGATTGGGACTGGTCTTTGGGACTAAGGAGGCTGCGTTGCAGCTGGAGGGTGGTTGGAGGATTCCCCTTTTAGGAAGGAGAAGCCCCCAGTTGTCTCGGGGTGGGAAGAGGCAGGGCTGCCACTGAGCTCTGGGACTGAGAGGCTCCAGCTGGATTCGGAGGTGGGAAAGACACGTGGAGCCTGGTGGAGATGAGACTGAGTTGGCGAAGCCAGGCGAAAGGTAACCAGGAACTAGGCAAAAGGCCCACCGCCAGCTTTCAGAGCTGGGACCCTCTAGAGGAACCCCTTTTAATAAGCATGGAAACGTTTCTTAGAGTTGTAATTGTGTCAACCCCATACTTTCAGTATGATTTTATTAAATAATTAGGCTGCTTCTCTCTGCACATTGGGGAAGTAAAGGCAGAGCTTGTCTGCACTTGGAGTGCCTTGCATGGGGATGGCAGAGCAGCATGAGGATGCCAGTGATGAGCCTGTTCAAGGGGATTTCCTTGCAGGGCTTTGCAGCACTGGCATTGGAGTCAGAGTGGCTGGAGGGACGAGCAACTACGGGGATGGGTGTGTGGCGCAGCCAGCGTCTCTCCAGAATTCTCCAGCATGTCCGTGAAGGAGAAGCAGGGAGAAGAGTCACTTTCTTGAGTTATGGAATTGATCCTCAAAGTCATGCTTATTTGGATAATTAAGAAAACGCAGGCTGGGTATAGTAGTTCAAAGCTGTAATTCCAGCACTTTGGGAGGCTGAGCCCGGAGGATTGCTTGAGTCCAGGAGTTTGAGATCAGCCTGGGCCATATGGCAAGACTCAGTTTTTACATAAAAATTTGTTTTTAAAATTAGCCAGGAATGGTGGCTCACATGTAGTCACAGCTACACATGAGGCTGAGGAAGGAGGATCGCTTGAACCCAGGAGTTCAAGGCTGCAGTGTAGTGGGCTGTGATTGTACCACTGCACTCCAGCCTGGGCAACAGAGCGAGACCCTGCCTTAAAAAAACAGAACAACTCCCCTCGCCATTCTGAAGCCACATGATCTTTTGGTAATTACAGGTGAGTGAGGTCTGGGGACTTACTTCTAATTGAGATAAGTGTAAAGCATTACTACGTCTATAAGATACCTTCTATTTTTTAAAAAGCAAACTTAAAAGTTGAAACAATTCCATATTTTACATGTTTTTAGGGTTCTTATTATGTATGTAGGTGAAATAGTCACAATTTAACCACAATGTTAGGTTTTCAGCAAGCGGTTTGATATTCTCTGCTATAATCCCCCTTGCTCCGACCTTGATATTCCTCCCTCCGCAACACCTAATTCATCAGTGAGTTAAAGATTTCTCAAATCCGCCAAGTATGGTGGCTTACACCTGTAATCCCAGCACTTCATAAGGCCAAGGTGAAAGGATTGCTTGAGACCAGGAGTTCGAGACCAAACCAGGCAACAGAGTGAGACCCCCATTTCTACAAAAAACACAAAAATTAGTCAGGAGTGATAATGCACGGCTATGGTTCCAGCTACTTGGGAAGCTGAGATAGAAGGATGACTTGAGCCCAGGAGGTCAGGGCTGTAGTGAGCTATGATTGCATCACTGCACTCCAGCCTGAGTGATATTGCAAGACCCTGACTCCAAAAATTAAATAAATAAAAATAAAAATAAACAATGCAAACACATTTTTAATTTACAAGACACTCTTTGAGAAATCTATGTTCTAAGAAGGGATTATGAAGCCGGAGCTGGAATCCTGCCTGGTTCCCGTCATCTGGCACGTTCATGAAGTGTTTGATGAAACACTTTGCTGAGCCTAAAGAGTCCTGCGGTGTGGGATGAGGTGGGTGGAGGGACTCATTAATGCTCATGTCCCATCCAGGGCTTTCTTACGCTCTTCTGTTCCAATTCCCAGGAACATCAACTCCATAAAAACATTCCTCTCCCTTGAGCTGCCCATTAACCTTCTGACTTGGCTAATGATTAATGTCATTAGCTTCGGAATGTGATGGCAACTCCCTGAGAGGGTATGGCGCCCACAGCGGAGTGGGTTGTAAGAACTGTGCAAACCAGGCGAGCTGTCCTCAGTCTGGGTGTGGAGATAATTTACCCCTCCAACAGTGACTTTTATTGCAGTCATAATTATGCATCTGTTCGGTTAGCACCTGCCCTACTAGTGGGGAGAGGGAACCCAAATAATAATGTCAAGTTTACTCCACCTAAACAAGGCAGACATCACCAACCATGTGATGGCTTTGTGTTTGGAAAGCGAAGGTCTCCTTGGGCAGGGGAGCAGCCCAACTACACACTCTCAGGAACTGTTCTGATTTCCTTAATCCTTGGCCTGGTTCTAGCAGGTTAAACTTTTATGAGACTGTCATTTCCATAGGTCAAAAATGACCAAATATCAGCAATTTTATAGTGTTCAACCCAATATCATTTGTTCTTGATTCGTGAACAGTGATAAAAAGACACAGGTAGAAAGTAACAAGCAAAGAGAATAACTCGTCATGTAAGAAAACGCTAATCAAATTAAGGGTAGTGTATTTTAAAAGTGAACCTGCCCTAGTGAAGACTACGGTTATTATACACTCTTGTATTAATATTATATGCATGCAGCTTTTGAAGTATTTCAGCTCCTTGGGTGAGACATTTAAGGTAATGAGTTCCTAAAGTTTCATGTCCCTGCAGTGTCTGAAGATCATTTTCATGGAATTTTCATTAAGTTCTACGGGATTAGAAGGCTGTATTTACAAAACTAGTGATTGTTGCCTTCGAGATCAGGCAGGACATTGCCAGTAATGAAGGCAGACTGCAGTCAGGAAGTCTCGTTTGAATTAATGGTAAGTGAACTTCAAGGCAGCAGAAGTCACTGCCTGTCCCAGATGTCTAATGAAGAGTAAGTGAAATGGGAAAGGAAGGAGAGCTAGAACTGCTTGCCTGCTGTATGACAGCTTTTGACATCCTCTTTCCTTTCATCCTCATTCAGCTCCATGGGGACAGGCACTATCGTCACCATTTCACAGATGCTCCGAGCAGTGTTAAATCAACTGTCAAAAGTCGGTATCACCAGACACTGGCAGAGTCAGCATTTACAGCCAGCTCAGCTGTATTCAAAGCCTCATCATTTGCTTACGTCTAGAAAGACTGCATGACTTGGTCCCAAAGGTGGTCCGTGTTTATGGCTTTGGGCCTGGCATCTTCAGAAGTGTCTTAGTTTGGTACTGTGCACATTGGTGCCATCCTACTTTGCAGGTCTCCTCAGCAGGCATTGAAGAAGGCACCCTCAAGTATAAAGCATTGGGATTTGGGGTCACATTAACATTTGCCTCCAGTTACTCCCAGCAGAGCTTGGAACACAGTAGTCAATAAGGCATTTATATATGTAATATAATTTTTTAAAGAGATAGGGTCTTGCTCTGTCACCGAGGTTGGAATGCAGTGGTACAATCATAGCTCACTACAGTACTGACCTCCAGGGCTCAGGTGATCCTCCTGCCTCAGCCTCCCAAGTAGCTGAGCCTGTAAATGCTAAAAATCAGCTGCAAATATGTTCAGCTAATTTTTCTGCTTTTTGTAGAGATGAGGTCTTGCTGTGTTGCTCAGGCTAGTCTTGAAATGAGTTCAACCAATTCTCCTACCTCAGCTTCCCCAAATGCTGGAATTACAGGTGTCAGCCCCCATACCCAGCCTTGCATATTGTTTTGGTGGCATCTCAGATGACCTTGTTAGCTGGCTTTTCTTGTCCGACATCCAGGATAAAAAGGATTTCCAAATCACTTTTGTTCAGGGTGAAATGGGGGTTTGGTCGAAACCTTAAGCCACTAAATTCTTTTCGTGTTGGGTGAGAGCTGTAGGTTGATGAGCCATTATATCAAATAACAATTATGCCTGGCACTTGAAAGGGCAGGGGTGGGGGAGAGGGAACAGTTTGGATCCTGGCTTGGACTGCTGGGCTAATTCTCAGAGTGCTTCTGTTTTAATCAGCTTCCATGGTGAGAGTCATGGAAAAATACCACTTTCACATGTACACACAAGTACTAAACTTAAGAGTAATGAGCACTAATGCAGTCATTTAATACATATTAATCTGTTTGCTTCCCCATTCTGCATCTGTCACTGCCTGTAAACCCCAGCAACCTGGAAGCTGCTCATTCTACTCTGTTGCTAGACAGGTGACATAGAGAAATACCAAAAAGAAAGCATGGAAGCCTCGCTTGTTTATGGACGGTGGGTGCGTGGATCTGTTACTGCTGACGTGATGTGTCTCGTCATTCTGCTTGAGTTTTGGTCAGCTGTGTGGACAGACTTTCCTAGGAAGGGAAAACAAGCAGATAAGGAAGCATTCGCTGTACATTTTTGGCCCTTTGCTGCCTGTATGGGTAGCTGTGACAGGCTGCAGGAGATTGGATTCAACTCAGCAACCAAGGACAAGGCTTGGCATAATGGAAGCTCAATACATATTTGAATGCTATGTATTTTCTTGGTTCCTATTCCTATATTATCCAGGGGAATATAAAGCACTTATGCCTTTTTTGGAAGAATATGGTGATAAATGAAAGAATTAGACATAAGGCATTCAGAAAGCAGGACATACAAGATGAAAGGCAAGTGAGTTGATGAGAATTGTGAACCATGGTAATGCTAAAGGCCCCAAAATAATATGTCTGGTTGGCTGCATTTCTGGGGGGGAAGCATGTTTCCTGGAGCTGAGCTGCAGAAGAGAATAAGGCCTGACACCCCGGCTGGGTGACATCAGGTTAGTCATTTAACGGCGCTATTTCTGTCTTCCTCTTTACAAGATGGCTAACAATCCCTACCTTAAAGGATTGTTGTAGGGATTAGGGATAAGGTTGGTAAGGGTGTGCACGACACCAGCTGCAGAGAAGGAGTCAATAAATGGTAGCTCTGGCCAGGTGCAGTGGCTCACACCTGTAATCCCTGCACTTTGGGAGGCAGAAGAGGGAGGATCATTTGAGGTCAGGAGTTCAAAACCAGCCTGGCCAACATGGTGAACCCTTGTCTCTCCTGCAAATACAAAAATTAGCTGGGCGTGGTGGCATGTGCCTGTAATTCCAGCTACTTCGGAGGCTGAGGCAGGAGAATCACTTGAATCCGGGAGATGGAGGTTGCAGTGAGTGAGATCCATCTCAAAAAAATAAAATAAAATAAAATAATAAATAAATGGTAGCTCTTATGGCCATAATTAGATGAGGAAGGACTAGAAATGGGTCTCCTTAGGGAGTGGTCAGAATTTCAGTAAGTGGTGAGAAAGAGTAAAGGTATCTTCCATGTTGGTGTGTCAGACGCTAGGTCATTCATTTTCACAGCTGTGTAGTTTTCCATTGTATGAATATCCTTCCATTTATTTATGTGTTCTCTGGAGGATGGATATTTGGTTGTTTGCATCTTCTGGCTATTAAGAACAACATGATGTACTGGTTTCTGAAAGCTACCGTAAAAAATGACTGCAAATAGGATGGACTGAAACAACAGAAGTGTATTCTTACACAGAGGCTAGTCTGAAGTCAAGGTTTCTGCAGGGGTATGCTCTCTCTGAAGGCTGCAGTGAAGAAGCGACTCCATATCCTTCTCTTAGCTTCTGATACTGCTGGCAATCTTTGGTGGTACTCAGCTCTAGACACAACTTCTTTTGTCTCTGCCTCCATCGTCATGGGGTGGGGGTTTTCCTACTTGTATTTGTATCTTTTCTCCTTTTCTTACAGGGACACCAGCCAGTTGGGATCAAGAGCCCACCCTATTAATTCCTCTTAACTGAAATAATTATATCTGCAGTGATCTGTATCCAAATAAAGCCACCTTCCAAGGCTCTGGTGAGGATATTAATTTGGAGGGGGGAACTTGAATCTGAGCAAGGTGCCTGTGAGCTGCCACCACCCCATGGGACTGCTCCGTGACACTGAGTAGAGGGTATGTGCATCTTTGTAGGATTTCAACCAATGACTCTTCCAGTAAATTGTGACAAATTATACTCCCACGAACAGTGTGTATGATGAGTTTCTGTTGCTCCATGGCTCAACTATTAATTGGTATTGTCAAATTTTTTTTTTTTTTAATTGCTAATCCGGTTTGTGTAAAGTGCCTCTACATGGCATAATTTGCATTTCCCTAATTACTACTCATTTGTTGTTTTCCTTTGTAAACTGTATATTTATATCTTTTACCTATTTGCTTGTTGACTTGTCTTTTCTTTTTCTTTTTTTAGCTTTTTGGAGAAATTCTTTATCAGTTCCAAAGCTGCAAATGTTATCTTCCAGTGTGTGGTTTATTTTTTCACTCTCTTTATGGGGCCTTTTTGATAAAAAGAAGTCCTTAATGTACTGAAACTTATCAGTACTTACATTTAAAGCTGGAAAACTTGTGTGTGTTAAGAAATTCACCCCTGTTTTGAAGCCATAAAGATCTTTCTCCCTAATTTCTTCTAAATAACTTTGAAGTTTTGTCTTTCCCATTTAGTCACCAGGCAGTGATTTTTTTTTTTCGTGATGTGAAGTTGGGTCCGATTTTCTCTTTGCCCCATAGGGATAACAAACTCTCCCAGCTTCGTCTGTTCTTCTCACCACCCGCATCTGCACTGTCACCCATTGTTTTAACAAATATCCATTTGCACACCTCTGTGGGCTCTGGAGTCATGTGTCCTCTGGTTGGTTGTTTCAGTTGTCTTCAGATTTTTGCAATTATGAATGACGATGTGACCCACAAGTCTATGTGTCCATATTTGGCCCATCTGTGTTTGCTGTTGACTTCCTGCAAAGTAATTTCTGGATGCAATTTTGCCATATCAAAGAATGCACACATTTTGTTTTTGCTATTTTCCCTCCATGTCTGTACATCTTCCTCACCCTGCTGCCCTTCATGTGAAAGTTCTTGCCTTACCCAGGCCCTGACTCCTCACACCAGGCCGGCCTTCCCCCTGCACACACAGCCCCTCACCTCTTGCTGACCCTGACAGCCCATTCTGGGCCACCATGGTGCCTCACAGCCCCTCCCCCACCCCATGTACCCTGTTCTGTACCACTTATGGCCTGAACACAAAATTGTTCAGAAAGAGAAATAAAAAGGAGAAAAATAGGAAGAGCATAAGCATGTTTTAAAGGCTTTTAAAAATTATGCATTGAGATATCACTCTCACGAAGGCATCAGCAATGCACACTTTCACCCCGTGTGCATGACAGGGCACAATGATCTGCAGGAGGCTCCCCGAAGGCCAAGGGTCCATATAGTTCACCGTTGTGTCTTTAGCACAGTCCCTGGCACGTAGTAGATGCACAATAAAGATTTGTTGAATGAATGCCTATGCTTTTAATGTTTAATCAGCTACTTTTTAATCATTAAGAAAAATCCACTTGGCAGGGTGCGGTGGCTCATGTCTGAAATCCCAGCACTTTGGGAGGCTGAGGAGGGTGTATCACCTGAGGTCAGGAGTTTGAGACCAGCCTGATCAACATGAAGAAACCCTGTTTCTACTAAAAATACAAAATTAGCCGGGTGTGGTGGTGCATGCCTGTAATCCCAGCTACTCGGGAGGCTAAAGTAGGAGAATTGCTTGAATCCAGGAGGCGGAGATTGTGGTGAGCTGAGATTGAGCCATTGCACTCCAGCCTGGGCAACAAAAGTGAAACTCCATCTCAAAAAAAAAAAAATCCACTTTGTCCATGTCTAATGGTGCCATGTCAGGTCCAGGTGCCATTCCATTGTGGGGTAGAGCAGAGCCCAGCATCTGTGTAGTCTTGAGGCACTTCTTCTACCTCTTTTCAGTAGTGCCGCTACTGTCCAGCACACAGATCCGTGGATTGCCTTAAAGCACAGTTCATCAAAAGCCACCATCCTGGACTTCCCAACACACATCTAGATAATCATAAGATATAGAGAGCAGAAATGAGCTCAAAGACATCACTTATTAAAGCTGAGACATAACATAAGAAGACATAAACCCATTAAATTATCTGCTTGAATAGTAAAATACGTGCTACAGGAAGCTAGCAGGGATTTTGTGAGCTGCAATGTTTTTAGGAGGAATAAAAAAGGTTTTGTTTTTAAAGAACCGTTCGTTTCTGACAACAGAAATAATTTTTTTCCAACATGACCAAAGAGTGCCAAGCAACTCACCAGCAAAGTCATCTTTTCTCCACCTTCAAGTGAACAGAGTGATAAGAAAATCATTTTTCACTAGTAGAAAAGTTATATTGTGATTTCTAAGAATCCTCGGGCAGTCATTGCTTTGAAGGCTTGTACGTTACTCATCAAAGACTCAGCTTTTTCTCGATAGTTGTCATGAGGAGGATTATTATCCATTCCTAAAGTATAAAAGTTAGTGAGATAATACTTGGCATCAAGACGATCTCTAAGCTTCTCAAAATGTCTTTAAAACAGATGATTAACTCTCTTCACACTACCTATGGATGGAGTTGACTTTACTGAAAGTTTGGAAGGGAAGGGAGAGGAGGGAATAGCAGGCAGGGTGGTTTTCAAATGCTCTTAGAGGCCCTTTGACCCTCTCTCCCCACCCCGTGTCCTCCCTAGACTGCCTGTCTGCTGGGTGCACCCTTCCCTGCTTCCATGGCTGCCTCTCACCTTCCTTCCTGGATTGTGGGGAAGCTCACATTCTTCTCCTTCTGTGATGCTGAGCAATTCCGTTGTCTTCTACTAAAATTCTCAGGTTTGAGTCAGAGTCCAGGTAGGAAATAGAAACCACACTGGTGATTTTCACACACGGAATTTAATACACAGAATTGCTAACTAGAATTAGGTTGCTGACCAGTTAACTGAAATGGCAGAATGCATATTAAGGTATCCCAGAGGTTGCAATTGTAGAGGGCAGCAACCACCCCAAGGGCTGAAGGAACTAGGGGAAGAGTTTGGAGCTATGAAAACCTAAATGCTTGAGGGTGGGCCCCGTGAAGATGGGATTCTCACCCAGGATAAAAGTGCACTTCTTAGTCAGAGCTGGTGTCTCTGAGCTTGGAGAAGACATCTGAGGGTCTGGGACCCAGAATTCCACAGAGGGAAGGTTATCTACCTGGTGCTGGTGTGTGTAAGGCTGAGGTGTGTTGAAAGTGTCGGTGCAAGTGCTAGAGAAGCAGGCAGCTGGATTCTGTGGCTGAGTTGGAAAGGAACTGCCTCTGCTGCGGTGGAGTGGCATTGCTACCATGTTCCTCAAAACAGTAGGAAACAGACAAGAAGAAATACGTTCCCTTCTCCTCTTCCAGCCCTGCAGTCTCCCTCTTGAGTCCCTTCTTGGTGAAGCCCAACAGAGCAGGTGGCTATACAGAGTGTGGTTTGCAGGTCTGATCTCAGCATCACTAAGCAGAATACAGAAGGAAGACATGGAGCTGAGAGACAGCAGCTTCATAACTGGTGCACACACCCAAAGCCGCTAGTGTGTTTAGCAAAATCAAAGAACTTCCAATTGAACAGGGTCACTCTTTCATTCCAGTGGCCTTTCTCTGTCATGGAAACCTGGCTGGCACATGACTGGAGGGACTAGCAGATGGGAAAAGGGAGGAGAAATCAGACATTTGAGATATGTCTCCTTTGCCTGTCAGTGCCAGATCCTTAGGTCAGAGCACTCACTTCTAAGTGCTATTGGCATCTTCCTGGGACCTTAGGAAAAAATTTGCCACAGCGGTTTCCAACCTGGCTGGGAAGCACCTGAGGCTCAGCTCCTGCACCATCCACTTGGAACTGGATTGGGTGTCCTTGTCCCTGACTCTTCTATGATTTCCTCTCTGCATCCAGCTCTATTTAGATGGCTTGCGCTCTGCAAACCTTCCCTCTCTATAAGGGCATTACTCTGCTAGACCCCCTCCATTCACCCTGCATAGCAGTCACAGCCAAGGCTCAGGCCCATGTCCATCTGATTTCAGGCCTCTGGACAGAACCTCTGCCTCTCAGGACAAGGGGAAGTGACACTTTTTAAATGTCAAATCTTGTCTCCTTCCCAATAATTTTAAATATGATTTCCATATAATAAGGCTTTGTGAGATTCAGGAGGTTAAGTAGCTTGCCCCAAATCATAGAGCCGCTAAGTGGTAGAGCCTGGCTTTCAATATTTGATGGTTTGGTTCTGTCTCCCACCTCCAAGATGACAATTACGTGAAAAATAGGCGACAGTTTCTCCTTTCCTCCAATCTGTCTGTCCACCATGAATGAAATTAGTAAAGGATAATCCAGGAGTGATGGCTTAAGCTTGTAATTTCAGCACTTTGGGAGGCCAAGGCAGGAGGATCACTTGAAGCCAGGACTTTGAGACCAGCCTGGGCAACATAGAAATACAAAAATGAAAAAGGGGAAGAAAAATAAATTAGTAAAGGATATTAGCATTCCTTCCTGCTGGTTGAATTCAGCCTCAGAAGCTTTCTTAGCACAGTGCTCTGGAACACCATTACCAATTAAATGGAGCTGGCACACGAGAGGCAATTTATTTAATATGTTTGCCATGAGTCAGTCTCTTTTTTATTTGTGGGGGGGGGGGTGCGGCGGCTGTGACCTCAGCTTATTGCAACCTCTGCCTTCCAGGTTCAAGCAATTCTTGTCTTTCAGCTTCTAGAGTAGCTGGGATTACAGGCACACGTCATCCTACCCAGCTAATTTTTGTATTTTTAGTAGAGACGGGGTTTCACCATGTTGGCCAGGCTGGTCTCGAACTCCTGACCTCAAGTGATCCACTCACCTCGGCCCCCCAAAGCCTGGGATTTTTGGCCTAAGCCAACACACCTGGCCCTATTTTTCATGTAACAGAAAGGCTCTGTAGAATTTGATGAATCAGGAAGCAGAAGCAACTGTGGCTCCTCAACCTTTTTCTTCTCTGCTTTTAAGACACGTGTTCTTTTGGGTGGATCTGATTTTGTTCTGGTTTTCTGGATCAAAGCAGAAGTGCCTGCAGGGGAGGTGGAAAGGGTGGCAGGGTAACTGCAAAGGGGAACACTCCCGGGCTCCAGCTCTCAGGATGCTCCCGAGGGCTCTCAAAGAAAGCTGTGCTACCTTCTGGCTTCCAGGCAGCACAGATTCCCTTCAGTTGAACCTGATGCAGTTCCAGCCCGCCAAGCCTTTCCCTTGGCCACCCAGAACTGCACCGGAAAGAGGTAAGGGAGATTTTGGCAGGAACAGACGAGTGGCCCCTGCTGCTAAGACAGGCCTGCACATGGTGGATTCAGAGAAAGGTATTACTGAGGTTGCGGGGGACGCCCTGATTGTCTCTGGAATTGGGATTGTTTAGGGCACGGGTCTGCGCGCAGCACAGGGGTGCCACTGGAGTGTCACGTGCACTCACCTCCTCCTGGCTCCCCATATCCTCTCCACACGTGGAAGCACCCCTCTCCACCACGGGAACTTGTAGAGCAAAACTAACATACAGTCGTGTCGGCTCAGCCAAGAGAAATAAGGCGGAGGGGCTGGCTGCTAACCAGGGGAGGCGGCGGCCCCTCACCGAAGGTTTCTGCACGGAGGATCACGCCGCAGAAGCAGCAACAGACCGGCGTATTCATGAGCTCGTGTCACCGGGAGGTTGCTGCCAGGCCTTAGCCCAACCACCGTTTCGTTTCAGGAAATGCTGCCAGACTCCAAAATCAGCAAAGCAAGGCTGTCCCTGATAGCTAGATGCCTAAATCAGGGCCTCCGAGGGGGTCGGCCTGCGGCCACTGGGCTGGAGCAAGGCAGATGCCCAGCCGGAGCGCAGGCTTCAGATCTGACTGGCTTAATGTAGTCTAGGACAGACCATCCTGAGCTTCTGAGGCTCACTCGGATCAATACTAAAATCAATAACCAAATATTGAGGGCTGGCCTCGTGCCAAACACGGTCAGACTGTTTACACATATTATTCTATTTAATCCTCATGAGAAACTCATGACACAGGCACTCATATTATCTTCATTTTCTGACGAGGAAACCTAGATTTCCAAGACTTCATATCACACTGTTCCTAAGAGTAGATCCTGGATTCAGGGTCTTACTGCTCCTGAAGCCCATTTATTAACCCACAGGATACTCTCCTGATACGCCATGATATGGAATGCCAAGTCAGAAAAGAAGCTGTTGCCTTTGGTAATTAAGTTATTGGTGAAAAAAGTTTCAGGTAAATGAAGTGCTGGAGTATAGAAGCAGGAGAGAGAGGAGGTGGCTAGGGGAGTAGCCTTTGAAGAACCCTAGAACATGAAGGTACAGTGTTTCAGCCTAGAGGTAGACAAGGTAATAAAAGATATGTTTTTCCATTGGGTATCATGAGAATTACTATTATATTTATTAGTCATAATTACAGTGTTTTGAGGATTACAGGTAGACAAGTTTACCCGGGTGACACTTAGAAATCAAAACCTTTTCCATCCTCAAAACAAATTTTTCTCTTACAAGGGGGCTAAAAAGTTCATGGAAAATAGAATGAAAAAATAAATGCCAAAAATGTAAAATCTGTTTGTCTACATCAGTGCCTCAAGTTTCAGATACTTGTGTAAGTGATGATATTAGCCATTTAGTCCATCCCTAAAGAACTGAGGATCTTGGGAATTTAACCATGTCAACACAGTCATTTTTACATTATGAACTAAAGAAAAATGAGTGCTCTTCAAGGTTTTTTAAGATTGGAAAACAAAAATAAATCAGAAGGACTGAAATTAGCACTGCAAAGTGGATGTCTAGTGATTTCCCATAAAAACCTTCATGGAATTCCCCTTGTTTGATGAGAAGAATGAGCAGGAGCATTGTCATGGTGGAGCCTTCCTGGGTATTTTTCTGCTAATGCTTTGATTAACTTTCTCAAAACATTCTCATAATGAGCAGATGTTATTGTTCTTTGGCCCTCCAGAAAGTCAATAAACAAAATGCCTTGAGCATCCCCAAGACGTTGCCAGGGCTTTGCTTCCGAATGGTCCATGTTTGCTTTGACTGGACCACTTCCTACCTCTTGGTAACCATTGCTTCGATTGTGCTTTGTCTTCAGGATTATACAAGTAAAGCCATATTTCACCTCTTGTTACATGTTCCTTCTCCCAGAGAAATGCTTCCGAATCTTGAGGCCACTTGTTTAAAATTCCCAAAGCTCAACTGCTTTCTGTTTCCTCTGCTCTTGATCTGGGCACAGTGGTTTTGGCACCCATCAAACAGAAAGTTTGCTCCACTAATTTTTCTGTCAGAATTGTGTGAGTGGAACCAACTGAGATGACTAGAATGTTAGTTACTGTTTCTGCTCTTAATTGCTGGTTCTTTTCAATTAGGGTATGAATAAAATTAATTTTGCCCTTGAAAATTGATATAGACGGTCTGCCACTATAGGTTTCATCTTCTGTATCATCTCATCCCTTTTTAAAATGAATTAGCCACTTGTAGACTGCTGCTTTCTGTGGGGCGTTGTCCCCATTAATTCCTTGTAAAGCATTAATGATTTCACCATTCTTTCACCCAAACATCACCATAAATTCCATGTTTGTTCTTGTTTTACTTTAGCAGAATTCATGTTGCCGTGACAGGGGTTCTTTTCCAACTGATATCTTATCCTTCAGAATACCTCAAACTAGATCCTGCTCAGCCATACTGGCACAAGTTAGTACAAATTTACGTTGGTGCAAAAACATTTGAAATCCATGAAATTTTTTGATAATATGCATTTTCCATAAATGTTTTGAAGACCTCCAGTATTTCATATCAAATTCTAAGCATTTAGCAATTCTAAGTCTGGTTAGACTGGGAAGTCATGTCAGTTGCTGGTCACAGTAGAACTTGGAATGACAGCATCTCTTCCACCCCTCCATTAGTTTTTGGATGACCATCCTAATTAAATGGACAATATCTAATCAAAATTGAGAGTCTGTCACAAACTTGCCCAATGATCATTTACATATGTGAGATTGCTGTTGGTGCAGTGAACTTTTTCTGGGGAATATTTTCAAGTTGAACCAGACTCAATGTTTATTAGAAAAGCATTCTGGCTGGGTTGCTGGCTCTGTGAGCCAATTGCAAATGCCAAAATTGCTGGCTAATTGCTTCAGTGTAAATGCCAGCTCTCCTCTGGGGCTTCTGAAAGGTTAACATTCTCTTGATACTCCCAACTCTGCTCTTGAGCCCTGGGAGGCTGCCCATTTGGTAATGGGAAAAGGGTAGCAATCGCCACTTTCCCTCTTCCTTAGGATGGGATTAACGAGAGAGACTGGAGACCGAGCTATTACACATACTTATTTGCAGAGGGTTGATGGAATCTGAGGGTCTGATTTTCATGACTTTTTGGATTGTATGCTCCTAGGGGATAGAAACATCTACATTTCTTCTTACCTCTCCTTCTCCTTAATCTGGAGACACTCCACAGAAAAGTGGAGGGCAAGTAGAGGGCATGCTTTCCAATTAAACAGGAGGCTTCAATATGATGATGTAAATAATGAAATAATTGTACTTCCCTGAGGCATTGTTCAACTTATCTTTTAAGGACTTTAAGTTTCTTTCTTGATGAAACAAATTTTGCTAGCAGGCAAGCTTTTGGAGGCCAGAGACCAGTTCTTTTGGTTCTTTTATATCTATCATAATTGTGATTGCTGTTCATAAAATATTTTCAGTTCTTTCCTTTTCTGGGCACATGGTAGGATCCCACTCTCTGGGTAGGTGGGTTCTTGAGGTTAGTCCGGCCCACCTACCACCTACCATGTTATGATACAAAACATGTCTCATGTCTGTGCTAGAAGATTGAGTTTCTTACTTGAGATCCTTCAGAGCTTTCTTTTCTTTGGCATGGCAACCAGTAATGTGCACAGTGGTGGCTGCTTTAGCAACCTAAATACCTAAATACTTAGGAATAATAGACTCCCCTCCTACCCCCAACTCCTTTGGGCTCCTGCTAACTCTCAATAGACATGTGATATGAGTGAAAATCAACTTTGGTAGCTTTAAGCCACCAAAAATTTGGGGCTGGGCCAGATGGCTCACACCTGTAATCCCAACACTTCGGGAGGCTGAGGCAGGTGCATCACCTGAAGTCAGGAGTTCAAGATCAGCCTGGCCAACATGGAGAGACCCCATCTCTAACAAAAATACAAAAATTAGCCAGACATGGTGGCATTCATCTGTAATCTCAGCTACTCGGGAGGCTGAGGCAGGAGAATTGCTTGAACCTGGGAAGCGGAGGTTGCAGTAAGCCAAGATTGCACCACTGCACCCCAGCCTGGATGACAGAGCGAGACTCTGTCTCAAAAAAATAAAAAAAGGAATTATTTGTTACTACAGTATAATTCTTACTGACACAATGTAAGAGCTAATCTATATTTCAAGTACAAACT
Organism: Callithrix jacchus; assembly: GCF_049354715.1. NCBI lineage: Eukaryota > Metazoa > Chordata > Mammalia > Primates > Cebidae > Callithrix > Callithrix jacchus. The sequence continues at coordinate 29,148,181 of NC_133508.1, forward strand.
TCATCTGTATAATTTAGTGTATGCTTTGGGCCATTATGTATTATAAGCACCCTAAGGGCAGAGGTGGTGTTCTATTCATTTTGCGTTCCTGGCATGTAGCAGAGATACAGGATGTTTCTTAACTGAAGTTATTGCATGCATGCTTGGATACCCGAAGAGATTGGAAAACATGAAGAGAATGAGTACCTGAAATTCAGTGTTCCTCCCAAATTTTAAGCGAATAGTTTCAGCTCCTTCTGTTAGTATTGCTTTCAAAAGAACAGCTTTCAAGAGCAAAATTTCACTAAAATGTATTTTCTCTCTCCCTGTAGTCTCAAGTGGAATCACAGTAAATTACAAAAAAACATTCTTTGGAGAGAGAGCAGGAATCTGCTTCATCCACAGCCCATACAATCATGGTTGAAAGTTAGGAATGTTTAAAACAAGGGTGTTATTTCTCTTTTGGATAAGAGGAAGTCTTGCAGCACCCATTCTGGAGGTAGAGGTGTCTAGTCTTACAGCCAGTGGTCTCAAATATTTGCCACTCACAACCATCCAGTAACTTTATAAGTAATATAATAATTGATTTTTCCATATTTCAATTGGATTAAGATTCTCAGGATCGCTGATTTGGCTGATTAGAGGAATAAAATGATCAGTAATACAATTTCAAATGGCCGTATTTCTAGCCAAAAGCTAAGAATCATCTTAGTTAACGTATTGGCTGAATACACCATTTCTATGGAACTTTCTGAAATGTTGAAATAGTTGGAAGGTTCTTCCACTACTCCATTTGACTAATAGCCTAGAAATTGCTCATTCCCATACTTCATTCAGGTCCCCACTATGCCACCTAAAACAGCCATAGCCTCACCCTGGACATACTTCTTCTTACTTGTGATCTGAAATTATACTATTTTTACTTGTGTACTTGCTGTTGTCCAGTTTTCTCCACTTGAGTATAAATTCCTTGAGGGACAGAGAGATACTTCTGTTCACTGCTGTCATTCTGGAACCTAGAACAGTGCCTGACACATACTCATTACTCAATCTGTGCTTATGCAATGTATGAGCAAGTGAATTAGTGAATGGGTCCATCCCTTGATGCAATACTTGAATCACAGAATTCGTATACTGATAGAAGCAGAAGGAAACCACCAGTGCTCCAACTGAAGGCCTCTATTTTACAGATCAGCAAGCTTTGGGCCATGCCTAGGATCACACAGGTGTGGTAGAGCAGGGACCACGACTCTTGGCCTTGGGTCATTTCCATTTGCGCATGCCAATGACTGCTCTACAGCTGCTGGAGAGGGAGGAGATGGGGGACGGCGGAAACACCTGGAGTGGAAGGGAAGTGCTGGTAACAGAGGACACCAGTCCCTTCAACACACCCCATCTTCCCTTTGCTGCCCAGCTGACCTATCAGCAAAGGTGGGAGTGAAAGTTACAGGGATTCTGGACCAGGAGCGGTGGCTAATGCCTGTAATCTCAGCATTTTGGGAGGCCGAGGCAGGTGGATCACTTGAGGTCAGGAATTCGAGACCAGTCTGACCAACAGGTGAAATTCCATCTCTATTAAAAATACAAACATTAGCCAAGTGTGGTGGCACACACCTGTAGTCCCAGCTACTTGGGGGGCTGAGGCAGGAGACTTGCTTGAACCCAGGAGGCGGAGGTTTCAGTGAGTCGAGATCACGCCATTACACTTCAGCCTGGGCGCCAAGAATGAAACTCCATCTAAAAAAAAAAAATGTTACAAGGATTCTGGAAGGGAGGAGAATAAAAATGAAGTGTGGGACATAGCAAAAAGAGAGGGCGGGGTGTCAAGAAAGATGCTGTACTTCTCCCTCAACTTTCCATCGTAAACTTACAGTGCCTTTTTTTTCTGTAGCTCTTTTAAAAATTATGAGCCACTGAGTATTTTAAAGGGGTTTTCTGTTATGTCATAAATATTCAGACTGGAAATGGTAATTGTTCCCTGCGATTAATTCTGCTTACTTGGGAAAGTTGTGCAAGATTTTCACTGGAGGGTATGTCTTTTATGTTTTCATGTTACTCATATATACTGCAATTTGTCCTGAACTGGACTTGAGACAGTGAAGTTAGGGTTGAGGGCTTTTATTTTTCTTTTTTCTCTCTTATGGCAGTGTTTGGAAATACTTAAATTGGATGGCTTGTTTTACCCCTCCCTGGGCTGAGATGAAGGTAATTGATAGGGCTCAGGGCCAGAAGTTCCTCCCGGCTATTTGGGTTGTATTGGTCTGAGGTTAATGGAGAAAAACTCGGTGCTGAAGGTTACCGCGTTTCCCTTTGCTTCCATTTTAATGATATGTGCCTGCCAGTGTTTTCTCTTTGAAGAGCAATTTAATAAACAATCACTGGCGTTTCATGTTGAGGGTAAGATCTGTAATGGCATTCATCTCCCCGGGAGTTCTTCCTCAGCAAGTGATTGGATCGAGGCCGTTGCAATGAACACAGGCCAGCCCAGCCTGGGGCCTTCGAAGGCACCGTGGGTCCCCCCATGCAGGGCATAAAGATGTGCTGAGGGTTGGGGTGGGGAACAATTTTCAGAATGATTCTGAACTCCACTTAGATTTATCTGATTTTAAAGACATTTCCCAAGGAAATCAAACCTGAGCCTGCAATTACACTGAGGACCCTGGCAGCGGAGGCCAAGGGGCAGCGGGCACAGAAAGCTCTGGAATGTGATCTGCAGCCAGGATCTGTGCTTTGGTGTAAGAAGGAAGCTGAATAGCCAAGGGCTTTCATTGTTAAAGAGGATTCTTAGGGGCTCTTGGGCTTGAGAAGGAAGATCATCATCAAATGGTGCTTTATTCAACACCCACGTTGGGAATGCACTGTTCTGGGTGCTATACAAAGCAAGCCTGGGCCAGGAGTGGGGCTATGAGCATGTATTTTTTATTAAAATCGCATGTAGGGTTTACAGAAGGAGAAAACCCAGGACTGAAGCTCTTGGTGAATGCGTGGAGGGTGAGTCAGGGCCACATTTCCAGACGGATCTTTGTTGCCCACAGAACGGGGAAATTCACAGGTATAGGAGAGATGCGAGATGCCAGCACAGTGGTTTTGGCTGGTGCAGCTGGCGGCCGGCGCCGCAGCGCAGTGGCGCTCCACAGTGCTCCGCACTAAGTGCACTGGTCCAGGTGCCCTGTTGAACCAGCAATCTGAGACTTGGGAGGGCAGATTGGCATATCCATCTGATTGAATGGGACTTGGACAGTGAGCCAGGCCAGGAGATTCCAGGAAAACGGCATTTGGGCCAGCGCAGTGGGACAAACAAAACGGCGATTCCAAACACTCCGGGTGGAGAGCTTCACTGTGGGCACAGCTGAACCCAGGATGGTGCAGCTCGGTGGGGGAGGGGCGTCCACCATTACCGAGGCAATCTGCCCCTACTGAGGTACACTCCCATTGCTGACACAGCCTGCCATTGCCGAGGCAACCCACCACAACAGAGAGACTTCGCCGCAGGACGTAGCCCGTGGCAGCAGGGCGAAGACCGCAGCAGCAGGGCAGAGCCTGCAGCAACAGGGTGGACCTCACACCAGCAGGGTGGAGCCTCGGCAGGCAAATAGTGACTAGACTGCCTCCTAGCTGGGCAGGACAGTGCAACAGTCACTCATAAAGAAAGCCCCAACCCCCCGAGACAGAGCATCTGAGAAAAAAAGGGTTTTTTTTAATGAGTTCTGCTGCAGCAGAATTAAATGTAGCAGACTAACAGCCCTGAATGAACAACAGAGCTCACAGCTCAGCACTTAGGCTCCTATAAAGTACAGACTGTCTCCTCAAGCAGCTCCCTGACCCCTGTACATCCAAAAGACTGACATTTGGCAGGCATCATTCTGGGACAAAATAGCAGAAAAAGAAACTGGTAGCATCCCTCACTGTTCCACAGCTGCTATAGGTGCACCCCAGACAAGCAGGGCCTGGAGTGGACCTCAGCAGTCGTACAGTGGAGGGGCTAGACTGGTAGAAGGAAAACCAAGTAACAGAAAGACTTTATCATCAACAATCTGGGCGTCCACTCAGAGACCCAATCGAAAAGTCAGCAACTACTCAGACGACAGATGGATAAATCCACAAAGATGGGAAGAAACCAGCGCAAAAAGGAGGAAAACACCCAAAACCAGAACACCTCGCCTCCTACAAAGGACCAAAACTCCTCACCAGCAAGGGAACAAAGCTGGACGGAGAATGACTGTGACGAAATGATGGAATTAGACTTCAGAAGGAGGGTAATGAGAAACTTTTGTGAGCTAAAAGAACATGTTTTAAATCAATGCAAAGAAACTAAGAACCTTGAAAAAAGATTTGAAAAAATATTTGAGAAAATGATAACAAGAATGGATAACTTAGAGAGGAATATGAATGAATTAAAGGAGCTGAAAAACACAATACGAGAACTTCACGAAGCCTGCACAAGTTTCAATAGGCGAATTGACCAAGCAGAAGAAAGAATATCAGAAGTCGAAGATCAGCTCAATGAAATAAAATGAGAAACCAAGATTAGAGAAAAAAGCACAAAAAGGAATTAACAAAGTCTCCAAGAAATGTGGGACTATGTGAAGAGACCTATCCTACGTTTGATAGGTGTACCAGAATGTGACGAAGAGAATGAATCCAAGCTGGAAAATACTCTTCAGGATATTATCCAGGAAAATTTCCCCCACCTAGCAAAGGCAGGCCAACACTCAAATCCAGGAAATACAGAGAACACCACAAAGATATTCTGCAAGAAGAGCAACCCCAAGGCACATAATCGTCAGATTCACCAGGGTTGAAATAAAGGAGAAAATACTAAGGGCAGCCAGAGAGAAAGGTCGGGTCACCCACAAAGGGAAGCCCATCAGACTCAGAGCAGATCTCTTGGCAGAAACTCTACAAGCCAGAAGAGAGTGGGGGCCAATATTCAACATCCTTAAAGAAAAGAACTTTCAACCCAGAATTTCATATCCAGCCAAACTGAGCTTCAGAAGTGAAGGAAAAATAAAATCCTTTGCAAACAAGCAAGTACTCAGAGAGTTTGTCACCACCAGGCCTGCTTTACAAGAGCTCCTGAAAGAGGCACTACGCATAGAAAGGAACAACCAGTACCTGCCATTCCAAAATCACACTAAATGCTAAAGAGCATCAACATAATCAAGAATCAACATCAACTAATGGGCAAAACAGCCAGCTAGCATCAAAATGGCAGTGTCAAATTCACACATAACAATATTAACCCTAAACGTAAATGGGCTAAATGCACCAATCAAAAGACACAGACTGGCAAATTGGATAAAAAACCAAAACCCATCAGTGTGCTGTATCCGGAAAATCCATGTCACATGCAAGGATACACAAAGGCTCAAAATAAAGGGATGGAGGAAGATTTACCAAGCAAATGGAGAGCAAAAAAAAGCAGGAGTTGCAATTCTCATCTCTGATAAAATAGACTTTAAAGCAACAAAGATCAAGAGACAAAGAAGGTCATTACATAATGGTAAAAGGATCAATACAAAAAGAAGAGCTAATGATCCTAAACATATATGGACCCAATACAGGAGCACCCAGATACATAAGACAAGTTCTTAATATCTTACAAAGAGACTTAGACTCCCACACAATAATAGTGGGAGACTTTAACACTCCACTGTCAATATTAGACAGATCAACCAGACAGAAAATCAACAAGGATATCCAGGGCTTGAACTCAGACCTGGAACAAGCAAACCTGATAGACATTTACAGAACTCTCCACCCCAAATCCACAGAATATACATTCTTCTCAGCACCACATCACACCTACTCTAAAATTGACCATATAATTGGAAGTAAAGCACTCCTCAGCAAATGCAAAACAACTGAAATCATAACAAACAGTCTCTCAGACCATAGTGCAATCAAGTTAGAACTCAGAATTCAGAAACCAACCCAGAACCGCACAGCTTCATGGAAACGGAACAACTGGCTCTTGAATGTTGACTGGATAAACAATGAAATGAAGGCAGAAATAAAGAAGTTCTTTGAAACCAATGAGAACGAAGACACAACATACCAGAATCTCTGGGACACATTTAAAGCAGTCTCTAGAGGAAACTATATAGCAATAAGTGCCCATATGAGGAGAATGGAGAGATCCAAAATTGACACCCTATCATCAAAATTGAAAGAGCTAGAGGAGCAAGATCAAAAAAACTCAAAACCTAGCAGAAGACAAGAAATAACTAAGATCAGAGCTGAACTGAAGGAGATAGAGACACGAAAACCCTTCAAAAAATTAATAAATCCAAGAGCTGGTTTTTTGAAAAGATCAACAAAATGTAGACAGACCACTAGCCAGATTGATAAAAAAGAAAAGAGAGAACAACCAAACAGATGCAATAATAAATGATAAAGGGGAAATCACCACAGATTCCACAGAAATTCAAACCATCATCAGAGAATATTACAAACAACTCTATGTACACAAACTAGTAAACCTGGAAGAAATGGATAAATTCCTGGACTCCTGTGTCCAGGAGGAAGCTGAAACTATGAATAGACCAATAACAAGGTCAGAAGTCGAGGCAGCAATTAAGAGCCTACCACACAAAAAAAGCCCAGGTCCAGATGGGTTCACAGCCGAATTCTACCAGACACACAAAGAGGAGCTGGTACCATTCCTTCTGAAACTATTCCAAATAATCCAAAAAGAGGGAATCCTTCCCAAATCATTTTATGAGACCAACATCATCCTGATACCAAAACCCGGCAGAGACCCAACAAGAAAAGAAAACTTCAGGCCAATATCCATGATGAACATAGATGCAAAAATCTTCAATAAAATATTGGCAAGCCGATTGCAACAGCACATCAAAAAACTTATCCATCATGACCAAGTAGGATTCATCCCGGGGATGCAAGGCTGGTTCAACATACGCAAGTCTATAAACGTAATTCACCACATAAACAGAACCAAAAACAAAAACCACATGATTATCTCAATTGACACAAAGAAGGCATTCGACAAAATTCAACAGCCCTTTATGCTAAAAACCCTCAATAAACTTGGGATCGATGGAATGTATCTCAAAGTAATAAAACCTATTTACGACAAACCAACAGCCAATATCATACTGAATGGGCAAAAACTGGAAGCATTCCCTTTGAAATCCAGCACTAGACAAGGATACCCTCTTTCACCACTCCTATTTAATATAGTACTGGAAGTTCTAGCCAGAGCAATCAGGCGAGAAAAAGAAATAAAGGGTATTCAAATAGGAAAGGTGGAAGCCAAATTGTCTCTATTTGCAGACGACATGATAGTATACCTAGAAGACCCCATCGCCTCAGCCCAAAAACTCCTGAAACTGATAAGCAACTTCAGCAAAGTCTCAGGATATAAAATCAATGTGCAAAAATCACAAGCATTCCTATACACCAATAACAGCCTTAAAGACAGCCAAATCAAGAATGAACTGCCATTCACAATTGCTACAAAGACAATAAAATACCTAGGAATACAACTTACAAGGAACGTAAGGGACCTCTTCAAGGAAAACTACAAACCACTGCTCAACAAAATAAAAGAGGACACAAACAGATGGAGAAACATTCCGTGTTCATGGTTAGGAAGAATTAATATTGTGAAAATGGCTATACTGCCCAAAGTAATTTACAGAATCAATGCTATCCCCATCAAGCTATCATTGACTTTCTTCACAGAACTGGAAAAAACCACCATGAACCTCATATGGAGCCAAAAGGGAGCCCACATAGCCAAATCAATTCTAAGCAAAAAGAACACAGTGAGGGGCATCATGCCACCAGATTTCAAACTATACTACAAGGCTACAGTAATCAAAACAGCATGGTACTGGTACCAAAACAGAGATATAGACCAATGGAACAAAACAGAGGCATCAGAGGCAACACAACATATCTATAACCATAAAATTTTTGATAAACCTGACAAAAACAAGCAATGGGGAAAGGATTCCCTGTTTAATAAATGGTGTTGGGAAAACTGGCTAGCCGTGTGCAGAAAGAAGAAACTGGACCCCTTCCTGACACCTTACACTAAAATTAACTCCAGATGGATTAAAGACTTAAACATAAGACCTGGCACCATAAAAACCCTAGAAGAATATCTAGGCAAAACCATCCAGGACATAGGAGTAGGCAAGGACTTCATGAACAAAACACCAAAAGCATTGGCAACAAAAGCCAAAATAGACAAATGGGACCTAATGAAACTCCACAGCTTCTACACGGCAAAAGAAACAGTCACTAGAGTGAATCGGCAACCAACAGAATGGGAAAAAGTTTTTGCAGTTTACCCATCTGACAAAGGGCTGATATCCAGAATTTACAAAGAACTCAAACAGATTTACAGAAAAAAAACAAACAAGCCCATTCAAAAATGGGCAAAGGATATGAACAGACACTTTACAAAAGAAGACATTTATGAGGCCAACAAACATATGAGAAAATGCTCATCATCACTGGTCATCAGAGAGATGAAAATCAAAACCATATTGAGATACCATCTCACGCCAGTTAGAATGGCGATCATTAAAAAATCTGGAGACAACAGATGCTGGAGAGGATGTGGAGAAAAAGGAACACTTTTACACTGTTGGTGGGAGTGTAAATTAGTTCAATCACTGTGGAAGACAGTGTGGCGATTCCTTAAGGCCTTAGAAATAGAAATTCCATTTGACCAGCAATCCCATTACTGGGTATATATCCAAAGGACTATAAATCGTTCTACTATGAGGGCACATGCACACGAATGTTCATTGCAGCACTGTTTACAATAGCAAAGACCTGGAACCAACCCAAATGCCCATCGATGATAGACTGGATTGGAAAAATGTGGCACATATACACCATGGAATATTATGCAGCAATCAGAAATGATGAGTTCGTGTCGTTTGTAGGGACATGGATGAATCTGGAGAACATCATCCTCAGCAAACTGACACAAGAACAGAAAATGAAATACCGCATATTCTCACTCATAGGCGGGTGATGAAAAATGAGAACACATGGACTCAGGGAGGGGAGTACTAAACACTGGGGTCTATTGGGGGGGAAAGGGGAGGGCCAGCGGGGTCGGGGGGAGCTGGGGAGGGATAGCCTGGGGAGAGGTGCCAAATGTGGGTGAAGGGGAGAAAGGAAGCAAAACACACTGCCATGTGTGTACCTATGCAACTGTCTTGCATGTTCTGCACATGTACCCCAAAACCTAAAATGCAATAAAAAAATTAAAAAATAATAATAATAAAAAAAATAAAATCCCATGTAAATTTATACAGCCACAGTGAGGGTGGGACTCAGGTTCCAGCCACAGTGCTGCATGAACCTAGGTGGGGCTGGGCCCAGGTATGCATGCTGAGAAGGAAGGAACTTGACTTTTCCAGTTTCTCCTGTTCTGAAATTAACAATGATGGTGCTGTAGCAAAAGCACTGTGGACAGGGGAAGGGCCCTGAGGGACACTCTGTGGCATGGCCCAGGGCTGAGGAGGGGAAGGACATCTGTCATTCCTCTCCATCAGTGATGAGGCTCCATTGCGACACACAGTGCTAATCCCAAAGACCATTTCAATGATGATTTCTGTAAAGCCAGAGGTTGGCAGCATCTCAAATGTGGCAAGCTGGGTAATTTATTCTTTTTCCTTTTGGCATGCCAGGATTGGAGAGAAAGTGGTACCCAGACATCCCTGCTTGGGACTCCTTTGAGAGCAGGGATGTCACTTTTTGACAAGAGAGCTGGTGGTGACCAACTCTCAACTACTTTAGGGAAGGGGTGTTCATGGGCACACTGGGGGGTAACTGACCCCCACTCAGTTGAGAGTGGCTATTCCTGTGGCTTGGACCTGCATACTGTACTTTTTAAGTTTTTCAGTTAGAGTCTCACTCTGTTGCCCAAGTTTGAAAGGAGTGGTGTGATCTCGGTTCACTGCAACCTCTGCCTCCTGGATTCGAGTGATTCTCCTGCCTCAGCCACTGAGTAGCTAGGATTACAGTACATGCTACCATGTCCCAGCTAATCTTTGTATTTTTAGTACATTGATGGGATTTTGCCATGTTGGTCAGGCTGGTCTTGAACTCCTGACCTCAAGTGATCCGCCTGTCTGGGTCTCCCAAAGCTCTGGGATTATAAGCATGAGCCACCGTGCCCGGCCATACTATATATTTCTATATCCTGTTTATCTTTTAAAAATCCTGGGCCAGGCGTGGTGGCTCAAGCCTGTAGTCCCAGCACTTTGGGAGGCCGAGGCGGGTGGATCACGAGGTCAAAAGATCGAGACCATCCTGGTCAACATGGTGAAACCCCGTCTCTACTAAAAATACAAACAATTAGCTGGGCATGGTGGCGCATGCCTGTAATCCCAGCTACTCGGGAGGCTGAGGCAGGAGAATTGCCTGAACCCAGGAGGCGGAGGTTGCGGTGAGCCGAGATCGCATTGCACTCCAGCCTGGGTATCAAGAGCGAAACGTCTCAAAAAAAAAAAAAAAAAAAATTCTAACAACAAAAAAGATATTCTAAGCTTTAGCCAGTGATATGCTTATTGGAAGTAATAATACAAAACTTAAAATATGCCAAAGGATCTACAGAATAATTAGTATGGTGATGGTGGAAATGAGTTTTGACAGGTGGCTATGAAAGCAGACGTGGCCTTCACATGTTAAGGATGGAACTGGAGCTGCCAAAGGTCTCCTGAAATAGCTCTTTAGAGTCAGCCTGGAGGTCATGCTTTTACCTAGGTTGCCATATAAACTAAAGGCTGGGTCTTTCTCTGGCTTAGCCAGACACAATATTAGATGTAGAATAAGAAATTAGGGTTGGGGCAATCTAACTGTTCTCCAACCTCTATCCACTCACCCATTCTTGCAGACAAATACACATTGAGATTGTCCTCCAAGACTCCACTTAGGAGGAAGAAGAAGAGTGGTTTTCCTTCTCTCTATTTCTGGGAAAGAATTAGTTCTAATTCTGGTGGGTTTTTCTGTAGCAAGATTGTGTGATGAGTTCATAAAGGACTCAAATGGGAGACTGAAAATGGTTGAGTGAAGTTCTTACTAGAGTCATAAAGGGCTGATTTTTCAGGACAAAGACGATGCTACCTGCCTCAGGAGAACACAGTGGCTGTCGGAGGGTTCCAGAACAATTCTCCCACCTCCCATTCCCAGCTGCACTGTTTACTAGCTGTGTGGCTTGAGGCAAAGTGCTGAACCTTTGAGTGCCTCCATTTCTGTATCTGGGAAACCGGCATGATGATAGAATTTACCATAAGTTGTGGTTGAGGCAGGAGATTAGGGTCTTGAGGCGGGGAACCTAAGGCCAGTTCACACTGACCTCCTAGAACTAAATTGAAAGGAAAACCCCACCTTTCCAAGCTTAAGTAACAAAAGGAAGAGAGGCGACTCCCTTTGCAAACCCCAGCTTTTGGGCCCTGCAGATGTAAAATTGAAAGTACCTCTAATTGTGAGCCAAGTATTCATTTGCATAGGAGTGCAACTTTGTAACTTCACTTTAGCCTCTGATTGGTCGCTTTCCGCAACCAGACTGATTGCCGGCTGAGACTTCATTTGCACTGGGTGAACACCAAGTGGCGGGCAGGAAACCTTTAGTGTGTATTTGGAGCCCAGAAGTCTGTGAATGGGCTCTTGAGTACCTATGCCCAGGCTGCTCCCATTCTGTGGAGTGTACTTTTGTTTTCAATGAATCTCTGCTTTTGTTGCTTTATTCCTTCCTTGCTTTGTGAGTTTTGTCCAATTTTTTGCTCAAAACGCCAAGAACCTGGACATCCGCCACTGGTAAAATGGTGAGGGCTAAGTTGTAAGGGTTATGTGAGTATATTATGCAGAAAACACCAAAATATTGACTGGCACATAGTAAATAATAAATGTTGTAATGTTTCCTTCTTCACTCAGAACCTCAAATAGATATACCGATTTCCACCTCTCTCACCCCTATTGAATCTGTATTAAGTCCTAATATTTTGCCTGAGGGTGTTGCACTTGTTGGGCTTACCAACCAAATAATCAGTTCACCGCCTCATGCCCTTCATAAGAAACAAGCAAGCAATTACACGAATGTTTGCTGAAAAGCCCTATGCACTTCCTCTTCCTTCAGGACAGTGAAATCCTATCTCAGGCCAGGTTAATACAGCTAATGTGGGAAAAAATGTGGATCTCCATATTCATCTCGTGAATTTGGAAAGGCACATGTTATCCAGATTTATCAAACAATCTAGTGGCTCTTAAATTTGGTTCTGTGTCTCAAATAGCCAAAGATCTTAATATAAATACCAACACCTGGGCACCACTCCAGAGTATGTGTGATGTGGTCTGGGCATCTGTATGTCTAATAAAAGTTCCTCAGGTGATTCTGAGCACAAAACCCCAAATGAGTACACAGCTTATAATCCTGCTTTAGTTAAGTAGATCTGAATAAAATACCACTAAAGGCATATTTGTATTGAACTGGGTTCTTCCTGTTAGTATCTCTCATTATGAAATTAATGATTTGCTGTTATCCCTGGAAAGATATATTTGGCAAAAGAAATCCTAAAGGAATCAACTATTAAGTGATTATGGAAATCTAAGCCTCTCGGTTAGGCATTCCATGCGAGAGTCTTCATTGCTATCAACCTGGATTCACACGTTAATGATACTAGAATTCACAAGTGTCCCAGCATCTTACAACACACTCGAGCAGTATTAATCGAAAAGGAGCAGCAGAAATAATTTAAGTAAAATTGCAATTGCCACAGAGCTCTGACTTTTCAGAAACACTTGTACACGAAGTGCCAGGACCCCCATGTTGCACAGTTCTAGGGGGGGCTGTTTGCAGAGTGTGTACTGAAGACTGCCTGAGGAAGGGCGACTTGCTGGCAGTGCAGGACTGGGCACAGGCGCAGGCAGGGTCCCTGCCCAGCACAACCACGCCCTATCCCAGCTGGAGTCTGAAGCTCTGCAGGGAAACTCCCCTCTCTTACTCACCTCCATCCCCTCCCTCTCCACTCCTGCAGCCTCCATGCACCTCAGTGGGAAACTGATCTGTACTACAAACTGCCCCCAACTTGCATAGTTCCAAGCTCACATAATTACACAGTGTTTGGAACAGTGCAGTAAATCAAAATATACTTCCTTAGCCCTGGAGGTGAACAGAATAATTTTATGTCATCAAACCCCACAACCAATGGACCCTTTATGACACCGACTTCTTTGGGAGGTGATGCCTCTGTCCTTGCGAGAGTCCTGGCTCCTGTTAGGTTTCTTCCGGTGCCTCCCAGGCAGTTGGAGGAGCAGCTCTCATTAGGTCATGTTTACTGAAGGTGCTTGTTTTCTGTCTCTCCATTCATTGGGTTACAGGACACCCGACGGGACAAAGCGTGTTGTAACTGACCACCAATGGAGCCGTTTCTGTTCACGGATTATGGTTGTCTTGGCAACCAGCTTTGCTGAACTCACCACAGCAAACATGGAATGAATGACTAGGTCAACACCCCAGATAAAAAGAGAGTTAGGCAACAGTTCGCTGAACCCTTGGCGGTTTTTTTTATTTCTGGACGTTTCCCAGAATGTCCCCATATTCAAAAATTCCAAATGAAGAATTTTTATTTAAACCCATAACAAGTATTTCCATTGTTCATAGAGAAGAGCTGTTGCTTTTGGAAATATAATTTAAGGCCTGTAGACGATTTGAACTGGGTGTTGCTTCAGCTTCAGTAACCGTGCACAAGCATATTTAATGACAAGTTTTCCCTAGACAGGAAACGAGAGAGGCCACTCATGTATTTCTAATGATCTACATAAATAATTTCATCTACTTAGGTTCAAAACTTTAGTCATTAAATTGTTTTACTCTCAGCTAAATAGATTCTTGAAAATGAATTTTTAAATGCAGAAATAAGCTTTTGAAAAAAAATTCAGAGACAGGATGGAGCCTCTCCTTGTGGAAAGCAAATTGGCAAACAGGACAATTTATTTAAGACAGTGAGTACAAAGGGGGCAAGGTTCTGGGCTCTCCTGTTCCCCAAGCCATTTAATTCTATGCAAACAACTACATGGTAATATAATCCAGGTTTCTAGAATAGTTTATGTTTATTTCTGTCTCAGACTGGAAGAAAAACATTGCACCGGGTAAGATAGTAACAGTTGTTATGACTTGTACCTGGATGGTTGACACAGCTTTCCTCGTAATTATTCTCCGTTGTGTTTTCCTGATTTGTAGATTTCTCCTACTTTCTGAGCTCTGACTCCTGGAGATTTTTTTTTTTTTTTTTCAGCTTCCTCTTCCTCCTCCCACCTTTTCTTTTTCTCCTAGTAGAATCTGGTCTGGGTTTTATATGAAGTAGGCTCTAAGAGCTGGTTGTTGCCCTCTTCAAAAGCTCACTTCAGATGCCTGAGTTGAGGTCTTTCTTCTTTTTCTTCTATTTGCTCCGAAGATACTGGCCCATGTTTCTTCAAATTCAGATTGTACTTCTCTCAACAGCAGTTTGTCCTGTCCTTAAAATCCAGCCAGGGCAGGAGAAGGAGCCATGAAATATCTTGAAGAGTCCTTTTATTTTTATGTTTTTTAAAATGGCACATGGCTGATGTCAATTGAGTAATTAATAAGTGTAGCAAGGGTACACTTACCACCAGATAATTTCAAAATCGTTATAAACAGATAATTTCAAAATATCTTCCTTTTTATTGTGCTTTTACTTCCTGTTTTATCCTAAACACATATTGATTTTTTTCTGGAAAATTATGGATAAAAATAATGAACATAGTGCAAAAAAATGTATTTTTTTGAAGTAAATATTTTAAACAGTGTTTACTATGTATTTATATTTTTTAGAGACAGGATCTTGCTCTGTACCCGGGCTGGAATGCAGTGGTGTGATCATAGCTCATTGCAGTCTTGGCCTCCTGGGTTCATGTGATCGTCCCACCTCAGCCTCCCAAGTAGCTGGGATTACAGCCATGCAACACTACACCTGGCTGATTACATCTTTTTTTCTTTTATAGATATGAGGTCTTCTGTGTTGCCCAGGCTGTTCTCAAACTGGCTCTTGAATGTCGACTGGATAAACAGTGAAATGAAGGCAGAAATAAAGATGCTCTTCAAAGCCAACAAGAACGAAGACATAATATACCAGAATCTCTGGGACACATTTAAAGCAGTGTCTAGAGGGAAATTTATAGCAATAAATGCCCACATGAGAAGCGAGGAAATATCTAAAATCAACACCCTATCATCAAAATTGAAAGAGCTAGAGAAGCAAGATCAAAAAACTCAAAAACTAGCAGAAGACAAGAAATAACTAAGGTCAGAGCAGAACTGAAGGAGATGGAGACACAAAAAACCCTTCAAAAAATAAAAATATCCAGGAGCTGTTTTTTTTTTAAAAGATCAACAAAATAGATAGACTGCTAGCCAGATTAATAAAAAAGAAAAGAGAGAAGAATCAAATAGATGCAGTACAAAATGATAAAGGGGATTATCACCGCCAATTCCACAGAAATACAAACTACCATAAGAGATTACTACAAACAGCTCTATGCACATAAACCAGTAAACCTGGAAGAAATGGATAAATTCCTGGACACTTGCACCCTTCCAAGCCTAAACCAGGAAGAAGTCAAAACCCTGAATAGACCAATAACAAGGGCTGAAGTTGAGGCAGCAATTAATAGCCTACCAACCAAAAAAAGCACAGGTCCAGATGGGTTCACAGCCTATTTCTACCAGACATACAAACAGGAGCTGGAATCACTCCTTCTGAAATTATTCCAAACAATAAAAAGAGGGAATCCTTCCCAAATCATTTTATGAGACCAACATCATCCTGATACCAAAACCTGGCAGAGACTCAACAAAAAAAGAAAACTTCAGACCAATATTCATGATGAACATAGATGCAAAAATCTTCAATAAAATACTGGCAAACCGATTGCAACAGCACATCAAAAAGCTTATCCATCAGGATCAGGTAGGCCTCATCCCAGGGATGCAAGGCTGGTTCAACATATGCAAGTCTATAAATGTAATTCACCACATAAACAGAACCAAAGACAAAAACCACATGATTATCTCTATAGATGCAGAGAAGGCCTTCGACGAAACTCAACAGCACTTTATGCTAAAAACTCTCAATAAACTAGATATTGATGGAATGTATCTCAAAATAATAAAAGCTATTTATGACAAACCCAGAGCCAATATCATACTGAATGGGCAAAAACTAGAAGCATTCCCTTTGAAATCTGGCACTAGACAAGGATGCCCTCTCTCACCACTCCTATTCAATATAGTATTGGAAGTTCTAGCCAGAGCAATCAGGCAAGAAAAAGAAATAAAGGGTATTCAGTTAGGAAACGAGGAAGTCTCTATTTGCAGACAACGTGATTGTATATTAGAAGACCTCATTGTCTCAGCCCAAAATCTCAATAAGCAACTTCAGCAAAGTCTCAGGATACAAAATCAATGTGCAGAAATCACAAGCATTCCTATACACCAATAACAGACCTAAAGAGAGCCAAATCAAGAATGAACTGACATTCACAATTGCTACAAAGAGAATAAAATACCTAGGACTACAACTAACAAAGGATGTAAAGGACCTTTTCAAGGAGAACTACAAGCCACTGCTCAACAAAATAAGAGAGAACAAAAACAGATGGAAAAACATTCCATGCTCATGGTTAGGAAGAATCAATATTGTGAAAATGGCCATACTGCCCAAAGTAATTAATAGATTCAATGCTATCCCCATCAAGCTACCTATGGCCCTCTTCACAGAACTGGAAAAAAACCACCTTAAACTTCATACGGAACCAAAAGAGAACCTGCATAGCCAAGACAATTCTAAGCAAAAAGAACAAAGCTGGAGGCATCATGCTACCTGACTTCAAACTATACTAGAAGATTACAGTAATCAAAACAGCATGTTACTGGTGCCAAAACAGAGATATGAACTAATGGAACAGAACAGAGTCCTCAGAGGCAACACCACACATTTACAACCATCTAATCTTTGACAGACCTGACAAAAACAAGCAATGGGGAAAGGATTCCCTGTTTAATAAATGGTGTTAGGAAAGCTGGCTAGCCATGTGCAGAAAGCAGAAACTGGACCCCTTTCTGACACTTACACTAAAATTAACTCCAGATGGATTAAAGACTTAAACATAAGGCCTAACACCATAAAAACTCTAGAAGAAAACCTAGGCAAAACCATTCGGGACATAGGCATAGGCAGGGACTTCATGACTAAAACACCAAAAGCATTGGTAACAAAAGCTGAAATAGACAAATGGGATCTAATTAAACTCCAGACCTTCTGTACAGCAAAAGAAACAATCAGGAAAGTGAACCAGCAACCAGAAGAATGGGAAAAAATTTTTGCAATCTACCAATCTGACAAAGGACTAATATCCAGAATCTACAAAGAACTAAAACAGATTTACAAGAAACAAACAAACAAACCCATTCAAAAATGGGCAAAGGACATGAACAGACACTTTTCAAAAGAAGACATTTATGAGGCCAACAAACATGAAAAAATGCTTATCATCACTGGTCATTAGAGAAATGTAAATCAAATCACATTGAGATACTATCTCATGCCAGTTAGAATGGCGATCATTAAAAAATCTGGAGACAACAGATGCTGGAGAGGATGTGGAGAAATAGGAACACTTTTACAATGTTGTTGGTAGTGTAAATTAGTTCAACCATTGTGGAAGACAGTGTGGCGATTCCTCAATGACCTAGAAATAGAAATTCCACTTGACCCAGCAATCCCATTACTGGGTATATGGATTATAAATCATTCTATTATAAAGACACATGCACAGGTATGTTTGTTGTGGCACCGTTTACAATAGAAAAGACCTGGAACCAACCCAAATGCCCATGGATGATAGACTGGACAAGGAAAATGTGGCACATATATACCATGGAATACTACGCAGCCATAAAAAATGATGCGTTTGTGTCATTTGTAGGAACATGGATGAATCTGGAAACTATCATTCTCAGCAAACTGACACAAGAACAGAAAAGCAAACACTGCATGTTCTCACTCATAGGTGGCTGTTGAACAATGAGAACACATGGACACAAGGAGAGGAGCATGACACACTGGGGTCTGTTGGGGGGAATAGGGGAGGGACAGTGAAGGGTAGGGAAGTTGGGGAGGGATAACAGGGGGAGAAATGGCAGATACAGGTGATGAGGGTTGGAGGCAGCAAACCACATTTCCATGTATGTCCCTATGCAACAATCCTGCATGTCCTGCACATGTACCCTAGAACCTAAAGTGCAATATATATATATAAAATATATGTATATATAAAATTCTTCTTTGGATTATGGATTATTTACGTGTGTGTTGTCTAATTTACATGTATTTAAAGATCTTTCTGTTATTGATTTCTACTTTAATTCCATTATGGTAAGAATTTACTCTATATAATTTCAGTTAGTTCGCATTTATTAAACTTGTTGCTGGGCATGGTGGCTCATGCCTGTAATCCCAGCATGGTGGGAGGCCAAGACAGGTGGATCACCTGAGGCCAGGAGTTTGAGACCAGCCTGGCCAACATGGTAAAACTCTGTTTCTACTAAAAATACAAAGAATAGCTGGGTGGCCACCACCTGTAATCCCAGTTACTTGGGCAGCTGAGGCAGAAGAATCCCTTGAACCCAGGAAGTGGAGGTTGCAGTGAGCCGAGATTGTACCATAGCACTCCAGGCTGGGTGACAAGAGTGAAACTCCATCTCAAAATAAATAAATAAATAATTTGTTTTATAATCTAGGATATGGTCTATCTTGGTGAATTCCATGGAGTCTTGAAAAGAATTTTTATTCTGCCGTTGTTGGGTAGAGTGCTCTGTAAATGTCAATTCGACATTGACAAATTGTTGTTGGTATTGTTGAGCTCCTCTGTACCCTTGCCGGTGTTCTGTTTAGCAGTTCATTTGTGGAAGATAGTTTTGCCAGGTAAAATATTTGGGTTGACAGTTCTTTTCATTTAGCACTTATAAGTGTTGTGTCACTTCCTTCTGGCCTCCTTGGTTTCAAAGAGAAATCTGCTTTCATTTAAATTGGTGTTCCTCTACAGATAACATATTATTTTTCTCTAGCTATTATTAAGACTTTTTTTCTTTGTACTTTGTTTTTAGAAGCTTCATTATGATGTGTTTTGGTGGGAATTTCTTTCAGTTTATGCTATTTGGGTTTTCCCAACCTCTTGGATTTGTTAGTTTAAGTCTCTTGCTAACTTAAGATGTTTTCAGCCATTATTTCTTTTAATTCCCTTTCAGCTCTACATTCTTTTCTTTCTCATTCTGGCACTTCAATAATATAATTTTTTTAACTTATATTTTTGTTCCATAAATGCTAAGATTTCATTCATTAGATTATTTTTAGTTTATTTTCTTTTTGAATAAACTCAGGTTTACCAATTCTATTCTTGTTGTCTCCACTTTACCACTGAATTCATACAGTGAGGTTTTTTTTTCAGTTTTAGTAATTGTATTTTTCAGTTCTATAATTTTCACTTGTATTTTTCAGTTCTATAATTTCACTGTAAATTATACTTTAAAAAAAAAACAAACTTCTGTTTGTTTGCCAAAATTTTCTATTTTATTTCCTTCTAGAGAATTTGTAAGTGTAGAAGCATTTTAGTGATGGCTACTTAATGTTCTTTGCCCGATAAGCCCAACCTCTGATTCATCTTAGTGTTGGTGTCAGCTCATGGTCTTTTCTCCCTCTTGCGTGTTTTCCTATCATGAATGGCTTTCTGTTGTGTCTTAGATATTTTGAATAATATGTCTGGAAGCTCTTGATCCTATTTCAACTTCTGTTTAAGTTTAGGTCTTGCTTATTTGTGTGAGCTATTGGTTCAATGACCATTTAGTTTCAGAGCCCTTGCATATTGTTCTAGTTGACTTTGTTCTTCTGGTTCTGCTGGGTCTTACTCAATCAATCCTCGAAGGGCTTTCAGTGTGAACGGGGAGGTAGTTTTGGAAGCACTGGGTTTTAGCTGCTGCTGCTGTGCTAATTGGGCCTGCTACTGCCTCAGATTTGGGATGGATCATTTAATTAGGTCTCTGCTGGACCATCCCCTTTCCCAGTTCTTTGGCAGAGAGAACAAGAGTTTTTATTTGTCTATTCCTTTTTGATGCCCAGTCTGTGATGTATGAACCACAGGAACAAAATGCAAGGAATTACTCTGACGTCATTCCTTAAGGCTTGATGTTGCTAGCCTTCTTCTCACTTTTTCAAATTTTTTATGATTGTCTGCTGCATTTGTTCCAGGATATTTCACTATAATTAGAGAGGAAGGGCAGAGAGAAGTAAGTCTATGTCGTCTTGTCCCCAAGCTGAATAGAACTTACTCTTTTTACAACAAAAATGTTATTCCCTCCAGTAAGAACAATCTTGTGTATTTGTTTTTTTTTTTTTTTTTTAAATAAAATAAAATAAAGACAAGAAACATGCCATGGAGAAAGTAAAAGTAGGTACGAGCATTCTCACACTGTTAACACACTGATGGATGTCCCTTCTGGTCTCCTCTGTATGTGTAGTTTTGGAAAAAGTTAACAAGTGGATCACGAGGTCAGGAGTTCAAGACCAGCCTGGCCAAGATGGTGAAACCCCTGTCTTTACTAAAAATACAAAAAAATTAGCTGGGCGTGGTGGTGAGTGCCTGTAATCCCAGCTATTCAGGAGGCAGAGGCAGAGGCCGAGGCAGAGGCAGAGAATTGCTTGAACCTGGGAGGCAGAGGTTGCAGTGAGCCGAGATAGCGCCACTGCGCTCCAGCCTGGGTGACAAAGTGAGACTCCGTCTCAAAAAAAAGAATATGAAGAAATCAAGAAAGCTGTCTTAATCATTTTTCAGACATTCCAGGTACCAGACTTTAAGAAAGATCGGAAGAACATCTCATCTTCAAGAGGCAAGGCGAGCTCAGGAGACCTCCACCAATAGTGATTGGGCCATTTTATATCCTTTTCACAGAGATCCATTGTTCCCTTCTACTCTGTTACTGTTCCTAACAGAGAAACTTTGTTTGTATCAGTTTTTATGTCACTTAATATGGAGCATGTGTACTGGGCAGAGTCTCCAGCCAAGCCACATGATAGGAAGCTAGTTTCCCATTTGACCACCTCATACAAGTTCACCTTGGTCTCTTATGGCTCAGGCCCAAGTCTCATACGTTGTGACCACAGTAGCAACGTTCATAAAACACAATATACTACATTTTACGTGGAAAAAAAAAAAAAAACTGCCTATGGTCAACTTCTCATAAAGGAGTTGTGGGAAGGGAGACACACAGGGAAACCTAGGCCTGTATATTTCAAATATTTAGAACCTTAGGTGTCAGATGCAGTGGCCTACGCCGAGCACTTTGGGAGGTTGACGTGGGGACATTACTTGAGCCCAGGAGCTCAAGAGCAGCCTGGGCAATATAGCAAGACCCTGTCTCTACTGAAAATGTAAAAACTTAGCTGGATGTTATGGTGTGTGCCTGTAGTTCCAGGTCCTTGGAGGCTGAGATGGGAAGACTGCTTGCACTCCAGCCTGGGTGACAGAGTAAGATCTCGTCTCAAAGAAACAAAAAAAAAAAAAAACAAAACAAAACCACCACTAACAAAAACCAGACCATTTGGGTTGATTTCAAGTTTTGACTAATGTGAAAAGCAGCCCTGTGGCTCACCTTTGCGCTGGTCTTTCACATCCACATGGCATGAGTGACTCTCACAGGTAATCTACAGTACAAAGCAAAATTGCTCCTGTGACACATAGAACCTCAACAGCTGTTGGTTGAGAAAATACATTCATTTTGCTCTATTTTTGCAGAATTATTATGCCTGAATATCATGTTACAAATAATTGAATATATCTCAGTGGCAACCGAGGTTCACAGAGCCAAGTGATATACCCAAAGGCAGGTGACTCAACTGCTGAAAATTCTCAGGGTAAACTTCAAGCGTGGCGACATCTAGTCCAGGGGTCTTGCTACTATGCTGTGCTGCCTTTCTCTTCTTAGAAAACAGTGTTGTTAGGAGACCATGGCCACAATGCTGCTAGAAATCCCTCTTATTCACATTTTAGGGAGACTTTGAAAAATAAAAGTAAAACAAAAATAAGATTTTTCTGGTTGACTCTCAAGTAAACAACGAAATGTATTAGAAATTAACTAGAAAAATTTATTTCTAAATATTCTGGTAAATCGAAGATGTTCTAAAAATAATGAGATTGATTGGCACCTGCTATGTACAAGCTCTATTAATCACAGCTGCTTGAGTTCTTAGGCAGGCATAGGATTATCCATGTCCTTCATCATTGACTCCTCTGGACACATATCTCCCAGGGATATTGGGGAGCTTATGATGAGAGTTTTCTGGAATTATTAACCCCAATCAAAGTGTCTACTTTTTGGCAATCTCTGGTACATTGCCTTAGGCATAAAAGCTTAACAAATGGAAAATGATTACTAATATTTCCACATTTTAAATTTGTGTTTAAGGCAGATGTCCTAAAATAAAGGGGCATAAAAATTTTCAACACATAAGCATGTGTTAATAAGAATCAAACAGTTTCAGAATAAAATTCACCTTTGAGAGTTGAAGCTATGAAATGACATTTCACTTCTCATTCAGATGTTTAATGTTCCAAAAATCTCATCTGCTGCATGATGAAAGAAATTTAGAAGCAGCAATTCATTTAGGCGCAGTAAATAATTAAAAGATACTTGTCAGAAGTAGAAGCAGTGACAGTAATATTTTCTGAGCACTTATTAGGTGCCAGGTATCTTACATTGTTGTCTCACTTAATCCTTAACCCATGAGCCCATCTATTTCATCAGCCTATTGTACAGGTGGGGAAACAGAAGTTTTGAGAGGTATGGTGATTTCTAAAAGTTCCTTAGTAAGTCACAGGACAAGGAGCAAAATGATCTGTATATTTCTAAAGCTTGCATCTTTTCTTTCCCCACTATGTAAAACTGCTTCCTAAAAGTCTCAGGATTAAAGAAGATTGGATTTTAGAAATCAAGGATATTTCTCTAAATTGATAAGGTATAAATTCAGTATAGGGTTTCTCCTCAAGTAAATTCCAATTAGTTGCAGGTTGGAAATGTGAGTCTTTGGGATCATGAGAGCACAGCAACCTGGCAGACTTGTTGGTTTTGTTGCAAGACTCAAGGCTAATGTGCCTCTAAATCCCTAAAAGGCACATTAGTGGGTAATTACAACAAATAAAGGCTAATGGGAGAACCACATCTGTTTTGTTGATTTGGCTTAGAGAAGAATTCTGGGTTAGGAGATTTAGTCAAATTGCTTGACCTGATGTAGCCACCCCTAACTCCAATCCAGAGCATACCTGCAAGGGAGTCATTGTCTAATGGAAAGATCTCTCAACCTCATATGTGCACAGGAAAAGCACAAGCAGCCACATGCTCACTCCCATCCTGTTTCTGACACAGTGACCCGGCTGATGACTTTAGACAAGCCACTCATTTTCCTGACCCTGAAAAAGCTGTAGAATGTGCCTAGGAGGAGGAATGTCATAAAGAGATTTTTATCTTTGCTGTCTCCCAAGGGACCCAAAGCGTTTTCCAAATGAACTGACAAACATGCCTTTGAGAGAGAGCTTTCTCTGCTTGAATTGCTCCCAAAGTATCTGGAGCCCAGGTGCTCATGGAGTGAAACTTTCCAGGTGCTCATGTCTTCACTTTTGAGAAGTTGGTGCAACAAAGCTTTCATTCGGGACACAGAGAAACTATTATTAGTTTCTTACTGCATGGAGTAATTAAAAATTGGTTCTTAGAGGTTTTCCTTATTATATACAATGCAATTCACATCTCTCTGTGGCAGACAGTGCTACATGTTCATGAAATCCCATTGAATGAATCTTCCTCTTCCTAAGCAAGTAGAATGATGACATTTCCTAGCCTCCCTTTCAGTTAGATTCAGACCATGTGACTGGTTCTCATCAATGGGGTGTGAGCATTGTAACCCATTTCCAGATCTGATCCTTAGAAATATCATATCTGAACACACAGCCTTGGTTTCCTTGACTCAGTAACCATGGAAGTCATGTGTTGAGATCACCTCATCAAAGGACAAAAGAAGCCTGAATCCCTGGGTTACCAGATGGAGGAGAGGTGCTCTGCACAGTCATCTTTCCCATCAGACTTTATGTGAATGAGAATAAAACCTTTTCTTTGGCAAACCACCAAGACTTCTGTTTTTTCAATCATTATATAATAGCCAAGACTATAGTGAATAATGCATTCTCCTTTTCCTATGTGCTTATACTCTGTGTTTCTTGAGTATAAGCACATAGGAAAAGGAGCCTCATAGAAGATTGAGCCTCATAGAATCTTGACTTTTAAAAGTTTAAAACTCTAGTCCATCCATCCATCTGTTGCTTGCTTGACTCTCCTCTACTATATCTTAGTCAAGGAGATTTCATCTTCTATAACAGCCATTTAGAGCAGCAGTGGCTTTCACAGATTCCCTTTACAGGAACGATGTTATTATTATTATTATTTCAATAGGTTTTAGGGGAACAGGTGATATTTTGTTACATGAATAAGTTCTTTAGTGGTGATTTCTGAGGTTTTGGTGCACCCATCACCCGAGCAGCATACAGTGTACCTCATGTGTACTCTTTTATTTCTCACCCCTCCCACTGTTTCCCCGAGTCTCCAAAGTCCACTGTATCATTCTTATGCCTTTGCATCCTCATAGCTTAGCCTCCACTTACGAATAAGAAAATACAATGTTTGGTTTTTCATCCCTGAATTACTTCACTTAGAATGTCCGATTCTATGCAAGTTGTTGTGGATTCCATTATTTTGTTTCTTTTTATGACTGAGTAGTATTCCATTATATATATATATTTATATATATACACACACATATACACATATATACACACACATATAATATACCATATATATAATATATGTTATATATTATATATTATGTTATATATGTGTATATATATGTGTGTGTGTGTATATATAATATATATGTATAATATATGTATCACATTTAGTTTATCCACTCATTGATTGATGGACATTTGAGCTGGTTCCAAATTTTTGCAATTGCAAATTATGCTGCTACAAACATGCATGTGCAAGCATCTTTTTCGTTAATATAATGACTTCTTTTCCTCTGGGTATTCACCCAGGAGTGGGATTGCTAGATCAAATGGTAGATTTACTTTTAGTTATCGTGAACTATATTAAATGGTGTCTTCTGTACACTTGTGCCATTAAGCCAGGCTTCTAACCAACATTTCCTTTGCCCTCAATGAGCCACATTTCAGCCAGCCCACAGAGAAAAGCCACAGGTGCTAAGGCAGATCATGAGTGCCTGAATAGAATCCCTAAATTAATTTCACTGTGTTCTGGCTTGCCCTTTTCACTGGTGCTCCCCCATTGTGCAAACGTTAAAGCGTCTGCTCTCCACATCGCATTTTCACTTCCCCTCATCATTTTGGACTCTGGCGCTCCAGCACTGTTTTCATTCTTTCCTGTCTTCTACTGTCTCAGGAGAGGACTCTGCCTCAACATTTAGTGTGATAAATGAAATCCCACCCCAATGCTGTCCTGGTCTCTTTGTACTGTCCTGGTGACACCAGGCTGTCTCTGTCCTCCTCAGCCTTCCCCAACCAAAGCAGAAACAGTCCAGGGTGAGAAGCAGATGCAGAATAGAACAGCCAACCCATTTTACACAACGTCAAAAAGTTAAATCAGAAATGAGATCTGTCAGGCTAAAAGAGTAGGGGCTAGCAGAGACCCTATTGTCCTGGGAAAACCTTCTTTGGATAATTTTGCAAAATTTCAGGGAATTGTAGTCCTCTTCTCAGAGGCCATGTCATCAAGAGATCATCTTGACCATCTTGTCTGTTCCATTTCTTCTTATACTCTGGCCTCTTATTTTGTATTATTTTTCTTCGCAGCATATTTCACTACTTGATATATATTTGTTTATTTTTTGGCTCCCATCAATAGGAAGTGTTGATGACAGGAACTTCATTTGTTTGCTGCTGTATTCCGCTATCCAAGAGAGTACCTAGCACACACAGATGCTCAATAAAAATTTGCTGGATGTTGAATAAATAGAAGAATAAAACACTTTCAGAGCTAGTGGATCAAACTGAGGAGTTCTTCAAGAGTATAGCATGAAAATAACAGAGAGATGGAAAAAGTGAAAGAAAAGTGAAGAGAGAAGGAAGATAGTTTCAAAAGTTCCAAATACAGCAAATTAAAGGAAGAAAAAAGGGAAAGAATGAAGAGATAATTTTCAAAATCACATAAGAACATGTCTCATATCTGGTACTGAGGTTGAAAGTGCTTAGTTCAATGTAGAATAAATGAAAAGACACATCATAGAGAAATCCCAGAC
The DNA here is from genome assembly GCF_049354715.1 of Callithrix jacchus. Lineage (NCBI taxonomy): Eukaryota > Metazoa > Chordata > Mammalia > Primates > Cebidae > Callithrix > Callithrix jacchus. Next base: position 29,174,580 of record NC_133508.1, read on the forward strand.
ACTCAAATGAAGAAAAGAGTTCTATAAGTATCTAAAGGAAAAACACCAGATAACTCACAAGCAGGAAGAATAAGACTGGCAATTGCATGGGCATAGCTGACACCAATGCAGGAGGACACTGGGGAAAGGTTTTTGAATTTTTACACAAAGAGGTCACCTAAAGGTGCAAAAAAAAAAAAAAAAAACCAGTAGAAATAGCTCATCATAGGAAAATGAAAAAATGAACAGTGGAATATATACAACGTCAATAAGAAAGAAGCAAAGCAGCATATGAGAGCAGGGATAAATCTGTTGTCAGTTGATAATGTGAGTTCAGGATGGCACTAACACCATGTGATACCATTTGCGTATTTTAAAAATACAGGAATCAGTTTTGTTTTGTTATATTTATTATTTGTATATCTCTCTGTATTAATCTAGTTCAATATTATGCATGGGAATTATTTTCATATGTATGTGAACTTTAGAAAGTTCCCAAATATGCATGGGAACTTTAGAAAAATGGTTACCTCTGGAAGGGTAAGAGAAGTTGAGGGATGCTTTAATTGTTATGGAATGCAAGGTTTTAACTTATTTACAAAAATAAATTATCTCAACTATGGCTAAAAGTTTTAAATGTTGTTAAATACTGGTGCTGAGTACAGAGGGTGGTTACAATATATTTTTCTAAATATGCACAATTAAAAATGAAGATATTTTCAGATGTACAAAGACATGAAATTTATTATCATCTCTGAGAAAGAAGAAGGGGAAAGTAAGAAGGAATGGGGAGTAAAGAAAACCAATAACACACTTACAAACAACAAAGTGTCAGTATTTTTAAAAATTATTAGAACTACAGACCCAAAGGGCCAGATAATGTAATCTGAACTGGTGATGGTAGAAAAACACAAGTGAAAAAGTGAGGTGATGGGAAACGTGGAGAGTAAAAGAGATCAGAAATGTTCTCGGTTCTTGTTTAGGGGGAGGCTCTAGACACGAATTAAGTCTAGTTGTTTGTAGTAGTACATATTTAAGTATGTGTGTTAAAATATAAGAGTGGTTTATAAAAGGAGGGAAAGGGAGTGTAAAATGTTATAACTTTGGAAATGAGAAGGGAGAGGAGAGAAGAGAATGAGAAGAGTGAAGAAGAGAAAGAAAACAGACAAAAGAACATTTAAATCCTCTAACAAGTGGCAAGGGATAGAGTAACAGAAAATATGGTGATACAGCACACACACACACACACACACACACACACACACACACAGAAAGCAAGAATATATAAAAATGAATCAATCATTAAAATAACAGGGGTGCTATCAGATGTACAGGGATTCCATTAGTAATCGAAACTTACACATACACACACACACACCCCACACATATCCCAGGACAAGATGACTTCACTGCTGAATTCTACAAAATATTTAAAAAATAATTTATGCCAGTCCTTCACAAACTCTTTCCAAAAAGATACACAAAAATCTCCAAATCCCACACAAAAGAAGAGAACCCTTTCAAACTCATCCTATTTTGGTCAGTATTACTATGATAAAGAAAATGTAAGACAGCACAAGAAAAGAACTACAGACAAATACCTCTTATAAATATAGAAGCAAAAATCCTTGGCAAAATACTAGCAAATCAAATCCAGGAACATATGCACCAGGGCCAAGTGGGATTCATCCCAGGAATGGTTTAACATAAAAAAATCAATCAATGTAATGCACCATAACAATAGAATAAAAGACACAAATTGTACATTTGTCTTAATAGACAGAGCATTTAATAATATCTAACACCCTTTTATGATAAAACACTTAACAAACAAGGAATAAAAGGGAATTTCCCCAAGCTGATTAAGGATATGTGCAAAAGCCAAACAGCTAGATTGTACTTAACAGTGAAAGACCAAATACTTTTCCCCAAGATAAGAAATGAGAACAAGAATATCTGCCTTCACTACTTCTATTTAACATTGTATTAAATGTTCTAGCCAGGGAAATTAGACAAGAAAAACAAAAAATAAAAGGTATCCAGATAGAAAAGGAAGAAGTTAAACTATTAGAACTAGTAAATGAGATCAACAAGATTGCAGGGTATCAGATCAATATACAAAAGCCAATTGTATTCTCCACACTAATAATGAGTAATCTAAAAACAAAATTGAGAAAATTCTATTGCAGCAACGTAAAAAAGAATAAAATAATTAGGAGTAAATTTGAGAAAAGAAGTACAAGACTTGTACACTAAAATCTATAAGTATCATTGAAAGAATTTAAAGGAAACTGAAATAAATGGAAAGATAGCCCATGTTCATGAAGTGGAAGACAATATTATTAAGATAGCAATACCCAAATTGATCTACAGATTCAATGCAATCCTTATCAAAATACCAGCTGTCTGTTTTTCTGGTTTTTGGTTTTTGGGGGTTTTGTTTTTGCAGATATTGGCAGGCTAGTCCTAAAATTTATAAGAAAATGCAAGGGGCCCCAACATAGTAAAATAATCTTAAAAAGGAAAAAAAATGGAAAAACCTACTTCCTGATTTCAAAGCTTACTACAAAGCTATAGGCATAAGGATAGATTGTAGATTAGGGGACTAGAATGGAAAGCCTAGAAATAAGCTCTTACATTTATGGTCAACTGAGTTAGGCAAGGGTGCCAAGACAAGAAGGGGAAATGAATAGCTCTTTTCAATTAAATGATTCTGAAACAATTATACTTAAAAAAACCACTGAATTGTGCACTTTAAAGAAACAATAATAAACTTAAAAATAACATCTTTGTCTCTTTATATTCTTTGTGTAGGAAACTTAAAGAGGTAAAAAAAGAAAAAAGATGGTCCTCACCATCAATTTATAACCAACAAAACAAAGTTTGAATAAAAAGCATAAAAAAATGACTCAGCCCTATTTCATGCTCATAAAAGAAACATGTTCTAAAAAGTTTTACTTTTAAATCTTTATGCATTGAAGAATATAAATTCAAAATACATAGATCAAATACTAATAGAAAAACAAGGAGTAATTAAGAAATCCAGTTAGAGTGGAAGACCCCAACAACCTTTTTCTGAAATCTGCAGTTAGAGTAGGCAAAAAATATGCAAGAATAGAGAAAAGAGGATTTGACCAACAAAATAAAAACTTTTGTATCCAATGCAGGCAAATAGGTAATTGTTCTAAGCATACATGGAACATGTGTAATATTAACAACATGTCAGGTGATGAAGGAAATTTCATCAAATTCCCAAAAATTATCATATTGGCCACTTATTATAATAAGCACAGTGCAATATCATTGCAAATTAATAGAAGGATACCATGAGAAACTATATGCTTAAAGACGAAAAAAAACCCACTTACAACTACTCTTGGACTGAATAGAAAATTAGTGAAAATTATAAAATATTTTGAAATTATTGTTGAGAGTACATATCAAAATTTCTGACACAACTGAAAGTGTTCCAAGAAAAAAAATTATAAGTTTTAAGACCTTTACTTGAAAATGAAAAGGATGTAAATGAATAAACTAAGGCTCCAAAGTGTCAGAAAATAAAATGAAAAGAAGACAGTGATTAAGAAAGAAACGAAAGCAAAAGTGAAATTTAAAAATAATTACATTTTAGATAACACTTGATTTTAGTGATTACAAAATAACAAAATGCCTCTTTGAAAATACCAGTAACATCAAAAAACGTGGCAATTGTCAGCAAATAAATAATAGAGATGTTTTAATAAATAGTATTAAGCAAGAAGGAGGGAATGTAAGTATGGAGACGAGTCTTAAAAATCATAAGAAAATACCAATAAAGTTTGAGACCTTTATGAAAATAAGAAAAAATAAGAGAATTCATTGAAATAATTAAAATTGGATCAAGGAGAATTAGCCACTAGAAGAGAGTAACAAAAGTAGGTTAAAATAAAAAAGTGAGACTCTTTCTGCATCCAGTTGGTTTTAAGGAGAAATTCCACAAATATTCAATGACAATAATTGCCATCTTTAACAAGCTTTCCATTTTAAAATATTTTTTATGGAAAAACAGTTAACTTATTTTATGAGATCATGTAAAATTAGATAAAAATGATAATCTAATTTTTATAGGACCGTATAAAATGCTTTTACACTGTTGACGGGAGTGTAAATTAGTTCAACCATTGTAGAAGACAGTGTGGCGATTCCTCAAAGACCTAGAAGCAGAAATGCCAGTTGGCCCAGCAATCCTATTACTAGATATATATCTAAAGGAATATAAATCATTCCATTATAAAGATACATGCATTTGTATGTTCATTGCAGCACTATTCACAATAGCAAAGGCATGGAATTAACCTAAATGCTCATCAATGATAGATTGGATAAAGAAAATGTGATACATATATACCATGGAATACTATGCAGTCATAAAGAGGAATGAGATTCTTTTTTTTTTTTTCAGGGATGTGGATGGAGTTGGAAGCCATTATCCTCAATGAACTAACAAGAAACAGAAAAAATATGCAAATTCTCACTAATAAGTGGGAGCTGAACAATGAGAACATATGGACACATGAGGGGAACAAAACACAATGGGGCCTGTTGGGGGTGGGAGTTGCGGGAGGGAGAGCATCAGGAAGAATAGCTAATGGATGCTGGGCTTAATACTTAGGTGATGTGATGATTTGTGCAGCAAACCACTATGGCACGTGTTTGCCTGTGTAACAAACCTGCACATCCTGTACAAGGACCACTGGACTTAAAAGTGGAAGGAAAAAAAATATTAGAATCAAACCTGGCAGTGTATTAACATCATCATGACCAAATAAGAGTTATCTCATTAGAGTAAAGTACTTAAGAAACAAATATTAGAAAATATAGCCTTATAATTCTCTACATTAACAGATTAAAGATAGAAACATACAATCCACTACCTGATTTCAAAATGTACTTCAAATCTGTAGTAACCAAAACAGCATGGTATTGGCATTAAAACAGGCCAATGGCACAGAACAGAGAACCCTAAAATAAATCATGATTTGCAGCCTACTGATTTTTGACAAAAATGCCACACACAATGGGAAAGGACAGCCTCTTCAACAGGTGGTGCTGGTAAAACTGGATATCCACATGCAAAAGAATAAAACTAGACCTCTATCTCTCGCTATATGCAAAAAATCATCTCAAAATGGACTAAAGACTTAAATGTAAGTCCTGAAACTATGCAACTCCTAGAAGAAAACAGAAGAAATGCTTCATGACATTTCAACAAAAGGAAAAATAAACAAGTAGGATTATATCAAACTAAAATGCTTCTGCACAGCAAAGGAAACAATCAACATAGTGAGAAGACAACCTGTAGAATGGGAGAAAATATTTGCAAACTACACATCTGACAAGGGGTTAATATCTAAAATGTATAAGGAACTCAACTCAGTAGCAAAAAAACCAGATATCTGATTTTGAAATGAGCAAAACACTTGAGTAGACATTTCTCAAAAGCAGACATACAATTATATGAAAACATTCTCAACATTCACTAATTATCAGGGAAGTGCAAATCAAAACTGCAACGAGACATCACTTCATTAGAATGGCTATTATCGGCTGGGCCTGGTGGCTCACGCCTATAATCCCAGCACTTTGGGAGAGATCGAGACCATCCTGGTCTCCAGGCTAGAGTGCAGTGCTACCATCTCAGCTCACTGCAACCTCCACCTCCCAGGTTCAAGCAATTCACCTGCCTCAGCCTCCCAAACAGCTGGGACTACAGGTGTATGCCACCATACCCAGCTAATTTTTGTATTTTTAGTTGAGATAGGGTTTCACCATGTTGGCCAGGATGGTCTCGAACTCTTGACCTCATGATCCATCTGCCTTGGCCTCCCAAAGTGCTGAGATTACAGGCATGAACTCCCGCACCCAGCCCTTCTTTTGAGCTTATTATTTAAGGTTAATTATTTTGGTTGGAGGTTAAAAGAGTCAGTGGAGTTGCATGGCCAGGCCTGTTTCACAGAACCTGAGCTTATTCCCTCAATATCAGACCTCAGCTATGCTACTTTGAGTCCTACTGTAGGATTTCTCAAACTGTAGCTGCTTTTTCTCCAGTTACAAAGTGACATGCCATGGCCATCTCCTATGATGCGGAGGGAACCTGCCCGCAGTGAGAGAGATTTAGGCCAACTCGTGGCGAGAAGTTAGGTGAACCCTGGGACAGGAGACACATTAATTCCCATTCCTGGTCATTCAGTTTTACTTTCAATTTTGGAGCTGTCTTAGTATCATTTCAATAAGTCACCCATTTTGCTTAAGAGGGTTTCTATTAAGTTTCTCTTCCTGGCAAGCCAAAGAACAATGACCAGTCCAATATGGCACCATTCTCTTAGTATATTGTTCTATGTGTGCAGGAACTCCCCACGTCAGCTTTGAGTAAGAGGCAAATCTTGGTCACTGAAATAGGAAGCCAGGTCATGGCAGGGCACAGAAAAAAAATCTAGTGAGTCAGAGATGAAAATGGGGTAAGTTAGAATCAGAGGAGAGACTCAAAATATGAGAAAGAGAAAAACTCTTACATGGATACCGGCAATCTGCTGGTTTCCCACAATGCCTACCAAACCATCCAGTTGTGTAACTTGGGACCAATTTTTTTTTTGAACAAGTGTCAATTTTGCAGCTTGCCACACATTGCGTTTTGTTGGGCTTCGAAGGCAATAATCACCAGTATTTATATCATACTTTATAATTTACAAAGTGTTTTCAGAATTGTTATTTCATTCCCCAGATGAGAAAGTTTGCTCAGAATAAGACTGAGTTTTCCCTCAAGATCTCAACTACAAAGACTTAGAACCAAGACCCAGATTTAGTGCTTTCTTCTAAGTCCAAGCCTGTGGTCTTTTCAGTGCACCACTGTGTCTGCCTCCAAGGAACAGATAGTATCACTGGGGAGACATCAGCCACTCAACCTACCAGGAAGACCTTTCCAGGAAAACATTTCTCTAGTTTTATAATGGAAGCCAATAAGAAAAGAGAAATTCCTGCCACTATTGTGTGACAGGCCTGTGTTGGCAGAAAGAAACACTGACTGTGATAGAAATCTCTAAATGGGTATTTGACGCAACACATCAGTTCAGCCGAATTAGGGGAGGTCAATGGGTAGCTTTTCAACAAGAAAGACCACAAGGCAAGGAATCAGGAATCTGGATTCAAGTTCAACATCGTCATTAACTGCTGATATAATCGTAGGCAAGCTTCTTAACCTTCCCAGGTCTCAGTTTTGCTGTTTGTAAAATTAAAGGTTGGACGCAATGATCTCTGAGGACCCTTTCCCCTACTATTCTCTGCTGTTTGCTAGAATGCTCCTAGGAACTACACTGCCCCGTGGTTTATAGCTCACTAATTACAGGGTTTAGAGTCAGAACAGTGAATTCTAAATCAGTTCAACGTCTAATTCCTGTTCAGTCACGTCAGGGCAGATTGTTTTTATATACATTAAATTTATGGCGCTGCCCTTTCTAGGGGAGGAGGTGAGGAAATTTCCTGTAATCTCTTTAGGTGAATAAGGCCAGAAAGCTATAAACAATAATGAGAGTAAGAACCAGCTAGGATACTTCATGCTTCTCAAGACATGTTCGCAGTAAATCCACAAGACAGAGGGCAAGTGTTTTTTGTTTTGTTTTGTTTGCTTTTTTAAAAATTACCTTTTGTCAGATGGAGAAGGTGAACACAGACTGGCTTACATGGTCTGACCAAGTCTTCTTCTGACAGAGCCGGGACTAAGACCCAGATTTCCTGACTTAGATTCTAGTATTTCTTCCAACAGTCATGAAAAGTGTATTTTCTTTGCGGTCATATAACACATTCTTATTAGCAAAATGCTCCTTTCTGATGTCTATGGAAAGGAATTGGCAAGTATCATTCTTGCTGACAGATGCTGGGGAGAGATGTGTCATTAGGGTGGAAAGGCCACTTTCGAATGTTCTTTCTTTTTGAATAATTGCAGAGGCAGAAGATATGTGCATCTTAGGATCTATCATCATGTAAGCTGAAGTGAAAAAAGAACTCGGGTTGAATTTACATAGACCTATCATTATTTCAAATTGCATCTGGTCAAAAACAAATGGGAATTGTAGAATGTCGTCATCTGCTCGATGCCTTCATTCTAAAGCTTGGTTGTAACTCCTGCTGGGTCTTTCATCTGAGTACATTTCCCATTTCACTTGACGTGATTCATCTTAAACTTCATTATCATGCTTACGGTAATAATGTGGGTTCACAACACTTTGGTAATTAATTTTTATATTCCATTTTTTCGTATAAAGTATTGAGACAAAGACTTTAAAGATCAAAGCAAAAAGATAATGGTTTTGGGGATCCACAAAAATTGTGTCACAACAATATCAGAAAAGTTGAAATGCAGAAATAATGAGAAGACAGATTAGGATAAAAGTTGTTAAGCATTGGAATGGAATATAAGGAGGCTTGACATGTTGACAAATCTGGGATTTTTATGAGATTGGAGGTATCATATTCATGGCTTGTAAAGTTCTTCCCACCACCTATTATTTTAGAAAAAAAGATTTTAAAATGGCAAGACCTAGCTTACAGAGATATCCCTGAGAGGGGTTCACAAAAGGCAAAGATAGGGGAAATAAATCATCCTGGGAAGAGGAAGATTAAAAAAGAGATATTTGAAGTTCGGTCTAGAAAGAATGGGGTTCTCATTGCCGGGAGCACGGGAGCCATCTTTGTGGTGGAAATCGCAGAGAGCTCAGGCGAGAGGCCAGGTATAGAGGTGGAAGCTGACGGAGGAATGCAGGGGGCAACTGCACACAACAGACTGAGAGGGATGTTTGCTAACCTCAGAGCTTTCCAGGTGAGTGGGAAAGGAGGTTTCACACTAACTCTGGGACTCTGACTTAGAAGAGATTTGTAGTCCCAATTATGAAGTTGGTGCCATTGGGCTGGATCAGGGCACAAATGCAGAAGAAACAGTTCATCTGCCCAACTCCAGCCCCAGTCTTCCGGCCCTTCAGCAGTCCCTGCTCTCCTGCCTTTTAACTCTTAGCAGTCTTTTTTTTTTTTTTTTTTTTTTTTTGAGACGGAGTTTAGCTCTTGTTACCCAGGCTGGAGTGCAATGGTGCAATCTCGGCTCACCACAACCTCCGCCTCCTGGGTTCAGGCAATTCTCCTGCCTCAGCCTCCTGAGTAGCTGGGATTATAGGCACGCACCACCATGTCCAGCTAATTTTTGTATTTTTAATAGAGACGGGGTTTCACCATGTTGACCAGGATGGTCTCGATCTCTTGATCTTGTGATCCACCCACCTCAGCCTCCCAAAGTGCTGGGATTACAGGCTTGAGCCACTGCGCCCGGCCAACTCTTAGCAGTCTTAAGTGTTCCCAGATCAAAGACGATCCCATGAGTTCTGCAATTTTATGACAAGGTTTGATTCTAATTCCCTTTAGTTTTCCTGTCTTCTCCCATAATCAGTCATTTTTATTTTTTTATTTTTACTTTTTAGAGGTAGGGTCTTGCCCTATTGCCTAAACTGGAGTGCAGTGGCACAATCACAGCTCCCTGCAGCCTCCAACTTCTTGGCTCAAACCATCCTCCCACCTCACCCTCCCATGTAGTTGGGACTACAAGTGCCTGCCACCACACCTGGCTAATTAAAAATTTTTTTTTTATAAAGAAGATATCTCACTCTCTTGCCCAGGTTGGTCTTGGACTTTTGGCCTCAAGCAGTCCTCCTTCCTCAGCCTCCCAAAGTGCTGGGATTACAGGTGTGAGCCACCATGCTGGCCTCAGATAGCTTAATTTCAAATATAAGGTAAGTGTCAGAGAGGGGTATTTGCACTTTTACCTCATAATTAGAGACAGTGGGTAAAAGCTTAATCTCCTGTCCAAGTGACATTCTCAGAGTCCCTTAAATGATACAAGCCTGGGCAATGACCCCCTCATCCCTGGAGTAAGAAACGACTCCGTCACATAGCTGGGTCTGAAAACTGTTGTCCCTGTCTCCTCAAATGGAGCCAAACATGGCACATGCTCCCTGCTTGAGGACACAGTTCCACCCACCCATTTATCAAGCCTCACACTTTGGGAGGTTCTCACTTGGACTTTCCCCAAAATGGATGTGGTGGCTTATGCTTCACTCTGCCTTTACCCTGCTTATCTGATCTCACCCTGAGATCTCCCTGCCAGGATCTGACTTCCTCTAAGCCTCCTCATCCTTCCCATTCCAGTGTGGGCTTATTGATAGACCACCTGACCACCTCCCCTCCTGACCTACCTTGGCCCCAGGGGTCCTACCGGCTGGGTGCCACCAGGGCTTCAGCTGCCAACCCCAAGGCCAGGAGCAAAGCTCAGACTGCAGAGAGACCAGTATGCTGGCCTGTTCCACTGGAGTATTTTTTTCTTCCCAACTTTCAGGTTCAAGTGGTACATGTGCAGGTTTGTAACATGGGTAGATCGCATGTTATAGGAGTTTGGCATAAATATAATTCAGTCACCCAGGTAATAAGCATAATAACTGACAGGTCGTTTTTTGATCCTCATCCTCCTCCCTCTCTGCACCCTCACATAGGCCCCAGCGTCTATTGTTTCCTTCTTTATGTCCCTGAGTACTTACTGTTTAGCTCCCACTTACAGGTGAAAACAGTATTTCGTTTTCTGTTCCTGTGTTAATTCGCTTAGGATTATGGCTTCCAGTACCATTCATGTTGCTGCAAAAGCCATAATCTCATTTTTTATGGCCTCATAGTATGCCAAGGTGTATATGTACCACATGTTCTTTATCCAGTCCACCACTGATGGGCACCTAGGTTGATTCTGTGTCTTCGCTGTTGTGAATAGAGCTGTAGTGATCATATGCATGCCTGTGTCTTTATGGCAGAGTGATTTATATTCCTTTGGGTATATATACCTGGCCATGGGATTGCTGGGTCAAATGGTAGCTCTATTTTAAGTTATTTAAAAAACCTCCAGACTCCTTTCCACAGTTGCTGAACTAATTTACATTCCCACCAGCAGTGTCTAAGTGTTGCTTTTCTTCACTGAAGAAGTTTAACAAGCCTTAGCCAATTTGTGAACGAGAGTAAGGGTTTTCAGAAAAGTTTTTGAGCCATAGGATCCTCCCTTCATTCGAAATCTAATGTAGAGATCTTTGGAAAGTGCTGATCTATACTTAAAATGGGGGCTGAGGTCTCACTTGCTTATCACTCTCACCATCCCTTTCAGGGAGCTACTCCATGAAACCCCCACACCTATGAGAAGCACGACTTTGGGTTTTTGACTGGAGGACTCTCAGCCCTTTTCCCACACATGTGCTGGCTTTGCCAGTCCCACCCACACCTGTGAATCAGCTGCCTGCACTGCACCTGTGATTTCTAAATTGCCATCTCCTGATCTCCACCCTAACCTCCAGTTGCATGTTTCCAGTTCCTTACCGGATCTACCCCAGGAAGCTCCATATGTTCCTCAGTGTCTCCAAGCCTTCCTCTAATTGTCCTGCCTGCCACCCCCATCTCTTCTTTAGTGCCTCTATTTCTTATTTCCTAAGTTAACTGATAGGATTACAAGGAAGTTTGGGGTTATCTTAGACTACTTCCCGACTCACAATTCCAGCATAGGTAACAGACCACCAATTCCTATGACTCTACCTTGAAAACGTCTCTCAGGTCTATAACCTATTCCCTATCCCACTGCCACTGCCTGGGTTGGGCTTTTGCCATCTTGGGTAGAGACTGTAGCATCAGTATTTGATCTAATGCCTGCCCCAAGCCATTCCTGAATCTGCAATAAAGAGGAAGCCTTCTGAGCAGTGAGATTGGGATCCACCATTGAAGAATGAAGAGAATATTTATAGGACTTCCTGAAGCCAATAACCGTGAGCTTGCTGTATTCCAAGAGCATGCAGCTCATTTGAGAATGTTTCTCATGTCGTCCATTGAGGGAAACGCAAACACAACCCATTCACTGATTTGCCCTTTGTGTCATCTTTTCTAACCCCCTTTCCCTTATGTGTGGATGGAGTGCTGTCTAACAGCTGTACCAGGGAACAACTGATCCCATGGGCAACCTGCCGCCAGCGTCCATCATTCACAGGAGACAATCTACTGTGTTTCCCATTGTGCTCCACGATTCACCCACTGCAAGAGAAAACTAACACACAGAGTGATTGTTCTGTCTCCCGTGGAGAGGGTCCTTATTATGACAGAGAAGTTATTTTCTTTTCTGTGGTTTCTTAAGGGTTCTCTAATTGGGTAACCCCCTGCTGACCCCCGGCTATGACAGTTTCTATATTGATATCTTTGTTCCACTACTTGCACACTGAAGCCAGAGACGAGTAATTCAAACCAACAGAGAGCATAAGATAATGGGGCTTTTATAAACTACCAGTGTTTAAAAGGCAATGACCCTTTAAGTTCACTGGAGTTCTCTTCCATTAAGAATTTTTCTCACCTGCACATAACAGATGGGGGATGTGTTACAGCCCTGTGTCTGCTCCGGACAGCAGCTGAACTGATCTGCCAGACTTCATGAACTTGAACCTGGACTGCTCTGAAATTCATCCATGTTCTACCCACACTTGGATAACAGCTCAGAATAAGCACAGAAGCTTTCCATTCTGTTTTGAGAAAAAAAATATAAAACATGGGAAAGTATAAAAGATAACGTAACAAAAACCTATATTCCTAGAAATTTTAACACCTAGAAATATTAACTTTTCAAATTTTGCAATATTTGCTTGCAGTTTTTTTTTTTTTTTTTTAGCAATAAAGCATTAAAGTTAAAACTAAAATCCTGTTAGCCTCCAACACTAGTGTTCCCAGTCCACACCCCAGGGGCACCATCATCATAGGATGCTGTATAGATATGCAGTCGGTTCGTTTATTTTCTTCTACTGATATGAAATTTATCTATTGCATTTCTAGTCTATTAGTATTAATACAGTTTTAATGTGTATACATATATATTTTTTCAAAACTTAAAATTCACCAGTGTCTATATTCTCCATAACATGGCAATATGGTTACATTCTGTGCTATTTTCAAACACTCTCCTTATGTGAACGCTATGTTATCACCTACATCTCACTTCAAGCTTATTTTAATCACAACATTTCTTCTCTTTCTTTTCTTCCTCTTTCTGTTACTGCCCTAGGATTTATTAAAATATGTTTAATTAGATCTTCTGCCACAGTTTTAGTATTTCTTTTCTCATCGTTGCTCTTTGAAACTTATTCCCTCTATTCCTCAAGAACCCAAAAACAGAAACACCACTCGATCCGGCAATCCCACTACTGGGTATACAACCAAAGGAGTAGAAATTGTTCTATCATAAAGACACATGCATGCATATGTTCATTGCAGCACTATTCACAACAGCAGAGACATGGAATCGACCTAAATGCCCATCACTGGTAAACTGGATAAAGAAAATGTAGTACCTACACACCGTGGAATACTATGCAGCCATAAAAAATAGCAAGATTATGCCCTTTGCCGGAACATAGATGGAACTGGAGGCCATTATGTTTAGCAAACTAACAGAGGGACAAAAAACTAAACATGTTCTCACTTATAAGTGGGAACAAAATGATGAGAACACATGGACACAAAGAGGGAGACAACACACATTGGGGTTTTTCAGATGGTGAGGGCAGGAGGGAGAAGATGAGGAAACATAATAACCAATGAGTGTGAGGCTTAATATCTGGTGTAACAAAAAATAATTTTTAGGTTTTCATCTCTCTGTGCTATGTTCTGGGTATTTCCTCTGTTCCACATTTTAATTCATTAATTTCTACTTTAGCTGTGTTTAGTTCATGAATATATGCATTTGCATTCTTCCTACAGAGCAGTGGTTATTTCTTGCTTTTGAATACAACATACACCTTTTTTTCCTTCTTTGGAACAACTGAATAATTTTCTAAAACATCTATATATTTGGCATAGAAAGCATTTTTATACAGTAGAAGCAGGCAGAGAAGTTTAGTGTGTACGGAACTCACAATCTTGATTCCTTTTTTTTTTTTTAGATGGAGTCTCCTTCTGCTGCCTAGGTTGGAGTGCAGTGGCATGATCTTGGCTCACTGCAACCTTTGTCTCCCGGATTCAACAGATTCTCCTGCCTCAGCCTCCTGATTAGCTGGGATTGCAGGCATGCACCACCATGCCAGGCTAATTTTTGCATTTTTAATAGAGACAGGTTTTCACCATGTTGGCCAGGCTGGTCTCAAACTCCTGACATCAAGTGATCCACCCACCTTGGCCTCTCAAAGTGCTGGGATGACAGGTCGCCCGGCCCGGCCACAATCTTGATTACTTTTTGACTTAGAGTAAATGCTATCCTTTCCTGAATTATTGCATCTAGTGTTGCTGCAGTCACCATATTTTCCAAAATAAATACCAATTTTCATAGTTTCAGAAGGGATTGTTTCATAAATTGCCAATTTATGTAATTAAAATGTCTTAAAAAAGGCCAATCACATTCAACAATTTTTTGAAAATAATACAATTACATGAACCATGATAATCTCACCAAAGTCCAGAGTGGAAAAGTCAGGAGAAATGAACATTTCTGAATTTATTTTTATAACTTAAGCACTAACAAGGCCTGGAAGATCCTTTCTCGCTCCGTAGATCTCTAGATGTGGGAAGTAGAGATGAACTTACTTTGTATTAAGTAGACATATTTTAAATGATTTCTTAAAAATCTCAAAAGTAAACGGTTTTCTTGTGATTTGCTTCTTTCAAATCAAAGTAGGATCTAGCAAAACGTTCCAGTCATTCAAAATTCTCCCACTGATGGTAATGGTGGATTTTGTTTGTATTTGAGGGCTGATCACATTTATAAATACACAAGCCATATATTATTGTGAAATTCATGGTTCTTCATTAAAATAAAATGTACAAAACATCCTTTCATTATTATCTCAATTATTTTTTACACTGTTGCCATGAAGTCGGTAACATTAATAGCTAAACAGAGGAAAAAGGAGTCTTTCCTTTGTAAATGGGGAAAGGAATAGTATTTCCTTTGTTGCTTTTGATACTCAGATTTTACCAAATCTTGGTTATGAAGTCAGGGAATTACATTACACTTCAGAGCAAACATCATATATAAATCTTCTTATGCCTTCTCCGTTATTAATTAATGTGCTAATGATGCCAGGAAGTTTCTTAGCTGAAACTTGTGGTTTAAAGGAACTGTTTTTGGGGGGGGCGGGGAAATTTGGCCGGATTCCCTTTATAGACCTAAAGATTTTAGTACTTACAAACAATGAAGGATTTATCCTCATTTTTGGAAAACTAATGAAATCAGTAATTTGTGATGCATGACTGGTATGGAGGGAAATCACAAGAAGATCTACATGCACCTTTTTAAAATACAAACTGCAAAAATGACAAACAAAGACAGCATATGGGACACTTTCAGTGTTCCTGGGAGAACAAGCTCTCTCAAAATTCAGCGTTGTTACAAATGAGGTACCTGTGTATTAAACTGGCTTCAAATGACGGATTGGAGTTGTAATTGATTGGCTTCTCCCACCGCCAATCATATGTGTACCAGGAGATGTCATAGGAGGGCTCATAACTCATCTCCCACCCACAGCCTCTGGGTAGTAATTACCTGGTTGCAGGTAATTACCTGGTTGCATCTCTTGATGTCTCCCAACAAAAAAATGTGTGTCGGGATCTGAGGGGTCGAAATATACTTAGATGTTTGAAAACAAGGAGAAAACTCACAAGCAGAAGGCTGATATAAATATGGGTAATAGCTGAATTTTGTGTACTGTTTATCAATCTGGAGAATAAATAAAAGAATTAAAATTAGGTCTATAAAAGAGACAAATAGATTCTGCTCATATTCACAATTGCCTAAATCATTAGTCACTGTGAAATCTTCAATATTTTGCAAGTTTTGATATTTACTTGACACTGCCTGCTTTTATCTAGACCTCTCCAGATCACCTGAGTTTCTACTGTGAAGATCTACTCATTTACTGCTTTTTTTGCTAGATTCTTGTCTGGGAAAATTTAGAATCAACATCCAGGAATTCGCCATTTCCTATGGGATTTTGATGTTTTCCTTTTTTCATCTTAATTGTAGACAAAGGTTAGTAAAATGAAAACCAGCTTCACATTTATGAACCTTGAGTGAAAAACAAGTGTCTGAAGATATACTTAGCAACAATCTTTTCAGACTATTTAGGTGTTTTCTGTATATAACTCTAGGTATCTGTGCAATTTCCTTGACCAGGGAAGCAAAAAGTTTTCATTCCTTTGCACTCATATAAGAAAGCAGAAGTACCCAGAAAAGAAATGACTTCTAAGAGGGATACCAGAAGTCAGAGAAAGGGCCGCACAGTGAAATCTGGTTTCAAATATTCTACAAGCAGAGGAAAAGTTGGGAGAACAGCTCCTATGCACAAAGATGACAGTGACGATGCTTTTGCCGTGTCTGAAAATGGACTAAACTGAAGGGTGCTGAACATGAAAAGTAGACACACACAAAGTTAACATTTCTTGTCGGTGAAGAGGGTATCACAAAGAACACTGGAGTCATTTCATGATGCCTTGGTGACATAGCACGTATCAAAAGTTCCTGCCATGAATTTTATGATAATTTTCATCTGAATGAAATTGCTCTCCACTTTACCGTCACACCAGATTTGAACCTCCTAAGTGTGCATTTTTAATGTTTTCAAAAACATTAGGTTGGTGCAAACTGATGACTTTTTGCTGCCTTGCAGTTGAGCAACTAAGGATACCGCATCTGCTTCCCCTTGGCTAACCCATTGCCCAGGACAGCCCACAAGGAAGCAAGCATTAAAGCCTTAGAGTTTCACCCCGCGCCTCCCACTCCAGTCGCTCTATCCACCCCTCACCCCCACAACAGCATAATACCGCATTTACTAAATATGTGCCTGGAAAGTTTTCCCAAGAGCCACGTGCAATTATGGCCATATTTTACAGTGGTAGATGATAGACATGGAGAGAGAATATGCAAGTTACCCACCTTCATGAGACTGTTGAAAATCACTCCCAGAATTACATCTCATTTCTAAATGTATACTTTGGGAATAAAGGCAAAGAATTAGGAAATCAATGGGATTAACTAAACTCCCTGCCCTCTTATTTCTTATTTTTATAACACTGAAGGGTTTTTTGTCTCATTAAGATCTTGGCAGAGCACTCCATTACAGAGGTCCCATGCTCCCGATAGGAGGAATATGTTCTATTGCAGTTTTTGGCTCGTATGTTTTAAGTGTTTCTTCAACAACACAAGAGTTGCATCAAATCACCTCTGACTAAGGAATGGAAGAACCCACTTTGGGAGAAACTGCACCAAGATTACCTTTGTTTTAAGGGTGTAAAAATCCTAAGTCCTACTTGTACAGCATTGCGTAGGCCCTGCTGAATTTTCATCGATGCCGTCTTCTTTCCAACTCTTTCTACTCGATTAGTCTGTAGCAATTAGACAGCCCACAAATCAGTCCAACACAGATGTGGAGCTGCTTCTCAGACAACATGCATGCCAGGAGAAAAGGGCATGAAGAGATGAAGCACAGAGTATATCTTGAAAAAGTCGTAGGTCGTGTTTTTCAATACATTTTCTTGCCTGGTTCTGTTTAGTAAGCTTTGATTTCCTTTCATCCTGGGAAGGGGATTTATGCTTATTTTTTTCTGCCTAGGTGAACTATCTCTAAATACAGTGAAATAATTCAGAAACTTTGTTATATCAAAGACTTCTGGAAATATGGGAAGAAGATAAGGAAGAAATTGAGCATGGTGGTGCACACCCATAGTCCCACCTACTTGGGAGGCTGAGATGAGAGGATCATAGGAGCCCAGGAGTTCAAGACTAGCCTGGGCAACTTAGCAAGACCCCATTTCAAAAAAAAAAAAAAAAAGAAGAAAGAAGGAGGAGGAGGAGGAGGAAGGAAAAAAAGACTGATTCACAACACAAAACCTTGCCATTTCCTATTAAACAAAAAGCCACAGTCTGTCCCTTGGAGCAGATGAAGGTCAGATCTCCAGTCTAAGAAGAGGCTCTCTTCTTCCCCGAGTGCAGGAGGGGAAGCCACCTGGCATCTTCCAGTCTGAGCTCACGTACCTGCCACTGTCTTCCATGACACTTGTCAGCAATTATATTGTTTCCTACGACCACTGTAACACACCAGCACACACCTGCTGGCTTATTCCCTTGTAGCTTAGGAGTTCAGGAGTCCAAAACCAGTCCTTGTTGGCCAAAATTAAAGTTGGCAGGGCTGCCAGGTTCCTTGGCATGTGGAAGCATTACTCCAATCTCTGCCTCCGTGGTCGCACCACCTCGTCCTCTCCTGTCGGAAATCTCCCCCACCTCCTTATTAGAAACTTTTTGTTGCAGGTAGGGCCCACCCAGATAATCTGGAATAATCTCTCCATTTTATGATGCTTGACTTTATCACATCTGCAAAGACTTTGCCTTCTAATATGGCACTCACAGATTGCAGGGATTAGCATGTGGATCTCTTGGGAAGCCAGGATTCAGCCTCCATAACACCTGTTGTTTCCCTGGTACTCAGATTTCAGGGACCTGGACATGTTCTTCATTTCTCTGCAGAGGAGCTCATTCCAAAGAATGATGGACACAGGTTAGTAGTTGCCCAGGCCAGATGGAGGGATTACAGTATGTGATGATGTGTACTGGGATTTCTGAGACTAGGATTTGGTCTGGAGACGGTGTGTTACTTATACTTAAAAGTCTTCATTCGGTCTCCTGCATGTGAAGCAATACTCTGCGTACCTGGAAGGATTTAGAATCACAGAATGTTTCTTTTGTCGGGAACTAGTCTGCCTGTGATACTAAGTAAGACAGATGCATGAGAAAGGAGACACAACGTAGCACAGGGAAGGCAGAGAGAAGTGAAGGAGAAGTGGAGAAAGAGAGACGGTAACAGCAAGAGATGGCATTTGGGCTGGGCTCAGAAGGATGCATGTCCTTTAGGAAACCATCCATGCTCATCTCTCCTGTATTATTTAGTATCTACCTTTGTTTGTGTCTGTCATAAGGCTTCTCTCCTTGTTTTTAGTAGTCTGTTTACCTGGCTAGGGTGAGGACAATGGCTTCTCATGTTTTAGCATGTAACATGGTGCCTGGTATGCAATAGAAGCTCAATAAACATCGGCAGAGTCAAATGAATTAGTGGAAAGGAGAAAGAAGGATATTTTGGGCAGAGAGCTGGCCCAAGAAAACACTTGGAGGCCGGGCAACTTTTCTCATGTCAGTATAGCACTAGTCACCATGAAGAAAGTGGGGCAGTGAGCCGGCTCGGCTCGGGGGATGGCTGAGCAGAAAGGAAATGAGGAAATGGCTGCTCTGTTCTCACCATGCCTGGCCGTGTTCCCGTGGCTGTTCTTGGCAGGTATGAGGAGGTGGCAGGCCGTGCCTGGCAAAACACACCCACTGTTGCAGGAGGTGGCACAGAAGAGGGGATAGGGGCAAGAGCCTTGCAGCTCGAGTCCTAGCGCGGCCACCTGTGTGAGTTTGGGAAGACTGCTCACTCCCTCTACGTCATGGTTTTCTTATCTGCAAAATGAAGCTCCATCTCACAGTTCTGAACTATGGATAAAGAAGACAAGCTGTGCACAGAGTCTAGCACAGCGCTTGGGATGGAGGTAATGTTGACAATCCGTTAGGCTCCTTGCTAGAGAGAATCCTGGCCACATGTGTCACTGACGTCCCTTGGTCAGTACTGACTGGTGCCGACATCTGAGCCTCTTCTTCCTTGCACAGCCGGCAACTAGCTGGCTTGTGGACTCCATTAGGTCCCAGAGTAACTTTGAAGAGAAACCTTGGGATTCTGGAGGACAACACTCGTGTCTCTCGGGCCCTCTCTGCAAATGTGAGCACCAATAGGGCCTTTACAAAGGATGAAGCTGTGGCTCTGGGTCGTTGTCTACCTTCAGCTTGCAAAGCTCTTGTTTTGCGCAGCCTTGAAAAACCAAGCGAAGGTGCATGGGGAGCTTTGAGGCATCTTAACTCAGGTGGAAAACAGGGGTCTAACAAGGCAAGTGGTGGTGCTAGATCTGACTGTAGAGCCAGACTGTGTCACTAGACTGATTTCTCAAAGAGATTAGACAGAATCAGAGCCAATGGGACCTTTTCCAGTGTTAATTGGACTTAATTATAAATAGCACGAAAGCCCCTTGTCACTTCTCCGGGTGTCTGGCTTACATGCCGAAATACAGAACTTGCATAAAAATTTCCAAGACATTCTGGCAGGTTTCAAGGTCTTTGCCCTCATGGCAGGGGTCGCACAGCAGGTTTCCTTCTCATCAAGAGGCTTAAAAGGAGAAAGAGCAGTGCATTTCAAGTTGTTTGATAAACTGAGTAAAACCTATTTGCCAGTTGGAATATTTTTTTCTAATAGTTGAGGTCCTCACTACAGTTCTAATTAAAAATCAATGTGATATATAATTAAATTCTAGTGATCATATATGCACCAGCCTGTCTCTTTAGCTTTTAGCCAAAGGCAGGGGAGGCATGCTGCTATTGATCGTGCAGGAGCCCTTCGAGGCTGACAATAGATGGCTCATCTGAGAGCCATGTGACTGCTCAAAGCCCAGCAGCACTGAGAGCTGAAGGACACTCCGCTGACTCCAGCAAAGGAGGGCGATGCCCCCAGACCATTTAAGTGCTCTGCCCGGCGGGCCAGGACACTGCTCACCATCTCCACCTGCCAGCCAGTCCTCCAAAAAGTGAGCTCTGGGAAGGAGGCTTTGGAAAGGGAGAGAAAGCCAATCAATGGTTTCCAGCTTCAAATGATCATTTTAGCTTTCTTTTCCCCATTAGACCGTGGTTAAGTCCTCTCTAATTATTTTCTGTCAGGTGTGTCCAGTACAAAGTCAAGTCCGCTGAGTCAGAATGACTAAGGACCACATTGATTCAAGACTTGTCCGAAGGCCACTGACATGTCTTGGTGATTCCATCCAGTCTGAGGAACCCTGCTACCCCATTGAGTGAAGAACTATCATTGGAATTTTCCAGTTTCTTAGAAAGATGTTCATGTTTCCTTATACAAATTCTTGGCAACCTCCCAAACAATTGACTATAAAAGCACATGTGTGTAAGGTGCATAATCCTTCTCAAAAGTCTTCCACAATTTTTATTTTTGTCCTCTCATGTGATCCTCATCACAATACAATGACCTGAGGCATGAAAGTAGTATTTTTTTTTTCCTTTTTTAAAAAAGCGGTCTTGCTCTGGTGCTCAGGCTGGTCTCAAACTCCTGAGCTCAAGTGATCCTCCCACATCAGCCTCCCAAAGTGCTGGGACTATAGACACCCAACACCATGCCCTGCTGGAAGTGGAATTTTTATTCCCACTTTACACAGGAGCATTTCCTCACCCAAAACAGAGAATGCTAAAGGGTTGATCTAGGTTTCTCCAGCCCAGGAGACTTCTGGAGGAGAACTTGGGTCTTCTGACTTCCTGTCCCGTGCCTGACACCATGCTGCCTGCTCGGGGACCACAGCTGACCCATCTTTCACTGCCAGGCCCACCTCGTCCTCAGAAGACTTTATCTCTCCCTCATTTAAAGCTGAATTTAGTGATGTCGCATTTTATTTTTGACTCCATCTCTTTCTTTAGTTTTTTGTTGTTGTTTGTTTTTAATTTTAGACAGTCTTCTTCTGTGGCTCAGTCTGGAGTGCAGTGGCACGACCTTGGCTCACTTTAACCTCCACCTTCAGGGTTCAAGCAACTCTCATGCCTCAGCCTCCCGAACAGCTGGAATTATAGGCATCCACCAACACACCTGGCTGATTTTTTTTTTTTTTTGATATGGAATCTTGCTGTCACCTAGACTGGAGTGCAGTGGTGTGATCTCAGCTCACTGCAACCTCCACCTCCTGGGTTCAAGTGATTCTTTTGCCTCAGCCTCCCAAGTAGCTGGGATTACAGGTGCGTGCCACCACGCCTAGCTAATTTTTGTATTTTTAGTAGAGACAGGGTTTCACCATCTTGGCCAGGCTGGTCTCAAACTCCTGACCTCGTGAACTCCACCCGCCTTTGCCTCCCAAAGTGCTGGGATTACAGGCAGAAGCCACCGTGCCCAGCCCACACTGGGCTAATTTTTTAGATTTTTAGTTGAAATGGGGTTTCCCCATGTTGGCCAGGCTGGTCTCAAACTCCTGACCTCAAGTGATCTGCCCACCTTGGCCTCCCGAAGTGCTGGAATTACAGGTGTGAGCCACCATGCTGAGCCGGATTCTGAACATATTATGAAGACAGAGCAGGGAAGATTTGTGGCCAACATAGCAAAACCCCATCTCTACTAAAAATACAAAAATTAGCCAGGCGTGGTGGTGGGCAGCTGTAATGCCAGCTACTCCAGAGGCTGAGGCGTGAGAATTGCTTGAACCTGAGAGGCAGAAGCTGCAGTGAGCAGAGACAGAACCACTGCACTCCAGCCTGGGTGACCAAGCAAGACTCTTCAAAAAACAAACACACATGCATACACACACACACCACACACACACTCACGCACTCACCAAACACACACACGCACCACACACACACCCCCCACACAAATATATATATATATATATATATATATATATATATATATATATATATGCACACACATATATATATAAATCAAAAAAGGATCGATTTGGGATATATATATTTTTTAGCGCCTCCCAACTCACATCCTGGTGCAAGCCATGAGAATATCTTTCTGGGATTATTGCAGCTGCCTCGGTGGTATGCCACAGCCAGCTGGTTAAATCACTGGAGACGATTGCGGTTTCCAGGAATTCTGCAAGTCAGTTGTTAAAGGCAACCATTACTACAAATTAAACAATATCAACTTATCATTAGGTTATATTAAAAACCAAGGAAATAAATATTTAAAAGTCAACACTTCCTGATTTTACAGAGGCCACTGATCTGTATTGTATTTACATGGTGCGAATACCGTATGATGCCAGACTGGCACACATCTCTCCCCAACTCTGCTTTCATTTTATTTATTTATTTTTGGAGATAAGGTCTTGCTCTGTCATCCAGGCTGCTGTAGTGCAGTGGTGCAATCATGGCTCACTGCAGACTCAAACTCGTGGGCTCAAGTGATCCTCTTCCCTCAGCCTCTCAGGTAGCTAGCACCACAGGTGCATGCCACCATGCTGGATTATCTTTTATATTTTGTAGATATGGGATCTCACTATGTTACCCAGCTGGTCTTGAACTACTGGTCTCAAGCAGTCCTCCCACCTCAGCCTCCCAAAGCACTAAGATTACCAGTGTGAGCCACTGTACCCTGCCGGCTTTTGGCTTTCTTGGTGGAAATCAGCTGTGGGGAAGTATGAACACCACAGAAATCACCAAACACTACAAATCAGTAGTGGTCAACACTTTATGAACACTCACTGGCCATTTCACTCTCAATGAACAAAACTCCCCATCTTCTGAAGTAGGAACTTGCCAAGCCTGAAGCCTGAGACTACAGGTGTGAGCCACCGCGCCTGGACTTGAGCCTGCTTTTGAATCATGCTGAGTCCATCACAGTGGTCTCAAAGTCAAGCTATATGGTCAACCCAGAATCATCTTGGGCTCATTTGATCATAAAGTCTGCCCCTGTCTGATACTTTCAGATCATGTATTAGGATGGCAGCAGAAGGCACATGATTGTAGAGAGGGATGAGCTGAGCTTTAACCTGGCTTTGGCTCTTACTGGTTGTCATCCTGAAGTCAGGTACTTTGCCTCTCTTTGCCTCAGCGTTTCTTCATTTGCACAATAGGGGTAACATTTGGATTAAAGGAGATAAAGTAAGTGTCTAGTGTTTGGTCAATGATCATCAAGGTGAAGGGTTTCTTCCAGAAATACAGGTCAGGCCCCCTCAGCAGGGATTTGGCTGGTCCCACCTGATGTCATTCTTCCCACCAGTTTCAAGCTGGGCTGCTCGCCTGTGGCCAGGGAGTGTATTCCAAAGCATTCCTGTTTGCCAGCTCAGGCCCCGGGGCTGCTGTGAAGTTGCAGTTCCTTTCATGGAGCTCGTGTGTGTGTGACAGGGTGTGCCCAGCTCTTAATGTGCTTTGATGAAAATGCCTTTGTGCTAAAAGCTCTATAAATATAAGGCGCAGACCTGGGCGTGGTGTTTCCAGAATACTCCCAATTTGATGTTAACCATCATCAAAGGCTCAGGTCATAGAAAAGTTGGAAATGGGGGGTGGTTTGCCAATTCAGTGATTCCCCAAAGCAGAAATGGTTGTTTTTTCTCTTTCTTTTCCAACTTCCATTTCTTGACCTGCTTTGCTTGATGGTACAAAGCCCATCTTGCCTTTCTTGTCTCCAGAGCTACAAAAACCTGATTTCGAGTATCCTTTTAAAGAATTACCAATTGCACACACTCTCTCTACCCCTTTCTCCCCCACCCCACCCAGCAACCACCCAGAGCCACTCAACAGCTCC
The DNA here is from genome assembly GCF_049354715.1 of Callithrix jacchus. NCBI lineage: Eukaryota > Metazoa > Chordata > Mammalia > Primates > Cebidae > Callithrix > Callithrix jacchus. Next base: position 29,199,005 of record NC_133508.1, read on the forward strand.
TCCTGGTGGCCACTGCGGAGAGAGATTCCTTGATCACACACCTTTACCTTCAGCATGAATGTACTTCATTCATTCAACCACTTTTTATCGGTTAACTAATGTGCACAAGGCATCTTGCTAGATGCTGGAGGTAACAATAGAACAAATAGGGTTCCTGCCTTCATGGGGTCACAACTCTGTGAGGAAACAGACAAACAAGTGATTATAATTACCCAATGACTGTGTTGAAACAAAAGTATACACAGGAGCATGGGGAGGAGCAGGAAAGGAACCCAAGGCATGTTGATCTTGAAGCTAAGAAGGCTAGAACTTCAGGGCCCGCTCATTTGCATGGGCCCCTTCCAAGGCCATATCACATGTGCATATAACACACACACACACACACACACACACACACATTTTTGTGATCGCAGCTCACTGCAGCCTCAAACTCCTGGGGTCAAGCAATCCTCTTGTTTCAGCCTCTGGAGGCGCATGCTACCACACATGGCTAATTTTTGTGTTTTTTGTACATACCGGGTCTTACTAGGTTGCAAAGGCTGGTCTCAAACTCCTGGCCTCAGGTGTTCCATCCTCCTCAGCCTCCCAAAGTACTGGAATTATAGGTCTTGGCCACCATCCCTGGTGTATGGTCATATATTTCTATAAAATTTATAGAAGTAACCCATTTTGACGGAATCAGTTATGATTACACTTGTCTCCCACACTAACATTTGCTGTCATATTTCTCCTGCTACTGGGGGACATGGAAGCAGGAAAAGGTATCTTCGGAACTGGCTTAGGGAAGGTTGAATTGGGGATAGAATTTGTTTGGGTTTAGTGGGATATATGTATGTGGTTCACAGTTAAGCTATTGTCAGGCTTCCTTGTGTAGGAGCAGCTTCCAGAAATACTCCCATCACCCACCATTCTGACTCAGCAACGCTGTGCCATAAAGTTCCAGGGTCAGAGGCTACATCACAACTGAAACATGTCTTCTAGTTCCGGGCACCAGAGCCAGGTGAACAATGGACGAGAAACGTAATTTAGATGGATGGAGCCAGAAGCTGGTCTGTGGAATATTCTTCGAATTATCAGACATGTCACTTTGTAAGGATTTGGTTGTGGGAAACTTGAGAGAGTCTTCTGCTGATGTGGAAGCAGTCTTAAATCCTTATACAACACCAATTCTGAGTTTTGAAGCTGTAAGACCTGCTTTCAAACAATCTATAGGCTAAAGCAAATCACCACAAACTACTAAGGCAAAGAGAATGGATCTTTTTTTATCCTCGGTATAGAAAATAAAAGCTAGAAAACTGTCCTATGAAGAAGAGATCCGCATTTGCAGCTAAAAGGTAGAAGAAAGAGAACTACTATAGAGGCATGAGGCATTCACTGTTTCTGTGGATTTCATATTATCTGTGGAATTTGTCAGATGTTATTGTAATATGTTATGATTTTATACTCATTCTAAATAAATGTTTGCTTTCATACCTAATTTTTTTTTGTTATTTTGGATTCTTTTCTTTCATATTTCAGACCCAATAAAACTTGCATCAGGCCTTGGAAAGAGACCCTAAGTTTGTCCTGGGGAGGACCAGTGGGGCTTCATGGAGAGTCAGTGTGGGTGCCAAGAAATGGAGGAAGCTTATGAGTTGGCCAAGGGCAAAGTGAGCAGGGGGATTTCCAGGCAGAGGGAAAAAGTCAAGAGGCATGTGAGAGCCCTCTGTAGAGGAAAGTGGAATATTGTAACTGAGGGGATGGGAAGTGACAAGGCCCTCAGGCTAGGTCATGGAGAGGTCTTCTGCTGTCCAAGAGGTTCCCAATGGAAGACTCCTGATCGTTAAGGCAGGGAATAGGCAGATGCCAATTTGGGGGTATGCTGATTTTTCCGCTGTCTTTATCACTTGCAGCTTTTGATTTATTCTACCTTTTCTCATCTCTCTGCAATATCCCTTTAATCTTCCTCCTTCCTCATACTTTTTGGTTAATTCCCTCGCCTTCCCTCCTCACCACCCTTCCACACCAACGAATGCTTATTTTATTTTATTTTGTTGAGACAGAGTCTTGCTCTGTTGTCCAGGCTGGAGTGCAGTGACTCGATCTTTGCTCACTGCAACCTCCCCCTCCCAGGTTCAAGCAATTTTCCTGCCTCTGCTTCCTAAGTAGCTGAGGTTACAGGTGCCCACCACCATGCCTGGCTAATTTCTCTCTCTCTCTCTCTCTCTGTGTGTGTGTGTGTGTATGTGTGTGTGTTTAGTAGAGACGGGGTTTCACTATATTGGCTGGGCTGGTCTCAAACTCCTGACCTCAAGCAATCCTTCTGCCCCAACCTCCCAAAATACTGAGATTACAGGCGTGATCCACCATACCTGGCTCAGGAAGTGCTTTTTTATGTCTCTTCTGTTGATTTGTGAAATTGAATGACTACAATCATCAAATGAACTAACACAATGTCAGTGAGTACCTGCTCGTGTTCAGTGCTGAGAAAGCAGTTGATAATTAAAATAGTAGAGATATTGCCCTCAAGAATCCTGGGGGCTATGAAGAGAATCAGCTAAACAAGCAACCAGATATCCGATTTTTAATAAATGCCAGAAAAGAAACCATGTACTGTACCACAACTGATTTATTCACTCACCCGTCAATGGACATTTGGCTGTTCCTGACTTTTGCTTACTGTGAATGCTGTTGCACTCATCTGCATTTGTGTGAGTACCAGTCTTCTGTTATCTGTGTACAGACCTAGGAGTGGGATTGCTACCATTTGTGTTTTGATGCTTTGTCTTTCTATCTTCCTGGAATCTCGATTTATCAATTATTCCCCATGCTTCTTCAGTATTTCCATTTATTTCCACCACCTCCTCCCTTCTGGTGTATAGCACATAGAAAGAGCCAATCTGAAATAAATAGTCAAATACCTTGAAAAAAAGTTCCTATGATTTTCAGATACAGAAACCCCAATGTTAAGCCATTGTGGAAAATCTTCATTTCACAAAAGGATCTGAAAAGCACGAAGGGAACTGAGGAGAAAGAAACTCTCAACAAAGGCAGTTTTAGGAAGCCATCTCTCACCAGGCTTCATTCTTGAGCAGTTACCACCATACCGGTTTTTATTGTATTCATGGACTTAGGAAAACAAAGATTTCACACAGATTGGGACCCACTTCTCTTCCTTTCCATAGGTTGATTTATTTCTTGATTTAGTGACCTTGCAAATATAGATAGATTACTTTTATAAGCTGCTTCATAAGATGGAGCAATCTGAAGTTGCGGTGACACAAGAGAGCATAAAACCAGCCCGTTGCCTTGTGGTGGGAAGGATTTGGGCTGGAGAATTTTAGCCTGTATTCCCGGCCAAACAACTGAAGCCATTCTGTTCTCTGCAGAATTCGAAAACTAAAGCAAAACTCTTTGCAACAATGCCTGAGTTGCTTTTTAAGTGTCCTTTCAGCTTTAGAAGCCTAAGATTCTAAATATACTGCTGCCTTTGCCATGTAATCAGATACAAAAGTGGCACCATTACCAGTGACATTTCTTACTCTGAGTCTAAGCATAAGAGATTTGTTGAAATCGAAATTGGCTGATGAGCATATTTGCATTTCTAAAAAGTACACTGACTTCACTTCCCTTTGCACTCGTATGTTCTGCATGTGGAGTGTTTGGTGAAGAATGTCTCACAAGGAGGTCCTGGCTTAAGCAACTTGGGGTAATTCTTCAGTTTCCACAATGGGTCTGTCGTGCTGTGTTTCAATCCATCCATGCAGCCTGGTTGAGGTTGGGTTCCTACAGGTTGTGATTCTCACTTCCCAAACAGGTGGCCTTTGTCTGTACCTTCTTGGAGACACTGTCCTGCACTGATTCTTTCCTGCATTGTTTCCATCGCCTCTTTGTGTTGGCTCAAAAAGAAACTTGCTGAAATCATGTCTCCTGGATAAATGGCATGAAAGCCTTATTTCCTCAGACATTTTCTGCCTGTGTGCATTTTCAAGTATTGACACTGGTTGCCCAGTGAATATACTGTGCTCTGGCAGGGTCAATAGTTCCTGGATCTTCAGGGATCATCTTGTCTGCTAATTAAGCCCTAGAAATTTCTAAAAACAGATATTTGCTTTGACATTTCATGAAGCAAAGGCATAGATTGAGCAACACTGTTGTTAGTTGCTGTGGCCGAAGGACTTCTTTACAGAGAAATGAAAACAGTTCTGCATTTTCTTCCCATTTAATCCCATCAAGACTTAAAAAGGTAAAAAAAAAAAAAAAAGGAGAGCTAGTCATGTATAGTCTATGAGAATGAGGTCCCTAGGAGCTGTACATCTCGGGAGCACTGTAGCCTTGTACATGTTTTTTCACTCAAGAAGAATTTGCAAGTACACATTTTGTTGAAAGTATTTGTAGAGCTCTGTTCCCATAACTGCACTGTATAAATGCTCCCTTCCTCAAGAATTTGTTCACTCAACAAATATTTATTGACTGTCCACTCTGTGGGAAGCACTATACTTGCCCTGGGCACACAGGCGTCTATAGTCAGCTGTGTATCCTTAAAGAGCTTGCAAAGTTGCTAAAGGAGAAAAAGAAAAAAAAATGTAATGGTGGAGCTATTTGCATGCAGGCACTAAGCTCCAATGTTTGCAGATGTAATAATGTAGCCCCCAAGTTAATAGTAAACAACTTTCCAGCCCCAAAGGCTTCATGCCCCTGCTAAGACTGAATAAATGATTTCACCACAGAATATTGGATTAGAAGCGCTTCATTTATGGTTTACATGGGTTATAACAAAAATGTGAGTGCTGCTAGAATGTCTTCTACTAGTCTGCACTCAGAGAAACCTCTGAGCTTTTTCCTTTCTGTAAAGAAGTTAATTTTCTTTTAGCTACTTTTTGGACCTTCAAATGCAGCCAAAGAGAAGCCAGGGTCTACCCTACTGTATCAGGCTTCTCTAGAGGAACAGAACTAATAGGATAGACGTACATGTAAAGTGGAGTTTATTAGAGAGTATTGACTCACACGATCGCAAGGTGAGGTCTTACAATAGGCCGTCTGCAAGCTGAAGAGCAGGAAGCCAGGCTGAGTCCCAAAGCTGAAGAACTTGGAGCCGGATGTTTGCATGCAGGAAGCACCCAGCATGGGACAAAGATCGAGGCTGGAAGACTCAACCAGTCTAGTCTCTCCATGTTCTTCTGCCTGCTTTTATCCTAGTCACGCTGCCAGCTGTTTAGATGGTGCCCACCCAGATTGAGGGTGGCTCTGCCTTTCCCCATCTCCTGACTCAAACGTTAATCTTCTTGGCAACACTCTCACGGACACACCCAGGAACAATACTTTGCATCCTTCAGTCCAATCAAGTTGACAGTATTAACCACCACACCTACTTATTTGCCTCCATTCTTCTCTTGAACCTTCTAAGAAACTAGAGTAATAAGCCCTGGAAATAGAGATCAGTCATGGCTGGAGCTTCCTTGGCCCTTGTATAGTTTTGTTTTGAAGACTAGTCAGAAATACGGAAACGATCACCTTGACCTTCAGCAAACGTCATTGAAGAAAGAAGGAACCAAACCTTCTTGCTCTCGCTCAGTTCATAGCAGTGCTCTCTGTGGGCAGAAATGCAGCTTTCTCTGGAGTTTGTGGGTTTTCTCTACTGTTTTTTCTCCATACCTAAAAGAAGTGTAAGACGAAGTCGACGTGGGTAAGTAACCCGTCTGTTCACATTTATTTTTAGAAAGAACTTTGAGGCAGTAAATGTGAGGCAGTGACATACATAACTCCTTGGAATAGTTTATTAATCATGTTAACATTTACAAGCCATAATGCTTCTACTGTTTGAGAGGAAAAAAATCTGAAAACAATATTTATACTAATTAATTTTTTAATGGGCCTTTCCACTCTAAGGAATGGCTGCTGAGCAAAGCAATGTAAGACACTTAGAGTGTTGCGAGATTTCTTTTTAAAATTGCCATTTTAATTCCAGATTCAGGGGCACATGTGAGGGTTGTTATGTGGGCATATTGTGCGACACTGATCCCATCACCCGGATTCTGAGCATAGTCCCCCATAGGAAGTTTTTCAGCCCTTCCCCCAACCCCCTCCTTGCGGAGTTCCCGTATTTATCTTTGTGCGAACCCAAGATTTATCTCCCACTTTTAAGTGAGAACATGCAGTATTTGTTTTTCCATTCCTGTGTTAATTCACTTAGGATAATGGCCTCCAGCTGCATCCATGTTGCTGCAAAGGACATGGTTTTATTTACTTTTCTGGCTGCATAGTATTCTATGGTGTCTGCATACCACATTTTCTTCATCCAATCCACCACTGATGGGCACCTAAGTTGATTCCATGTCTTTGCTATGATTAATAGTGTTGCAGTGAACATATGTGTACACGTGTCTTTTTGATAGAACAATTTATTTTCCTTTGGGTATATAGCCAGTAATGAGGTTGCTGGGTTGAATGATAGTTCTGTTTTTAGTTGTTTTAGAAATACCCAAACTCCTCCAAAACCTCGCCAACATCTGTCATTTTTTGACGTTTTAATTATATATATATATATATATATTTTTTTTTTTTTTTTTGAGACTGAGTTTCGCTCTTGTTACCCAGGCTCACCGCAACCTCCGCCTCCTGGGTTGAGGCAATTCTCCTGCCTCAGCTTCCTGAGTAGCTGGGATTACAGGCATGTGCCACCATGCCTGGCTAATTTTTTGTATTTTTAGTAGAGATGTGGGTTTCACCTTGTTCACCAGGATGGTCTCGATCTCTTGACCTCGTGATCCACCTGCCTCGGCCTCCCAAAGTAATATTTTTAATAACACTCGTTCTGACTGCTGTAAGGTGATATCTCCTCCTGGTTTTGGTTTGCATCTTTCTGATGTTAGTGGAGTTTTCAATCCTTACGTTCCAGTCATGCCCATTTCTCATGGGCACTTCTCAGTTATCTCTCAGCTGCAAGCATTGCCTCCAAACAGCTCGATACGGATTTTCAGTGGGTTATCCTGCAATTGCTCCATCACTTCTGTGTTTTCCTGCCTTTGCCTATCTCTAAAGCCACACCAATATTATAATCATTAGCATGGCTGAAAATTGGATTTTCTACCTTTTAGTCTTCCAGGAAGGCTGAGCTGGAGGGCAGATTTCAATTAAACAGAAGGGCCCCCTTTCAAATCATCAGAGCTGCCTGTGGATGGAGCCACTTTGAAGGGTGATGAGCACACAGTCAGTAGCGCTCTGCAGGTGAAGAGGCTGCATCATATTATCAGGGATAGCAGAAGGAATGTGCCAACATTAAGAGGAAAGAAGGAAAAAAACATGCCTCTGGTCCCTCTGGACCCTCAGTCTTTATTTTATTTTATTTACTTGTTAATTACATTTTTACCCAGGCTGGAGTGTAGTGGTGCCACACAAGGCTTACTGTAGCCTTGAACTCCTGGGCTCGAGCAAACCTCTAGCCTCAGTGCCCTGAGTAGCTGAGACCGCAGGCATGCACCACCATGCCCAGCTAATTTATTGATCTTTTTGTAGATATGGGGACTCACTATGTTGCTCAGGGTGGTCTTGAACTCCTGGCCTCAAGCAATCCTCCCACCTTAGTCTTCCCTCCACGAGTCTTATATTTCCCCATCAGTAGCACTGAGGAGAGAAGTTTCCACTGCAGATTCTGACTGCTCCCATCACCAGAAGGTACTTAGCACACAATGCAGGGAAATAAGGCTGTTTTCCACATTTGGCATTTGCTCCTAGAGGTTTTTTCAGCTTAGTTTCAGGTCCTGGGATGTCGGTCAACAAGATGTTGCTGGACTTTGCGGACAGGTGTGCGCATGCCTGGTCTCTGCACACACCTCAATTTAGCCTTTCAGATGAACTGAGCCATCCTCAGTTTGGTTAAGCAGGTGGTTAGGCAGATTAAAATGAGCAGATTATCATGTGCAGACTCTGCAACTCGTTGGAGAAACATCATAGAGTCCAGGTTCAGTCTACCTTATGGCAGGGGAAGGGGACTTTGGGTGGGGAGAAAGGCAGACAGGCTCTCGTATTCGGCGGGGCTGGGAAAAAGACGTCAGTGCTTTTCAGGAATGTAGCTAAACTCACGCTTCCAGGCTCTGAGCAAGTAAGTATCTAAACCAGCGTGAAAGCACCCTCTCAGCCCTTCCAGCATCCGTGGGCAGCTGCTGAGGAAGCTGGGGCCACATGGACTCAATGTGTTCTGGACCCTGCTGCTGAACACTCAGGCTGTTCTCTCGAGTTGGCAGCACAGAAACACATCGTGTCAGTTACAGCCTGGCTGCCCGAGGAAGCATCTTTCTAAGGAGGCTCATGTACAATGAGCATAAGAACTTTCTAGAAAGCTGCTCCCAGTGACTGGTGCTGCTTGTGGTCTTCAGTGCTGGCCTTCCTCATGGAGAGGTGCAGAGGAAAGAGAATGTCAGTTCTCATGTGGGCAGCAGGGGCCACGCTGATAGCCACATGGCCTCCATCTTTCCCTTTCCCTGTGCACATTTTCCCTTCCCTGACTAGGACTGTATAGTCAGCACCCCAGAGGATGTTTTCTATAACTAAATCCAAGGCCAAAGACCGTCAGACTCTACTGGGAACTTTTATGACTGCCATGTCACCGTGACTGAGAACTTGCCTCCTTGATCAAAGGCATATTTTGATCTTCTGGCAGGTGATGTAGTTTATCTGCCTATTAATACAGGTCGCCCAAGAAAATTGCCACTCATTGCCCGAACAATTATTCCTAATTAATATGAGAGTACTCAAAGAGGAGACTGTGTTATTTTTCTTTCCAAAAAAGGCCTCATGAAAGATCCACAAATGTAATACACTGTTTTTATTTTAAATAGAAAAAAATATGAAACACTTGGATTTTGTTCTGATCACAACAGCAGTATATCTTTTATGATTTTTTGTATATTTCTACACAGTCATGCCCTGCATGACAATGGACTGTAGCTATGACGGTGGTTCCTAAGATTATAACGGAGCTGGAAAATTCCTATCACATAGTGATGTCAATGTGTGATGCATTACGTTTCTGTGTTTAGATATTTGCAGACACACAAATACTTACCACTGTGCTCCAGTTGCCTAGAGTATTCAAGAGAATAGCATGCTACACAGGTATAGAGCCACAGGTACAGCAGAAGGCTGTACTGTATAGCCTGGGTGTGTACTGGGCTCTGCCATCTATGTTTTTATTAAGCACACACACACCTAGATGGTATATTTTATTTGCACAATGAGGGGATCATCTACCAACTCATTTCTCAAATGTATCTCTGTCATTATCTAATGCATCATTGTAGTTTTTCCTACAATTATTTATTAATAGCTCATTTGTTAATAATAATATTTATAATTATTAATAGCTCATTTGTTATTATTACACACAAACCTAGATGGTATATTTCATTTGCACAATGAGGGAGTCATCCAACAACACATTTGTCAGAATGCATCTCTGTCATTAAGTAATGCATAACTGAATTTTTCCTACAATTATTTATTATTATTATTATTATTATTTTGAGACAGAGTTTTGCTCTTGTTGCCCAGGCTAGAGTACAATGGCAAGATCTCAGCTCACTGCAACCTTTACCTCCCGGGTTCAAGTGATTCTCCTGCTTCAGCCTCCCGAATAGCTGGGATTACAGGTGGTATGCACCACCGTGCCCAGCTAATTTTTTTGTATTTTTAGTAGAGACAGGGTTTCACCATGTTGGCCAGGCTGGGCTTGAACTCTTGACCTCAGGTAATCTACCCACCTTGGCCTCCCAGAGTGCTGGAATTACAGCGTTGAGGGTTTCGCTGGTCTTTTTGTCTCTCTTAGTATCTTTTAGAGCACCCAGCACATTTGTCAGAATCTGTGATGTTTTTTAAGGACTCAAAGCCCATGAGACCTGGTTTCCTGTGGGGTGCTGCTAAGGTGTGGATGTTTGTGCCCCTCCAAAATTTATGTTATAACATAAGCCTGGCCAGGCATGATGGCTCATACCTGTAATTCCAGTGCTTTAGGAGGCCAAGGTGGAAGAATCACTTATACCCTGGAGTTCAAGACCAGCCTGGGTAACATAGTGAGACTCCCGCCTGTACTAAAAATTTTAAAAATTAGTTGGGCATGGTGGCGTGCACCTGCAGTCCCAGCTACTTGGTAGGCTGAGGTGGGAGGGTCCCTTGAGCCTGGGAGATTGAGTCTGCAGTGAGTTATGATTGTGCTGCTGCACTCCAGCCTGGGAAACAGAGCGAGACCCCGTCTCAAAACAAAACAAAACAAAAGCAGCCAATGCAATAGCATTAGGAGATGGAGCCTTTAGGATCGGGTCATGAGGGCTCTGTCCTCTTGAGTGGAATCAGTGTCCTCATAAAGCTCCAGGAAGCCTGTCCGGCCTTTTTGCTGTTGCAGCATTCATGGCTTCTGCCATGTGAGGACTCGGCAAGAAGGTGCCAATTTGGAAGTGGAAAGCAAGCCCTTACCAGACCCTGAACCTGCCAGTGCCCTGCTCTTGGACTTCCCAGCCTCCAGAACTGTGCAAAATAAATTTCTATTATTATAAATTACCCAGTCTAAGGTATTTTGTGAAGGCAGGCTGAACTAAGGCAAGCGTTTACCGTGAAAGGATTCAAGGAGCGAGGACTATGGTTAAATAACCTGGTTGTAGGAATCAGGAACAGAAATTTGAGCAGGCAGTTGCCCAAGGTAACTCAAGCCTGGATGGTGGGGGATGGATGGAGGCCTCCTCTGGATTGTTCTGCAGAGCAGCAGGAGGCCTCCAGAGAGCAGAAGCTTTTCCACATTAGATGGACTTCAGCCAGTGGGGTACTGGTAAACGTTTGACAACTGGGTCTCTGGGGAAACATAGTCCTGGTTTGAAGCATTTGCTGATTTCTGTGGTATAAATACCCCCAGTGTGGAGTATTGCAAGCTCCCACTGTGAAGGAAGTCACTGAATGTGAGACTGGAAAGAGATGTATGCCGTGGGCTCTCATGCCATGGGTATGAGCTGACAACATCTTGTTTCTGTGCAATCTATCCATTCATTCTTTTGTTCATGGCAGGACCACAACTACTACTTGAGGCAGGAGCCAGTGGGGGCAGAATTTAGCATCCCATGGGGGGCCAGGAGCACAAAGCAGACAGTGTGTCCAACCGCCAGCCCTATACGCTGAAACTGGGGCTCGGCTTAGAGGCAGGAAGACATGGTGCTAACCTGAAAAGTTGGGGCAAGTTTCAGTCATGACAGCTGGGGAAGAAGACTGATCGAGGGGCTGCAGTGGGGCCTGGCACTCTTCCCTGGCCAGTTTCAGAGCTGATGTCATGACCCGGTCATTGATGTCCTTGAAGCTCTGAATGTTTGTCCTCTCCTGCTCAGAACTGGCTCAGATACAAACAAGGGATATTGGCCGAGGGAGGGAAAATCAGGGACCCCAAAACCAGGGGCCAGGCAATGCCTTTGATAAACACCCAGCACATGAATCCGATGTCTTCATTTACCCACAAAAGAGGGAATGGAATATTCCTATTATAACAATATTTTGCCCTTACATTATTCAACCAACAAACATTTTTAGATGAACAAGAGAGACAAGAATTTGCTGTTTTGGAGGCTGCATTTTTGTGGAGGGGACAGATAATAGACCATTTATAACAGTACCAAATCTTTTCTGATTGAGACGAAGGCTAGGAAAGGCTAAGCGACGGGTGGCAGAGCAGGGACAGGAGATGTGTCCCTTTATACAGGGTGGTTGCGTTCTTTCTGAGAAGATACTGGGGCTAAGCAAGGATGTTGAGAAGGGACCCATCATTCAAAGAGCAAGGAGCCGAGGCAGAAGATAAGGCAAATGCCAAGTTCTGAGCCAGGAAGAAGAGGGAAGGAAGCACAGCCTGAAGACAGGAGGGGAGAAAGCTCAAGTGTGGTGAGAGAGGGAGGGACACGGTGACGTCAGAGAGACAGTGAGCTCCCGATCTGGTAAGGCCTTGAAGGTCAAATGAACTGTTTGAATCTGAATTTGGTTCTAGGTGAAATGGGAAGTCCCCTAGGACTTACTGAGAAGAATCTGTTTTTAACCAGGTCCCTAGATAGTTCACATGTACTGCAATGGTCTGCTCAGGGTGTCATAACAAAATGCCATAGACTGGGTGGCTCAGACAGCAGACATTTATCTTCTCACACTTCTGTAGGCTGGAAGTTCAAGATCAGGGTGCTAGCATGGTCAGGGCTGGTGAGGGCCCTCAGTGTGCAGAAGATCACCTTCCGACTGTGCTCTCACATGGCAGAGAGAGAGAGAGGGAGAGAGAGAGAGAGAGACAGAAAGAGAGAGATTTCTCTCTTTTCCTCTTCTTATAGGGCCACAGTCCCATTGGATTAGGTCCCCACTCTTATGACTTCATTTGACCTTGATTACTTCAGAAAGACCTTGTCTCCAGATGTCCCCTTGGGAAACAGGGCTTACACATATTAATTTGAAAGTGGGACACAATTCAGTCCTTAGCTCATACATTGCTTTTGAGCAGCACTGATCTAATATTAGTAATTCTCAAACTTCAGCATACATAAAATCACCTGGAGGAATTGATGAAACCCAGAGTCTTGGGCTGTTGGGGATTTTTATTCAGTTGCTCTGAATCTGATTCAATAATTTCACCCGAGAATTTTCATGTCTAAGAAGCTTCTCGATGCTGATACTGCCAGTCCATGAGCCATACTTTGAGCAGCACCAAATATGTTGTCTACATATTTGGGTCACCAGTTTTCAAAAAAGTAAAATATCTAAATGTATTCTTTAAAAAAAATTCAGCTGTTCTGGAGACTTTTCATATTTATAACATTTTAAAACATCATTTATTTTTACATTATATGCAATCACACTGCATAATGACATTTTGGTCAATGACAGATGACATATGCTAGGCTGGTCCCATAAGATTATAATGGAGCTGAAAAATTCCTATCCCCTAGTGATCAGAGCTGTCGCACTGTCAAAGTACAATGCGTCACTCATGTGCTTGTGTGATGCTGGTGTAAACCAGTCGACTGTACTGCCAGTGATAAAAATGTCCAGCACATAAAAGTACACACAGTATATAATGCTTGATAATAACAAACATCTATGTTACTGCTTATTGTATATACTATACCTTTCAATGGTATTTTAGAGTATGTTCCTACTTACTGAAAAGAGAGTTAACTGTAAAACAGCTTCAGGCAGGTCCTTCGGGTATTCCAGAAGACGGTATTGTTATCCCTGGAGGGGACAGCTCCATGCATGTTATTCTGTCTGAAGACCTTCCAGTGGGACAAGATGTGGAGAGGGGAAGCAGAGGTATTGATGATCCTGACCCTGTATAGCGTAGGCTCATGTGTGTGTCTTAGTTTTTAATAGAAGTGCTTAAGAAAATATTTTTGTACAGCTGTACAGTGTGTGTTTTAAGCTGTTATGAGAGTCAGTCTAAAAAAATTACAGTTCATAAAGTAAGGAAGCTACAGTAACTAAGGTCAATGTATTGCTGAAGAAAGAGAATTTTTTTTTTTTTTTAAGATGTAGTCTCACTCCGTCGCCCAGGCTGGAGTGCAGTGCCATCTCGGCTCACCGCAACCTCCACCTCCCGGATTCAAGTGATTCTCTTGCCTCAGCCTCCTGAGTAGCTGGGACTACAGGTGTGTGTCACCACACCCGGCTAATTTTTTGTATTTTTAGTAGAGATGAGTTTCACCATGTTGGCCAGGATGGTCTTGATCTCCTGAACTTGTGATTTGCCAGCCTCAGTCTCCCAAAGTGCTGGGATTACAGGCGTGAGCCACCGTGCTTGGCCTGATAAATTTTTAAAAATAAACTGATTGTAGCCTGAGTGTGCTGTGTCTGTGAAGTCTACAGTAGTGCACAGGAGTGTCCTAGGCTTCCACATTCACTCACTCATGGGCTCACCCAGAGTGACTGCCCGTCCTGCAGCCTCCATTCAAGGGAAGTCCCAGGGAGATGGAATATTATTTATCTTGTTAATCATAATTTTACTGTAACTTTTCTATGTTTAGATAGGCAAATACTTATCATTGTGTTCCAACTGCCTACAGTATTCAGTATAGCCACCTGCTGTGAAGGCTTGTAGCCTAGATATGAATAGGCTGCGCCATCCAGGTTTATGGAAGTGCACTTCGTGATGTTCCCACAATGACAAAATCACCTAATGATGACGTTCTCAGAATGTGCCTGTCATTAAGCAGCAGGTGTACATGTATTTAATTTTTTTTTTTTTTTTGAGACAGAGTCTCACTCTGTCACCCAGACTGGAGTGCAGTGGCACAATCTCAACTCACTGCAACCTCTGCCTGCCAGGTTCAAGCAATTCTGCCTCAGACTCCTGAGTAGCTGAGACTATAGGCATGCACCACCACACCTGGCTAATTTTTTTTGTTTTGTTTTGTTTTTTAGTAGAGACAGGGTTTCACCGTATTGTCCAGGCTGGTCTCGAACTCCTGACATTGTGATTCTCCCTCCTCGGCCTCCGGAGGAGCTGGGAGTACAGGCGTGAGCCACCAGGCCTGACCTACATGTTTAGTTTTAACTGATTTGTTGCTATTCCGGCTAAGTGGAGTTTTACTTAGGTACTTTCCTTTGATTACCTGAAGTGCTTTGCTAGCATTTTGTTAATCTTCAGATCTACTCCAGGGAGGATAGTAAATAAAAAATTATATGTGGAGAATCAACAGTGTTTTGGGTCATGGGTTTCTACAACTGTGGTAATCAAACCAAATAATGGTGCTTATATTCCAGCCATGGTTTCTCCCGGTAATTCTTAGCATCTAACTTAGCTCAGCAGTTCACACACTGCAGGTTGTGAGTTTTAGCAACAACGCAACAATGACTTACAAAAGCTGCATTGTTTTTACTCTACCATCATTTTACCTAATTATTTCTGGTATAATCCCCAGTGGAAACAATGCATATTTTGTTATAAAATTCCAGCCAGAGACTTTGGACCTCAGACAAGAAGGAAACTTTGGCAAAGCTACCAGGGTAAAACTGTGGCATGCAAATTCCTACATACATAAAATGAAGAATTAATGTAAAATGTCATGCCAAGAGCACACTACTTAATGTTTGCTCATTTTCTATTAAAATTAACTTGCTTGGAGGATAAGTGGTTTTTCCCCTCATGGTTAAAAAAATATTATTTCAATCATTGTCAGGCACAACTCATTTCGAAGTGTATCATTTCAAAATTTACCTAAGGAAATGTTTAGGAGGCCAGGTTCAGTGGCTCACACCTGTAATGCCAGCACTTTGGGAGGCTGAGGCAGGCAGATAGTTTGAGCCCAAGAATTCAGGACCAACCTGGGCAATATGGCAAAGCTTTGTCTCTACAAAAAATACAGAAATTAGCCAGTGTGGTGGCATGCCTGTAGTCCCAGCAACTTGGGAGACTGAGGCAGGAGGACTGCTTGAGCCCGGGAAGTGGAGGCTGCAGTGAGCCATGATTGTGCCACTGCACTCCAGTCTGGGTGACTGAGTGAGACCCTGTCTCAAAAATAAAATAAAATTTAAATAAATAAATACATAAAAATGAATTTAAAAGAAATATTTAGGAGCTAGGGCAATGTGTTTGCAGTTAGAAAAGACCATTTCTTTAAACAATCTCAAATGCTATTAAATTTGTTAATAGGACGCCATTAACAAATTTATTTTGAACATTCTGTCCCCAAAATGCAACTTACAGTTTTGAAGATAATTGGGAAAGGCCATAGTGCTGGCAGCTTCACAGAGAGGGTTTTCTTCCCTGACAGTTTTTTTAAATTCTACTTTTTATTTTGAGACAACCGTAGATGCACATGCAGTTTAAGCGGTAATTCAGTGAGATCCCAATCACCTTAACCCCCAGCAACTGCAAATGTGTTTTCCATTTCTATGATTTTGTCCTTTTTGGAATGTTATATAAATGGAATCATTCAGTATGGAAGTTTTTAGGACTGACCTTTTCACTCAGCATGATTCTTCAGATTCATCCAGGTTGCAGTGCATATCAACAGCACATTCCTTTTCATTGCTGAGTAGTACTCCATGGTATGAATGTATCTAGTTTGTTTAATCACTCATCCATTTAAGGTTATCTGGGATCTTGCTAGCTTGTGGTTATTATGAATAAAGCTGCTATAAACATTTGTTTCTGGGTTTTTGTGTGCACTCAGGTCTCCATTTCTCTTGGATAAATGCCCAGGAATGCAGTTACTGGGTTGTGTGGTAGTTACATGTTTAGATGGTTAAGAAACTATCACACCGTTTTCCAGAGTGACTATAAGATTTCACATTCCCATCAGCAATGTATGAGTGATGCGGTTTTCCTGCATCCTTGCCAGCATTTGTTGTCACTTTTTAAAATTTTTAACCCATTCTGATTGGAATATGGTGATATCTCACTGTGGTTTTTGTTTGCATTTCTCTTATGGCTAATGCTGTTGAACATCTTTCCACTGGCCTGTTTTCCAGCTTTTTATATTATTCAGTGCAGAGCATGTGTATGTGTTTTGCCATGTTCTAATTGGATGGTTTGCTTTTTTACTGTTGAGTTTTAAAAGGTCTTTGCATATTCTAGATACTCATTCTTTGCCAGGTGTGTGGTTTGTAAATAATTTCTACCACTCTGAAGCTTGCCATTTTCATGAAGTCTTTCATGGAGCAAGAGTCTTTAGTTTAGATGCAGAGCAATTGATCAACTTTTAATTAGATAGATCATGCATTATGTGTCAAGTCTGAGAACCCTTTGTTTAGCCCTAGGCTCGGAAGATTTTTTTCCTAAACGTTTATAGTTTTACATTTGAAATTTAAATCTTTGATCCATTTTGAGTTAATCTCTGTATAAAATATGAGACTTAGGTTTAGGGTTCCATTTTTGCCTATGGATGTCCAATTGCTTTGTTTTCAATTTGTTGAAAAAAAAGTGTTCTTGCTCCATTGAATTGCTTTTGCACCTTCATCAAAAATTAGTTGATTATATTTGTATGTTTCTATTTCTGGGTTGTTGATTCTGTTCCCCTGATTTATGTGTCTGTCCTTCCACCAATACACACAATCTTAATTACTGTGGCTCTATAGTAAGTCTTGAAATTGAATAGATACATTCCTCTCCCTTTATTCTTCTTTTCCGAAATCGTTTTGGCTATTCTAGCTTCTTTCCTTTACATGGGAATTTTAAAATAATTTTGCCAGTATCTGCAAAACATTTTGCTGCAATTTTGATAGAGCATTAGACTTGTCTATCAATTTGGGCATAATTGACATCTTTACTATATTAATTACTTTCAATCCATGGACATAGTATATATCTCCATTTACTTAGATCCTGTTTGATTTCTTTCATCAGCATTTCATAGTTTTTAGCATACAAAGTCCCACACAAGTTTTGTTAGATTTATACCTAAGTATTTCATTTTCGAGCAATTGTAAATGTTATTGTATTTTTAATTTTCATGTCTGCATGTTCACAGCATTCATGAATAGCAATTATGTTTTGTATGTTTATCTTGTATCTTGTAAGCTTGCTGATGTCATTTATTAGTTCTAGGAGTTTTTTGGGTAGTAGATTCTTTGGGATTTTCTGTGTAATCCTGTCCTCTGAAAATAGAGGCAGTTCTTTTTTTCTTTCTAATCTGTATCCCTTGCACTTTTTCTTGCCTTGTTGTATGACTAGAGCTTCTAGCACTATGTTGAGAAGAAGTGATGAGAATGGACATCCTTACCTTCTCCTGGTCTCAGGAGGAAGCATTAAGTTTTTTACAAGTAAGTATATTAGATACAGATGTTTGTAGATTTTTTTTAATCAAGTTGAGAAACTTCCCCTCTAATATACTTGTTTATATTTAAAAATTTAAGAATTTTTGTAGATTATATAAAGATTACAGGAGTTTTTTTCTCTTTCTTTTTCTTTTTGATATGATGACAATCATATTTTTTAAGTTTTTTTCCCTCAAGTTTACAAAAGTACTTTTGTCATCTATTACCATCCAAAGGATGTTGTATTGTTGTTTTGCCTTTCTTGGATTTGTTATGAAATGTGCTGCTTACATAGAAGAAATGTTGGTGCTCAATCTTAAACTAACTCACCAAAAATGAAAAAAAGTCTCAGGTCATAGCTTGGCTAGTGAAAGACCCATTTTTTTATGGTTTTGGGTATAACACAGAAAAGATGTTGGGAAACAAAGGGAAAGGGATTGTGGGTTCAATGGCCCTGCCATTCTTCTGTCTCTGCTTGGCCCCCCTGCCTCCCAGGCCTACAGAGAGCTGGCTTTACAGGCTAAACCCCAGAGTCTGAGATATCTTTCTTCCTCACCCTCATTCCCTTGGGGCCACTTGGCACTGCAGAGCTCCAGCAGAGCACATGTTCATCTCTGACTCCTGCCCGAACACTCAAAAGTCTTTTTCCTCCAGGTCAGAGTTTTTGTTTTGTTTTATTTTTCCCCAGCCTGTTCAATGAGAGCTGCAGGACAAGAAGGCAGGCATTATTGCTTTCCTTTTTTTCTATCTTAGACTTTCCAGGCTTGCAAGTGTCTAAATTGTACCTCTACTGCTTGTCTGCTAAGAACTCTCCTGGGTGTTCGATTTTTGCTTTAAAAAAATAAGCCTCCATTACAGTTCCTATCAACCACAAAGTAAAATGAAAATCTGGCAAATTCTATAGTTCAGTCCTATAGATGTGAAGTGGGAGTGTTTTGTTTCTTCAGTTTGTTTGCTTTACTTATGCAAGTGGGCTTTCTACATTAATCAAACCTTTTTGGTAACTCCCGGTCCCAGACTCTTTTTTTGTCTCCAGTCTATTTTAACATAAAACTCACTGTATGTCCTTGGGGTCTCATTTTGTTCTCCAATTCTATTATCTTCTGTTTAAGTAGTGAAACTCCAAGAGGTGCTAGTAGCCAGGATCACTCTATAAGAAGACCCGTTCATAGCTGCACAGCGTTATGGAAACAAAAAGTCCCGTTTAACTACATAATGTCCCCGATTTACTCCTGATAATTTTAGTGACTTTCCTCTGAGCAACTCAAAGCATGTCACAGTCTTTATTCAGCCGCTGGCAGATTTCTTAAGACACAACATGTACCAGGATTGACAGTCATTCCCATATGCAGTTCTGCAGTTTATTAATAGGATGTTTTACATAATTTTGAATGAAAACAGTCTTACGTACTTCAGCCTACAGACCTTTGGAATATTTTTGGCTCCGAGAGGAGCACTTATATTTGTTGTCTTGGTTATGAATAGTTCCCCAACTGCTTAAAGTGATTGGTGTTTTTAAAAAACATTAGCAAAGACCCTGTGTCTCCTAGAACTGATTACAAATGTAGAATTGTCATTCCTCCTCAGACAAATGGAGATGGATAAAAAAGTTAGATAAGAGGGCTTGGCATTGTCCACTGTGGCTAAGCCTTAGTACACCTGCATTTTGAGGTTCAGCAAAATGATATCTCTACTAAGATGGGGAACTTCAGATATTATTTGGTGTGGATGTATCCTACAAGAGGCTTATGGAACCTAAGTTTGAGTTTTGGAGGACTAGAAGGAAAATACCTCTGAACTGTTTTCAATTATAAATTGCTTTTTTAGAGGTGGTTTAAGATTAAAATTACATTTACAATAGCTCCAAAAAAAAAAGATACCTAGGAATAAGTTTAACCAGGAAAACAAAAGATCTCTACAATGAAAACTATAAAACATTGATTAGAGAAATGAAAGAAGACATAAGTACATAGAAAAATATCCATGGTCATATTTCCTTCTATATAGAAGGTGAAAAGACGACCTACAAAATGGAAGAAAATATTTGCAAATTATGCATCTATGCATCTGACAAGGGGTTAATTTCCAGAATATATAAGGAACTCAAACAACTCCATGGCAAAAACAACAACAAAACCTCAACCTAAATAATCTTTAAAAATGTGCAAAAGACCCAAATAGACATTTCTTGAAAGAAGATGTACAAATGGCCAACAGTTACATGAAAAATGCTCAACTTCACGAATCATCAGAGAAATGCAAATCAGAACCACAAATGAGATCTCACTTCACCTCAGTTGGAAGGGCTATTATCAAAAAGATAAAAAATAACAAAGACTGGCATGGAGAAAGGGGCACACTTACATACTGTTGGTGGGAATGTAAATTAGTACAGCCATTATGGAAAACAATATGGGGGTTCCTTAAAAAATGAGAAGTATAATTACCTATTATCCAGCAATCCTGCTTCTGGGTATATATCCAATCAGTAATACTGAAGAGATACCCGTACTCGTGTTTATTGCGGCACTATTCTCAACAGCCAAAACATGAAATCAATCTAAGTGTCCATCAACAGTGAATGGATAAAAAAATATGGTACATACACACAGTGAGATACTATTCAGTCATAAGAAAGAATAACATTTAGTCATTTGTGGCAACGTGGATGAACCTGGAAGACATTATGTTAAGTAAAACAAGCCACAGGAAGATGAATACCACATGTGCTTACTCATGTGGAATCTCAAGAAGTTGATCTCATAGAAGAAGAGAGTAGGATGGTGGTTAGCAGAGGGTGGGGAGGGCAGCGGGGAGGTGAGGATAGGGAGAGATGAATGAATGCGTACAAAGTTACAGTTAGATTGAAGGAATAAATTCTGGTGTTTTATTGTACAGTAGGGTGACTATGCTTCACAATATTGTATTATTTTCAAATAGCTAGAAGAGAGGATTTTGAATGTTCCATCCACAAAGAACTGATAAATATATGAAGTGATGGACATGCCAAATACCCTGATTTGATTATTATGCAACGTATTCATGTATTGAAACATCACACTGTACTCCATCTATATGTACAGTTACTATGTGTCGATTAAAAAATAAATGATACTTATTATTATTATTATTGAGATAGAGTTTCACTTTTGTTGTCCACGCTGGAGTGCAATGGCACGATCTCAGCTCACTGCAACCTCCGCCTCCTGGGATCAAGCAGTTCTCTTGCCTCAGACTCCTAAGTAGCTGGGATTACAGACACATGCCACCACACCCGGCTAATTTTATATTCTTAGTAGAGACAGGGTTTCTCCATGTTGGTCAGGCAGGTCTTGAACTCCTAACCTCAGGTGATCCACCTGCCTCAAATCCCAAAGTGTTGGGATTGCAGGTGTGAACCACTGCACCTGGCCTAGTAAATATTTCACATGGATAATGGTCGCAATAAAAAAGAATGGAGACAAAGCTGAGAACTTAAAAATAAAATGTACTCAACTTCATTTCTTATAGATTCAATGAGAAAGAAATGCACTGTTGGGGTTTTGGTGCTGCTTGCATTGTCTCCCTATGTGAATGATGTTTCAGAATGCACTCATGAAGCAGTATACACATATCATTACTGTCCAATTTCATTACAGTGAACATCTCTGTATACTTGCAAGCTGGTAAATATGTCAAGTTTTAGGATCAATTTCAATGTAGTGATCATACATTGAGTAGTCTAATTGGGGAAGGCAAGATGACTTTATAGCTACCGATTACAGGGAAGCTTACCTGCGTCTTTTCAAGTTACCATTTTACTATGCAATGTTTCATTAGCTAATTGTTATTGAGACAATGGAAGAATCGGTTCCAAAACAGTCAATTACTTTGGGTAATAAAAACATTCTTGAAGTGAAATATAGTTTACTTTGAAAGGAAATCCTGCCTCCCTGGAGGCTG
Source organism: Callithrix jacchus (assembly GCF_049354715.1). Lineage (NCBI taxonomy): Eukaryota > Metazoa > Chordata > Mammalia > Primates > Cebidae > Callithrix > Callithrix jacchus. The sequence goes on from NC_133508.1 coordinate 29,220,683, forward strand.
TTAAATGCTTTGAGGAAAATGTTTCCACTACTGGTCTCTTTGTTGCAACATTGTATGTTGGAAAAAATACACTTAATTATATTCGGTTTACTCTGAAAACTTTCTGGTGCAAACTGCTAGGGTATTAGGAAAGAAAAACTTGCATGCCGGAGTTATACGGGGGGAACCCAGTTCCAGAGAGGAGACAGGGTACCCCTAAAGAGGGCACAGCAGACCTGACAGCCTCAATCTTTAGACTGAATTCAGTTGTCCTTCCATTACATCATACAGCAAAAACTACAGATAACCAAATAGTGACTCTGAAGGGCCGCTCACACAGTTTAGGAAATGCATCTTTTGTTACGGTGCAAAAATACTGAGATCTTTGGAAATCCCTAAAGTGTAAACTGCTGTTTTAAAATCAGTAATTTGACTTTTTTTAGTAGTAAAATCACATATTCTATTGAGCAGTTATTATATGTAACTGTTCAATATGTATGATCTACTTAAAGGAAAAACAAGCTTTTGATTGCTTTTGTGAAGCCCTGCAAAGTAGTCACTGTCATAAAGCAATGTGTTTAGGAGGCCTCACTGCTCATGAAAGACCTCATTTTCCACTATTGTCTTTTTTTTTTTTTTTGCCATGCATTTAAGACAAATCCCCTGTCCTAACACCACTGTCACTCACCAAGTAGCTTAGAAAGAGAGTTTTCTTGGGACTTAAAAATGGTGAATGTGGAGGCTCAATTCTTTTTGCTGTCAAAAATAGTTTAAATATTTTATCTCTCTTCTTTTAATTTGCTGTTTTCTCTAACCCCACTGCAGAGGTGTGTGCATGAGCGTGCACACACACACTCACACACACACACACACACACACACACTCTCACGTCTGAGCCCCATTTTGACCCTGACCCTGAGCCTCAGCCTGTGTTGTGTTTTAGGGTCTGCTGGTTGCATAGGAAGCATCTAGGGCCACCTGTGTCCTTTATCTGCATGTCGCACCTGAAGGTCTCCAGGGCAGTGTTTGCTCATGAGGAATGACGTCTGTAAGTGACCTGTTTGTCTGAGGAAGCAGAAGAGCTTGTCTAAGTACCAAAAACACTGCTCAAGCTGCCACTCTCTGCCTCCATAATGGGGCTCAGCAGCAGTACCCACCACCCGGGGGTTCTCTGGCCAGTGACATTTTCCCAAGACATGGTCTGTCTGGGAGCAATAACACATGCCAAGCTGTCACATCCGCCTTTGTGAGATACTTGAATTGCTTGACTTTAGAGCCTGGCTTGAAAGAACAGAACAGCTTCACGTAAACTATGTTTTTGTTAACTTTCTGAAATTGGAAGCAATGTCACACTCAGACAGTTTACAGTATTATTTATTTCTCTGCATTCTGCCTTTTCAGGATCATCCTTTTAATACTGCTGAGTACATGGTAGACACTAAATTTAATATTGCTGAAGCTTAACTTTTGCAAAGAGTAAAAATGTTTTGTTCTATATACAAAGAGTATGGCTGCCTACTACTTTTTCAAATTATTTAAAGATAAAGAATGCAAAAGACTATATTTTTTTAAATTTTTTATTTAATTAAAAAAATTGTTTTTAGAGATGAGGTCTCATTATGTTGCCCAGTCTGGTCTTGAACTCCTGGTCTCAAATGATCCCCTCACCTTGGCTTCCCAAAGTGCTGAGATGTCAGGCATGAACCATCACGTCCAGCTACAAAATACTATTCTCTATTTGTGGTTAGACGAACTGAATGAATGGCCCAATTCATCCTGTGTCTATGCCCTTTGCAATATGCTTTGCAGCGTTTCTCATCAAGAGATAGAACGTAGTTCTCTGGTGTTGGGTTCCAGGTTCAGGCATGTAATTTTGGCGGAAGGGATGTTAGCATTCTTGAAGTAAGCAGACTCTTGAAAAGGTGTCTGCACATTTCTGTTTCCTTTTTCTTTCACATGAGAACATATCCATGCTGGAAAATGAGACCAGTCACCCAAGTTGTCTCAGATGAGGCCATCCTAGACTAGCTGGCAGCCAGCTTCCTCCTCCCAGGAATATGAATTAACCCAGCCAAGATCAGCAGAGATGCTGGGCCAATTTGGGGTGACTGTCATTGTTTGGGTAAGCCCAGTCATGCTCTGAAAAAGTGCCCAGCTGACCATAGACTCATGGGCTAAACAAGTGCTTATTATTTTACACCACTGTATTTTAGAGCGTTTGTTACCCAGCATTTTTGTGGCAATAGATTACTAATGGGGTATTAAACACAATGCAATCTTTCTTCAATTCAGGAGAATTTCACACTAAAGTAATTGTTATGAAAATTCATATTTTTGTCCAACCATGAACATAAGGAAAGTGTAGGAGGTAGAGTTGAATCTGCACAGACCTTCTTAACAGAGTGGCTGTATATTTATTTTTAGACAAAGATTTAGTGGACAGGCATGATAAACATAAGGGATGTCTATAACAGAAAATATTAAAAGTGTGGGCAGACAAGAAATGTACAGTTGTTCTATATATGCAAGTTACATTAAATAAACAAACAGAAGCAAAATAGCAAGACTCTTGTGGTTTCCTGTTCTGTCTTTTTATTTCCCATAAAAATCATGGGACTTAGATTATTTAATTTTATACTTAAATTAATTCGGGTAGATGTAAAATAATAATTTATATTTATATATTTAATATAGAGAACATCAGGACTCTCAGTTTGTAAGCAACAGAAATTGACTCTGGCTTAGAAAAGGTATTTATTTGTTAGGAGAATATTGAGGAGCTCACAGAATTAAAGGGAAGACTGGAGGACCAGCATGGAACTGGACAGAAACAAGAGCAGCTCTTAGGATCAAAAAGGGAAATTAGGCTGGGCATGGTGGCTCACACCTATAATCCCAGCATCCTGGTAGGCCCAGGTTGGCAGATGGCTTTGGGTTCAGGAGTTCAAGACCAGTCTGGGCAACATGGCAAAATCCCATCTCTACTAAAAATGCGAAACTTAGCCAGGCATGATGGCATGTGCCTGTAGTTCCACCTATTCGGGAGGCTGAGGCTGGAGATTGCCCTGAGTCTGGGAAGTAGAGGTTGCAGTGAGATCTGCTTGTGCTGCTGTACTCCAGACTGGGTGACAGAGTGAGATCTTGTCTCCAAAAAAAAAAAAAAAAAAAAAAAGGGAATTCAATGCAAAAAGAAACAATTTTTTAAAAAAATTTAAAGTCTAGGCCAGGCATGGTGGCTCATGCCCGTAATCCCAGCACTTTGGGAGGCCGAGATGGATGGATCACTTGAGGCTAGGAGTTCACAACCAGCCTGACCAACAATACAAAAGTTAGGTTGCAGTGAGCCAAGATTGTGCTACTGCACTCTAGCCTGGGTGACACAGCCAGACCCTATCTCAGAACAAACAAAACAATTTAAAGCCTACTATATATGGATTTTTAATTTTCAACTGGCAAGCTCTTCTTTCACAAGTTCCCTTATACTGAGAGGACTCAAGTTTGCCTTGAAGCCTTGTTTGTTGAAGGAAATGCTGTTTGGGGAGTTGTCTAAAGATAAACAGGTGAGTGAATCTGCGCTACTAGCCCCTGTGATTAGAGGCAAAGCTTAGCCCCGAATCTAAATGCTCTGGTCTATGGCAGTAACACTTTGGAGGTCAAAGTTCTTGTTCACCAACATAGTGCAGTTGCTCAAGTGTGGATTCAGAATGAGCAGGAAGGCATCCACCACCTAAAAGCAGTAGGGCTTATCTTTTTTGTTGTCATTGAGATAGAGTTTTGTTCTTGTGGCCCAGGCTGGAGTGTAATGGCACAATCTTGGCTTACTACAACCTCCCCCTCCTGGGTTCAAGTAATTCTCCTGCCCCAGCCCCAAGAGTAGCTGGGATTACAGGCATGTAGCCACCACGCCTGACTAATTTTGTATTTTTAATAGAGATGGGGTTTCTCCATGTTGGACAGGCTGGTCTCGAACTCCTGACCTCAGATGATCTGCCTGCCTCAGCCTCCCAAATTGCTGGGATTACAGGTGTGAGCCACCGCACACTACCTGACTTATCTTTTTTAAATTTTAGAGGCAAGGTCTTGTTCTGTCTCCTAGGCTGGAGTGCAGTGATGTGATCATAGCTCACTACAGCCTTGAACTTCTGAGCTCAACTGATTCTCCTGCCTCAAGTAATGATTCTCAAGCCTTCCAAGTAACTAGAACTGCAGCTGCCCAGCTAATTTTTCTATTTATTTTTTGTGGAAATGGGGTCTTGCCATGCTTCCCAGGATGGTCTCAAAACTCCTAGCCTCAAGCAATCCTCTCGCGGAGGCCTCCCAAAGCAGAGGGATTACAGGCATGAGCCACTCTGCCCAGCAAGGACTTCTGTTTAAAATGAGGACCGTATTCAGAATTGAGGCCTCATAGGGTTGTTGTAGAAAACCCTGTGTGCAGAACCACTCAACTAAAGTTAGCACAAAGGGAAGTTGGTGGCACGATGGGTCATACACTCTTTACTACCATGAAGACTGAAGTAGGTGGCGAAGAAAAGGACTGTGGGCTTTAGAACAGATAAGTTTGGCTTCCAATCTTGATTAGGTACCAACAAAATGTGTGACCCTGAGCAATCCACTTATCCTCTGGGAGACAGGCTCCTCATTTGCAAAATTGAGATAACACCAGCCTTGGAGGCTTGTTGGGAAGAGTTAAAGTTGGTAGATTGCTTAGCTCTGTCTGTAATTTGTGGTGCTCTAACAGGGACTCTCTTGCCTTAACACTGCAGATGTTTTACCATCTCATAGCCCTGGAAAAGTAGAACAGGGTAAAGAATTCAAGTCATTTATTTTATCACCCCTCTGGGCCTGGGAAGACCTATCAGTTGGCGACAAGACCAGTCTAGAGCCATCTGCTGGAGCAGCTGTAGTATCTTTGCAGAGTCCTGCCCCTGTGATGACTTCTTCTGCTGTAGGTATAATTCAGATGCTTTATGATGACAAAGCTAATGGAGCTGGGTCACTAACCAGACCTTCTCCCACTGCTGATGTTACTGGCAGGGTGACTTGCTTTCTCTTCTTCTTCCTCCTTCTCTGCTTTCTCCTACTAAAATGGCTTTAAGGTGCCATGGGGGAGAAAATAACCTTATATCTGTGTGTCATGTTTTCAGTTCTATGTTCTATTCTATTTCACAGATACATTTCTTGGTCCAGTATTACAGCTGCTGTAATACACAAGGAGAAAAATGTTTGTGTGGGTCCCTGAACTTTACGCAGACATGCAAGTGATCCACTCACACCAGAAACATTTCTGTGACTTTTTGCGATAATGTTCTTGGCCAAATCTTGTCAATTTCTGGCTGCATTCTTACTCTGTCCTTACAGTTGAGAAGATTTGCGGGAGTGAGGTGAGCAGGGAGAATGACTGTTTTCATTAAGGAAAGAAGACAGGAGAGAAGGAAGAAAGAAAAGAAGGAAGGAAGGAAGGGGAAGGAAGGAAGGAAACAAGGAAAGGAGGAAGGAAGGAAGGGAGGGAGGGAGAGACAGAGGGAGGGAGGAAAGCGGGGAAAGAGGAAAGCAGGGAGGGAGGAAAGGAGGGAGAGAAGGAGGCAGGGAGTGGTAAGCGAATAGAAGGAGGGATGAGGAAGGGAAGGACAAAAAAAAAGTATTTTAAGGAACACACCAGGTTCAAGTTTCCCAGATCAAAATTCATATTTAGAGGACATAATGTATGGTTAACTCCAGTCTATACAAATACAAAGGTAATCCTGCATTTGCACCGAAGCCTCACTTTGTAGGAAATCGGCTCTATCACTTGGCCTCCACCCAGCTTTCTGTGTCTCTCAAATACATGCTTTCTCTCTTTTGGACTAGAATGGAGATGCTATATCCTCTAGAGTGAGATTTCTTAGAAGAGTTTTAGAACTTGGCAGACATTCACGTAAAAGCAAAGAGCTCTATTTGGGGCAAAGCTATTGAATGAAAAGATAATGTAACTTGGGAAATCTGGTTCCGTTTAGTATCTGCGATTCATTCACAGCCAGAAAAGCACAGGGTTTTCTCTTTAAATAAAAACAAAACAGTAATTTGCTAAAATGATAGTGTTTCTCCCTGTGTGCTTCAGATGGCAAAGCGTCCCACATGCTCTCTGGGGCTGTTGGGGCGTCTTTGTTTCTAGTTACCCTCTGAGTGTCTCCCTGCTAAGACTTCTCTGCCTCTACTTTGTCAGGAGGCAGAATAGTCCCTGGGGAAAAGGTCTAGCAGTTTAGTTTATTCCTTTTATTGGGTAACTCAAGCAACAAACTGATAATTTAACTCATTTAGAAAATGTTATGCTGACCGTTCCCCACCACCCAGCCCCAATCTCCCTTTGGTCTTATTAACAGCTAAGATTTATTAAATGCATTGAGTGGTCATTTTGTTCCGAGTACTGGGCTAAGTGCTTTCCATGTGTTAAGTCATGTCAGCACTTGGGAGAGCCACAGGGTTATTGGTCTGTTTTGTTTGTTTGTTTTTTAGATGGAGTCTTGCTCTGTCACCCAGGCTGGACTGCAGTGGTGTGATCTCGGCTCACTACAACCTCCACCTCTGGGTTCAAGCAATTCTCTTGCCTCAGCCTCCTGAGTAGCTGGGATTACAGGTGCCCACCACCACGCCTGGTTAATTTTGTCTATTTTTAGTAGAGATTGGGTTTCTCCATGTTGGCCAGGCTGGTCTTGAACTCCTGACGTCAGGGATCTGCCCACTTTGGCCTCCAAAAGTGCTGGGATTACAGGCATGAGCCACCACTCCTGGCCTGATCTGTTTTTGTTTGGGGATATAGCCCAAGAGCCTAGAACAATGCGGGGAAGATAGTTGATGCTCCATGCATATTTGTTAATGAATAAAAATTCCTCATGACAGCCGGCAAGGAAGGTAGCTTAAAGACGCCGAAACTGGGAGCTCAAGAAGCGAAGTGGCTGTGACTGTTCACAAGGTCACATGGCCAGGAAGTAGAGGAGCTGGTACAGGGCAGACCTGGCTGTTGGCTACAGAGCCTGTGGTCTCCACCACACTGAGCCATGGTCTTGCTTCCCCTGCCTTGCCCCAGGAACCCAGCGCTCCAGAAACAGTGGTCCCTGAATAGCAATACCACAGTCCTGGCATATTCCTACTCTGAGCTTCACTTGTGTCTCCCACAATCCATCACTACTACATCACCATTGCTTTCTCTGCTCTCTCTCCTGCTGGTGCCAGTTAAATCCCATTCTCTTTTCATGCTTGCTGGAAGCTGTATTAGTCTGTTTTCACTCTGCTACAAAGAACTTCCTGAAACTGAGTAATTTATGAAGAAAAGAGGTTTAATTGACTCACAGATCCATAAGCTGTTCAGGAAGCATGACTGGGAGGCCTCAGGAAACTTACAATCACTATGGAAGGCAAAGAGGAAGCAAACACATCTTATCATGGCCGAGCAGTAGAGAGAATGAAGGGGGAAGCGCAACATACCTTTAAACCATCAGAATTTGTGAGAACTCACTATTACTTGAACAGCAAAAAGGGAAATCCACCCCCGTGAACCGATCACCTCCCTGTAGGCCCCTCCTGCAATTTGATATGTGAGGATTATACTTTGAGCTGAGATTTGGGTGGGGACATAGAGCCAAACCATATCAGAACCCCACTTTTCCCTAAGCCCAGGCTGCCTTAGTGGTCATGGAGCTCTCCTTTCTTATTACCTGTGTTGGTGCCAACACTCACATGTCAAGTCTTGGTTACCTTTTAGACTGATGAAGACTGTCTCTCTAGTTAGATCATAAGCTCCAAAGGGACAGCGATAATCTTGGATGTCTAACATTGCTTCTTCATCAACCATAATTGTCTCGCAGGGAAAGGGAGGTGTGGCCAGTCACCATCGTCTCCCCCAATTTCTCATCCTCACTATGAGCCGTTTTCTTTTTCCTGCTAATGAAAGATCACATCTAAGGAGATTGGGCATTAAAGAAAGGTCAAATACAACTCCCGTAAGGTTTAGTATAAGAGACGTCATTTAGCACAGTGGTCAAGAGTGTGCCCACGGCTCTTAATCTATTCAAGTTGGAATCCCAGAGACATTGTATTCATGATCTATTGCTATGTAATAAATGCCCAGAACTTAGTGCCATGAGGTCACATTAAGCATTATAAATGCTACTTTTCCTGGTCGCTCCTGAGGCTGCTGTCGAGATATTGTTCAGGGCTGTGGTCTTCGGAAAGCCCAACTGGGGCCGGAGGATCGGCTTCCAAGGTGTCGCACTCACATGGTGAGCAGGTGGGGCTGGTTGTTAGTAAGACACCTCCATTCCCATGCCATGTGGACCTTTCCACATCACTTCTGCCATATTCTATTGGTCACATGAACCCAACCTGTTACAGGGTGTGATGGGACAATACAAGGACATAGATAAGGGGATGTAAAGATGACTGAAGAGCCTTTTGAGGCTGGCTACCACCTCCACCATTTATAGCTGTGTCAGCTGGATCATTTCCTTAATGACTTGAAGTCCAGTTTCCTCATCTCTAAGATATGGATAATCATTGCAATAGATTATTGCAATGATTAAATGAATCAATACAGGTGAGATGCTTAGATTACTATGCAAAGGTTAGCTGTTTTTATTTGAAAGTGCAAACAGAAGTCAGAGTAGGAGAGAAGTGTCTGATAGTGCGCGTTAGAAATTTTACTCTTCTGATCAGGAGAGTTGTGTGAGTCTGATTCAGATCTGGGTTTCTTTGCCTGCTGGTTGCTCAGCAAGTGTTGAGGCGGCTCAATTTCCACATCACCTTTGAGGCTGTCATCACTCCATTTCATGTGCATTGCACATCCTGCGATGCGAATGCAATCTCTGTGCCACTTAGACACAGAACAATCATTGTGGTAATCACTGCAGAATTCATGTTTTGGGGAGAAATGCACAGAACTTAGATTACTCCTTGCTGATTTGTTGCTCACCCAGAAAACCAGCGGTTAACCCCATCCAGATCTGACTGCTCCTTTGCAGAAACCTCAACATAAAGGAACAGACTCACACACACACTCCAAGGGAGCCTTGCTTTTGCGATAATATGTTGCTGAAATGTTGCACGTCCCCCAATTTTTGCAAGCCAAGTGACATATTTTGCTTTGACTTTATACTCTCATTTCAGAGATGATTTATCCTGATTTATTTTCAAATTGCAATGGATCTTAACATTTTTGGCTAAAAGTTACTTTCTTTGTTCCGTCTTTCTCCTCTACTTTCCCCACCTCATTTTTGTTGTTGTTGTTAAGAATTTAATGGTATAAAAACACTTAAAGCCATTAGGAAGTTGCCATAAGGAGAAGAATCCTTTCTCCATATTATTAATTCATGGCTCTGCTGGGGCCCTGAGGTTCAGCACGTATCCAGAGGACTACATTCTGGAGTCAGGCATCTGAAACGAGGACCTCTGACTTAAGTGCCCAGTGAAGCTTACGATGCAGAATAGAAATGTGACATTTTATCTGCTTTGATTACTTTATCTGAAAAGTTTCTTTCTAGGCCAGACTTAAGCAAAAATTTTTAGAAAAGGAAATTCTCAGAGACACACACACACATCCGGGCTGTATTATAGGCACAAACATTGGAAGAGTGTCAAAAGGAAAGAGACAGGGAGGAAGTAGCAATGTTAAATTGAAACTTGAGTCCTAATTCACCATTTCATGCCTTGGCAACGCAGTTGGTTAAACAGTAATACATCAGGGGCCCTTCCAACTCTGGGTGGGAAAGCTACAAATTATGGGTTAGTTCCTTTTCCTTTGTACCCAGAATGAAAAACTGGCCCCAGTTTAAAGGCAATTGGCACAGTAAGTGAACCAAAGACATTTTAGCTTGGACCCAATGCACACATCTAGATATGGATTTTTTTTCCAGGGAATTTTATGAGCATTCTTAACATACTTAAGGAAGCTATATTCAAAGACAAGAGAATATCTATGTAAGTTATTTTTTTCAAATGAAAAGGAATATGAGGACATCAAGCATAGGGTTCCTTTTCACAGGTTGTATTTTGGAATTCAATTTCTATCCAATTGCTGCCAAATGAAAGAGCTGTGATTTTTGTTTGTTCATTTGGCTTTTTGTTTTGTTTTTAACACAGGCCTTCACTCTGTTACCCAGGCTGAGTGCAGTGGGGCGATCATCATTCACTGCAGCCTCGAACTCCTGGGCTCAGGTGATCTTCCCACAAAGCACTGGAGAAAGTACTACTTAGAATAATCATTTTGCAAGGATTTGTAAATCACAATGGAAAGATCACTTACATAGGGAATTTGCTGCTCTAAGACCCTTTGAATATTGCCCAAGGACAGCCTTAAACTCTAATTCTGGACATTTTCCCTCCAATACCCCTGGGGCAGGTTAAAGATGCTGAAAATTCCTTGACACTTAATGAGTGGTGGAGTCTCTGTTCACTTTTCCTGTGACTTCTTTGACAAATAGAACACTGCACAAGTGACACCATGTCAGTTTTCAGGCCCAGGTGTTGAAAGGCCTGGCAGCTTCCACTTTGCTTCTTACAGCCCTGCACAGCCACAGAAGAAGCTGAACTATTTTTTTGAGATGGAGTTTTGCTCTTGTTGCCCAGGCGGGAGGGCAGTGGCGCAATCTTGGCTCCCCGTAACCTCCTCCTCCCAGGTTCAAGTGATTCTCCTGCCTCAGCCTCCTGAGTAGCTGGGACTACAGGTTCGCGCCACCACGCACGGCTAATTTTTGTATTTTTAGTGGAGTCGGGGGTCTCACCATGTTAGCCAGGATGGTCTTGATCTCTTGACCTCATGATCTACCCACCTCGGCCTCCCAAAGAGCTGGGATTGCAGGCATGAACCACCATGCCTGGCCTAAAGCTGACCTATTGCTGGAAAGACCGTGTAGAGAGGCCTGGACACTATGTGGGGAAGACTGGTCTAGCCAAGCCCAGCCTTCCTGGCTCCCCTGCCAAGGTGCCAGTCACATGCATGAAGCCATCTTAGACCCTCCAGGTCAACCCACTGCCAACTAAAGACCACCTAGCATCCTCAGTCAATGCCACTTGCATCAGAGGAAGTGTCTAGCCGAGTCCTGATGAATTCCTGGCTCACAGAATATGAGAATAAATACAATTATTTTTGTTGAGACACGGATCTGTGATAAGAACCTTTGAACTATGAAAAAAAGAAAGTTTTTTTTTCTATTTTAGGAACTCCTTTTTAAGACACATGACTCATTTATAAGCCACCTGCAGATTACAATCTACAGCATAAATTCCAGGCAGCACTGGGGCATCTAGATTTGATTAGGCAGACAAAAATTTCCGATATTAAATTCTTAGCTGGTTTTGAAAACTTTCTCATAGACGCCTTGAGAACAGATACCATTCATTCTTCCTGACCTTTGCTGGACTGATCTTAATCGCATTCCCTGCCAGAAAGTGCAGTAGATTAGAACAAGTCATCATTTTAAATAGGCTATTTCAGGAGCAATATATTAAATTTGTAGAAAGCTCACTCCAGAACGTCAAGGCAATTTTACTGAGGAAATGTAAGAACTAAGCTCTTCTACCTCTGCAAGAACTTAAAGGTATTGAATGGCTACAGTTACAAATTGATTTGATATACATCATACTTGGAGATATAACTCTTCTGCCTAAAATAAATCAATAATTTTGCTCAGTCTTTGCTCTGTGCCTAGTGTGCTCCCTGTAGAAGGAGTTGTTTATCAAAGTTGGTCTGGCAATGGTATGTTCTGGTTACTCAAATATTTTACTTAATTGAGAATTCCTATCCATACCGCACAACACAGACCAATCTCAGAGAATTAAAAGTAAGTGAAATATCTTGTAATTTCCATTGAAAATGACTTTTCTCTTGCTTAATGATTCAGAAGGCCCTTGTATTTCCAGGCACCCTTAGAAATGCACCATAGAGGCCAGGTAAGATGGTTTACAACTGTAATCCCAGTGCTTTGGGAGGCTGAGGCAGGCAGATCACCTGAGGTTAGGAGTTCGAGCCCAGCCTGACCAACATGGAGAAATTTGGTCTCTACTAAAAACACAAAATTAGCTCAGCATGATGGAGGGCGCCTGTAATCCCAGCTACTCAGGAGGCTGACACAGGAGAATCACTTGAACCCAGAAGGGAGAGGTTACAGTGAGCCGAGATGGCGCCATTGCAGTCCAGCCTGGGCAACAACAGTGAAACTCCGTCTGAAAAAAAGAAAAAAGAAAAAGAAAAGAAAAGAAAGAGAAACCTAGAACCGTAGATGCAGGAAGCCCCCAAAACTGGGACATTTTCGCTAAGTAGTTTCAATTTCAGGGTTGTCATATAGAAGTCATTCCTCACAGCAATTTGTTAATTTATCACTTTTATTTGGTTTTTATTCAAGTATAGCTTGGAAAGAAATTCATCTGCAATTTTTTGCCTTAGTGGTCAGGGATCTCTCCTTACTTTGGGATCTCTAATTGGGTGTAAATGGAGTATTTCCTATCCATAAATAAGTACCTATTCCCTGGAAATAATATTTGCTGCTGAGCTCCTGGAAGTGGTGGATGCATTCTCACAAGACCATTGCATGAACAGTGAAAAAACTCCTTGGCAGGAGCTCATTTGCTCCTAGGGAAGTAAACCTGAAACCCAAAGCGTGAAGTGAGAATGAGTGCACCGTGGGCGAAATGGACCCTCACTGATGTCACCAGTGCCTTGTGATTTCATTAGCAGCTTCAGACATCAGCTCTCACAATGGCCTCCCCTCGGGTAACCGGTATGACCCAATCAATTTTCTGCTTTGTGTCGCTGCCTTCCCTTCATTTTCACATGTGGAAAGGGAGGTGAGAGCATAAAGGAGGATGGAACTAGGCTTGGACTCCTGCAGGACACAGACTCTGAGGCCAGGTGAAATCCCAGAAGCAAAACCACACAGGCAAAGTCTGAATTGAATATTTGCTTGTCACCACCGAGATTATTTATTTACCTAAGAGACAGGCTCTTGCTCTGTTGCTCGGGCTGGAGTGCAGTGCTGTGATCATAGCTCATTGCAACCATAAACTTCTAGGTTTAAGCAATCCTCCCGCCTCAGCCTCCCAAGTAGCTGGGACCACAGATGTATGCACCATGCCTGGCTAACTAAAAATTTTTTTTGCAGAGATAGGGTCTATGTTGCTAGGCTGGACCACTTAAATTATTAAAAAGACAAAAAAATAACATGTTGGGAAGGAGGCACAGAAAAAGGAACTCTTACACATTGTTGGCAGAAAAGTGAATTAGTACAATCTCTAGGGAAAACGGGATAGAGATTTCTCGAAGAGCTAAAGATAGAACTGCCATTTAATCCAACAATTCCACTACTAAGTATCTACCCAAAGGAAAATAAATCTATATATCCAAAAGATACCTGCACTCGTATATTTCTTCTAGACTATTCACAATAGCAGAGTTAGTGAACCCACCTAGTTCACAGATGTGAACTAATGACAGATGACTGGATAAAGAAAATGTGGCATATATACACAATGGAATACTAGTCAACCATAAAAAAAATTGAGGGCCAGTCATGGTGGTTTGCACCTGTAATCCTAGCTACTCTGAAGACTGAGGTAGGAAGATTGCTTGGGTCCAGGAATTTGAGGCTGGAGTGAGCTATGATCGCACCACTGCACTCGAGCCTGGGTGGCAGAGCAAGATTCTGTATCCAAGAAAAAAAAAAAAAGGATGAGTGAAATAATGCATAGATGAAGTGGGAGGTCATATCTTAAACGAAACAAGCCAAACACAGAAAGACAAATATCACATGTTCTCGCTCATAAGTGGGCGCTAAAAAATATTTATACGTGGACAAAGAGAGTAAAAGGATAGACAATGGAAAGTCAGAAAAGTGAGGGGGTGGAAGGGGAGTGGGGATGAGAAATTGCTCAATGAGTACAGTGTACGGTGTTCAGAGGATGAGTACCCTAAAAGCCCGACTTGATCATGATTCAATCTAAGTGAGAAATGAATTGCTCTTCTACCTCATAATTTTTATTTTTATTTTGAGACAGAGTCTTTCTCTGTTGCCCGGGCTGGAGTGCAATGGCACAATCTTGGCTCGCTGCAACCTCTGCCTCCCAGGTTCAAGCAATTCTCCTGCCTCAGCTTCCCAAGTAGCTGGGACTATAGGCACTCACCACCACGCCTGGCTCATTTTTTCTTTTATATCTTTAGTAGAGATGGAGTTTCACCAAGTTGGCCATTCTGATCTTGAACTCCTGACCTCATGATCTGCCTGCCTCAGCCTCCCAAAGTGGTGGGATTATAGGCATGAGTCACTGTGCCCAGCCTTTACACTGTAAATTTATATAAATAAATAAATCAGCACAAGATGCTAAGGGGTGAACTGCTGTGTTCAACAAGAAGGAGATGAATCTGTTTCCCTCCAGTCCTGCACAGAGACAGCAATAAGGCTGTTTCCTTGATGGCCTGGGCCACAGCATGAGAGGAACCAGCAGGATTCTTGTAGCAACATAAGCAGCCTCCAAGGGAAAGCCGTAGGCAGGCCATTTCCCCAAATGTGTCTCTGTATTCATATGTGCAAACTTCATGGCCAGGTGACCAGGATGGTCAGCATTTGGGTTTCTTTACCAAAGCTTTGGAGAGGTAGCATTCATTATTGGTAATAACTAACTCCAAATTTCTTTTTATTTATTTTTTAATTGTACTTTAGGTTCTGGGGTACATGTGCAGATCATGCAGGATTGTTGCATAGGTACATACATGGCAATGTGGTTTGCTGCCTCCAACCCCCTGTCACCCACATCTGGAATTTCTCCCCATGTTATCCCTCCCCAACCTCCCCAACCCTGCTGTCCCTTACCTAGCCCCACACCAACAGACCCCTGTGTGTGATGCTCCCCTCCCTGTGTCCATGTGTTCTCATTGTTCAACACCCACCTATGAGTGAGAACATGCAGTGTTTGATTTTCTGTTCTTGTGTCAGTTTGCTAAGAATGATGGTTTCCAGATTCATCCATGTCCCTACAAAGGACAAGAACTCATCATTTTTTATGGCTGTGTAGGATTCCATGGTGTGTATGTGACACATTTTCCTTGTCCAGTCTATCATTGATGGGCATTTGGGTTGGTTCCAGGTCTTTGCTATTGTAAACAGTGCCTCAATGAACATCCATGTGCATGTGTCTTTATAACAGAACAATTTATAATCCTTCGAGTATATTCTCAGTAATGAGATTGCTGGGACAAATGGAATTTCTATTTCTAGGTCCTTGAGGAATTGCCACACTGTCTTCCACAATGGTTGAACTAATTTACACTCCCACCAACAGTGTGAAAGTGTTCCTATTTCCCCACATCCTCTCCAGCATCTGTGTCTCCAGATTTTTTAATGATCCCCATTCTAACTGGCGTGAGATGGTATCTCAAGTGGTTTTGATTTGCATTTCTCTAATGACCAGTGACGATGAGCATTTTTTCATAAGTTTCTTGGCCTCATATATGTCTACTTTTGAAAAGTGTCTGTTCATATCCTTTGCCCGCTTTTGAATGGGTTTGTTTGTTTGTTTCTTGTAAACCTGTTTTAGCTCTTTGCGGATTCTGGATACTAGCCCTTTAAATGGGATCTAATTAAACCCCAGAGATTCTGTACAGCCAAAGCAACGATCATTCGAGTGAACTGGCCACCAATAGAATGGAAAAAACCTTTTGCAAGCTAACTCCAAATTTCTAAGCAACCTGGGCTTTCCACTTATAAACTAGTCAGAGGAATCTTGATATCAGTTCCTTTTCATGGAAATGTACAGAAAAAATTGTGGCCAGGTACAGTGGCTCATGCCTGTAATCAAAGCAATTTTGGAGGCTGAGGCAGGCAGATTATTTGAGGCCAGGAGTTCAAGACCAGCCTGGCCAACATGGTGGAACCCCGTCTCTACTAAAAATATTAAAATTAGTCAGGTGTGGTGGTGCATGCCTATAATGCCAGCTAGTCAGGAGGCTAAGGTATAAGAATTGCCAGTGAGCCAAGATGGCACCACTGCTCTCCGACCTAGGTGACAGAGTGAGACTCTGTGTCAAAAAAAAATTAGAGCTTCGCACATTTAAATTGCTGAGAGCTTAGTAGGCAGTGAAGCAGGAGAGTTAGAGATCTCCAAGGGCCATACTTGACTATTTTAAAGATTCAGTGTTTTATAACATTAGAGAAACTATTAAAGCTTTTAAGTAGTGAAGCAACATGACCGATACTGGTTTTGAACAGATGGCCTTGGCTACTCGGGGGAGAATGCACTGAGAAGAACCAGAATAGATACAGAGAGGACAGTTAGGAGGTGTTAATTTAAAAAAAATTACAAGATCTATAAATTTGGAAGAGGAAGAAGGAGATTTTATTTCTTCTGATGGTTTACAGCCTGTGAGGGCTGGGAGGTGTGCCTCTGGCCAAGGCCACTGCAGGGGGAAAGGGACTTGGGTAGGAGCTTTATGCTGAACAGGTTGGCTAGGCATACATATTCAGCAGGCTACAGGAAGAGCTGTGAATATTCATGCAGGTGGCCCTGACGCGAGCTTTTTGAATAAACGTGCATGTAACATACAGCCCATGTTCACTTCGGGGTAGAGACTTAACATTTAAATGTATTACAATTATGCCTTTACCCCAAAAGGTCTTTTCAGGACATGAAGACATGTGAGTGCGCAGTCTCTGTAAACCAGACAGAACAAGCCCATGGGCTTCTTATCAGGAGAAAGTTACTGAAATCAGTCTCTTGTCTAATCAAAGCTGCAGTTATGGCTGGTGGAACGGGAGGTCAGCTAGTCACTGCCTAAATTGCAAAAGCGAGGGGAATATACTGAGACGTGTCTGACCTCCATCCCACCGTGGGTAGGAACTCAGTTTAAAGTTTTCTCCTGAGGTTCTCTTGGTGGTCCATTCAGTTGGTAGAGCAGGGGGTTTAGGGTTTTAAGTTTACAGAGGCTACTGCAGAATCCAGGGGAGAGATGAGGGTGGCTTTACCTGAGGGCTGGAGGCTGGGGTTAGGAAAAAACAGTGGTGGTTCCATCCTTCTTCCTCCAGCCATGTTCACTAGACAGCTCATCACTTACTATTGTTATTTTCAACATGAACTCTCACTCTGTCACCCAGGCTGGAGTGCATGGGCACAATCTTGGCTCATTACAATCTCCGCCTCCCAGGTTTAAGCAATTCTCCTGCCTCACCTTCCCAAGTAGCTGGGACTACAGGCACCTGCAACCACACCTAGCTAATTTTTGTATTTTTGTAGTGACAGGGTTTCACCATGTTTGCCAGGCTGGTCTTGAACTCCTGACCTCAGATGATCCACTCACCTTGGCCTCTCAAAGTGCTAGAATTACAGATACGAGCCACCGTGCTTGGCCATCACTTATTTTTGAAGTGGAAACCAGTCATAAGAGAATAGCAAGAGGAGGGGGAAATTGTCAAAAGTTCACTCATTCTACATTTATTACTTACCATTTCAGGCACTTTTTATAGCACTGGGGATACAGCACTAAACAAAATGACTTTCAGCGACCTTTTTCCATCTGCTAACTTGAGATCAAGTAGCCTTAAAGACTATATCCCCCTGATTTCCCTAATCCCCAACCCGTCTCTGTCCCAGATTATGTATTGTAGAAAAACTCTAATGTAATCTACAACTTTTCCAACTTTTCCTGTACTGAGTATTTTCCTTTTTCTCTCCTCTTTTACAATGTATTCTAAGGACTTGATATCAGTTTTATTTCACCTTTCAAAAAAATGATTTGAGGAATGAAATGCTAAGAAGTTAAAAATGTATCCCCCAAATTCCTTTTTGCATAGAAAGTTACCCCTTGCTCTGTGGTTCAAAACTGAGATATTTACCAGGCACAGTCCTAAGAATTTCGTATATATTCATTCTCTTAATATTTATCTTCACAGTGTTAATAAGTAGTATGCTTGTTCCTATTCTGTAGATGAGAAAACTGAGGCACACAGCAATTAAGTAAGTTGAAGAGTGCTACACAGTTAGAGCAGAATACCATGCTGCATCTCCGGATGAAGAGACGTGGGCTTCAGTCTTTCATCCCAGTCCCTACAGGGCCGTCATCTTCAAATCTACCCTTTAAACAGACAACTTCAAATCCTGCTCCATCAGAGTAAAATCCTCAGGAGATTCTGCAAATTCATTCTGCCACTTTCTATTTGGGCTGCAGGTCTGGACTGCTGCTCTCTCCCTGTAAAGGGACCAGATCCCTTTATGCTCCAGTAGCTGTGCTTTCCCATGCTAGACCCACAGTATACCACTGGGTGACAAGATGATGTGATCAAAAGGTACCAAGGCCAGAAGACGGGACACAGGCAGACAGGGACCCTTAGTTTCATCAGCTTCTTGGATGGCCCTTTGGGAAATTAAGTTTATAAGCCATGTGTGAACCTCAGTTTCTGGCTTACCCAACTTTGAGACACTTCCCATCTCTTTTGTGTTTAAAATGGGCTTTTTGTGTGTGGAGAAGCTTCAGAAGCTTCAGATGAGGGATTATGTTAATGCTTGATATGAAAACATTGCCAAAGGTAAGATCACTCGGATGGGATTCCTTGGAGAATCTACTGAAGTTTACTGCCTGATCCATAATCTGTTTCCCTAGTGCATAGGCATAATCCTGCTTAGTCCTGCTCTCGGCTCATGGTCTCCTAGAACTAAAGAAGATTGGCGGGGGTAGGGGTGTGGTAAGGAAGAGGGTGGAAAGTTCTGGCAAAGTAGAGAAAGGGGAGACGGGGAGGCAAGGTAAGGAGAAGAAAATGGTTAGAGGGGAAAGTGTCTCAGTGGATCTGGATGCGTCTCCATGCTTGCTGGGTGTTGGGAAACTTGGACTGTCTACCCTGTTCACAGGCAACAGCCTCTGTTTGACTGATTTTTTTGCAATTGCCTCAGCACAATAGAGGGCTCTGCCATGAGGCAGGTCTGCTTCCCCACTTACACAGTAGGAATGAGGCACATTTTTTGTTCCTTGCCTTTCTCCTTCAATCTCTTTGGCTCCCATCCCAACAAAGGTTTTGAAAGATAGGAATTCCTATGTCTGAAGTCAGAAAAACAAAACATGCATAAAATGCTGTGGAGATGCCACATTCATCATTGCTATTAGAGACCATTTGTAGGCTGGAGGGCTTGAAAGCAGTACCTGAAGGCCAGTCCATTACTATTCAATAAAAAGTATCTTTAATGCAGAGATCTCTGTGCAGAATGCCAGGCTCCAGCTGGGCTCCATCTCCACCAGAGAACACACGACAACAGACAGTGGGGTCAAAAGGCAACATGAAGAATTTGTGTCAAGTATAATATGAATAGACAGTAAAAATAAAGTCCATTTATGTGTGAAAGAATGTGACAGGTCACCCAGAGCCCAAGGCCTGGAGTCCAAGACTTTTTTTTTAAGGTTTATCCTGAAAATACCTCTGTGGCTCTAGAAATGACTATAATGTCATTTTGGTGCAATGAATAGTGATTTCTCTACCCCTTCATGCAATCTGGACCCCTGAGCAATTATTCCACTCAGTCCTAGAGCCCTGGTCACCATATCTGTGTCTCAAAGAAGGTGCAAGAGAAAGTACAAGAGCAGGATGTTGGTTGCAGTGGTGATGATACTGATGGAGACAGTGGAGGTGCTGATGGAGATGGGGGCAGTGCTTATGGAGATGGAGGAAGTGCTGATGTGGATGGTGGAGGTACTAATAGGATAGTGGAGGTACTAATAGAGATGGTGGAGGTACTAATAGAGATGGTGGAGGGGCTGATAGAGCTGGTGGAGGCACTGATGGAGATGGCGGAGGTGCTGATGGAGATGGTGGAGGTACTACTGATGGAGATGGTGGAGGTACTGATGGAGATGGAGGAGGTGCTGATGGAGATGGAGGAGGTGCTGATGGAGATGGTGGAGGAGGCGCTGATGTGGATAGTGGAGGTACTAATAGGATAGTGGAGGTACTAATAGAGATGATGAAGGTACTAATGGAGATGGAAAAGGTGCTGATGGGAGATGGTGGAGGAGGCGCTGATGTGGATAGTGGAGGTGCTGATGGAGATGGTGGAGGTGCTGATGGAGATGGGGAGGTGCTGATGGAAATTATAGGGGTACTGATGGGGATGGTGGAGGTACTAATAGAGATGGTAGAGGTGCTGATGGAGATGGCGGATGTGCTGATGGAGGTGCTGATGGAGATGGTGGAGGTGCTGATGGAGATGGTGGAGGCACTGATGGAGATGGCGGAGGTGCTGATGGAGATGGCGGAGGTGCTGATGGAGATGGTGGAGGTACTGATGGAGATGGCAGAGGTGCTGATGGAGATGGTGGAGGCGCTGATGGAGATGGTGGAGGTGCTGATGAAGATGGTGGAGATGGCGGAGGTGCTGATGGAGATGGCGGAGATGCTGATGGAGATGGTGGAGGCACTGATGGAGATGGTGAAGGTGCTGATGGAGATGATGGAGATGGTGGAGGCGCTGATGGAGATGGTGGAGTTAGTGATGGAGATGGTGGAGGTGCTGATGGAGATAGTGGAGGTACTGATGGAGATGGTGGAGGTGCTGATGGAGATGGTGGAGGTAGTGATGGAGATGGTGGAGGTACTGATGGAGATGGTGGAGGTATTGATGGAGATAGTGGAGGTACTAATAGAGATGGTGAAGGTACTGATGGAGATGAAGAAGGTGCTGATGGGAGATGGTGGAGGAGGCGCTGATGTGGATAGTGGAGGTGCTGATGGAGATGGTGGAGGTGCTGATGGAGGTGCTGATGGAGATGGTGGAGGTGCTGATGGAGGTGCTGATGGAGATGGCGGAGGTGTTGATAGAGTACCAATACATTACACAAAGTGCCAATTAAAGGGCAGAACTTCATTTGACAAAGGATATGGGAAAAACTTCAGGGTTGGTGTTGTATTGATGTCACTTCCTTTCACCATGCTTCAGAGGGTTTGTGTGTGTTTATGTAGACGAGGAAGATATTTATAAAGCTTGTTGCCCATTTTGCAGAATTATCTTAATTAATTTCACAGTATGTGTGAGGGAGGCCCACAACTCATATCTGACCTTTTCATCTTCATTCCTGGCTTGCTGGGGATTAAAGGTAGACTAGGCTTAATGTCAACAGGACCTGCCCTGAATAGGCTTTCTAAGAAGCAGTCATTGATGATAGTCTCCATATGGTAATACTACTTTTTCCTTCCAGAATTTTCTGACAATGAAGAAATAAAATAACGTCAGACATCAGAAATACTCAGACTTTTATTTTCATTTTCTAACCTGAAAGAACCTGAGACACCTTGTTGGACTAAGTTCTCCTTGAGTGTGACATTAGGGACTAAGAAAATAAGCAGCAGCTTGATGTTTTAAAGTATAGTTGCCACTGCTGACAGAAGTCAAACTTATAACACCAGAAAAGTCTGGTTTTGATTCCTGCCATCTTCTCGGGAGAGTGGGTGGCTTGGTTAATAAAGCTTCTGGAACTGGATTGGGTTCCCAAGCTTAAACATGTCTGCATTTAATTTGGATCTGCTTGTGTATTCCAATGAGAAACAGGGCTTAACATATGCACTGCAGCTTGGCTGAAGGGCATTTTAACTGGTTATGGGTCTCCTAAGACACAGGGATTTTAAGCCATTGCTTTTCAAATGTGCAGTCTGATTGTGCACATGCCAAATTGAGAGGCAGGAGCAGTGGTGTGGGAGATGGCATGTCACACACAGTCATAACAATCAAGCTACATCTAGCCAAATAACGCTCTCTTTGCTTACAAACCTAGGAAATAAGCCAGAAACTTACCAAAGAATAAGAGTGATTACTGATATTGAACAGCTAGAAAATGTTGCCTCCCTTTTCGTTTCTGTTTCTGCCAGATGAAGACAAGGGGATTTATATTCAGAAGTGGCTGTTTCTAGAAGACTTAAAATCTTAATGTAAATTAATGAAATTCATGATATGAACAGAACTAAGAAGTAAAGTAACATGATTGTCTCCAATAATGTTTAAAAAACATGCTTGGCAAGATTTATTAACCATCCATGTTAAAATACAAGAATTGAGAGAACTTGCTTAGCATGATAAAATATATACATTAATACCTCAGCCCTTGCAGTGAGCCGAGATTGCACCACTGCACTCCAGCCTGGGTGACAGAGAAGGCTCCATTTAAAAAAAAAAAAAAAAAAAGCCCCAAGCCTGCATCTTACTTACTGGGGAAACACCAGATGCTTTTCCACTAAGTCAGTGTGGCCACTCTCTCCATTACTGTTTAACTCTGTGTTGAAGTTATTAGCTAATGCAGTTGGATCAGAGAATGCAATCAGAGATACGAATTGAAGAGGAAGAGGTAAAACTATTCCTATTTGTAGATAATATGATTATGTATCTGGAAACCCCCCCCAAAAAACAACGGAAAATCCACTTTAGGAACTTTAGTATATAGGTAAGGTATAAAATTCACCTACAGAAATCAAAGTTACATGGATATACACACACATGCATAACTAGTTAGAAAAAGTAATAGAGAATAAACCACATTTAAAGTAGCAGAAATACAATATACCTCGACTTAAACTGAATAAGGAATGTGCAGATTTTATGAGGAATACTACAGAACTCTGTTTAAAGTCACAAAAGTAAACTTAAATAAAATAGTAAGGCATGCCATGTTCTTGCATAGCAAGGTCCAGCAGATGTCAGTTCTCCCTATATTAATTTTTATGCACTCCAGTGCATAAAATGGAGTGCTATGAAGTTTACTGTGATTCAAACAAAACCACCATCAGTTTTTTGTTTTTTTCTAGAGCTAGACAAATTTATTTTAAAGCCCTCTTGGAAAGATAAACAAATAAGAAAAGGAAGAGGGAAAGTTATGGAAGCTAGTCCCACAGATATTAAATATTTTCAGGTGGTATCGATGTATGAGTAGACAGACTAATGGAACCAGATAGAAAACCCAGAAATAGTCACATATGAATGGAAATTTAGTATATAATAAAAATTAGAATCTAAAATCAGTGGAGGGAAGAGAAAAACTTTTTAGAATACACATAACTTGATAGATATACAGGAAAATACAAAATTTAGATATTTTTCTCATATTCTGCACCAGGATAAATTAGAAATTTAAATCAGAGATCTAAATGTAGAAAGTAAAAACATTTTGAGAACTAGAATAAAAGAATAAAACTGTGTGAATTTCTTTATATAAAATCCTTGAGTGATGAAAATTCTGCTACCTATATTCAAGATCAGACAGCAATAAAAAAGATGGATAAATTCACCATGTTAAATTGAAAAAAAAAAAAACCTTTCTGCAGCAAAGAAACAAGTAAATAAAATAGGAGCAGAAGGAACAAACTATACAGTAAAGTAAAGACAAAAAATACCAGTAAGTTAAAATAGTTGCAAGTTGTATTACCAAAATAGGCTAATACCTTGAATAAGTAAAGGTTTTCTAAAATTAATAAGCAAGAAACCAATAAACCAAAGGAAAAATGACACAAGATATAAACAATTAACTAAAAAAGAAATGCAAATTTTTCTTAAAAATATAAAAGATACTTATTTTTGCTTATAATAAAAAAATGCAAAATAAAACTATACAGAGATAACCCTTTTTACCTATCAGGTTGGGAAAGCTCCACAAGTCTGATGATATATTCTATTGGCAAGATTGGTGAAATAGTTACTTTCATAATTGCTGATGGGAAAGCAAATAATACAGCCCTTATGGAGCACAATTGGCAAAATTTATGTACATTATAAATTTACACTTTAACCTAACAACTTGTTTCTAGAAATATGTTCAGAATATACTGTCAAAAATATGAAATGACATTTATATTCACTGAAGCACAATTTGTACTATTTAGTGACTGGAAATACCTAATATCTATCAATAGAGAACTTCAATAAACTACAACACATCCTTAAAATGGAGTGCTATGTAGTTGTTCAAAGGAACAAGCAAAATCATATACCACCAAATAATGATCTCTAGGATATGTTGCTAAGTGAGAAAAAAAATCAATAAGCAGAAGAATGTGCATAGTTTACTTTTTTGTGTAAGAAAGGGAGTAAATATGAATATAAATATCTACTTGCCTATATTTTCAAATATTGAAGGATAAAGCAAAAACACTGAAAAATTGTTTCCTATGAAGAAGAAGATAAGAATGAAAGACGAGAGGTGGCAGCTAGAACTCCATGTTTTAACTTTGGAACTGAGTAAATATTTCGCATAATTAAAAACACTAAAATAAAATTTAAACACACAAAATCGGTGAAAAGCCAAACTAAAATAAACAGCTCTACAAAGTTGGTGGTAGAGCCGTTATTTCAAGAGATTTTAAAACACAATATTTGATCATATATTTCAAGTTAGGTATATGTGAAGAATAAAACCAACCACAAAGGAATCTTAAACTGCATTTAGTAGTCTTATTGGTAGCATTACCACTAGTATTGTTTTAAAACTATTGCATATCAATTGTAGGAGAAAAGAGATTAGTCATTTTGTTAGTATTATTATTGCAGATAAAAGAAGAGCCCAGTAACAATGAGCACCTTTTGAGATCAGATTATGAACTCTAATAACCATTTCTTCCTAGGAGGAGAAACACTTGATTTCCTGTCTGGGGCCAGCAATATACAACTTGTGCTCAGTGCATTTTATATTATTTATCAAAGCCTACTGGAATTGTATCAAGAGAAGATGGGAGAAAATGTGCATAGAAACCAACTTGAAGGGGTTCTCACTGGCCAAAGACTGCATAATTAGAGAATCAAAAAGAATAATAACTGTAAAAAAGGAAAGATATCAAATATGTAAGAACCCATGCATCATAACAATACTCTAAAAAGAAAACTTATTGACTACCTTTGCAGGTTGATAAGACCTCCAATAATTTATTATTCTGAAAATTTGTATCAGAAAAAAAATTGAATATTTGTCTTGCCTTTCCTGTAAGGGCTACATTTAAAAGCAAATAAACAGTGGATAGAAGACATCTCTTCCTTAAGAGAAGAATTACTATGAACAAATGCAGAAGGACTGATAGAATTTTTAAAAATCACAATTGTGCAACTCTAATGAAATAACAGATGTAACCAACAATCAGCAATAGCAGCTAAACCATTAAGTGAAATATCAAAGGACAAATTTTATGATAAATGGGTTTGCTGGCACCTAAGCCCACTGATGTATCTTAACATTGCAACAGTTAGGAAAGCCAGGCATTATGTGGATTCTGATGTGAAGAAGCATTAATAAGTGCCCAGCACCATCTATAGAACCTTTATTCTAAACTTTGACCCTGAATATAGCCAAGCCTTTATATCTAACTACAGCTTTGCAAAAATATGGAGGATAGAAGAACATGATCAACAATACCACGAGGAAGAGGGAAACCTCTGTTGGACAAATAATCTAGTTTCTTCTACAAAGAAATGGCATGGGAATAAAAGGAAGAGAGATGATTATAGATTTGAAAAGACTTACCAGACATAACAATCAAGTGAAATATGTATATATATTAAGAACAGAGTCTCCTTCCCATTCCCAAGGCTGGGGTGCAGTGGTGTGTTCTTGGCTCACTGCAACCTTGACTTCCTGGGTTCACGTGATCCTGCCACCTCAGCCTCTGAGTAGCTGGGACTACAGGTGTGCAAAACTCTTCCCTTTTTGTATTTTTAGTAGAGACAGAATTTTGCCATGTTGCATGGGCTGAGCAATGTGCATTGTTATTTGGATTCTGATTTGAATAAATCAATTGTAAAAGATCTTTTTAGATAACCGGGAAAATTTGAGTATGACATTATTGAGTAACTACTGTTAATTTTGTGGAGTGTGACAATGGTGTTATAAGGATATGTTTTAAGTATTTATCTGTGAAAGGTCCATATGAAAATATTTATGGGCATTATATAGTAACTGGGATTAATTTAAAATACAGCAACGAAGTTGGGTTGGGAAAAGAGATTCAGATAAAGTGAGTAGAATGGAGCATACATGCTTTGAATAACTGGGCCACAAGAATTCATTATACCATTTCCTCTATTTTTCTCTCTACTTTTGTTATGGTTGGATATTGACATATATATATTTTTTGCCAGGTGTAGTGGCTCAAGGCTGCAATCCTAGCACTTTGGGAGGCCAAGGCAGGAGAATCACTCAAGGCCAGTGGCTCAAGACCAGCCTGGCCAACATGGCAAGACCCATCTCACACATACAAAAAAATTAGCTGTGTGTGTTAGTGCATGCCTGAGGTCTCAGCTCCTTGGGAGGTTGAGGTGGGAGGATTGCTTGAGCCCAGGAGCTTGCCACTCAGTGAGCCATGATTGCACAACTGCACTCCAGCCTGGGCAATAAAGTAAGACCCTGTCTCTTAACAACAAAAAAACAAGAAATTTAAGAAAAATAGTAATCTTGCCGTTAAAAAGGGACAATATGAAAACATCAGGTAACATTTTAAGTGAAACCTAGAAAGTGGGAATAAAGAATTTATATCATCTAAATTCAAGAAAGGAAAAGACTGATGGTTCTTTGGCCACAGTCCCAGTATATGAACAAGCCATCTCCAAAATTGCTTTTAAACTCTTCCCAATCATCACTAACAACTTCACTCCAGTACTCATATTTCTGAAAGTCCAGTAGTCAGAACGGCCTCAGTCCATCAAAAAGGCTTTCACAGCTAAAGATCAACCAACCCCAGCACTTCAATTTAGTTTCCCAGTCTCTGAACTCCATGCTTCCCCAAACCCTAGGTTAGAACCTTAGTTTGCTTTGTTCAGAGGCACTGTAGCTTATAAGTACAGCTCTCCCTGGCAGCAAGAAATACAATCAGGTCTTTGTTCTGGATAATGAGTGGTGGTCTCTTCTTTTGACAAGAGAATAAATACATCAAAACAAATTTCAAAAGTCTGATAAAGGCAACAAGACCAAATCTGGAGGCCTTGAACCTGCATTTTTAATAAGCTTAAGTTGCACTGGCCTTTTGAAAGCAAATTCTAGATGAGATCCAGCCATTGCACACAAACTCCCATCTTCCCCTTCCCCAAGCAGGAAAAATCAACACAATAAATAAAATTTTGCACTACTAAAGAAGGATTACGAAGAAGGATAGAGCAAATAGTGTTCAATAACACATTTCTTAGGTCTGACTTTTGGACTTTGTAGCTCATCTTGCATCCTGAAACAAACTGATAACGAATAAAAGTTTCAAAGAAGCATCTCCTTTTTTTTTTTCCCTGGGACAGAGTCTCACTTTGTCTCCCAGGTTGGAGTGCAGTAGTGCAATCTTGGCTCACTGCAACTTCTGCCTCCCAGGTTCAAGCGATTCTTGTGCCTCAGCCTCCCAAGTATATGGGACCATGGGCATGTGCCACCATGCCCAGATAATTTTTTTAAAATATATTTTTAGTGGAGATGGGGTTTCACCATGTTGGCCAGTCTGGTCTTGAACTCCTGGCTTCAAGTGATCCTCACGCCTTGGTCTCCCAAAGTGATGGGATTACAGGTGTGAGCCACTATGCCCTGTCCAGAAGCATCTCCTTTTATGTACCTTATATACGCTTTTAAATTTTAATGTTTCTGTCACAGAAAAAGGTTCAGACCACTCTTAAAATGTACATTTTGCTTGTAGTATTTACACTGAATGAATTAAAAAATCGTGTCCCAAATAACACACTTTGATGTGTGACTATTCCTGCTTGCAATCTATATAGGTTACAGAAGTGCATATATGAATGTGGAAGCTCTGAAGGAATTATTCTCTGATACATAAGCTATGGATCCTCATACTTTTTATTTGAGACCGCAAAAGGAGAAGAGAACATATATAAAAACAAATTATATGAACGATGCTTGCATTAATTTGCTCAAGATATAAATTATAAGACTGTTCCTGTCTAACCCTCCTTTTCTCAAAGCTACCACTAGTGCATTTGTTCAGGGGTCAATGTCATCTGTATCTTATCAAACGGTGAAAAGTTTCAGTATGGTAAATTAGAGAGTTAATATTCAGGAATGTCATACAACACAGATTTTGCTGATATTCTTTACATATTAAATAATGACCTCATAGATTTCTTTGATGATTCTAAGTTGTTTTTAGTCTGTCAAACTGATATAAAAACTTACCACTATCTTGAAATGATCAAAAATTAAATACTTAACTGTAATTGGAACACACCACTGAAAAATCCAACTCTTTGTGAATGAATACATTTAAAAAATAATATTTGGGAAGTTGTGCATGAATATGTTTGAAAATTGAGGCAAACTTGTGGATAGAGTACTCATACTTTTTCTGTTATCTAATTTTTGAAAGTTTTTATAGGGATAATATGTCAAGTACTTTTCTACCATTACCAACATGTCCTAGTACTATTTCTTTTTCTTTTCTGAGACAGGGTCTTGCTCTGTTTTCCAGACTGGAGTGCAGTATCGTGATCTCAGCTCACTGCAACCTCCAGCTTCCGAGTTCAAGCAATTCTCATCCCTCAGCCTCCCTGGTAGCTGGGACAACCACATCCAGCTAATTTTTTTTTTTTTAAGTAGAGACAGGGTTTCCACCATGTTGCCCAGGCTGGTCTTGAACTCCTGGCCTCAAGTGATCCACCTGTCTTGGCCTCCCAAAGTGCTGAGATTATAGGTATAAGCTATCACACCCAGCCACACCATTCCTTTTTATTTGTAAGTCGTGACATCCGCATTAGTTATTGGTGATGTTTCGTAAAGAAAATGACAATATCAATTAGAATAAGTAATAAACAATTAGAACAACACAGTACTGAGACAACTAATCAAGCAGTATGTTCCAAAAGACAATATTTGGAGTGTCATGATGAGGAAAAAAAAGCCATTTAATTTTTTTAATTAAAATTTTTGAAGCGGTAAGTTCTCACTATGTTGTCTAGGCTGGTCTCAAACTCCTGGCCTCAAGGGATCCTCCATCCTGTCCTCCCAAAGTGCTGGGATTACAGACTTGAGCCATGCATCTGGCTGAAAAAGCCATTTTATTTTATTTTATTTGTTTTTTAAGATGGGGTTTTACCATGTTGATCAGGCTGGTCCTGAACTCCCGACCTCAGGTGATCCGCCTGCCTTGGGAAAAAGCCATTTTAAAAGAGGGTTCTTCCTCTGGCTTTAGGGGTCTGGAATCCCCAGAAATATGTGCATTTTTGAAGAGAGAGTTTTTGTCAAATTTTCCAAGTGGTTCTTGACTATGCAGTCAGATTAAGGTCAAGTACACAATGCCAACCTTTGGATGGGATCGAAACATTTCAGCTGATCATCTGGGTATTTTACAGAATATCTGACAGACTTAAATATTATTCACAAATCAAACCAGCCACTATTTGATAATGGAATGAACTTTCTACTTTTGCTTGGAGATGCAAAACACTTTGATTATCATCCTCATTTTCCAGATAAGGAAACTGAGGCAGAGAGTGGGTAAGTGTTTTCTGCAAGGCCACACACACAGTGGTGGGGCTGGGATGTGGGTTTAAGAAAGTGATCCCAGGGCCCATTCATTTTAGCTACCATGTAATTCCATATGCCCTAAGAATAGGTTAACTCCAGGTTCACAATTCAAGGTTTAACTCATGATGAACTTTCCTATACTTTCTTGGGGAAAAGGAAACAGTTACCTCAGTTGAAACTAATATCTTTTTTGATGCCTCTCTCCTCCCTATATATGTTCTCATGACATCCATTCATTCGACTTCAGCAATTGGCTTATTGGTTTGTATTCCCTTCTGGGCTAGACATCATTTAGGACAGGGATTGTGTTTCATGCTTCACTATACCCCTAGCACGTAGCATGAAGTGTGGACAAAGTACATTCTAAATTAGTAGTTGTTGAAGAAATTAATGCATTTATTTCCCTTCCTAGCTGTGCATAAAGGAGAATAATCTTAGAAGCTACTGCTTTATCTAGATTTCGGGTTGGTTTTAGATTGTATTTGAATATTTGCCAATGAGAATCTGGCCAGGTCAAGAAAAACATGGTGTTGCAGAAAGTCAGATGCCCTACATACAAATACCCTGACTCATTGTCCTATCTGTATAATCCGAAAATAGTAAGAGGTTATATACCATGACTCTCAAACTAAAATTCCCTAGTTAGGCAATAAACACATGGCTCTAGCCATGATCTTCTACCTAATTAGGGGGCGTAGAGAAAAACAAACCAAACTGAACCAACAAAGAACACAAAATCTTGTCCTTCTAGCTGCTCAGAGCAAGGTTTTATTTGTAAGTTGAAGTTCATGAACTCCTCACCATGGTATGCAAAAGTTAGTTATATGTGGAAGTGAGTGCACCTCTCTTGACTTTCCTCGGTGGCTCAAAGTCTGTGACACATAAAGGGTTAAGAAGCAGTGTTTGGGGAAGCTGTGTAATCTGGCGGAAGTAACCACATCTTCTTCTGTGCTGCACTATCAAAGCATCCATATCAGAGCCCCAGTCAGCCATCTTATTTCCCTCCTATTCTGCCACACAAGGTCTTTGAGAAAAGAGAATGTTTTCATTCATTTTTTGTGTCCTAGCACTTAGCACTAAGCCTGGTAAATTGAAGCTTCTCAAAAAATCAGGAAAAAAAAGTAATGGCCTTTACAGTATAAATGCTGCAGTCTTCTGGAATCTTCTAGAATCTTCTAGAATAGACTAATCCTTTATTGTCATGTATCTCATTTTCTTTGCTTCACATTTTAATCATGAAAAAAAGAGACTACACATTTTTCTGAACAACTGGTTTGGTCAATGGCAGGAAGAATGTGAGTCTTTAGAGCATCGTTTGTGGCTAAAGTCTTTTGAGGTCCTGTGAGAATATTTCTCTAAAATTCCTTAAACTTCATGTTTTGGTGAGTGCTCTTATGGATGCTTCTGGAAAAAAAAACTGTTACTGAAAACCCACAGGGCTAGAAAGAATTCGAGCCTCATGAACAGGACAACTAGCATCAGACAGGGAAACAAGACCTTGGGTTTTAGTGGAAGTGCAGTTATTAACTCAAAGGTGATCTAAGGCATGTCATTTATCCCTGAGGACCTCTATTTCATCCATCTGTAAAGTGAGAGGACTGCTTTAGATGACCTTTAAATACTCTTTCGGCTCTCGCAATCTATAAATCTTTAAGCTAGTTCATTTCCTCTCTTGAGCAGGGACAGAGCAGTTTAGCCTGACGGTCTAATAGAAGCAATCTCTTTGGATTAAAGTATCTGTACTGGATTTCTCTGCATGCACCTCAGATCCATTTTCATGGTCTTTCACCTTACTCTTTGTCCCCAGAGGCTGATCTTTAAGGATTACATCACTAAGTTCCTTTACCTTCTGGCTTTCGGTTAGGTTTAACCCTTGGGAGACACCAGCAGGAGATGAGAATGTGAGAGGGAGAGAGAGGGAGAGGTCAAGGTTTCTACTACCTTCCCTTGTCTCCACTGGAGCCTTCTGGGGGCAGCGTCTGCTCTTCTCTATTCCTTCCCACAATTCCTGCCAGGGGTCCTCAGCTGTAATGACGGCTCTGAGAATTACTTCTGCTCTTCTCTTTGGGGCCAGGGGTGACAGTGGCTTCCTGCTGTTGCTACGCTTGCGGAGCTTCACCATCTCTTTGTCTCCATCCAGCCCTCATCGTTGTAAACAGGTCATTCATTAAACTCTCTTTCGCCCTTTTCCGTCTGAGGAATGAGGTATGCTACGTCTACACACTTAGCAGAAAAGTGGTTCTGAGAATCTTTCCAGCTGCAATTTTTAATGAAATTAATCAGATATTCAACAAACAGGATTTTTTTATTTGTATAAAAAAGTACAAGGGCAGTTTTGTTACATGGGTATACTATGGAGTATCGAAATTAGGGTTTTTAGTGTAATCATCCCTGAATGATGTACATTGTATGCATTAAGTAATTGCTCATGCTACACCCCCCCTCCCATCCTCCCACCCTTCCATCACTCTCTACCTCCATGTGTACACATTATTTTAGCTCCCACTTATAAGTGAGAACATGCGGTATTTGACTTTCAACGAACAGGAATTTATTAAACACTTTGATGGAAATGGACCTGCATAGCAACCTGGTAGAAACTATCTACACTTTAGAAATCCTGACCATTATGTCACAGGACAAACAGCCAATGTTGACTAATGTTTCAACCTTTCTTAAGCACTGCCATGAAAATGATTTCTAGATTCATTGGCACATCCGGGGAAGTCAGAGTTGAAGACATCTTTGCTTGTAAAAGTACACTTTAGTTTGCATACACAAAATTTAATTTAATTGGATTATTCTTCCTCGGAAGATAAAGCATGTGTGTGTGTGTGTGTGTGTGTGTGTGTGTGTGTGTTTAACTGACCCAGTCTGTAGCGCAATGGTGCAATCTTGGCTCACAGCAACCTCCTCTGCCCGGGTTCAAGCGATTCTCCTGCCTCAGCCTACCCAGTAGCTGGGACTACAGGCATTCACCACCACACATGGCTAATTTTTGGATTTTTAGTAGAGAAGGAGTTTTGTCATGTTGACCAGGCTGGTTGTTAATTAATAAAAATAACACCCATAGTATATGCGAGAGGACTGAACATGTTGCAATGTGGTTGACCAGCTGACCAGTGGCATCATTCTTATTGCCCAGGCTAAAGTGCAATGGCAGGATCTTGGCTCACTGCAACCTCTACCTCTCAGGTTCAAGCCATTCTCCTGCAGCAGCCTCCCAAGTAGCTGGGATTACAGGTGCCTGCCACCACGTCTGGTTAATTTTTGTAGTTTTAGTAGAGACAGGGTTTCACCATGTTGGCCAGGCTGGTCTTGAACTCCTGACCTCAGGTGATCCCCCTAAAATGCTGGGATTACAGGCCTGAGCCACCGCACTCAGCCAAGACACTGATTTCATGATGCTAGTAGAACAATCAGGTGAAGACATGGAGCTTAGGAGAACAGTCTTAGGGAGAGAAAGAGAAAGAGAAGATAGAGGGTCATAAGACTGTAAATTGGAGTTAAGGACATGGGAATAGATGCTCTTTTAAGATGATTACATAAAGTGACAAGAGGCTATAATATAAACCTTAGGGGCACAAGTATTTAAGAGGCTTGGAAAGGAAGAGAAGCTCACAAAAACAACCTAGCTGGAACAGAGGTACGGGAGAGACGTTGTGGAAGCCAAGGGAGAAGAGTTCTATGATCGTGGGATTGAATAACGCTGCCAAGTGCTGCAGGGGCACCAAGCAATATGGAAACAGGAAAGAGACTTTGGGACTTGGCAATTGGTAGAGAGATCAAGTAATTTATCTGAAAACTAGGACATGTTTGAGAGGGAATAGAGAGGGGCTATTAATAATTACAGTAGAAAAACGTGTGTCCTTGGGCAAACAAGGACATATGGTCACATTAGTCTCTGGGGAGCTTTGCCAGACTGTTTCTATGGAGTGACTGAAGTGTAAGTTTGGCTTGCAGTGGGCAGAGGTGTGATACGGAACATGAAGGAGTTGAGACAGCGAAAGTAGATGTTTTTCTAGGAACCTGCTTTGTTGAGGAAGTGGGACAAGAGTGCAATAATTAGCCCACAGGCTTGGACAGATGTTTGAATTATCTTTTTATTTTTTTTGAGACAGAGTCTTACTCTGTCACCTAGGCTGGCACAATCTCGGTTCACCACAACCTTCACCTCCTGGGTTCAAGCAATTGTCCTGCCTCAGACTCCTAAGTAGCTGGAATTACAGGTGCTTGACACCACGCCCAGCTAATTTTTGTATTTTCAGTACAGACGTAGAGATGGAGTTTCACCATGCTGACCAGACTGGTCTCGAACTTCTGACCTCAAATGATCCACCCGCCTTGGCCTCCCAAAGTGCTGGCATTACAGGCGTGAGCCACCGTGCCTGGCCAAATCATCTTACAACAGAAAAGTCCTTAAACAGCTTTTAAGTGTAACCAAATGCAACTGACTATGCAGCTAAATGTAACCATTTCATAACTTTAATGCTATGAGATGTTTTCCAAGAGGATTTAGAACCAGCTAGTAAGACCACCCTACTTTTTTTTTGGACTTTGGAGAAGGACAATGGAAAAGAATAATCCCCTTGGCTCAGGCTGTAGCACCATTTTCAGCAAGAGCAAAACCATATCTGTACACATGCCTTTGAAATGTTCTATTGTCAAAGGTCCTAGTAAAATGCGCTATGGAAAACTCAAAATAAATAAATATGCTACGATACAACTAAGTCTCAAAGCGTATCAAGAATATCAGAACACTAGCTGCTTGTTGGATACAGCTCCTTCATTCTCTGCCCTTGCTAACTTCCCCTCCAAGCCTTCCC
The DNA here is from genome assembly GCF_049354715.1 of Callithrix jacchus. Classification (NCBI taxonomy): domain Eukaryota; kingdom Metazoa; phylum Chordata; class Mammalia; order Primates; family Cebidae; genus Callithrix; species Callithrix jacchus. The sequence goes on from NC_133508.1 coordinate 29,254,961, forward strand.
TCTCCCACCACACCCAATCTACTGTTAAAAATTATTCTAAAACCAGACTGATGGCACAAGTCTCAGCTTCAGAAGCCCTCTTTGCTGATGGCAGCAGTCGGCTCAGGAGTCCACGTGAGCAGGCAGCAGGAAAAGTTTCACGATAATCTAGGTGGAATTTGCTCTTTCCCATCAATGCCAGAGAGTGAGAATGCCAGTCCCACTGATTTCAGGAGTCGCCGCAGGACACAGGACTGGGCTTTATCTCAGTAGTCAAGTTTCTTTTATTGAGTTGCCGATGGGGGAAAACAAAATCTCAGCTCACAGGCATCGCAGTGAAAGATTCTGAGAGCTTTCACTTGATGCACATTTTGGTTCTTTTTTCAACAATCCTTTCAATTTGCTAGTGACTAACAGAATAGCAATACATTTTGGCTAGGCAGAATGTGAGAAGTGAAGTTACATTTGAAACAGTCTTTTCTTTCAGGACATAAAAGGTAACTCGCTCAGCAACTGGCAATCGTGAAACCACTTTGCCATAAATACAGTCCCAAGTATGAGAGCCAATCTATTTTAAACTTAATTTCATTGAAATTTCAGGATTGTTTTTTTAAAAATTCAAAAGACAGAGATTTAAAGGCAAGCATACGAAATGTAAATTGCTTCCTCTCATTATTGCGGAGTGAGGGGCCCTTCTTCCTATTCTTGTTTTTGAATGAGGAGAGAATGCCCATCCGGGTTCTGGGTGACCTGCATTGATGAGGTCGCACTGAACAGCACAATAGCTAAGTCAGAGCTGAATTCCAAGTCCTGGCTCCTTCTTTTATTAGCTGTTGACTTTGAGTAAGTTAATCAACCTTTCTGTGTTTTATTTTTCCTCGCCCATAGAGAGCAATCATAATGCCCACCTCATAGGACTCTAGGTTGTGTTTGTAAAGCCACCTAGTACAAGATAATTAAATCATAAAATAAAAGCTCAATAAAAGTAAAATACATTATTACTTCTGTTTCATGAATCCTGTCTGAGGAGTCCCAGAAACCAATTTCAAGAAAACCCTAACATGGCTGGGTGCAGTGGCTCACGCCTGTCATCCCAGCATATTGAGAGGCCAAGGCGGGAGGATCACTTAAGGCCAGGAGTTTGATATCAGCCTAGGCAACATGGTGAGACCCTGTCTTTAGAAAAAAAAAATTAACAGTTAGGTGTGGTGGCATACAAGTGTAGTCCCGGCTACTCAGGAGGCTGAAGTGGGAGGATCACTTGAGCCCAGGATTGTGAGGCTGCAATGATCTATGATTGTGCCATTGCACTCTAGCCTGGGTGACAGAGTGAGAACTTGTCTCACAAACAAAAACAAAAAAGAAGAACGTCTCATAAAATCTTAATATGTGAGAAATATGAATGCAGGCTCCAAACCTCAGGTCTGGACCGCGGCTATCTGTGTGCTCTCTGCACATGTTCGAGTTTAGGGAGCTCCTAGCAGCAGCAGGAGAGGGAGTTTAACTCAAAAGAACTTCTAGCTCCTTCAGCCGGCTGCAGGTCTGGCTTCGAGAAGCATCAGGAATTGACTTCTGTGTGTTCCTCACATTGGAACTCCCTGAGCTGTTGGCCTGGTTCTCCATTGACAGCCATTCAACCTGGTGTTTTCTTGAGTTCTAGCTCTATCAGGCCTGTGGACATGGGAACCCTGGCCTACCTTCCAGCTGTTTTAAAGACTGTCTCATAGTGATACTCACTGCTGACTGCCATGCCTCCCCTATGAGAGACCCTCTTGCCACTGGTTAGGGGACTGTTTTAGTTCCACAGAGAATGAGGCATTTTGTCACTGACAAGGGACTAAGTAGGATACTATGAGTAGGTTATATAAAAACCATCCTATGTAAACCAACCTTGCTAGTAGATTGTACTTTTTTCTTTTTTTTGAAACTGAGTCTTGTTCTGTCACCAGGCTGGAGTGCAGTAGCATGTTCTCAGCTCTCTGCAACTTCCGCCTCCTGGGTTTAAGCAATTCTCCTTCCTCAGCCTCCCAAGTAGCTGGGATTATAGGAGCCTGCCACCAGGAGAAGCTAATTTTTTTTTTTTTTTTCTGTATTTTTAGTAGAAACAGGGTTTCACTATGCTGGCCAGGCTGGTCTCAAACTGCAAACCTCAAGTGATCCCCCCATCTCGGCCTCTCAAAGTGCTGGGATTACAGGCGAGAGCCACCATGCCCAGCCTACTTTTTCATTTTTATTTTATTTATTTATTTATTTATTTATTTATTTATTTATTTATTTATTTTTGAGACACGGTCTTCCTCCATCACCAAAGCTGGAGTGTAGTGGTGTGATCTCGGCTCACTGCAACCTCTGCCTCCCGGGTTCAAGGGATCCTCCCATGTCATCCTCCTGAGTAGCTGGGACTACCGGCAAGCCTGCTTCATTTTTGTTTTTTGTTTGTTTGTTTTGGGGTTTTTCCAGGTGTAGAGTTGGGGTTTTGCCATGTTGCCCAGGCTGGGCGCTAATTCCTGGGCTCAAATGATCCTCCTGCCTCAGCCTCTTAAAGTGCTAGGACTACAGGCATGAGCCACTGTGCCAGACCGAGTCAAAGATTACAAGTTCAAGTCTTACCTTAGCAGTAAATATGAAAATCATGCTTTATCCATAATAAAAAGGCGCTTTTTCTAAAAACTCTCCAAAAGCTTTTTATTTTTATTTTTTTCAGATGGAGCCTCCATCTGTCACCCAGGCTGGAGTGCAGTGACTTCATCTCAGCTCACTGCAACCTCTGCCTCCCAGGTTCAAGTAACTCTTGTGCCTCAGCCTCCCAAGAAGCTGAGATTACAGGTGCACGCCACCACACCTGGCTAATTTTTGTGTTTTAGTGAAGACGCGGTTTCGCCATGTTGGTCAGTCTGGTCTCGAACTCCTGACCTCAGATAGTCCACCCACCTTAGCTTCCCAAAGTGCTGAGATTACAGGCATGAGCCACTGTGCCCGGCTTCCAAATGCTCTTTAGCTTTAACTTATCATCAGTCTTCCTTTTTCTAATGTAAGAACAAAAAAGCATGAAGTTTCCAAACTGGAAGATAATTCCAAATTCATGTTTACTTGCCTTTGAATAAATTTTTTTAATGAATGTTTGAATATCCTGATGTATGATGTTTAGCATTAGTAATAATAAGCACTATTATTAATGCTTTTTATCATCAACATAATAAAACAATCAAATAATAGTTTATAATAATAGTTAAATAATAGTTTCTAATAATAAATGTATTTATTATTAATAAGCAGTGCTGGGAGAATGAACAGCTTGTTTCTCTCTTTTTATTCTGTCTCAATCTCTGCCATGAGGACTGTGTCTCTGAAGCCACTTTAGCTAGCTAGCTTTCCCTCTAACTTTCCAAGGATATTGGAAATACTCAATAAAGGTTGACTGGCTGGCTGATTTGAAACCTAAAGGGTTAAATAATTCTGAAGGTCAAATGTAAATATAGTATGTGAGATAAAGAGAGGAAGTAAGTAGAAAAAAGGCTCTTTACATTTCAGACTTTTCCAAGTGGTGTATAATGTTATGGAGAATGTTTCTGATTTTGTAGGTTGAATCATATAACATTGAAGGTCTTCAACTATTTTTAACGTATTAACTCGACCATTTCACATGGGTCAATCCAGGAACAAGGAAGGTCACTGGTTGCTTACAAAAAGGTGATGGAGTAAATTCCACATGAAAATCCCTTTGGCAAATAAGGACATCTCATTTATGAAATAGCTCTTAAATATATTATGATTATATCAGATGTTGCAAATATCTTGCTAATTTTTTAAATGCCCTGAATGAATTCAATTAACGATGTTAGGACTCAGCATGCTAACAACTTCAGAGTTAAACATAAAATCAAAATTTAAAATTTGGGGGCTTTGGGGCCTGGGGGAAGGGTGGTGGGTGGTGAGGAATGACAGACTGCACAGTGGTACCATGTACACTGCTTGTGTGATAGGTGCAACAAAATATCAGAAATTGCCACCGAAGAACTCACTCATGTAACCAAACACCACCTGTTCCCCCAGAAACCTATTGAAATAAAAAAATAAAATAAAATAAATTTTTGACTGGATATGCAACAGAGAATAAGTTCCACTTGTTCTATTTTATGAAATGAAGTGTTGACCCTCCCACTCTGAGATGGAATTTCACTCTTGTCACCCAAGCTGGAGTTCAATGGCTCAGTCTTGGTTCACTGTAACCTCTGCCTCTTGGGTTCAAGCGATTCTCCTGCCTCAGCCTCCTGAGTAGCTGGGATTACAGGTGTCTGCCACCACACCCAGCTAATTTTTGTGCTTTCAGTAGAAACAGGGTTTCACCACATTGGCCAGGCTGGTCTCAAACTCCTGACCTCCAGTGATCCACCTGCCTCGGCCTCCCAAAGTGCTGGGATTAGCCTGGCCCACAAAATTTTTTTAAAAAGAGAATAATTTCTGCTCTTCTGAAATTGAGCGAATGTATGTTGACAAAAACTGAGTCAATTTCTCATAGAGATGCCAGGTTTTCTGTTGTTAATTAGATCACTGAAAAATCTCATGCTATAGGATATATTTGAATAATTCTTTCTACCACAAAATGTATAGACAATAAAATAGTGGAGCAGTATATCTGCTGATTGTGTCTAAACTGAACTCTAACCATAGCAGAAGGATGCTTGTAGCTGAAACCAAATTAAAATACCTTAAAAAATTATAAAGACTTTGCTCGTTTCACATAATCAAAAGTCTGGATATCTCGACACTGCCATCAAGGACTTGGGTGCTGTCACTCTTTCTTTGTCTTTAATGTGTTGTCCAGGTCTCTAGGCATAGCATCTCCTGATTGCCGGGTAGCTTCTTAGTTCTAGGGTCATTAGCGTCCATCAAGAGTCTTTTGCTGGGGTATGTTCTCACATGCCTTTCAGACATCTCCTGGCCCCACTGTTTGGAAATATGGCCAGGTATGGTGGCTCCTACCTCTAATCCCAGCACTTTGGGAGGCTGAGGTGGGCAGATCACCTGAGGTCAGAGTAGCCTGGCCAACCTGGTAAAACCCCATCTCTACTAAAAGTACAAAAATTAGTAATCCCAGATACTAAGGAGGCTGAGGCAGGAGAAGTACTTGAACCCAGGAGGCAGAGTTTGCAGTGAGCTGAGATCGTGCCACTACACTCCAGCTTGGGCAACAGTGCAAGATCCTGTCTCAAAAAACAAAAACAAAATACTACAGTGTCAACGGACTGAGAACTCTTGAATATTGGTATCAGTCAGCTTCATCCTGAGAAGGAGAAAGAGCTCAGCCTCCCCTAAAGGAAATGACTATTTAGGTAAGGATGAACCAAACGAAGTACTGGTAGCAAGAAAGAAATGGGGGAATGCACATGGAAGAGGGATCCTAAAGCACAGGTCTCAATGGCAAAGTCAATCAGAAATTAAAGTGGATCATAAAAAAAAAAAAAAAAAAAAAAGGAAAAAAAGGTGCGAGCGTCCTGCCACGCATTTTCCATAACTCAGCACCTCTGGGTTAAGACCTGATTTCAACTGGAGTCCAGGTCATGGTGTGCCCTCCCCCACGTTGACTCATAACTAGAAGCTGAGTTTTGGTGAAGTGAATCTCATTTTCCCTTTGATTTATTTCATTAAAAGCTTTCTCCACATTTTCCTGTACTCTGAATTTAAAAGTTTGTGAGAGTGTGATTAAGCAATGGATCAAGTCCACAAAACACTGGGCGATGTAACACTCCGTCCTTCTGGAGATGCTTTGTAACTGCAGACACTTCTTGACCCACCATCTGTTCTCCTCCGCTCCCAACTCCGCGGATCTTCGATCTGCCTGACTCCACACTTACCATCTCTGTGCCTGCGCTTCCCGTTCTCCTCTTTTGTCTGCTAGTGAAGAACGTCTGAGAGATCGCATCGCGGAGTCTCGTAACCCTCGGTGCTGTACTGCGTAATGGGATAAGAAAGGTTCCACCTGGAAAGGAACTAGAGCAATCAGACGTCTATTCACATCTCAATGTTCTTTTGTCTGAAGGATTTGTGTTTTATAAAATTAATTTGTGCTCCAATTTATCAACTTGGCAAGTCAGAAATCTGTAAACCGAGGAAAACAAAGTTTTTTTGCTCTGTAAAGGCGTACGTGTAGACACCACAGAGTGCAACTCTAACAGTTAAAGAAGAAAACCCGGCGAGTAGCAAGCAAACTGCCTTCGCTCCCATTTGCCTTAGCGGAGGAAATTTTTCATGGTGGGGCTTCCAAAACAACCAGCTAAATAACTTTTAGGTTAGAGTAAAATGTGACGTCTTCCCTCCAAAACTTAGGAAGATTTTAAAAACGCTTTCCTTTATTTAGTACAAGAAAGGCAGCAGTTTATTTATTTATTTACTTACTTACTTATTTATTTTTAAGACGGAATTTCGCTCTTGTTGCCCAGGCTGGAGTGCCAATGGCATGATCTTGGCTCACTGCCACCTCTGCTTCCCAGGTTCAAGCGATTCTCCTGCCTCAGCCTCCCAAGTAGCTGGGATTACAGGCACATGCCACCACACCCAGCTAAAATTTTTAGAAGGAAGAGAGTATTTGCTTTAGAATAAAAGGAATCTAGGCTGGCACAGTGGCTCACACCTGTAATCCTAGCACTCTGGGAGGCCATGGCAGGTAGACTGCTTGAGCCCAAGAGTTTGAGAGCAGCCTGGTAACATGATGTAACCCCATCTTTACAAAAAATACAAACATTAGCCAGGCTTGGGGTCACACATGCCTGTAGTCCCACTACTTGGGAGGCTGAGGTGGGAGGATCACTTGAGCCCAGGGAGGTTAAGGCTGCAGTGAGCCCGGATTGCACCACTGAACTTCAGCCTGGGCTACAAAGTGAACCTTGTCTCAAAAGAAAAAAAAAAAAAAAAAATCTCCAGAATTTCCATATTTTAGCAGCAAAAATATAAAGATTATTAGCCAAATCAATGAAAACTAGGATAAGTAACATATGTTTACATTTTAAAATGAAGTTTTGATTGTGGGAATTAAATTATCTATGCTATTAACATATCCTCTGTGATTATAGGAAGGAGCATTAAGGTGGTAACTCATATCAAGGAAGGAAATAGAGCAGTATGGAGCAAAATAGACCAGTATGGAGCAGACATAAAGACAGTTACGTTGATGAAGGAAATGCTGGAATGCTGATGAAGGAAAAGAACATGGTCCAGGCCTTCTCTACACATTCTGCAAAGATTTAAAACAAGCACATTTTCCCAATCCAGTCTATCATCGATGGGCATTTGGGGGCCAACTGTATTGCATGCTCTGCACATGTACCCCAAAACCTAAAATGCAATAAAAAAAAAAAAGAAAAAAAATGTTTTAGAGAATTACCAACTTTTCAAAAAAAAAAAAAAACCAAGCACAGTACCCCTTTCTGTTATCTGTGGTTACTTAGTAATGGCTGAGGTGGTTGGATCACAAGATCAGGAGTTCCCGACCATCCTGGCCAGCATGGTGAAACCACGCTTCTGCTAAAAATACATAAAATGAGCCGGGTGTGGTAGCACGCGCTTGTAGCCCCAGCTATGTATGCACTTATAAACTAAGTAGTGCAGAGGGACGAGGCCCTCTTTTAAAGAAACTGCTTCTATCTTGGTCAATTTTTTTTTTTAAGTTAAGAAAACAATTATACCTTGGCTGTGTGCAATGGCTCACATCTGTAATCCTGTGCTTTGGGAAGCTGAGGCAGGAGGATCACTTGAGTCCAGGAGTTCAAGACCAGCCGGGGCAACATGGCAAGACCCTGTCACTACTCAGATTTTTTAAAAAAATTAATCAGGTATGGTGACATGTTTCTGTAGTCCTAGCTATTCAGGAGGCTGAGGCAGGAGGATTGCTTGAGCCCAGGTGTTTGAGGTTATAGTGAACTATGATTGTGCCATTGCACTCCAGCCTATGTGGCAGAGCAAGGCCCTATCTCTAAATAAAGAAAGAGGCCAGATGCAGTGGCTCATGCTTATAATTCCAGCATTTTAGGAGGCTGAGGCAGGTCGATCACGAGGTCAAGAGATCAAGACCATCCTGGCCAACATGGGGAAACCCTGTCTCTACTAAAATACAAAAAATTAGCCATGTGTGGTGGTGGGCACCTGTAATCCCAGCTACTCAGGAGGCTGAGGCAGGAGAATCGCTTGAACCTGGGAGGCGGAGGTAGCACTGAGTTGAGATCATGCCACTGCAGTCCAGCCTGGCGACAGAGTGAGACTCTGTCAAAAAAAAAAAAAAAGAAAAGAAAAGAAAAGAAAGAGGGGGGAAGGAAGGAAGGAAGGAAGGAAGGAAGGAAGGAAGGAAAGAAAGGAGGAAACTGCTATACATATTTTTTTACCCTTGGGACTCTATGTTTGAATTCATTGCCACCATTTTCTTGCCAGGCAGATATAAAGCTTTTTACAAAGTATTCATGGCTATGTGAATACATCCTTTATCTATTTCTCTATTCCTCTATCCACCTTCTTCAGTTACACACCTTCTGATCTCTTTTCTGTCTTTCCAACAGAGATGAACCCATGACCTTTTGATGTCTCTCCTTGATCCATGTCCCCACTCCAGATTCCAGAAGCTCATGCTGCCCTTTCACTCAGAAAATGCTCTTTTTCAATCTCAACACTGTCATTACCATCCAGAAAAATGAGACTGAATTTCACCATTTGTAGGAATAGAGATATGTAAAGCAGAGAATCTTGGGAGTTAAAGGGACTTTAAAGACAAGTGGCAAATGGAGAGATAACATTTCCAAGCAAAAGTTATTCTTATGATACGAAGAGTTAACACAAATTAGCAAGGAGAAGATTGACAACTCAAGGAACAAGTGGGGAAAATCTGTGCCAAAAAATAGAAAAATTCAGTAAGTGTATAGTTAATACTTTCAAGCTCATTTTCAGTCAGTGGAATGCAAATGAAAGAGTGACAGCATTTTTTACATATCAGACTGTCAAAGGCTGAAAAAGATTCTAATTCCTCATGCTGGCAAGAATGTGATGAAATGAGCATGTCAGGGGCGGCTGCTGGGAGCCTACATGTGTACAAACTTAGCCTGGGGCATTATGATGGGACCTATCAAAGCCTTCAACACGTTTCTGGTCTTTGAAGTAAGAACACTTCCAGGATTTTATCCTAAGGAAATAATTAGGGAGGCATGCAAAAACCTTTATGTGCCAGGATGTTCTGTGCAAAGTTATTTGTAATACTTGAAAAAATGGAATCATTAGCTGTAGAACATTGGAAATCTAGTTCAATAATTTATTTTTATAAGAGAATGCTAAACAAAAATCACGTTGTCAGAGACTTCTTGATTTATGGGAATAGCATCACATTATATTAAGTGAAAAGAGTCCGGTTTTGTGAAAGGGTGGAGTGGGAAAGGCAGAATGGGTTTTGAAGTCAGATGACAGGTGTTTGAATTCCAGCCTTTTCACTGATGGGTGAATTAACTTGGAAAAAGTACTTAACTTTTCTGAATCTCAGTTTCCTCATCTGTAAAATGGGTATAATATGTTCACAGGCTTGTTGTAAGGTTTAATTAAGAGACTGTATGTAAAGTGCTTTGCCAAGGACCTGACATGTAGAAAACATTCAATATGGCTCAAGCCCAGTTGGCTGGGCCCAGCATGTGAGGAGTACACAGTTCAGCATGCAGGCAGTATAACATGATGGCTTTACAAACTGCCCCACCTGAGTAAGAGAGGGAGTTTCTGCTAATGAAAGGGGTTACGGGCACAAGAAAATCATGCTGTACCTTTTAGGACCTCTTCTGAGGAAGTCTGCACTATAAAACTAAGAAAACACCATTCATTAATAAGCCCATAGTATGTATCGAGCATCTAGCACTTTTAGCATAATTAATCGTCATGAAAATGCCAATAAGCAGGTGCTATCTCCATTTCTCAAGGAGGAAACTTGGGGTCACTGCCATCTACCCAAGGCTGGCATGGGATTGAGTGAAGGTTCTTTGACCCCAGAACTTTGACTTGACTTGAGGTATTAAGTGGCACCAGTTGAGGGATTACAAGAAAAAAAAATTATCTCCACAGATATCTGGGATATTTGGTTTGATTTTCTTTGTTTCGGAATTTTTGTAATTCTACTAGGTAGCTTGTGTTTTAACGCCCATTATATTTCTAACTAGCTCAACCCCAAGAGGCAAGTTTGAAACTGAACATTTAGGGAGCATGCAGAGGGTTAGGGCATTGAACCCTCTACTTTTTAATCAGTAAAATGGACACGGTTGTTCCTAGTTCATGGCACTCCCATGAGGCTCAAATTAAGACAGTGGGAACAAAAGATGATTTTTTCCTTCCTTCTAAAGAATTGTCTAAGTTAATTGGAGAAAAAAATAATTACATTTCCATCCCTTATTCTTGCACGAGATCAAAGATTGGCTTCTGTAGTTTTAAATTTGAGAAAAGCCACTTACTGTGCCTATTTTTTCGCACTTTCTGATTGTCTCATGAATATATGCCAGCAATTTCTTCACATGAAAGCTGGCTTTTTCCCACTGCTGGTAACCTCTTACAGCTAATTGTAGTTAAGAGGGGAAATTAGATGTTTAGAGATGCTCATTGGCCCAGACTCATTAATAGGCCCTCCTTACTCTATTGTATCCGGTAGAAGATTACAAGTATGTCATTCCCGCCCCTCTCTCTTTTAACAGACTTTTGACGAAGACCAAGCCACAAGTACATACTGCAGATCATCAAAAGCCGGCACCAATCTGGCTAATGGTGTGTACTTTGTTTGCAGATTCTCTTAATACTTTAAGCACTTAACTGGAGCCTAGGTTCATTTTGAGCTCTAGCTTGTGGTTTCCAGGCAGAAGCAGCCCATCTGACTTTTAGTGCCCTTGTCTGTGAGTTGATAAGACCGCCTGGAGTCTCTAAACTCCTTTAAGTGCTAAATGTCAGGCTGGAATTGGGTACCTCTGGCCAGAACAATGTGGTGTTGTTTTAAAATGACTGCTTAATATGAAGAGGTTTCCAAGCTCACTAATGTCAGGGGTATTTAAACAGGGTAATGAGGGTATCTTTAAAATGCCTTTTTAGTTGGCAACTTAATAATCTCCCTCTTGTTCAAATATTATTTTCACCACAGTACATCTGATACTCTCCGAAAGTTAAACAAGCCATTTAGGAAAATGGGATTGAGTTATGACAAGCTGAACAGAAGCCCTGAAAGGTCGTGGGCTCATTTCTTCATTTATGGTAAGATGTCCCTTCGCACCTGTTTTTTTTGTCAGCCCTGCTTTGGAAATAGGAATTTTACCTATAGATAAACAGGAAAATGATTCACATCCAATTGCGTCTATGAGGCAAGACTTTGAATATATAAAGGGCAATGTCTACATAAAATTGATTTTTTTCTCTATCTAATGCCCTGGAAATAAGGAGTTGGAGGAGTTGTTACCTATGCGGGAGTGGTCCATTTGATGCAGAAAAATACATACTGAATTAGTCTGTTCTCATGCTGCTAATAAAGTCATACCCAAGACTGGATAATTTATAAAGGAAAGGGTCTAATGGGCTCACAGTTCCACATGGCTGGGCAGGCCTCACAATCATGGTGGGAGAGCAAGAAACGTCTTACATGGCGGCGGCAAGAGAGAGAATGGGAACCAAGTGAAAGAGGTTTTTCCTTATAAACCATCAGACTTCATGAGATTTATTCACTGCTGTGAGAAGAGTATGAGGGAAATTGCCCCCATGATTCAGTTCTCTCCCATGGCGTCCCTCCCACAATGAGTGGGAATTATGGGAGCTACAATTCAAGATGAGATTAGGGTGGGGACACAGCCAAACCATATTACACATAACAATTAAACTGTGAAGCAGAGGGGAACCTGGGAATATCACTGCTCCTGAAGTTTCCAAGATGTTCAGGGAAGAGCTGCAGCCCTTCCCAGATCTGCCCTGCCCAGAGGGGAGCCACCATCATGTGAAGCAAAGCTGCAGCCACCATCTGCACCACCCTCCAGCTGCAGGAGTCACCTTACCTACCCCCAGAATATGTGTTCCTTCTTAATATTCCCCCTGAGCTGTATTCATTGTCCATCACTTACAGTCTCCTATTATTTTTACTTATTGGCTTCAAAAAGTCTCTAATGATAGAAGGCCTGTGATAATAAAATCAGATCATCAGAATCTAAGACCTATCATTAATATAGTATTGTAACCCACAAGACGTTTTGATTCTGAACTTAAACTAAAATAAATTTCATGTCGGTTGCAGTGGCTCGGCTCACACCTGTAATTCCAGCACTCTGGGAGATCAAGGCAGGAAAATGGCTTAAAGCCAGGAGTTTGAGACCAGCCTGGGCAACATAATAAGACCTTTTCTCTGCAAAAAAATATTTTTTTAAACTAGCTGGGCAAGGTGGTGTGTGCCTATAGTACCAGCTACTTGGTAGACTAAGGTGGGAGAATTGTTTGAGCCCAAGAGGTTGAGGCTGCAATGAGCTGTGATCGTACCACTGCACTCCAGCCTAGGTAGCAGAGAGCAACCCTGTCTCAAATAAAATAAAATAAATTTCGCATTTATATATATATTTAAATTTCAGTTTCTGAAGAGAGAATCTTAGGACACTTATTCTTGTCTGACTACGGCTTCCTAGTGAGTAAGATGGGAGTAAAAAATGAAAAATCTCACCTGTCTTCTGGGTATTTTGAAAAGTTGGTATATTTGATGTTACTTAGGCCAAGCTCCTGGTGATTCGTGGGTGCGAGTGAGGGGAGATGGGGAAGGAGAGAGGGCTGGGAACCAGAAGGGAGGCTATGGTTCTCTGGACTGGGCTTCCCAACGACGTGGCCCAAGACCTGCCATTTATGTTTTTATCTGTCCAATAAGGATGATATGATTGTACCATTGCCCTCACGCAGAGGTTTGAAGTGGCTGAAGAGGCAAGAGGCTTGAGCTGCGTTGCGGTTTGGGTCACCCTTCCTGCTTAACAAGCCCCTGCACCCAGTAGGGGCTGTGGCTACTCAACTCCAAGAGTCCTTGTGCAGCAGCGGGCTGTGAAGCTGGAGAGTTCGCAGGTACACCCACCTTCCCAGGTGCAGACCTTTGTCAATTACTACTACCAGTAACGACTATCCCTTCATTGTTCGGGTCCTTTCAGATGTGGTATCTCACCTGAGCCCTACTTCAAGGCCTTCCAGCCAATGCAAACCAACAACTTCCCCTAGTCTCACGTGTCCAACACCCCTGTGGGCAAGAGATGTGGACCAGGATGCTGGCTGGACTGTTAACCCAAGATCCTCCCTTGCCACCCACCAGATGTGGAGCTGCAAGTGACCTGGATCACACAGCCCATCCTCTAGCAACCCGGGCCAGGGCTCAGGGCACCTTCCAGGCCTGGCAAGGCTAGAGGACACACCCATGGTCCTGTGCAGTGAAATGCTCATTTTATGGCTAGAAGTAGGGCCTGGGTCTCCAGGCTTGCAGGGCCCCTGCCCTTTCTAGCTTGGTAGATAGCATCATTGGAGCCACAGCAGTGAGGGCGCAAAGTCCTCATGGCTTCAATTTCATCATCGGAAAACTAGGATTAACACTGAATTGGTAATGGGAGGAAAAGCAGTGTTCCATCAGGAAAGAGGGCAATTTTCTACTCCTTGGCACCTCAAAGAGGCCTCCAACGATGGCTGGCAGCCTTTGAAAAAAAATCCTTTGAGCTCTTGGCATGAGAGTTCATCTGGCCTGTGTGGAAGTCATTTGATCCTGGGGCTGGGGGCTGTGAAGCAATTGTGAAAGTAGCTTCAAAAGTCCTGTAGACACCAGATCTGTTTTCCAGTTTATAAATCAGATGCAAGCAAACCCTGGGCCTCGTCCTCACGTGTGAGAGTTGCCACTGAAATCGCAGCAGGGCTGGGGGGCCAACGACACACAGGACTGCTGTTTGTTTAGGAGGGCCATCCTCACGCAGGGCCTGTGTCTGGGGCTGCATTGTTGCCTGTCTCTATGCGGGCTCCATGCCAGTGCCCATGCCGAGAGGCAGCAGGCCAGGCCAGGCTCTCCGTGCTGCCTGCAGCCCTTTGAGGTTCAGCTGCAGTCATTATGACAATATTTCTTCAGGCCATGCTTCCTGGGCACCCTGGCTCTCCAGAGAGCAGCTACAAGTCCCTTTGTTCATCCTCTCCCAGGCGGGGCCCGCCCAACCCAACCTGGTCCAGTTCAGCTGTGTCCAGGTCAGCTCAGGATCCAGGGGTCATAATTCAAGGGCTCATGAGATTGCTAAGTGATTCTATTCAACCTGTCGAAGGACATTTCATGTAAAACGTTAACAGAAGGGTGATTTTTAGCAGGAAGATGCACGAAAACATTCTATGGCTAAAAATTCCAGCACCGTTGCTTCATTGCCCTGATGATTCTCCTTGGCTCTGAAAGTTGTTTGCCCTCATCTGGGCAAACACCTCTCACTGAAGTAGGATAAGCGTCACTTTCCATTCAATCTACTTCCCTGGTCTCAGCCTATGCACCAGTGAGCCACAGTGCATAATTTTCTCCAGCGGTCCTCACGCTGCCAGCAGGAAAAATTATAGCCTCCACCATCACTAAATCCAAAAGTCTGGTCCAATGACCTTTTCTTGAAGACAAAATTTCTCACCACCTCACCTAAAAAAATCCAGCAAAGGGCTTTGATCCTGAAAAGCATTAAACAAAACAACACACAAAACAAACAAACAACCCAGCCCAGCCTCGGTTAAAGGGCGGTTCTCTTCATGTGGTTTCCTTTGCTCCGACATGCTGTGACAGGTTCAGGATGTCTCCAGCTGCAGAACACTGAGATTTGATGTTTTGGGAGGGTAAAGCTGACCGCCCAGCACAGAGCCGTATTCAGAATCCATTTCGGGGCCCCAAGCCTTGCCTGGCAGCTGCCTCACCGCATCAGCCGCCGAGGCTGGCAGCTCCTACCACTTTGAGCTCATCATTCAAAGATGATTCCTGCAGCACTTTGAGTGACAGAGCTACGATGAGCGGGGGTGAGTTTCTGGCCCGAGGGCCAGAGCACTGAGGGTGCACACGCAGGTCCCTGCTGGCTCTGCGGCTGCAGCAGTCATGAGTGTCCCTCAAATTCTTCCTGCTTTGAATGATTCTTCCTCAAGGACCACTTTCTTTAGGGGCTGGGGCTAGGTGGATCAAGTGTAGCCAGGGACCTGAGTAAACGGTGGTGAAAAACTCAGTATTGCACCAGATTTTACAATGCTGGAGTGGAGGGCAATGTCAAACTCATGTCTGAGTCTGTGACAAGTGTGTGTAGTGAAATATATGTGTAAAAAGTCCCTGGCCAGGCACGCTGGCTCATGCCTGTAATCCCAGCACTTTGGGAGGCTACGACAGGTAGATCATGAGGTCAGGAGTTCAAGACCAGCCTGGCCAACATGGTGAAACCCAATCTCTACTAAAAGTACAAAAATTAGCGGGCGTGGTGGCTGGCGCCTGTAATCCCAGCTACCCGGGAGGCTGAGGCAGGAGAATCACTTGAACCCAGGAGGTGGAGGTTGCAGTGAGCCAAGACTATGCCATTGCACTTCAGTCTGTGTGACAGAGTGAAACTCTGTCTCAAAAAGAAAAAAAAGTCCCACTGAACAATGGGGCCCAAGTTACACTGGATTTGAATGTGAGATTGCAGCCCCCTAAAGAGAAGAGAGACATTTGTGCTCTTTACAGCCCTGTGCTGTGTTGTTATCTTGAAATATGTGGGTGCAAAATGTCTGCTATGGTTTAAATGTTTGCCCCTCCAAAACTTGTGTTGAAATGTAATCCTCAGTGGGGCAGTATTAAGAGGTGGGGCCTTTAAGAGGTGATGTGGATAGCCGGGCATGATGGCTCACGCCTGTAATCCCAGCACTTTGGGAGGCCAAGGCAGGGAGATCACTTGAGGACAGGAATTCAAGACCAGCCTGGCCAACATGGTGAAACCCTATCTCTACTAAAAATACAAAAATTCGTGGAACATGGTGGCTTGCATCTGAAATCCTAGCTACCCAAGAGGCTGAGGCAGGAGAATTGTTTGAACCTGGGAGGCGGAGGTTGCAGTGAGCAGAGATCATGCCATTGCACTCCATCCTGAGTGACAGAGTGAGACTTCATCTCAAAAAAAAAGAAAGAAAGGTAATTGGTCCTTCAGAACTTTGCTCTCAGGCAAATGGGTTAATCCGTTCCTGGATTGATGGGTTATCAGGGGAGTAGGGACTGGTGGCTTTATAAGAAAAGAAAGAGACCTGAGTAGCATCCTCAGCCCCATCTCCCAGTGATACCCTGAGGCACCTCGGGCCTCTGCAGAGTCCCTGCCAACAAGAAGGCTCTCACCAGATGCCGCCCCTTGACCTTGCCCATCCGAATGGTAAGCAATCAATCCTATTTTGTTTCAAATTACTCAGTTTCAGGTATTCTACTATAAGCCACAGATGAGGGACTGAGACAGTGTTGTACTGAGTAAATGTCACCAAGAAGCCGCAGGGCAGTGTGGTGTCTGGCAGGACCAGACATGCCTTCTCTCACAAACACCAGCCTCCTGGAGACAACAACCCCTCAAGTATTTGAGGGGGCTCTTCAGCAGGAGAGGGCCCTACCTGAACAGGTGAAGGCAGAGTCCACCATTGAAAGAAATGGCAGAAACCACAATGAATTTTGCACCAGTATATATATATACAAGTCTGAATTTTTTTTTTTTTTGAGATGGAGTTTTGCTCTTGTTACCCAGGCTGGAGTGCAATGGCTCCATCTCGGCTCACCACAACCTCCACCTCCTGGGTTCAGGCAATTCTCCTGCCTCAGCCTCCTAAGTAGCTGGGATTACAGGCACGCGCCACCGTGCCCAGCTAATTTTTTGTATTTTTGGTAGAGATGGGGTTTCACCATGTTGACCAGAATGGTCTCGATCTCTTGACCTCGTGATCCACCTGCCTCGGCCTCCCAAAGTGCTGGGATTATAGGCGTGAGCCACCGCGCCTGGCCAAGTCTGAATATTTTAATTGCTGAAGTCAGATTAAAATTCTTTTAAGCACAGGATTAAAAGGGCATGGAAAAAACATAAAATCTGTTTATGATTTCATCTAGAGACAGGGTGACTTTAAGGAAGGGAGAAAGGCGAGCAATTATTCTTTTTGCCCCTATTAAGTTCAGCTTATTCAATAAAATGGCTATACCATGAAAAAAACATCCCCCTCACTGAATTCCCACAGTGATTACCCTGATCATGGAAAGCAAAAAGAAATGGATATATTATTTTGCTAGGACTGCTCTGCCAAATATTGCAGACTGGGTGCCTTAAACGACAGGATTTGATTTTCTTGTAGCTCTGGAATCAAATTTGCTTCTTCTGAACCTCTCCTTGGCTTGTAGATGGCCTTCTCTCTGTGTGTTCACATGCTTCTCTTTCTGTGTCTGTGTCCAAATTTTTTTTCTTATAAGGACATGTATCAGCTGAGTGTGGTGGCTTGTGCCTATAATCCCAGCACTTTGGGAGGCCAAGGCAGGTGGATCACCTGAGGTCAGGAGTTCAAGACCAGCCTGACTAACATGGTGAAACCCCATATCTATTAAAACTACAAAAATTAGTTGGGCCTGGTGGTGGGAGCCTGTAATCCCAGCTACCTGGGAGGCTGAGGCAGGAGGCAGAGGTTGCAGTGGGCTGAGCTGGCATTACTGCATTCCAGCCTGGACAACAAGAGTGAAACTCTGTCTCAAAAAACAAAACAAAACAAAAAAAAGGACACCTATCATACTGGATTAGGGCTCACATTCATAGTCTCATCTCAATTACCCCTTTGTGTTGAAATTTAATCACATTGAGATAGAGCATTTAGGAAATTATAGAGGCCTGAGGGCAGAGCTCTCATAGATGGGGCTAAGGTTCCTATAAAGGGATTTAGGAAGTGGGTTCCCTCTTCCATCTTTTCTACCAAGTGAGGATGCAGCCTTACTTCCTTTTCCCCTCCTGTCTTCTGCCCTGTGGGGCATGGCAATACGGCACCAGCTTGGAAGCAGGGAACAGGCCGTCACCAGACCCCAGGCCACCCAGTGCCTAGATCTTGGACTTCTTGGCCTCCGGTACTGTGAGAAAAAAATTTCTATTATCTATAAATGATGTTGTTTATGGTATTTTGTTACAGCACTCACTACAAATGAACAAAAACACTGTTTCCAAATACAGTCACAGCCTGAGGTACTGGGTGTTAGGACTTTAACATGTAACTTTGGGGTGAGGAAGAAACACAATTCAGCCTACAACTGTTGCCAATTACATCAAAAAGGTGAAGGATGTGTATATGTTCTTGCCGGAAGAGTGGACTTCGCTACAGTGTAGGCGGTGTGTGTGCACTTTCGCTCTGGAACTCACTGTACATAATCAGCAAAATCCACTATTATCCTCGACTCTCCTCTGAGTAGTGGCTTCGCCTTCTACTGTGACTGAAACCTGACGGCTTCCCTGAAAACATCGCTTCTCCTGCAGTCCATTCAAGTAGATGTCCGCTCTGCAGATGACTAGACTTTGGGGTAGAGTAGAGATCCTGCTTGCCTCTCATTGCCACTGTTGGTCTATTCTCATTCTCTCCTCCACAAAATCCCCCACCTCCAAATTCTACCATACTACCATGGTACGATAACTTACTCTATATTCTGTTTGTCTATGAACACGTGGTTCACTGCTACCTTTTTATTTTTTGAGACAGAGTCTCACTTTGTCACCTGGGCTAGAGTGCAGTGGCTCGATCTCAGCTCAAAAGTGATCCTGCGTCAAGTAATTCTTCTGCCTTAGCCTCCCGAGTATCTGGAATTACAGGCACCTGCCACCATGCCCAGGTAATTTTTGTATTTTTAATAGAGATGAGGTTTCACCATGTTGGCCAGGCTGGTCTTGAACTCCTGACCTTAGGGGATCCACCTGCCTTGGTCTCCCAAAGTGCTAGGATCACAGATGTGAGCCACCACACCCAGCCTCCTTTCATTATTTAAAAAAGATTTTCGATCCTGACTCACTGTTACTTTCTCCATCATTACACTCTTTAAAATTGTTGATAATTTTAATACTCCACCAACCATAATTTTTTGAAAAGTTAAAAACATGACTCATAAAAATATTGAATGAATACACATCAAAGGTTATTAATTCATGAACAAATAAATCCATAAGATGGTAAAGCTGATTTTAAGAGTACTTTGAGGAACTGGTGATATTTATACATTTTAGAAAAAAAAGTAGAATAAAATTGCTGGGTTAGCTACGATACCTGTTAATGTCCTACGTAAGGCCATAGAACTATCATCTTTGGGGCTGTCTCTTATACTGCACAGACTCTACAAGTTAACATGTAACCTTGCAGTGTCTGGGCCCTAATCAATAATAAATAGGAAAGTCAAACACAGGTACCAGATGCATTCTCCAAGAAAATTAAATGATCTGCAGGTGGGCCTGTAAACCATGCTCCATGATGTCAGAGGTTTGTCACCTCCATCCACCTAAAATCCAAGTTTTAGATAATGTTTCTGAACATTCACCATGGGTGACTCTTTCCACGCTGAGGCTTCTCATTCCCCGTCTCCATCTCTTCCAATCGTCTTATTCTCCATTCCACCTCTTCTGTTCCACCTCTTCTCCCCTGCTCTTGTCCCCAGACCATGTCATAACCACTCATGGCAACCCCTCCACTGTTTCTGCTGCAGGTATCCCGCTTTCCAGCTGCCATCTCCCATCTTCCAGATCACGTCGTCTAGTCTCCCATGGCCGGCCATTTTCGGCTCCAGTAGAAACTGCACTCTATTAATCCATCGCCCTTTCATGTCTCTTCTCACCTCTTACCTTCCATCCCTCCATACCCAGTGTCGATTCCATGTCAGTCGCCATGATCACTCCCTTTGGGGGACCACCACATTTCTTTCCCAGCTCTCACTTTGCCCCATTCTCTTGGCTCAGCGGCAAGCATGGTTAAATGTAGCTCCTCTCCCACTTGTGCCTGCCCCTGTACAGCTAAGCATTGATGGCAAAAAAAAAAAAGCCAGCATATTGACATCTCTTACTTGAAAACTGTGATCACTAACCTCACATGGGCCTTCAGCATAGCCAGGAAATCAGAGGACATTTCCCATGTCCACTTCCTTTCCTGTTCTTCTAAACTCTGTTGTGACTGAATGTATACCCCCCAAATTTACATGTTGGAGCTCCAGTCCACAATGTGTTGGTATTTAGAGGCAGGGCCTTTGGGCGGTAATAGTTTTAGATAAGGTCATGAGAATGGGGCCCCCCAAAGTGGCATTACTTTTTGTAAAAGAAGACGTAGATAGACCAGAGCCTGTTCTCTCTATCTCTCTCTCAATCTCCACCGCCATCTCTATCTCTCCCTCTAACTCTAGCTCTATCCTGTCTCTAGCTCTAGCTCTCTCTCCCCATCATGTGAGGACACAGTTAGAAGGTAGCTGTATGCATGCTTTATTTTTCCATGTAATAGTCAGCTCCGTCTAAGGTGGTATCTATTTTATATATTTATGGCACGACATTTATCTTGTTTAGCCTCTATCTCCAAGTATGTAAAATATCTATCTTACATAATTATTGGGAGGATCAAATGAACTAGATCTTTGTAAAATCTAAAGACAGAAATTTGTTATAGCAGCTGCTGGCATACTGGGGAAACCTATCAAAAATCAAGCCAGCCAATGGACTTTCCCCCTGCTTTTTTCTTTAAAAAAAATTAGTAATTACAGTGGGTGGGGGGAGTTGGGGAGAGATAGCATGGAGAGAAATGCCAGATATGGGTGAAGGGGAGGAAGTCAGCAAATCACACAGCACGTGTGTACCTATGCAACTACCTTGCATGTTCTTCACATGTACCCCAAAACCTAAAATGCAATAAAAAAAAAAAAGAAAAACAAATTAGGAAGTAACTAAATTCCTTTCAAATGTATCATCTGAAGGAGATTCAGACTTCCTTTATTGTGCTTCCAGATTCTCTCAGACTTCCTTTATTGTGCTTTCAGATTCACGAGTATGAGACTCTTGTGTTCTAATTTCTTTTGGGAACCGAAGTATGATCCCTGTAGCTCCTTTCCTTTTCCAAATCACATTCTAGACAAGAAATTGGCTCCACATTATTCCACGCAATTCTAGAATCATTTTTCTGTGGCTTCAAAAACCCGATTCGGTGCTCATAAACTTGGTCTACGGGTATTTAAACTCCACAAGGAAAATTTGATGCAAATTGCCTATGTCTGTTTATGTAATATGTCCATCTAGGAATGGGTTTCTCCGCTTTCTGAGTTTATTTGGGGTATGCGTATGAGATATTGGCTGAGGTTCTCTGCAGCAAACAGGTTTTCCAGTGACATTTTCATTGGCAGTAGCTTTATTATGCCAATCTAAATGGACTGATGAAATTATTTTGAAAATAATCTTTAAAGGTAATCAATAATTCAGCTCTGACCTTTTGTAGATTGTTTTTCTCACTCACCCTCTAGCAATCCAAACTGTCAATCATTGCTTGAAAACAGTGAATTTTTTGTACTCATAAAAAAGAGGAGGCTGAGTAGCAGAAAAGCAACAAAAGGGTTTGACTTTGGGTAGGAGAAGAAAACATGTTTTCATTCAGATTTCAGAATGAGGGGGCATAGATTCCATGGAAACCTGAAAAGATGCCATTGCAAGTGTGATACTGTCCCAAAAGGAGGCTGCTACCTGGCTTGTCCTGGGCTCCACTTCAAATGACATTTTTCCATTTGGGGATCTGCTTGTCCCTGGTGTCAGAGACTATCTCCTGCTGCACTTGCAGATGTGGAGTGAGTAACGTCTACAGTGGCTTGAACTACCAATCAATTCAGTGAAAGGATTACTCAGAGCAGTTGTGTGAAATTTCATTACCCAAAGAGACTTTTGGTTGACTGAGATTTCAGAATGCCCTTCCCGTCCTTCTTTGAAGACGCCCAGGACCCTTGAGGATGACTTGCTGTCGCTGGGCCACCCTCAATTTCCCAATGCACATATTAAAATCTTTCTCAGTCCCCCTTGAATTCTTCCTGTACCCCCAAACTTGGGCCTGCAATTATCTTGCTTTGAAATCACCCCCAGAGGAAGGAGGCATACAGGCAGAAGCTGGCTGCGGCATGTCATGGTCATTACTGTGTGCCCAGGTAGACAGTGGGCCCTTTGAGAAAAGGACGGTGTCCCTTTCTTGTCGCTCTCTCATTCCCTGCCACCCCTCACTGAGCATAGTAGAAATTTAATTAAAAATTGTTGATAGATTAATTGTATTATTACCTGGTTCTGTTGTGAAAGCAGAAGCTAATCTCCTGAGACTTTCCTCTCCTGCTTAATTTATGTATGTATTTATTTAAAGACAGGGTCTCATTCTGTCACCCAGGCTAGAGTGCAGTGGTGTTGATCATAGCTCACTGCAGCCTCAAACTCCTGGGCTCAATCGATCCTCCTGCCTCAGCCTCCCAAGCAGCTGGGACTACATGTGCATACCTTCATGTGCAGCTAATTTCTTAATATATTTTAAGATGGGGCCTCACTATGCTGCCCTGGCTGATCTCAAACTCCTCCTCTTGATCCCTCTACCTCAGCCTCTCAAAGCACTGAGATTGCAGGTGTGAATCACAGTGCCTGGCTTAGAAGGGACTCCAGCTAAGCTAGACAGTGAGAAGGGAGGCCAGAAGCCGAGCCCTCCACAGTGACTATGAAGCTCCCAACTGCCACAGTCAAGAAGAGCCAGGTGTGCCCATTCTCACTCCCAGGTTCCTTGCTCTCTCACATGTATACGATCCCTGGTCCACCCCTCTTTTTGTCTCTGCTTTTCTCGGCCTCAGGTAAC
Organism: Callithrix jacchus; assembly: GCF_049354715.1. Classification (NCBI taxonomy): domain Eukaryota; kingdom Metazoa; phylum Chordata; class Mammalia; order Primates; family Cebidae; genus Callithrix; species Callithrix jacchus. The sequence goes on from NC_133508.1 coordinate 29,277,785, forward strand.
TGTGGCTTCTAGATTTCAACCACCCAGTTTCTGCCTTTCTCTGCTCTAACCTTCTGGAGAGTGATCATGGGAAGCTGGAGCTCTCCACTCACCCAGCACAGGGGAAAAGACCCTGGTGTGGGAACCAGAGGACCCTGATTCTGCTGGAGTCAGAATCCAGGTTCAAGGACTTGCTCCTGTCTAGATATGAAGGAGTGTCAGGGTTTATCTTAAACTGCAGGAATCAGACCCCATCTAAACTTCCTCATCTGTACAGCTCACAGGTCACCTGAGATTCCTGCAAATCATTCAGATCCCTGGGCTCCCGCTTGAGGATGTGGGATCTGTGGGCCAGGCAAGGAGCTTGGAACCAGTACAGATAACAAGCACATCTTAGCAGTGAAGTTGGGGGAACACTGGTTTGCATGACTCTGAAGTTGCCACTTGCCCTGACAGGGTGTTGCTGAAATGCCTTAAAAACTGAGTTTCCACGGTAGTGGTCATTGGGTGCCAACTTCAAGATTTTGCCATATTTATACATGCCATAACCTTATTACCTTCATGCTTTTCTTTAAATCATTCTGAATTTTTAAAAACCACCTTATTTAGCCTATTAGCTATAAAATCATTGTTTTGAGGGTTATTTACTCCTCACATATAATAATATAAATATATAATTCAAATTTAAATATTCACCCCAATTCCAACAAAAACCATGTCAAATGTCACCCACTAGGATATGCACTGCACTTTGGAGACGCTATGTAGATAATGCTGCCATCCAAGGCAAAAGGGTGGGAGGTGTGAGATCAGGAGGGGCCAGGTGTCCCTAGGGTGTGGGAGCTCTGAGGTCAAGATGGGGCAGGTGTCCTCTGGGTGGGGGAGGTGAGAGGTAAGGATGCGGAGGTGTCCTCTGGGTGGGGGAGGTGAGAGGTAAGGATGCGGAGGTGTCCTCTGGGTGGGGGAGGTGAGAGGTCAGGATGGGGCAGGTGTACTCTGGGTGGGAGGATCAGTGAGGTCAGGATGGCCAAGTTCCCCTTGGATGTAGAAGCTGTGAGGTTAGGATGGAGCAGCCACAAGGGAACTTCCCAGGAGCTGACCACATTTTCTTTCTTGACCCAAGTCATGGTTACCCTGGAGTTGCTTTATTATCATTCCTTAGCTAATCCATTATATTTTATGCACTCTTCTTTATTTAGCTTAATAAAGAAAATAAAAATAACTTAGAGAGTTAAAAAGACAAATTGTTCTAGCAGCAGTTCACTTAGTGGACATTTAAACCCTGTTTCACCCAGCAATGGGAACACTGCAGCCCCATAACCTCGGCTGGGGTGGGGCTCCTGGGGAGGGGTAAAGTCAGGGCGGTTTCCAGAAGCTTTGTGCTGTGTGCTTCAGACCCTTATCTCTGGAATTAAGTTGCTGAGTATGAATGAGGCTGACACAGAAAAGCTCTGTTTATTCACAGTCCTTAGCTGAGTTCTTGGTGGTGTGAGTTTGGGGAAGGAGGAATGCATAAAAATGATGGCTTTGCACACTGGCGTCCTGCTACTGCTATATTCCTGTCTCCTTCCCGACACACACACACACACACACACACACACACACACACTGCCATTTTTTAAAAGGAATCCCAGTTAAGGTAAGCATGATACCTTAAAAGCAAAGCCTTATCTTCTCTTTCCATCGTGCTCCCCTGAAAGAGCACGCTGTCCGGCTGGTAGTCCTCTAGGAATCTGTTTTCTTTGTGGCAGCTGCTGAACCCAATGAATCAAGCCAATAAACTATTTTGACAGCATCTGCTCCTTTTATTCTTCCTTCTCTCCAATCCAGGCTCCAATCTAAAAGCCTCAGACACCATCCCCTCCTTCCTCCATGCTGAAGCAGACAGCCCCTGTAACTAGTTAATGGTGTCATTCTTCAGCAAATCTGAAGGCCTTGGCAGAGGCCCAGGGGCCAGGGGAAATCAAGTCCTGCTTTCCCGTTGACACACTGATGGGGGCATTCATCCAACTGGGCACCCCCTCCCCAGAGGAGACTGCCTATATGGGGAGAGTGGAGGGGCCCTCTATCACCAGATGTGTCCTCTAATGAATTGTCACCACCTCTGACTTTCAACCATTTATTCTTTTGAGCCTTGTTTTAGTCTCAGAGTTTTCTATAAAAAGCTCTATCCCCAGAGAGAGATGTAGTAACACCTTAATACCTAACAGAGTGAGTCAGTACCTGGCTAGGTCGCAGGCGCTAAGGGGATTGGGTTACTGTGTGGGTAAAGTTCTGTTTCAGGGTGATGGTGAGGAGCGGTGGGAGGAGGGCACCGCAGGCCTGTCCTGGCTCCCACGCCAGCTGAGCTAGGTTACACAAGCACAGCTTAGCAGTGCTACCATGAATGCATAAGGATGGCCTGACATCTGGGAGAGAGGAGTTTCTAGCTTCCCAAGGTTCTGTACTTTCATTTTAAATGTGGAGAAAATGCGAAGGTGCAGTGTGACTGTGTAAAAATTAATGGGTTGAATTCCTAACCCCCAAGGCAAAGCCTTGATTACGAGGGTGGAACCCTGAGGAATGGGATTAGTGCCTTTATAAAAGAGACCTGACAGAACTGGCTTGCCCCTTCCCCCATGTGAGGACACAGCCAGAAGGCACCATCTGTAAACCAGGTCCCCATCAGACATCGAATCTGCTGACTGCTTGATCTTGGACTTCCCAGCCTCCAGAACTGTGAGAAACAAATTTTACTTATTTATAAGAGACCTGTTACCAGTTTTATGGTATTTTGTTACAGTATTCTGAATAGTCTAAAACATTGAATCATTGTTACAACAGGTGGATTCTTTGATGTGTAGGAAAGTCCACAAAAATAAGATCACTAATACAGAGGGCTTTATATTCTATAGAGGAATTTACAGACTTACCAGTCTGTAACAGAAAAGGCAGATATATTGTCTTAGTCTATTCATGCTGCTGTAACAAAACACCTTAGGCTGGGTAATTTATAAACAACATAAATTTATTGCTGACAACTATGGAAACTGGGAAATCAGGGTAATGGAGACTAGGGAAGTCTAAATTGGGCATTAGCAGGTTCAGTGTCTGGTGAGAGCCCACACACTGCTTCCAAGATGGTGCCTTCAACATGGCATCTTCCTGAGAGGCAAGGAGGAACATTGTGTCCTATATGGTAGAAGGCTGAAAGGACAAAAAAGGGCTCAATGTTGTGGGAAGTCCCTTTTATAAGGGCACACAGTAAATCCAGAGAGCTTGGAAGCCAACTGGTTTCTCTTTGTATGTGCCAAGATTATTGGTATTATCTTTACAAGAAAAGTTAGCCAAGACCATTACCACCATTACCAAGTTATTAAAACCACAGAGATCTTGACTTGTATGCACTGAAATGAGGCTTCCATCAGCATCTCCCCTAATAACATAACACTGCTGGCAGCAGAGGAACATGGAAACAGTGACATCCACAAGGTAAGACCTTTTCTTCTTTGCCTTGGGCTCATCTACACCCCTGTGGCAGGAGGTTCTGAAGTGTGGAGCAGTACTGATTCTGAAATGATACATTTACGCCCCTCACTAAGCAGGGTCCCCTTTGGTTATAAACATTGTACCCATCATGAAGTTATTAAGGCAAGAACATATTTCTGGACCCTGGAGAAGACAATAGGCTTGAAGGAAAAACAAGCCTTGGCCTCAAAGACACAACACAGAGGGAAATACAGCTGATGAAAAGCTCAAAGATGATCATCAATGTTCCTATCAGGACATTTTTTTTTTTTTTGAGACGGAGTTTTGCTCTTGTTACCCAGGCTGGAGTGCAATGGCACAATCTCGGCTCACTGCAACCTCCGCCTCCTGGGTTCAGGCAATTCTCCTGCCTCAGCCTCCTGAGTAGCTGGGATTACAGGCACGCGCCACCGTGCCCAGCTAATTTTTTTATTTTTTTAGTAGAGACGGGGTTTTACCAGGATGGTCTCGGTCTCTTGACCTTGTGATCCACCCATCTCAGCCTCCCAAAGTGCTGGGATTACAGGCTTGAGCCTATCAGGACATTTTTAAAGGGACAAGTGGAAGGAGCAAAGACTTTGGAGACAGTGTTGTCTGCCAGGCACTCAGATCATTAGGAAGCAGAAAGAGAGATGCAGGATCAGGTTGAGATGTAATTTGTGCAGGAATACACATTCAGTGTTAGAACGTAACTGGACAAGAGCCTGCTTCAGAGGCATCTGCTTCACAGCCACCATGGCTTACCCTCACCTGGGGTGTGAGATGGACAGTGGGTGTGGGTGGCCCCTCCTATGGGTGGGAAGTGTAGTGATGTGGCGGGCACCTGAACAGGGCTGCCAAGACTTTCTAAAGCATTCTGTGGACCATGAATGCACCCTCCAAGGGTCTCTGAGCTCCTTGCCCTGGTATTTGTTCCAATGGGCCTATCTAACTGGTGTCTCCAGTGTCAGCCGTGAGTGAGGGCTTCTGTTTGTTTGAGCGCTGCATGATCTCAAGTGCTTATTTCGAACCAGGAACTAAATGTAGAGAAAAAGTATGGAGGACAAAGTGCACAATTATTTTCTCTTGGACCTATCTTCAATGTCCTGCTTCTACCGGGAGAGCACCTTCCCTGGGTTGCAGGCAGACACAGCCTCTTTCTCCTAACGTGCCCACCCTGGACTCTCCCTTCACACTGATCTTTCCTCATGATTTCTGGAAAGTTCCAGACAGTCTCTCTAACTTGCAGCAGGAAAAACCCAGTGCAATAGAATATGTTGTGTATATTTAGCATGACATGTAAATATTTTATAGAAGCTAAAGTAAATAATGTACTTATTTGTAATGTCATTTGTAAATATTTGATAGGCTGCAGTATGCTTGGAGCTGGGCACAGCACCAGTGGGTGGCAGAAACAAGGTCAAAAACAATCAGAAGGGCGACCGGTTCACGACGCATCTGAAAACAACTTTTTCTCCGTCTGCCTGGCTGCTGCTTTGAGCACCTGACCCTCAACATTCAAATATTCTCTCACACGAATTATCCATAGCAATTCAAGACCAAGCCCTCTAGCCCTAGAGGCTGATGGAAAGAAAGCAGTGTGTAAGTTCCTAAATAACTGTCTAAATTCTATTTATTCATTTGCTGACTTGTTACTGTCTGCCTCATCCCTACAGTGGACATTCCAGGAAGGTCCATCCTGCCTATCATCACATGTCCAGTGCATAAGACTGTTCCTGACACATACTAGACACTCCGTCAATGTCTCTGGACTGAACAAATGGTGAGATTTGATGCCAAATGGAGTAGGAAAAAACTGCAACCCCAGCCGTCCCCAAAAGGGCGAACATCTTAAATCCATAAGTCATGCCAACTTTGAAGGTGAGTTTATTTAAATTAGCGACAGGAACTAGCTGAAGTTAGTTATGTGAGGGGGTGATGTTGTTTCGTTGGAAAGGGAAGAAGCATTTGGGGCCCCACAGTGAGATCCACTCCAGCAGAGTTATCTAGGAGGCCGTGGAGTTGTGAGTGGCACACGGCAGATGGGGATAAAGAAGCAGAAAATCTCGAGCGGAAGATGAGAGGAAAGTGGAAGATACTAGAATATCTTACCACTTCCCAGATCTCCCAGGAAAACCTCTTTACATGCATGACTATGAGTAAGTGTTTCAACATTAAATGAACCTACTATAGCCTTTCCCGAGACTAGTTATCCAGAATGTTTTACTTCATCTAAAATGCAACCAATAATAGCATTTATAACAAATGTGTATGTCGTATCTACCCAGACACCGTTCACATTGTTCTACACGCCTGAATGCATTTCACCCTTAGAAACTCCAAGTAGAGGAAAAAGAAATTCAGGAGATTACGTGACTAAATTATCTAGGGATGATCATGAGCTACTTTCACTTGTGAGTAGAGGCAACATGTCCCTCATCTAGATGCTCCTCTTCCAGCATGTGTTGGGTTGGGTTGTGGGGAGGTCTTTGTGTGAAGTTCCTGGACTTAAAGAAGGCAGAGTAGCTCCCAGGTAAACAGAACCTGCTTGGAAACAGGTCTCGTCTCTCACAAAATCAAGAGCCCAAAGAATGCAAAGGCCCCGAGAGGAACTAAGTCTAACAGCTCCACCGAGAGATGCACCGAGGGTTCCAGAAGCTGTCCTTCAGCTTGCTAGCTGCACAGGAAGTCGTGTGACCTGTGCTGTGCGCACATTTCTCATCGGTCTTTACAACACAGTAAACATCAGCTGGCTTTGCTCATCAGCGAGGTGTGGGGTATGGAAGGGACAAGGGAAGAGAGGAAGGGAGACAATGGAACAAAAGCTGATCTCTCCTTTCTGATATTACTGTTGTAACAACACAGTGGCAATTGAGCCATCAATTCCAAGCTTGAAAAGCTCTTCTTCTTTTCTTAACTTAAAATCAAAGCTTAGGCTGGGTGTGGTAGCTCACTTCTGTAATCCCAGCACTTTGGGAGGCCAAGGCAGACAGATGGCGAGGTCAAGAGATCGAGACCATCCTGGCCAACATGGTGAAACCCTGTCTCTAGTAAAAATACAAAAATTAGCTGGGTGTGGTGGCACGCACCTGAAGTCCCAATCACTCGAGAGACTGAGGCAGGAGAATCGTCTGAACCAGAGAGGCAGAGGTTGCAGTGAGCTGAGATCACACCACTGCACTCCAGCCTGGCAACAGAGTGAGACTCTGTCTCAAAAAAATAAAAATAAAATAAATAAAATCAAAGCTTGAAGTTCTTATACCATGGCACCAGCCAAGATCTGTGCTGTCTTGTCACTGTGCCCAACTGAAAGGATGACTTCTTTCCCGAATCCCACCTGATGATGTTCTGAGAGGGTTTTGAAAAGGTGTCTACACCTCAGTGGACCTGTCTTACAAATCGCACCTCTGTCGGGGGTACCCACACCCATGTCACATTATCTGTGGCTCTGAAGTGCTGTGGATGAGGGCCGCAAGTGAGCTAGACATCTCAGAAGGCAAAGAGAGAGGCATGTTGTTTTTAATATTCTCAGTGCCTGAGAGGAAGCTGGAATCCAGCAGAGGCCTAAGTTGACATGCTGGGTCTTCTGCAAGGCCAGCTGTTGGGGACCAGATCCTCAAGTCCTGCTATTTAGACAAGGCAAACGGAACACATTTCCCCTGCCTTCCACATTTGAAGCAAGAGTCTGGACTGAGCATCAGGGTCACCTTGGTGCATGTTCACGTCTTTCATTCTTGAGAGGTGCTAACTCAGGAGATCTCAGTGGGGCCCAGGCACAGCCAGGAGAGTTGACTCCAGAGCCAGAGCAGAACTGGACTTGGGAACCAAGATCCAAGCAATTTATTGAGTCCTCAAAGAAACACTGAATTTCATTTCACTAAACTACACTTGTAGACCAATGAGTTTTAGTGGGACCTTCAGCAGCATGGAATCAGACACAGAGTGTTTTGTTTTTTCGTTTTCTAGTCTTATTTTTTGCTTTGTCTTATTTTGTCTAGCTTTGTCTGTTTCACTTCGTTAGGCAGAAAATTCAAGGAACAAGATGATTCCCTTTAGTTTCATTTGGATAAATAAACATTAAATGAGCAACTACTGCTTGCTAGACTTATGTTGCCTCTGTGGATTGAGATATGAGTCATTAAATGTTTATGTGGCAAGGACTAGAGAAGATAAGTATACAAGAAACAATAGAACAGGGACATTAGGTTCCCAATCCATACAGGAGAAACAGAAAAGCTACCTGGGGAGGTGACACTGACATTGAAGTTGACTGAGTTTCTGCAGTTGTATTTTTAACTGTAAGAACATTGACGATGCAGACGAACCCAGATTTCAAGTGAAACAGAGCTAGGTTCAGACAACAGCTCTACCACCACTTACTGTTTGCATCAGTCAGGGTAACCCAGATGCTGTAACAAATAGCCCTCAATAGCTAACCTAAGGCATGCTTATTTCTTGCTCATAACACAGTTCTATGCAATGCAGTTGGTTTCATATGGGCAGTCATGCTTCTTAGATGCTTTTTCTCATTCTATGGCCTCATCTTCTTCGGCACTGAGTTACAGAAGGGGAAAGAGGGGGGTGGTAGAGAAGACCCACCTGTTTTTAAGCTGCCTCAGGCAAGAAGTGGCCTACATCTCTCTCGCTCCTCTCCATTGGTGAGAACCAGCCACTTGGCCCTGCCTCGAGGCCGGGGGACTAGAAGTGCAGTCTAGCTGTGGGGACATCCCCAGGAAGGGGACGCTGGTGAGTGTTAGCAACCTCTGCCACACCAGCAATATCACATCAGTGAGGTTACCAAACCTCTGTGAACACCGAATGCTGTTGCTGCAGCTGAGACCACAGTTTCCATCTGCTAGGTAAGGCAAGGACATATAGTTTTGGCCTCTGCACACTTCTTGGTGACCTGGGAGCACTTCAGTCATATACTGTCCCCATCACAACCATCAGCCGGTCAACAAACACATTGGCAGGAATGGTGCTGGTGTGGGAGTACAGCTGTGGACTGGAGACACTGCCTGCCTGGCCTGATAGAGCTGACACGCATCACATCCATAGAGCAGAATATGACATACTGCAGGATTTTCTTGGTATTCTAACTCTGAGACATCCTTTAGAGTAAACTTTATGTATATTGAGGGTGTAAAGTATTTATACCTTTCTTTAAGCAGATGAATTCATGGTTGCCTCTAACCTCTGGGTCTCATGTGTTTTCTGGGGCACTGAAATGTTGCGCTTTTTTTTTCCGTGCCTGCGGATAACAAAAGACCAGGTCATGAGGCATGACCTCAGCCTGCTGTTTTGCTTCCAGAGTGTGAGGCTGTCTGCTATAAAATGCCCAGATACGTTTCCTGGTACAACATGTCTTGGAAATTATATGCTTTCAACTCAGCATAATTGGGTACCAGAAACGAATGTCCATGCTGCTTTATAATATTTGTAACAAGTTTCTCATAGGCTGTGGCCTTTTGTCCCCACTCCTCCCCCTCCAGGAGGGTGAAACTGTTTTGGAAAAGAGATTAAACCTCAAAAGAATCTGAGAATAACCTTGGAGTGGCTACGGATTTTTCAGGAAAGCTCTGTCTCCATTGTAGGCTGGATACTGTTACCCTGCACCACATTTGTCACTGAATCTGAAGTGGCTGTGTTTTCACAGACAATTGGGATTTTTTTAAAAAAAGGAAAGATAAAATTTATGGATGTCCCGTGGTCCCCCCAGTACCCAGACAGCGATAATCTGACAACGCTAATCTTTAGTGTTAAGGGTTTGGAAACTACAGACTAGCCCTTTGGGAAACTGAAAACGAAAATATTTAAAAGAAATCAAAGAGCAAATATCAAACAAGCAGTGCCTCTTCCGTCATCTGCGCTGTTGTCTAGTAATCCCCCAAACTTTAGTTTGAGAGATCACTTGAAATTCTGGGAGTCTTTCAGGAGATTATCGGTATCAGTTAAGGCTTTGAAGTAGGGGCTGCTGGCATCTCATTACTGACAGAGATCAAAAACCAAAGCTGGAGTGCAGTCCCGGCTGTAGGGCCTCATTCACACATCACAGAAGCACTCAATTATCAAAGTCTTTATGGGATACCTGCTTAACCACAAATGGCCCTTCCTGCCTCCTGTGGCCTTTCACTCCCTTGTTCTTGTGTCTCTCCCGCTTGTGCTAATTCCCTCTGCTTTTCCTAAATCAAGGAAGTCTTAAAGGTTGTGGTGGCAGTTCTCTTCTAAGTGAATAGCGTGTTATGGACACTTCTGAAAAGAAAAAAGAAATAAATAAAATTCAGCCTTCCTGGGGCTGAATAGTTTAAGTGGCAAATGTGCTTTGATGGAAAAATGTTTGAGCAACAGGTCACTCTGTGGTTCACTGGTGCCATGGTGGGGTTAGCCATAGAGTGAAACTGGTTTACTTATGGTCTGAACTTGGCATTGAACAAGCCCAGGAGTACCTAAGCTTGTGAATTAGCACAGAATCAGTCTCCTGCCCCAAATGCTGTGTCCTGGTGGGAATTTTCCTGGGATGGTAGGAAAAGCAGGGCAGGAAATTTGAGCAGCCATCCTTGATTGCTGCCTGGGTTTTCCGGAAAACTTCCCGCCTCTGGGGAGACAATTCAGGGTCAGGTTATCTTGGAGTCATGCTGCAGGCTATTATGAGAAACCTTCCTTTCTGCCCATGCTTGCCACCTTTTGTGAAAAGTCACTGCTCTTGTACCTAGGTCACATTTACTTAATGAAACGCCAACCTGGAACCCACCAGCAGGCAAGGTGACCCCCTTGGGTGGTTATACTATTCTGGGCTAGAAGAGTTTCAATAAAATGGTGGCAGCAGAAACTATGATAGGACAACGAGCAGATGAAAGATGAGGGGAAGCTGGACATGGGAGCTCATGCCTGTAATCCTAGTACTTTGGGAGGCTGAGGCAGGAGGATTGCTTGAGGCCACTCTGGGCAACATGGCGAGATCCTATCTCAGACCCCATACCCTGACTACTGAATAAATCATACAGTCAACTGTTGAATGCTTCTGGAGAAGACACTTCCCCTCGACCTTCTCAGACCCCATATCTCCAGCACTGAATAAATCGTACCCTCAACTATTGGATGCTTCTGGAGGAAGACGCTTCACTACATTGTCATGGTCTTCGACATTAGCTAGGCCTTGTGATCCTTTTACACCTCTTGTTCTCTCTCTCAGTCCCAACTTTTGAAACACTTCCTCTCTTTTTAAGTTCTCTTTTCAAGCTCTCTTTTCACCACCTCTTCCAAAATGCTCATCAATTAACTTGTTTCCTCGTCATTTTGAGGATGAAAGCCAAAGGACAGGAACTCCCCCAAATCCTAATTCCCTTCCTCCCATTGGTAGATGTCCCTCGCTCCATTCATCCTTGTTCCCTTTCCCAAGTCTCAATGGAATGTGTGTCCTTCCTCCTGGTGAAGGTTAATCCCAACCTTCCTGCTCCTTAGGAACCTCAGCGCGCCTCTCACCCTCCTCCTCCCCCTGTACTTTCAGCCTCTCCCATTTAAACCGCCTTCTCACTTGCATGTTCAGATGGCTCCCAGCTGAGAAGCCAACACACCCATCCTTCCACCTTGTGTTTCGTTCCAGCCTCTGCCTTTAGATTCTGAGTTTCTTCTCAGTCAGGATTCCTAAAGAGCTGTCTGATGTCCACATTTCCTAATCTTTATTTTATTTTTATTTTTTGAGATAGAATCTCACTTTACCGCCTGGGGCTGGAGTACAGTGGTCTGATCATGGCTCATTCAGCCTCCAACTCCTAGGTTCAAGCAATCCTCCTGCCTTAGCCTCCCAAAGTCCTAGGATTACAGGCATGAGCCCCCGTGCCCAGCTTCCCTGCATCTTTCATTTGCTCACTGTCCTATCACAGTTTTGTTTCTGCTGCCACCGTTTAATTGAAACTTTTCTACCCCAGAATGGCAGTGACTATCTTACCATTGAGTCCAGTGATGACTTCATTGGTGTTCGCATAACTAACAGCCCTTCCCTCCCTGGCTTTCTCTGATGTCAAGCTCTCTTCATTTTTCTCTTACCTCTCTAAGCGTTGCCCCAGGAAGTGTCTACCACGTAGCAGGCACTTAATAGACACTGAACAAAGAAACTGCATTCCTTCTTTCTTCACTTCTGTCTCTTTCCTTTTCTCTTTTCTTTACTATCCTCTGCTGTGCAGAAAGCTGGTCAGAAACCTACCCTCTGGTGGGAGGGATTACTGATCCTTAGTCTGTGTTGCATGATGTAAACCCAGTGGTCTGATCATCTATAGGAAGCTTAGCCAAGAGAAATAGAGCCCTGGCCCAAGTGCGGACCTGCAATCACGGAAACTTCTAGCAAGAAAGGTAGCCATTGAGAGCAAGTGCTTGAGCTGGGTCCTACCTAGTCTTTCAGGAAGTGAAAAGCTATTTTTGGCCATGTGTTAGTAATATAAACTCAAAAGTAGGGGGCCATATCTTTTCCCTTCTTTGAGGTTCCTCAAAGTACTTACTATTTCTGCAGGATGTTTGATGACTGAAAATATTTCCACAAAACCCTTCAACCTGTGACTTTATCTGACAATTCTAAAATGCAACTTCAAGTCTAAATTTAAAGATTTACCATTGAATCCAGTGGCAACTTTATTGGAATTCACATAATATTGGTATTCACCTACATTTTTTGGAAAAGTCATCATTTTCTTTCTATTAACAAAACTTGGATATCAGTAGCAAGAAGGAGATGGGGTGGTTCTGTCCAGTTCTACCTCTCTTCTGTACCTTTGCTCTGGCATTTTGGTAGCACTGTCATTGCCCACAGTCATGGGGGAAAAGACAGCTCAAATAAGTAAATATGTTTTTGGATTATTGGGGGCCAATATTGTACCAAGAACTGTACTAAGTACTCTGTATATTTCAGTTCTAATCTTCACACCTATAATGTGAGATAGCTGTTGTTATTTCTATTTGAAAAGTGACAAAACTGAAGATGGACAGGAGCCTTATCCAGGGTCATGTAGGTAGCTCCTGGTGTCGTTGGGGAGCCAAGAGCCAGCCCTGCTGGGCCCACAATCAGTGTCTGGCCCCACAAGCCTGCAAATGCTACCCCCATCAAGGTCAGCACTGACCACCATGTTCATGGAGCTACTGGACAATGCAGTCAGGCACAATCATATTTAACAAGCAGGATACGATGGCTCACACCTATAATCTCAGTGCTTTAGGACGCCAAGGAGGGACGACTGCTGGAGGTCAAAAGTTCAGGACCAACCTGGGCAACACAGTGAGACCCCATTTCTACAAAAAAATTAAAAAATTAGCTGGTATGGTGGCGTGCACCTGCAGTCCCAGCTACTTAGGAGGCTGAGGTGGAAGGATAACTTGAGCCCAGGAATTCGAGGGTGTAGTCAGCTATGATAGTGCCATTGCACTCCAGCTTGGCTAACAGAAGGAGATCTCTTTCTCTTTCTCTCTATGTGTGTGTGCGAGTGTGTATGTGTGTGTGTGTGTGTGTGCATGTAGGTATGCATATGTATGTGTGTGTATATATATATGTATTATATATACATGCATATGTATTTAACTAGCTGATGCATTTATCCTAAATAAGCACAAATCTCACCTCCTTGCATTTCCTCTGGTGACAATGCTGAAGAACTACAGAAAGAGTTAAATGGAGGGAGAAGAGAACAGGTTTCGCTGCAGATGTTCATTCAGCCATTCATCAAAACCACTTATGGAGTTTATGGTGCTTGAGAGATTCCAAAATGAGTAAAATCCTACTCCTTCCCTCAGGAAGCTTACCATTTAGAAGAGGAGACAGCCAAGTGTGCAGAATCACAAAAGGACGAGGAGGAAAGTGACAGATCCCAAAGAGAAGTTCAAAGGGCTCTGCCGAGGGGAGCGAGTGATAGCGGGGACCTGGGAAACAGCTCTGTCATCGAGGCTGGAGACTGAGTGTAGAACGTGGAATGTTCCCTGCCCTTGGCATAACACAGACCCACGCAGCAGCAAAACCATAGCAAGGGGATGGAAATAGTAGAACAAGAAAAAAAAAAGGTCAGGAAGAAAAAAATTTTGAGCATGGAGTTAAATAGTTTGAAATATTCCTGAACATTTCTGTGTGTGCACGTGTGTGTACGTGTGTGCACGTGTGTGTACATGTGTGTGTGCACACACACAGAGGGAAAGAGGGAGCCATAAATGAAAGCAGGAAAGAGAGAACACAAAGCTGGAGCTCTGAAGCCATCTGGCCTTGCAGAGTCCACAGCCCTCCAGTGTGTGACTACCATCAAGGCTATCAGGAATGTGTCACCAGGAGGAAATGGAAGCCGGCTTAAGTAGCTCTAAAGCCAGATTTCAGCTGAGATTGCCGGAGGGTGCCTGGAGAAACAGGAGCAAAAGGAGATAATAAGCAAAATGGCTTTGCATTTTTTTTGCCTCCCGTCTCCTATCGCGGAACTGAACAGACAGGCCTTTCTGTGCCAGTGTATACATTTTCCTAGGAGCTAGAGGGGAAGAGTGGGTTTATTAAACTGTGATTGGATCTGAAGTGTATGCAGTTTCTGTTGTGAGGTTGTCCGGACAATGAGAATGAACAAAGAGGATGATAACAGGCATCCGGATACTTGCTGAAGCATGAAGGGGAGCCCAAAATATCCATATTGATTGCACCCCCTGTCGGGTTCAAGCCACTTTCTTATGTCAGTGAGTCACTTCTGCTTATTGAACCGTAAACCCCAGACAGAGTGCATGCCCCCACATCACCAGGGCAGCCCTGTTCCTGCTGCCTGGAGGGATGTTCTAGGGACGGACCCCAGATACCCAGGGCACTGACGGCAGTAAGAGCAAACACATTTGTCACAAGTTTTGAGGGCTTGATGTGAGGTTTCAAGGATTAGTGGGAAAATATGTGATGAAGAGAAGAGTGGTATTTCCTCAAGAGCTACATTTGAATCTGGAGAAATGTGATTCCTCTAGATCTTCCTAAATTCTTAAGGAATTTGATTCCTTATTAAGGAAAAACTCATTTTAGTCCCTGCTAGGTAGAATTTTGGAGAAAAAGGCACAGCGACAACTGATGTATTTGTTGGCTCTAAGTTGGACACAGCAGATCGTGGGCCAGTTCTGAAATCGTCCTTTTGCTATCTGGCTCTTTATCCAAAGAGAGCACCATTTTCATTGCTGCATCTGTGTGTGTCAGATGTTTATTGCTCTGAGAGATTCACGCTGCCAAACTATGCCCAGGGCGCCTCTCTGGGGGAGAAAGACTTTGGTTGAACTGTGAGCTGCCTCATGAACAAGGCTGATCTATGAATGCAGCACTGGATCCTCAAAGCCTCTGCTTGAATTGTGGTCAGACCACTGTGAAGGCCTCTGGACCCAAGTCCAGTGCCATGCTGAGCGTCTGGCATGACCGCAGCCCTTACCGCGTCTCTGAAGCGCCTTCAGACTCAATCCTGGTTGCACCTCCCAGACTGAGAGGTGGCTGTCCCTCTCTTCCACGGCACTCAGCTCTTCCATAAAGGCTGAATCAGCACCTTCACCAAGGGCAAGAGGTCAAGGACTGTGTGTGTCAGGGAGGGGAGACATAGATTGTTGGAGGGAAAAAGAGTGAATGCATTTCACCCCAGGCAACATATGAGGCTCTGTGCTTACACAGATAAACCCCTAGCGTTTCAGCCTGCTCCAAGACTAAAACATATCTACATCAAGAACATCCAAACAATACTAGGGCGCAGACATCCTTGTACTTCAAAGTGTGGGTGTGTGCATGTGTGCATCAATGAGCATAACATTGGGTTAATTTCTGAGCAGTAGACAACAATTCATTGAGCAAATAGTTGCTGAGTGTCTACAGAGTTCCAGGCACCACTCTGTGCTATGCAAATATGACAGTAAACAAAACAAAAATCCTCTGTGAAGGCAGGAGATGGGAATACTCAAGTATAACATTATATTCGTCATCCCATGATTAGTTCTGTGTAGACAACCAAAACGGGTGAGGTGTAGACTGCTGAAGGTCTACAATTTTCGATAGAGTGGTTGAGACAGGCATTTGCCAAAGACCTAGTAGAAGGAATGGCTCTTGCCATGCAGCTATCTGGGGAAAGAGCTTTCCAGACATTCACTCCTAATGAAATGCTTTTTAGAATGCACAGCAGGCTGGATGCAGTGGCTCATGCCTGTAATCCCAGCACTTTGGGAGGCCTAGGTGGGCAGATCATGAGGTCAAGAGATCGAGATTACCCTGGCCAACATGGTGAAACCCCGTCTCTACGAAAAATACAAAAATTATCTGGGTATGGTGGTACAGGCTGTAATCCCAGCTACTTGGGAGGCCGATGCAGTAGAATCGTTTGAACCAGGGAGTTGGAGGTTGCAGTGAACCAAGATTGTGCTACTGCATTCCAGCCTGGTGATATAGCAAGACTCCATCTAAAAAAAAAAGCACAACAAAATTACGATTTTTTTTTGGCTGTGACCCCCCGTATGAAGGCCTCCCTTATCTCTTTGAGGTCACAGATTTTGTGGGAGCACTGAGACAGAGGGGCCAGCCTCTGCCTGGCAGGGCAGATCCACCTGAGAGAAGGAATCTGGAAGTTTCTGAGTGATGAGGGTCATGACAGGGCAATTGTGTGTCCTCAGACAAAACTGCAAACACAAAAAGCAACCAAATTAAAGGATGGAGGGAGAGAAAGGACCCCCACAAAACTTTTAGATCCTATTCTTTCCTCCTCACATTTGATTTGTAATAAAGTTCAATTCAGTTTAGATACTAGGTGCTATGGTTTGGATGAGGTTTGACCTTGCTAAAACTCACGTTGAAATTTAATCACCAATGTGGCAGTGTTGGGAGGTGGGGCATAGTGGGAGGTGTCTGGCTGTTGGGACGAGATCTCTCATGAATAGAGTAATGCCACCCCTCCTGACCTACCATGAAGGGAGTGAGTTCTGGCTCCCACAGGAACAGATTAGCTCCTGAGAGAGCAGGTTGTTAAAGTCTGGAATACAAAAATTAGCTGGGCATGGTGGTGTGCACCTGTAGTCCCAGCTACTCAGGAAGTTGAGGCAGGAGGATCACTTGAACCTGGGAGGGAAGGTTGCAATGAGCTGAGATCGCACCACTGCACTCCAGCCTGGTGACAGAGCAAGACTCTGTCTCAAAACCACAAAACAAAACAAAATACGTCTGGCTTCCTCAGTTACTCTCTGGCCTCCTCTCTTCCTGTGTGATTTCTTTGCACATATCCACTCCCCTTCTGCCATGAGTTGAAGCCTCCCCTTCAGCCTGAGGCTCTCCCCAGATGCAGCTGCCTACTCTTGAACTTCCCAGCCACCAGAAGTGTAAGCCAAAAAAACCTCTTTTCTTTATAAATTACCCAGCCTCAGGCATTCTATCAATGCAAAACAGATTGAGATATAAGGTATTATTAAATATGTGCACAAATGACTATTGGTATCTCATCAAAGGGCACATCTCTAGGATACTCAAATGCAAAACACAAGAGAACACATCAGTAGCTCAGGTCTTGTCTCCAGATAGAGGCCAATGGAGTTCAGCTTCGAACTTAGAAGACCTCATCTCCTGATACAAAAATATGTGGAAGTTTAGTCTCTCTCTCTCTCTCTCTGGCTTTTATCATCCCATGAAGAGAAGGAAGAATGACTTCTTTCTGCTTCCAAGGCAGTATTTAGCACAAGAGGAATGATACTCTATACTCTGGGCACCATGACTGGTCTCAAAAGCCTCTAGGAATCACCCTGATGACCATCAATCAGATGGATGCTGGCAACCTCCAGCTACTCAATGCTAGTGACCTACACATAGTTTCCCTAATGTGAAAACTAATGTGAGTCAGAATCCATGGCCTCTGAAAACCCAGACAAGAGCCCCTTTTCCAGTGGAGGCAATGGTGCTATATAGTCTGAGGTTGCAGAGACTACTAAGGATATTGTATGTGAAGAATTGTGAGGGATGAAGTTGGAAGAGGGTCTGTAATTGATACAGTGCTTCAGGCTCTAGTCCCCACTCACTTTAGCTGTCACTTTAATCATTTACTAACACTTTGTCTCCATTTCCTCATCTATAAAACAGGCCATGAAAATTAAACCTTACTTTATAAGACCGCAATGAGAATTGAATGAGATAATATCCATAAAGCATTTACAACAGTGCCTGAAATATAGTAAGCACTTAATAATAGCACTTTTTACTATTCCTAGGGAGCAAGAAAGATTTTCACCTCGACTTTTTGGTTTTCAGTGTATTTTCTAGATTTTCTGGAACCAAATCTTAAACTCTGCTAAAGAGTCACTGGCAGATAAAAAAGGAAAACCTTTGCTCTCCCAATGGAAGACAACCTGAGGGAGTTTCTGATCAGGTCATATTTTAGGAATACTTTTCTTTCCCTTCTTCTTTTTATTTCTTTTATTTTGAAAATGAGTCCAGGCATGGTGACTCATGCCTATAATCCTAGCACTTTAGGAGGCAGAGGTGGGCAGATCACCTGGGGTCAGGCATTCAAGACCAACCTGCCCAACATGGTGAAGCCCTATCTCTACTAAAAATACAAAAATTAGCTGGGTGTGATGGTGGGTACCTGTAATCCCAATACTCAGGGGGCTGAGGCAGAATTGCTTGAACCTGGAAGGCAGAGGTTGCAGTGAGCCAAGATCATGCCACTGCACTCCAGCCTGGGTGACAGACTGAGACTCTGTCTCAAAAAAATTAAAAAAATAAAAATAAGGAGGGGGTGGAAATTGTAATTCTATACATATTTTAAAGACTACCAAAATTTAACAATGTTATCTTGTTGAGTTATTTTTTAGATAAATTTTATTGTATATTTTAAGGTATATAATGTGATGGTTTATACATATATAACAGAGAGAGAGAGAGTAAATGGTTACTGTAGTGAAATAAATTAACATATCCAACATCTCACATAGTTACACATTTCCCTTCAATGTGACAACAGCAGCTATAATCTATTTATTTAACAAGAATCCTGAATGTGGCACACCATTAACTATAGTCCTCATGTTGAACATTAGATCTTTCAATTTGTCTATCCTACATATCTGCTATTTTGTATATTTTGACCTACATCTTCTCATTCCCCACTCTGACCTTGGTACCGTCAACTTTAGATTTATCCACTTAATTCTATGTCATTTTTCATTTCTTCCTGGATTTCTAATTTTCTTTCTCATCCTCACTTTTGCATTTTCTATTCTTTTTTGTGTTTCATGCTGTATATTTTCTTCTGGTTTAACTTTCATTTCATGGATACTTTCTTCAGCTCTATCTACACTGCTCGTATCCCTATCCATTAAAGCTCATAATTTTGCTTTCATATTTTTCAGTTCTGAAATTTCTATTTGATTCCTTTTCAAATCTCCTATTTCATGTATTATACATTCTAATTATCTTTCAAAATTTTTAATCTTTTTAAAAATTCCCCTGAACATAAGTATAGTTATCTTGAAGAATGTATCTGAAATTCTTTTTTTGTCTTAAAACAATGAACACATATTCAAGGGCAGTTCTGGAGACTGAAGTCTGAAATCAGGATTTCAACAGGGCTATCCATTCTCTTTCTCAAGCTCTAGAAGAGAATTCTTATTTTATAATAATTCTGTCATCTGGAGTCTCTATGTGTTTTTGTCCATTTTCCTTTTTTGGTGTGATTCCTATTATGTTGTTTTGTCTCTTTTTGTGCCTGGATATCTTTTAATTTTGTACTGTAAACTGTATTTGTAAAACTGTTTGTAGAAGTTAGATGAGAACTTTGTCTCCACATAAGTTCTTTTTCTTCTTCCGGGCACCTCAGTGCACTTAATCCTTTTAAATCAGCTGAATCCAGTTTTAGGGACTGGAATGTTTTGTGTCACCCTACTTGAAACTGAGCAGAAATCTATTTGAGGAATGACTTTTTTTTCTCCTACTGTTCATCCTTTCTGGGCCTCAATGAAAGATCCAAGGGTTTACCAGAGTGTTCCACACTTCGTGAGACTGGAACACCTATTTTTGTCCTCCCAGACCCATCAGGCTTCTGTCTTATTCATGATTTGGCTTAGTCAACTCTTATCTTGGTTAGCTTTTTTATACCTTCAAGGAGATTTAAAAAATAATTTCCCCTGATTTTCTGATTGTCTTTAGCAAGAGAACTTGTCCAAATTATCCCAAGAGTAATATAATTGTCAAACTTTGCACTGAGATGTTTTTTATGTGGCTCTGTAAATGGTATAAGTGAAAGATCTATGTAGAATTATTGTCCTTGGTGCTAATACAGTATACATTTGAGTATAACCTCAGCTTTCTGGAATGGCATTCTTCTTCTACATGAGGAAATTCAATGATTTCTTGGCTCAGGACTTTCCAAAGAGAAATTGAAAACAGCATTATTTAAATCATGGAAGTTTATTTATAACTTTAAAAATTGTATTTAATTTTTAAAATAGAGATGGGGCCTCACCATGTTGTCTAAGCTGGTCTCAAACTCCTGAGCTCAAGCAATCCTCCTTCCTCAGCCTCCCAAAGTGTTAGTATGACAGGTGTGAGCCGTTGCATCCACCCTAAACTCACAGAAGTTTAAATTGACTAAGAGTGGCAAACATGCCTGCAGTAAGCCTTCCTCTAATTCTAGTGTGTCTGTCAAGAAACTGTGTCCTGAGATTCAAGGCAGTGCTGATCACAATGGTCATGTACCTGAGGATGGAGAAGCCCACCTGTATCATAGGGTCCATGCCAGAGGTAGGAACCACACTAGCTTTTTAGAAGAGAGAATTTAATAGAAGCAGTGGTTAGCCAGGTATTGAGGAATTCTAAAGGCAAAAAGGGAATAGGAAGGCATCAACTACTTCGTGGCAGCTATGGCCCCTAAAGCTGGAAGATCAAAGAGTATAAAATGGATCCTATGGAGAAACAATTTAGACCTGTGAGGAGGGGGCCGTGCTGATGCCTCGGGAACTTTGAGGAGGGGCCCCAGGGGCTGACACTGAGCCTCCGAGGACAGTCCCTGTCAACTGCTGCTTAGGAGGCACCATAAAGCTTGTTCTGGGAGTGCTGGAAAAGCTGCCAACTAGAATCAGTGGCTGCTACTGGAACAAAGTGCTACTGCCCAGTGAAAGACGCAAACAGGAAGCAGCCCTTCTCTTCTCCTTCATCCAGCCTCACAGCTCCTCTCTATAGCCCCCTATGGTAGAGCCTCAGACAGAGTCAGCTGGCAAAGGATAAATGCCACCCAGCCTCAGGAAGCCGATGACAATAGGATGGATTTCGACCCGACTGCTTATGTGTTAATAACCAGCACACCATGTTTACCACCTTCACTGGGGTCTAGTTTATTTTGTCATGCTGTCACTATGGATTATTGGAGTTTTAGGATAATGAGCTGTGTTTATGCCCCAGGAATTTATATAAGAAATGTCAGGCCTGGCTCAGTGGCTCATGCCTGTAATCCCAACACTTTGGGAGGCCAAGGTGGGTGGATCACCTGATGTCAAGAGTTCGAGACCAGCCTGGCCAATATGGTGAGACCCCATCTCTACTAAAAATACAAAAAATAGTCACGCATGGTGGCATATGCCTGTAATCCCTGTTGCTCAGGAGGCTGAGGCCGGAGAATGGCCTGAACCCAGGAGATTGCACCATTGCACTCCACCCTGGGCAACAGAGCGAGACTCTGTCTCAAAGAAAGAAAGAAAAAGAAGGCTGGGCGCAGTGGCTCAAGCCTGTAATCCTAGCACTTTGGGAAGCTGAGGCGGGCACATCATGAGGTCAAGAGATTGAGACCATCCTGGCCAACATGGTGAAACCCCATCTCTATTAAAAAATACAAAAATTAGCTGGGCATAGTGGTGCATGCCTGTAGTCCCAGCTACTTGGGAGGGTGAGGCAGGTGCATTGCTTGAACCCGGGAGGCAGAAGTTGCAGTGAGCTGAGATTGGGCCACTGCACTCTAGCCTGGCGCCTGGCAACAGAACAAAACTCTGTCTCAAAAAAAAAAAAAAAAAAAAAAAAAGAAAGACAAGAACGAAATGTGAGTCCAGTACTATCTAGCAAAAGGAAGTGGATCTGCAGAGGGATCACTGAAAAAGACAGCCACTTTAAGAAGCAAAGGCTTATTTCTTCTATTCTCTTTTTCAACGTATCTGTATTTTATTCTTTGAAGAAATAACCTTAACTTAGGTTGTCCAGTGACATTCATTCCATTGCCTTGTAATGTACCTCCAGATAAGAGCTCTTGCCTCACATTCCAACACCCGCAACCTCTGAAACATCAGCTCACTCTCCTGAGGCCCTGGGGCTTTCCATGACTCATGCTCTAACATGAGCCCCTATCTAAATACAGGCAGACTCTGAGGGAGCCTTTCCTAGGTGACCTGTGATTAATCTAGGTAATCATAAACAAACAAGGTTTCTTCAGCTTCAGTTCTCTGAAGTTCTCTCTCTCTTTCTTTGCCACTGTGGAAGGATTGGCTCAAATAGTGTCAAAGGTCAGATTTCATTATGGCAAACTACAATGTGGTCTAAATTCTTCTTCTTCTTCTTAAATTAGTATTATTTTTAGATATTGGGATCTCACTATGTTGCCCAGGCTGGTCTGTTTTTTTTTTTTTTTGAGATGGAGTTCCGCTCTTGTTACCCAGGCTGGAGTGCAATGGCGCGATCTCGGCTCACCACAACCTCCGCCTCCTGGGTTCAGGCAATTCTCCTGCCTCAGCTTCCTGAGTAGCTGGGATTACAGGCACACGCCACCATGCCCAGCTAATTTTATTATATTTTTAGTAGAGACGGGGTTTCACCTTGTTGACCAGGATGGTCTCGATCTCTTGACCTCGTGATCCACCCACCTCGGCCTCCCAAAGTACTGGGATTACAGGCGTGAGCCACCGCCCCCGGCCCGCCCAGGCTGGTCTTAAACTCCTGAGTTCAAGCCATCCTCCAGCCTCAGATGCTTAAGTAGCTGGGACTTCAGATGTGTGCCACCATGCCTGGATAGATGATTTTTTTAATTGTAGAATATGTTATACCAAGTAATATTAGTTGTTAATTAAGCATTTGATTTATTTTAGAAATCCTTCTGTTACCTTGAGACCCAGTGTAACTGTTTGTTTCATAACAATAAAGGAGTTGTTGATGCATAGTGGAGTGCTCACAGTTATTCAAAACCAGCCGAAGGGAGAGAGGCCCTACTTTAGAAATTTACACTTAAAATAATCAGCACGAGTACTAACATCCATGGATATAAACATACTTTCAGCCAAGCACAGTGGCTCACACCTGTAATCCCAGTACTTTGGGTGGCCAGGGTGGGAGTATCATTTGAGCCCAAGAGTTTCAGAACATCCTGGGCAACACAGGAAGACCCTGTTGTCTCTAAAAAAAAAAAAAAAAAAAATATATATATATATATATATATATATATATATATAAAATAACTGGGCATGGTGGTGTGCACCTGTGGCCCCAGCTACTTGGGAGGCTGACAGCTGCTTGGGCCCAGGAGGTGGAGGCTGCAGTGAGCCACGATGGCATCAAGCCTGGGTGACAGAGTGAGACCTTCAAAGAAACAAAACCCAAAACATAATTTCCTATTTGCCAATATGAAGCAACCAATCACAAGCCAATACAAAAGCAGAAGCATTTTATAAATGAAGCACAGACTTTGCTGTTAGGGAGAGTGATTGTAAGGAGAACTTCAAGGTAAGAAATACTTCATACTAGCAGTTGACTTCTTCAGTTGCAAACAACAGAAACCATCTGCAGTGAGTTTAAGTAAAAGAAATTTATTGAAAAATATTTAACCACTCACAGATTCCCTAGAGGAGCCAGAAAAACAGTCTTAGAATCAATGGATCTAGGAAGAGTACTCAGATCACAGTGGCCCAGTAGAGGGCACAGATACTGAAAATTGCCCTCTGATGCTGAGTTCTGGCCTCTGCTCTTGGAAATGCCATGAATTCTGTCTCTGGAACGCCAAGGGTATCTGCTCGCATCATGGGTTCTGGACACATTTGCTTCAGATACAGTCTCATGGGGCTGCATCTGGTTGCCTAGGTATGGACTACATCCCCTGAACCCTCGCTGCCAATGAGACTGAAAAGAATGTTTCTCTGCAAGGGAGAAGGGGCAAGTCTGGAAGGTGCTGACTTGAAGGATAGGGAATTTGAAACACAGAGAGAGTGTTCAAAGTTGCTGGCTAGCCAAAAAGAACGGAAAATGTCGAAGTCCTTTCTCAAAGCATGGTGCTTATCACCTGCATCATAATATATTAGGATGCTGAAGAAAAATGCAGATTTCTGGGCTTTATCCTCAAATCTTCCTCTTCTTATTTTTGAGAGAGTATCTTACTCTGTCACCCAGGCTGGAGTGCAGTAGTGCAATCATGGCTCGCTATAGCCTCAAACTCCCTGCCTCAAGAAATCCTTCCTCCTCAGCCTCCTAAGTAGCTATGACTACAGGCACACAATACCACATCCAGCTAATTAAAAAAATTTTTTTGCAGAGATGAGGCCTTGCTATGTTGCCTAGGCTAGTCTTGAACTCCTGGGCTCAAACAATCCTACCTTAGCCTCACAAAGCACTGGGATTATAGGTGTGAGCCATTGCATCTGGTCAACCCCCAAATCTAATGAATTAAAATTTCTATGTTGAAAATAGCAACCTACATTTTCCTCCCAAGCAGCCCCCTTGGGTGACTGTCATGTGTACTAAAAAATGAGAACACTCTTGCACAGTTTTGTTTTGTATCTTATTTATTTAGAGACACCCAAGCTGGGCTCTAACCCCTGGGCTCAAGAAATCCTCCTGCCTTGCTCTCCCAAAGTGCTGAGATTACAGGTGTGAGCCACTGTGCCTGTCATCCTGCAGTTTTTATTTTCAAAAGGACTTTTAAAATTTTTATTTTATTTACTTTTGGAATTGAAAGGAAGATAGCTATACCTTTCTCAGTTGGAGATAAAAATCTCTGTAACTCTCAATAAGAAAGCCCCCTGCTTTGGACTAGAGAAATGATAAGTGTTTGCTCTTCTCTTCACAGGAGAAGCATCAAAGGAAAAGTGAGTATTAGGGTGTAATTAGCATAGACTCTGAAGTGAGATGACTTGAGTTTGAATATATGCTATCTCAATTAGCAGTGTGTTGTAGATTGTATTTTTCAAAAAAAGGCCACAGCAGTATTTCCAATTCTGCAGGCTCTTCTAGAATCTTCTAGAAGCTTGCCTCTCTCCCAACAAGAAATTGAGACAATTTTCTCTCTCTTTGCATCTAGGCTGGCCTTTGTGACAGCTTCTACCAATTTCTGACTTTTGAGGCTAGGTCATAAAAGTGCTACACACTACTACCTGGTCCTCTGAGAAGACTCCCTCTGGGAATCCAGCCTCCACACTGTGAGGAAGCCCAATTTGCTGCAGAGGAGAAGCTGACACAGAGAGAACTGAGGTCCCTACCTCACAGGAGATCAGAAGCCAATTTACAGGCCATGTCAGCCATCTTGAAAGTGGGTCCTCCAGCCCCCAGATGAGCTGCTCCTCTTGATACCACGGAGAGCAGGGACAAGTCATTCTTGTGGATCTTTGCCAAAATTGTAGATTAGTGAGAAAAAGAAACAATTGCAATTGTTTGAAGCCACTAAATATGGGTGGTTTAGGTGGTTTGTTATGTAGCAATAGATGACTGCTAAGGAGATGAGTCAGTTAACTTCTTTGTGCCTCAGTTTCTCTGTATGTAATATTGGGAAAACAATTAAATCCACCTCATGGAGTTTTAATGAGAATTAAACATGTTTTGATATGTAAGTACTTAGAAAATGGCCTGACTGTCCAGGCAAAGTGATCCAATGCCTGAAATCCCAGTACTTTGAGAGGCTGAGGTGGGAGGATTGCTTGAAGCCACGAGTTCGAGATCAGCCTGGGTAACACAGTTAGACCTCATCTTCACAAAAAATAAAATTAAGAAATTAGCCAGGTGTGGTGTTTTATCATATAGAGGAGGTTGAGGTAAAAGGGTTGCTTGAGTCCAGGAGTTTGAGGCTCCAGTAAACCTTATTTGCACCACTGAACTCCAGCCTGGGAGATCAAATGTGACCCTTTAAAAAAAAACAAAAACAAAGCCTGACTCTTATAATAAGTGTCATTTCAAGAAAAGAGGTAAGGGTGGATGAAAAGAAGATCAGAACGACGTAAACAGACAATCCAGAACTCCTTTAGACTTGTAGTAGTAAAATTGTGTTAATTTCACATATCTGAGGTGGGGTGGGACGATTTACATTGGTAACCACTGAAATGATAACTTTTTAAAAACATAAAATGAGTTGTATTACTTTTAATTCTAAATATAATTTAAGCCAGACTAATGTCAATAATATCTGTTTAATTATAATGCATCATTTATTCTTAGCCTGTGAATCATTTATTACTGTCATTGCTGAGTTAGGACTCAGAGGCTAAATACCTGGTCTGTTTTAAATTTCCCTTTCCCTTAATGAGTGACCTTAACCAATTACCTCAGTTCTCTCCAAAGACCTAGAAATTTCCAAATAAACATTTGGAAAATAAATAAAGCTGACAGATACGATACAAACGTTGGTTCTTCCGGTTATTCCGGCACATGGTTATTTACCAGGCAAATGACCTGTTGGAAATAACAGGACGGAGAGTCAGAAAATATGACACTGCAGCTCAAATCTGATAAAAACCTCCTCAGGCACTAACATGCCACGAGGATCAGGAGTCAGGAGGTGGGCCTTTGCTCAAGGAGGCAGTGGGCAGCATCAAAGGCATCTAGAAGGCAGGTGACCATCCCAGGGCCACAGGCACATCGACCTCCATCATCCAGCAGTCTTTGCTGGGAGAGGACGATGGTCTAGTAAGATGAGTCCTTTGTATTTCAAATATCTCAAGCCACTATCTATTGCTGCATAAAAAAATTGCCCCAAAACTTTTTTGGAAAGTTTTCTTTCTTTCCTTTTCTTTTCTTCCTTTCTTTCTCTTCCTTCCTTCCTTTCTTTGCTTTTGAGACAGGGTCTCACTCTGTTGCCCAGGCTGGAGTGCAGTGGCACAATCATAGCTCACTGAAGTCTCAATCTCCCAAGCTCAAACGATTCCCCAAGAAGCTGGTGCTATAGGCAGGTGCCAGCATACCCAGTTAATTTTTTAAATTTTTAGTAGACATGAGGTCTCTCTGTGCTTCCCAAACTGGTCTTCAACTTCTGGACTCAAGCAATTCTCCTGCCTCAACCTCTCAAAGTGCTGGGATTACAGGTGTGAGCCATTGTGCCTGGCCCCTAAGTTTAAAACAACAACAACAAAAAAAAAAAAGAAAAAAAACAGGGCAGGGCATGGTGGCTCAAGCCTGAAATCCCAGCATCTCAGCACTTTGGGAGGCCGAGGCGGGCAGATCACCTGAGGTCAGTAGTTCGAGACCAGCCTGGCCAACATGGTGAAACCTCATCTCTACTAAAAATACAATAATTAGCCAGGCATGGTGGTGGCACTTGTAATCCCAGCTACTTGGCAGAAGAATCGTTTCAACTCAGGAGGTGGAGGTTGCAGTGAGCTGAGATCGTGCCACTGCACTCCAGCCCGGTGATAGAACGAGACTCTGTCTCAAAAAGAAAAAATAAAATAAAATAAAGATTTTTCCCATCATATTATTGTCATGTATGCAGTTTTATAGTCTACTTCTTCACCTTTTTCTGGGGATAACTTTAAAACAAGTAGCCATATACAAGTTGTCTGTGAATACATTCGCTGTTTAGGAAAACTGCATCTAAACAGTCCCCTGGGGACTAGCGGCAGGAGTGCCTGGGGTCCTGGTGGAAATGCAAAACTGCAGGTTCCAGACCCACTGACTCAGAATCTGCATTTTGACAAGGTTCCCTGGTGGTTAGTATGCACGTTAAAGTTGACAAGCTCCCTTCTAGGACTGTCATGGAAGAGCTGAGAATCACTTGTTTTTCTGAAAGTTATACATGCATCCAGCATATGAGAATAATAAAATGAGATCTGTTTAATTACAATGAATTATTTATTCATTGGAAATCATGGCCAGTCTTGCAGCTCAACATGGTGAGTATTTGAGAATTTGGAGATTCTTCTTTCTCTGTGTCTCCCTGTCTCTCTGTCTCCCTCTGTCAATCTGTCTCTCCCTCTGTCTTCCTCCCTCTCTTTCTTTTTCCTGCTCTTTCTCTCTTTCCATCTTTTTCTATCTCTTTCACCTACATTGACTTTATCTTTTTATTTTTCTATGGAAATATTGAAACAATTGAGGCTTGTTTTTGTTTTTCCCCATAACTTGGAGCTGACCCCTTTCATCTTTGATTCAGCCAATTTCCTTCAAAGCTAAATATTAAACAGATCTGTCTTCTGACAGCTGACCCCAAATAGGGACGAGCAGTGGTCCTCGCCCCAGGGGTGGAGAACTGAGCCGACAAAGGTAGAGGAGAGACAGGATGGAGCCAGTTCCTGTCCCCCAGGGAAGCCCAAAAGTTGTGGCTAAGCTGACACACAGCCAAACAGCCAACAACCAAACAACCGATAGCCTCTGGAAGGCATTCCTGCAGAAATTCCTCTTTTGCCAGAGGGTGAAAGGGTTGCTAATTGATTTTGTCTGCTTTTCAGATGGACTTACAGAGACACAAGAGTTTTAATTCTAACAGAGAGGTAACAGTTTTAGATACTGTACTGGAGCAAAGTTTTCTGTGTCTCTCATGTGACCTAGAGTTGCATACAGGTATTTTTTGTTTAATCAAATTGTTATCCTGTTAAGTGAATAGCAGCAGTAAATCTAATTAAGTAAACCCTGTTCTAAAGAACATATGTTTCATAAACATATTATTTATTCATAGCAAAGGAATGAAAGAAAGCTAACTCTTCCCAAATGCCTTGAGAATTGGTGGTCCCGACTCACTGAAGAGATGGGGGGAGATTGCAGTCTTGTGACCTCTGGCCAAGAGATAGATGCCACCTAGTGTCCTCTTTACTGTTTCTGGGGCTTGTATCTCAGCACAATGTGCTATTGATCTCCAGTCTGATATGCTATATGTCAACATATGAAAACAGGGAAGAGAGGAGATAGGTAAGTGTGAAAGGAAAACATCTTGGACTCTCAAATCACTGAGCTAAAAGGAAAATTCCAGCTGGAAACTGCCCAAGGCAAACCTGCCTCCCATTCTACTGGAAGTCATCCCTCTGCTCACTGAGACAGATGCGTATTCTGATTGCCTCCTTTGGAAAGGCTTATCAGAAACTCAAACGAATGCAACCATTTGTCTCTCACCTAACTGTGAGAAAGCCCTCTCCTTGCTTGAGTTGTCCCTGCCTTTCTGGACAGAATCAATGCACTTCTTACATATATTGATTAATGTTTCATGTCTCACTAAAATGTGTAAAACCAAACTTCGCTCTGACCACCTTGAGCACACATCATGAGGACTTCCTGAGGCTGTGCCAGCAGCGCAGTTCCTCAACCTTGGCAAAATAAACCTTTTCTTTTTTTTTTTTTTTTTTGACAGAATCTTGCTCTGTCACCCAGGTTGGAGTGCAGTGATGTGATTTTGGCTCACTGCAACCTCCACCTTCTGGGTTCAAGTGATTCTCCTGCCTCAGTCTCCCCAGTAAGTCCCCAGTAAGGGATTACAGGTGCACGCCACCACGCCTGGCTAATTTTTGTATTTTTAGTCGAAACAAGATCTCACCATGTTGGCCAGGGTGGTCTTGAGCTCCTGACCTCAGGTGATCCACCAACCTCTACTTCCCAAAGTGCTGGGATTACAGGCGTGAGCCACTGCGCCTGCCCCAAAATAAACTATCTAAATTAACTGGAGACCTGTCTCAAATTTTCAAAGTTCACAGAGGGAAAAAAGAGAAGTGACCTTTTCATATCCATAGAGAGAGAGCTCTGTAACGTTACGCAAAATGGCGGAAATGCCACTTTCTGAAAAGAGACAATTGTTTTAACAGACACAAAAAAGTCTAGTCACTGTGAATGACCAGAGTTTTTAAGAGAAAAAAATCACAAAAGTCAGAAAGTCTGCCTATAATCCTGAATCAAAAAATAGAGTCAGAATAAATAGTTGGTCGCGACGTATTTGCTTACATAAAAGGAAAATGAAAAACTAGGAATCTGGTTCACAAAGTCTTCTTAAGCCCTGTGATTTCAGTTTTGTTCTTCCGTTCTTGTTATTCTGGATTAGAGTGTTATTCTTGTGATTTTTGAAAAATGAAAAATATGGACTTATACTCTTGCCTAATACATGATTTCTGGAAATAAGAGGTGAAAAAGTGAGTTCATTTCTTCTTCAGCCCAACCCTAACCATGTGTGAGCTAAGGAATTCTTTATTTTATATTTATTTTTAAGAGACGCACTTTGCTCTGTTGCCAAGGCTGGAATGTAGTAGTGCAATCATAGCTCACTGTATCCTCGACCTCCTGGGCGCGAGTGATCCTCGTGCCCTAGCCCCCTGAGTAGCTGGGAGTATAGGTGTGCACCATCATACCTGGTTAAATTCTTTTTTTTTTCTTTCTTTCCTTTTTTTTTTTTTTTTTTGCAGAGACAGAGTCTGGCTATGTTGACCAAGCTGGTCCCAAACTCCTGGCCTCGAATGATCCTCCCACTTTGGCCTCCCAAAATGCTTGCAGATAGCCACCATTCCTGGCCAGGAATTCTCAATATGTTTGTAACATAAAGAAGAAATTAGAGATATATTGGATTTTGCTGTTATAGTTTGGTTTTTCATTTAAGCTATACCATAGATTTTTGTGGACACTCTGAAACCTAGGACCATTACTATGTATTTAACAGAGTAAGTGTTCCAACAGGGCAGTGGAGTGTAGTATTAATAGTTGTGAGTGTAAGGTCTGACCACGCTGTAGATGGCATGGTGACCCCCAGTGACCTGCGCATACACCTCTGGAGGGCCTTCTGGAATTAGAAACCTGAAGTGGCTGAGAGATCATGAAAAGCAGAAGAACTATCAACCCCTGTGGCACCTAACTAACCTGAGACATTCTTCTGTTATTGTCTCTTAATCTGGCCTCAAATGACAAGGCCATTGGACTTTGTAACCGACCTTGGCCAACTTCGTGACTCCACACCATACAACCCCTCCCAGCTTGCAAAAACTGCCCTAAACTGGAACTTCTGGAACTTTCCATTGCCCACCCCAAACCTATAAAACCAACTCCTATCCCACTACCCTTTGCTGACTCTCTTTTCGGACTCAGCCTGCCAGCACCCTGGTGAGTAGACAGCCATGTTACTCACACAAAGCCTGTTTGGCTGGGGTCTCTTCATTCAGAGTGTGTGCATTTTAACAGTTTTAATATTTCTGGAAAAATCTGACAATAAGTTCATTGGGTGAGCAGCAAAATCATAACCTCAGAGAGAAATTTTTGAAACAGGGAGAATTAACTTCATTCAGAGCTTCCATTTACATTCTTCTTATTTTTCTACTTTGCCTTTACATATTTTTTCATAATTTACATATTCCTATACAATTCTAAAATATTTCTGAAACAAGTGAGATTATAAATTTATTATTTTGATAATTATTAGAAATTAATTTTTATATATTTTTTAAAACACAAAGTTATCCTTGTGGCCATTGGCATTATGACTGATATTAAAAAGCAAGGGCTCCTCCTAGTGATACTGCAACTCAATGCAGTGTGCGAATTCCAGGTGCATTTGTTGTCTTTGTTGTGTAACACGTTCATTATCCTTAGTAAACACACACTGGCATTTGTTGAATTCAGGCATCAATAACGGAGATGTGTGTTTTAGGGAAACTGCAATAACTCCTTCAGGCCACTAGGGGCCATTTGACTAAATTCTTTTCCCAGTTCAAAGGAAAGGTCCCCAGTGCTGGACTCCCAGGGAGCAAAAAGAAGGACTTCCTCCCACCCTAAAGTGAGATATTCTAGGGGTAGAATCAGGCTCATCATACTCAATAAATCAGTATTTCTCTGATTCTATGATTTTTTGAAACCTCTTTGAAAGGAAAAATAAACGTGGGTTCCCCAATACTGACATGCGACTGGATTACTACTGTACCATACAGATTCATGCACAAAATGATTGCTCTGACCGTAACTGCCAACAAAAGGGGGTAGAATGAAAATAAGAAAGTTGATGTCCCTTTCACTATTACCTGCTGTGGTCAGATATTGCCTGCCTACTCTTTATCCTAAAAAAAGAAACGGGGCTACCGTCACTACCACCCACTTCTGTCAAACCCTCCTTCCAATATGCAATTTGTCCTGTTATGTAAGATGAGAAGAATTGTCCCAGTTGTTTGGAAAAAAGTGTTCTTTTCTTTCCCCTCGCCAGACAGAGTCTTCCTCTGTTGCCCAGGCTGGAGTGGAGTGGTGCAATCTCAGCTCACCACAACCTCCACCTCCCAGGATTAAAGGATTCTCCTGCCGGAGACTCCTGAGTAGCTGGGATTATAGGCATGCGCCACCACACCTAGCTAACTTTTTTATTTTTAGTAGAGATGGGATTTCACCATGTTGGCCAGGCTGCTCTAGAATTCCTGACCTAAGGTGATCCACACGCCTGGGCCTCCCAAAGTGCTAGGATTACAGGTGTGAGCCAGTGTACCCAGCTGAGAAAGGTGCTCTCTTCTTTGTCCTTCCCTGCCTCTGTTTACTTCCTAAGTGGCACCATTTCTGCCCAAGTACACCAAACATCATTGTCTCTTTGAAGGTAATTAAGAAGACTGTATAAGATGTCATTAAGTTTTATCACAATTACACACAAGGACAGGCTATTGGACACAACCATCAAAGTACATATGTCCTAGATTCTTAGGTGGCCATGCAGCACAGTTCAGAGTCAGGCCAAAGCTCAGCTGACTATAGGAAGGCCTCACCTTCCTTTTGATGCGGTTACAAGATAGTTCATTTGCAATCTTGCAGAAAGAGCTTTGAAGAAAAGCACTGTAAGCTGTGTGGTTGTAATTGGATTTAAGTACTGTTGAATATAATATAAAAGTGACGCACCCTTCTAATAATTAAAGTTGTCATCTCCAGGTTTTATTCAACGTTTGAATCATGCTCAAACTTGCAGACTTGACTTAGAGCTTAGTGCTTCATCTCCAAAGGAAGCTGGCCGTGGAGTATAACAGGAAATCTAGTAAGCAATCTGGAGTTTTCCTCTAGAAAGTGCTGTGGTCTCAAAGTACAGTCCTGGTATCTGGACACAACGCCACAAAGGGTGAGTGCTAAAAAGAAAAGATTTCAGGATTGAGGGACATGGCTCCTTCTTCTAATGTACACTGTGTTGGGACAGTGGGGTGAAGGCTGAAATGTTCTAGGTTGGAGTCGTTCTGTGGTTTTAGTTTGCTTATCCCGGTATCTGGAATTGAGAGGAAACCAAGTTTGAGATTGAGGATGTGGACAAGAGGCAGGAGTTTTGCCTATAAATTACAACAGAGTCTGAACTCGCAGGGACTGCCAAGAAGACAAAGTGGTCACAATTGGCTTAGGCCGGAAGCCAGGGCCCCTGCAGAGCCGGAGCCCAGCTGGGGTCTCCTCGCAGGGCCACTGCAGCTCTGCCTGTGCTTGGATGAGAGACAAGCTCTGTGCTGCTTCCTCCAAATCACGAATACAAGCAGGCTGGACCAGGATGGAATAAATGAAGCTGAAGATGAAAGACATTTTTAAGACGGACATGAATTAGAGGGCTGTGGCAATCTGATTTTGTCTTTTGCATTCCTCTACCTTCTCCTTTCAGCAGTGAGGCCAAGGTGGATGGTCAAGCCACTGGGACTTGTATGAGAGCCTCTGCAGGCAGAAGGATAGTGAAGACTTAGAAACTGTGGAGTTGACTGGTGTTCAGGAGAGCCATTAAGCCAGGGCCTTGTCAGCAGGTTCTTCATTCACGCTGAGAAAGTTGGTCCTTCCTGCCACCCGTAATTTTCCTGGAGAACTGAAAATAAGAAAACCAAGGGGACACTCATAGAGTCTATAGGTTCCTAGGTTAGTTCTACATGCTCCCCTTTTCCTCCCAGAAACCCGAGATGTAAGATTCCTTTGAGCTCACCCTAAACTGCTCATGGCAAGAACATCAGTCCATTTGTCTCTTGAGACAGTCTCTGGCATGTTTATGAAAAGATCACTGGAGACTCCAGTTTCACAATCAACAATGTACCTAAAAATAGAAAAAAAATCTGTTCCAGGATAATTTTGTCTCTGAACAGCAAGATCAACAAAAGATGCCTTCAGGGAACGAGTGGTCCTGCACTGAAGTCTAATGAGACTCCGAGACTCCTCTCAGAGTAAGGGGAGGGGTAGCTCCTACACACTCCTCTTTGCATTGACTCTTACTGACTGGCAGCCCTGATGAAGCTGTGCACGATAAATGCTGACTGTGAACCATTCTGACCCCATCACCTGGGGCTAGGTGGCACTATTCAAGAACAACCATCTCTGCACAAGACAAGGCCGGGGTCTAATTGGTTGGAAAGCTTTGTATGAAACCCAGCATGCTAGTGGCCAAGGCTCTCTTCCCCTAAATTTTTAAATCCCTAGGTAATGCCCTGGAAATGTAATCCAATGTTCCTGACTCATGTATATTTAAACCTATCCCACTGTTGTTTCCAGAAGACATTTGATGGATATTCTGGGAGAGTGTTTCATCTTGATCCAATCAAGAAATCCCATTAATTAGTCTAACAAAAGTCCACCTGGACTGCTGTAAAATCTAATTGTCTTATGTTTGCTAACTTTTTTTTTCCTCTTTTTTTTGTTTTTGTTTGTTTGTTTGTTTGTTTTTCACTGGCCTTGTTAAATGGTCTAAGAAAACAGGAGTAAGACTTTAACATAACATAGAGCCTCGTGGACCTTACTACGATGAAGCTTCCTTTCTCTGGGCTGGCAAACTGGCACCCCACCAATAAGTCGTGCAAAATACGAAGTTTCCTGCAAGTCAGCTTAGGAAAGGGAGTAGAAGAGAATAAAGCAGAAATCAGTATCTATTCCTAGGTTCTTACTGCGTTGTAGGAAGCACTTTGTTTTTATTTGTTTGTTTGTTTGTTTTGAGACAGAATCTCACTCTGTCACCCAGGCTGGAGTGCAGTGAAGCGATCTCGGGTCACTGCAACCTCCACCTCCCAGGTTCGAGCAATTCTTGAGCCTCAGCCTCCCAAGTAGCTGGGATGACAGGTGCCCACCACCATACCCGGCTAATTTTTTGTATTTTTAATAGAGATGGGGTTTCACCCTGTTGGCCAGGCTGGTCTTGAACTCCTAAGCTCATGTCTCCTCTTGCCTCAGCCTCCCAAGATGCTGAGATTACAGGCATGTAATAAATTACAGCTACCATGCCCAGCCATAGGAAGCACTTTCTATTCCAGTTGGTAGATATAGAGATATCCTATTATCCTTGCTGTTCATCAGTAGACAACAGATTCCAAAACACAGTGAAGATTCATCACAGGGTTTTGAAGTCACAGAGACTTGGGTCAAAGTTCTGTTCCCTCCTCCCATTTCCAACTATGTATGTAGGACCCGGATGAGCTACCAGAACTCTCTGAACCCCTGTTGCCTCATTTTTCAAGTGGAGGCAATAATATTTAGCTCATCACTTTTAACTAATGTTTACTGAGCACTTACTATGTGCCAGATATTGTGCCGAGAGCTTTCCATGCATCATTTTGTTTTACCCTTATGATTTCCTTATTCTACGTGCATGAGAACTGACACCCACAGCATTCACAGAGCATGCCAAGCGGCAAATCTGGAAGACAAACATCTCTCTGTCTATTCCAGAGTTATCATCCTGCTGCTGTGAGTACGAAATGAGATAAGATGTGTATAGACAGGGCTTTTAGTAGCTATGGAGGAGAACCAACACTAAAAACCTGCCTACTGTGTGCCATACCCTAGACATGCTTTATTTCCAAGGCTGTCATTTTGCTTATGCATACGAGGTTTTTCTGGATGTGACAGTTGTAGCAGAGGATCGCAGGGACATGTGCATCTCTAAGGTTGTCCTCCTCCATCAAGAGCACAGCTTTTAGAGGATGTAAGTAGAATGGTAAGTGAGGAAGGAGGCAACCACTCAGAGAGAGAAGTTCCAAATCAATCCTTGAAATGACGCCAGGCACAGTGGCTGATACCTGTAATCCCAGCATTTAGGAGGCGGAGGAAGAAGAATTGCTTGAAGCCAGGAGTTGGAGATCAGCTTGGCAACACAGGGAGACTCTGACTCTACAAAACAATAATATTAAAAAGTTAGCTGGGCATGGTGGTGCATGCCTGTGGTCCTAGCTACCCAGGAGGCCGAAGCAGGAGGATCACTTGAGCCTAGGTGTTTAAGGTTGCAGTGAGCTATGAAGGCACTACTAAACTCTAGCCTGGGTGACAGAGCAAGACCCTGTCTCAAAAAAAAGAAAAAAATCCTTTAAATGAATGGAACAAAAGATATCTCAGACAGACTCCATACTCTTCCTAAAGGGATTTAGGTAGGCCCCATTTCAGTATGAACGTAAGTCTAGAAAATACAAAAGGAGGAAGAATTTTCTGTCCAATGCTTTATTTGTGCAAAAGCTTTAGGACTTCTAAAGCTTTCCAACAACGTAGCAGTTGGCATTATTCAAAAGGACTGACAGTAAGCGGGTACTCTGTCCCCTAAAGGTTTCTAGAAGCTTACATGGTCTGTGTTTGGCCATCCCGATTTAATTCCCTATTTTTCTGATAGAGAAGGAATGTCGTTCTCTGTAGAAATATGTGTTCTAAAAGTCCCTTGGCCACTCTGATTAAAAAAAGAAACATGTTGTGGGACTAAGCTAAGATATAGAGATAAGAATGGGCACAGCAGTCACAGCAGATACATAGGAGGAAGAAAGGAGCTGATGAAAATGGGATTCCTTTTATTTCTCTCTTTACAGTTGCGGCACAGAGGCGCTAAACCCCATACTCTGATGGTGTAGGACATTGCTTCCAAAGAGATAGCAGTTTCCGTAGAGCTGAATCTACTGGAGCACATATTAATCTCTTTTTATTCTAGGAGGAAGAGAATCACATCACAGAAAAGTCATGAAATGATTGAAATGTTCTTTTCTGTTCTCCCAAAGCATCATTAAATGTATGTTGAACCTCATCATATAATCTGATTAACACGTGTGCTTGAGATGATCCATTATAATGATGACAATGGGAATTTCCAAAGAACACTTATTCTGTGCCTCGAACGGTGCTAGCCACTTGCCATGAATCATTTCCTTTAATCTTCTCAGGAATTTGGTTGAGAACATTGAGACGCTGATTTTAAGTGACTTTTCTAAGGCCATGTGCATAATGCATAGGTTTGAGTTCCATGTGTCTTCGACTGCAGATCCATGCTGGTCCACGCCTCCTAGCTCTCAAACAGCAGTGATGTATCATAAGAAAAGGACCAGGAGATGAAGGGGGTGGGAACTGGCATCTGCCCAGTACTTGGTCTGTATCAGGTACATCACATGTTTTCACATGCTCAGCTCTACATAATTAATAAGTAGGTGAGCTAAGATTGAACACCAGATGGATCTGCTTTCATAGTTCACTCATGTTCCCTCAACTGGACTTGGTGCCTGATTACTTTATGTGAGTTAAAAAAAAATTAAAACAGGTATGAAAGTTAGATTCAGGCACCACTTAACCCCGAAGCTAACTAAAAATGATACTGGGAATTAAACGTAAGACACTGGTACCCTGATTACCTATCTGCTGCATAACAAGTTACCCCAAAGTGTGGCGGCTTTAATACAACAATTTATTATTATTATCACAATTCTGTGGAATGAAAAATCAGGTGGAACACAGTAGAAAAGCGTGCTTTTCTAAATAAATTTATTTATTTAATTAAGTTTTAACGGACACATAGTAACTGTACATATTTATGTGGTAGTGTGATGTTTCAATGCATGCATGCCTTGCGTAACGATCAAGCCGGGGTATTTAACATAGTCACCACCGCACACATTTCTCCTTTTTTTGTTGTTGTTGAGACAAAGTCTCACTCTGTAACCCAGGCTGGAGTAGAGTGGCGTGATGTAGGCTCACTGCAACCTCTGCCTCCTGGGTTCAAGCAATTCTCCTGCCTCAGCCTCCCGAGTAGCTGGGACTACAGGTGCGTGCCACTGTGCCCTGCTAATTTTTATAATTTTAGTAGATACGGGGTTTCACCATCTTGGCCAGGCTGGTCTCTAACTCCTGACCTGGTGATCCACCAAAGCGCTGGGATTACAGGCGTGAGCCACCATGCCTGGCCCATTTCTCATTTCTTTATAATGAGAACATTTCAAAATCCTCTCCTCTGTCTATTTTGAAATATACAACACAATATTATAAACCATAGTCTCCCTACTGTGCCACAGACCACCAGAACATTTTCCTCCTATCTGACTATAACTTTGTACTCACTGACCCACTTCTTTGCATGCCTCGGGAGACTTGCTTCTGCTCAGCAATGCCTGGAGTCTCAAATGCGAAGACTTGAATGGTTGGGAGGGGTGAAACCAACCATTTCTGGTTGGGTATCTCTCTCTCACTCTCTTTATCTTTCTCTCTCTCTGTCTCACACACACACACACACACACTCTTTCTCTCTCTCTCTCACACACACACACACACACACACACACACTCTCACACTCTCTCTCTCCAAGACAGCAGGCTTGGGCTTCCTGACAATATGGCAATCTCAGGGTAGTTGGATGTCTTAAATGGCAGCAGAGCTTTGGAGTTCACTAAACACGTAAAACAATGAATGCAGTTCAATGAGGAAAAACATAAAATTGCATTAGAATACACAAGGAATGGTTCAGGAAGCCCAATGAAGAATAGTCAATGGCCACAAAATGAGATCCAAAGAAAGATGACAAAGTCTCCAGAAATTAGTATTAGTTGGATATTTTTAAGTTTATTTAATAAATCCTTGAAAGAAGAAATGCTTTATTTATTTGTTTGTTTATTGAGACAAAGTCTCACTCTGTTACCCAGGCTGGAGTGCAGTGCTGTGATCATAGCTCACCGCAGCCTTCAATTACCGGGCTCAAGCAATTCTGCCACCTGAGACTCCCAAGTAGCCAGGACAAGCACACGCCAACATGTTTGACTACTTTTTAAAATTGTTGTAGAAATTGAGTCTTGCTGTATTGCCCAGGCTGGTCTCAAACTCCTGGCCTCAAGTGATCCTCCCACCTCAGCCTCCCAAACTGCTGGGATTACAAGTGTGAACCACTGTACTCAGCCATAAAACATGCTTTAATAAATCTTTCAATAACTTGCAAAGTACTGTGACTGTTGGAAAGTTACCATGTCCTGATTATCTAAAGAACTGAAAGAATGACTGTTCTGGGAATTCCAAGAAATATTAAAACAGCTTTGAATGAAGACACAACAGCCCCAAAAGAGAAACAATGGAATCCTTTAGATATATATAAATTAAAAGCTAACACACCCCTCTTTGTTTGTTGTGTTTTTGGAGACAAAGTCTTACTCTGTCACCCGGACTGGAGTGCAGTGGCATGCTTTTGGCTCACTGCAGCCTCTGCTTCCCAGGTTCAAGTGATTCCCCTGCCTCAGCCTCCTGAGTAGCTGAGACCACAGGCTGGCGTCACCATGCCCAGCTAATTTTTGTACTTTTGGTAGGGACAGGGTTTCACCATATTGGCCTGGATGGTCTTGATCGCCTGACCTTGTGATCTATCCACCTTGGCCTCCCAAAGTGCTGGGATTACAGGCATGAGCCACCACACCTGGCCCCTCCTTTTATGAATCTTATTTTCCTCAGCATTCTATCCTGGTGTAACGTGGCTGTGTTGGCTTCTGCTGAGTGAATTTGTTGCCCAAGATGGTGGATCACGGAAATCGTGGTGGAAAGCCATGCCCCATTTTTAGCTCCCTCTACAGCGGTCCTTGGTTTACAAAGGGTACACAGTGTGGGCTGGTTGTGGAAAAGAGGTATTCTCACAATGGCAATTAAATTAAATTTGGAGGGCCAAGTCACTTTTTCCCTTACAGCTCAGCTTGAGCCCACGGGAAACCATCTTGATCCTTCAATATAGTGCCTTCATAATAGAAATCCAAATTGGTTCTCTGCTGAGATCACTGAACTCCTCTGACCACTCTAACATTTAGCATTTCCCTTTTCTATGTCAACAAATCTGAATAATCGTGTTCACTATTTCACTGCATTCTCAAAAATAAAGGAACTTCAGCAAAAACTAGTTATGCGTCAAGCTATAATAACATGAGATAACTCATTTTCATGCTTTGTTATATGCTATCACGACCTTTGTGTACCTTTGTTATAGAATTCTTAGTCTTCTCAGAATTTTTAAAAAGACCGATTTAGAAAATAAGTGCCATTATTTTTGCCATTATTTTTTATCAAAGCAAGTGAAAAAGAACATTTGTATCTATTTCAAAAGTGCTATCAGGGACTTTTTATCTTATAGGAAATCTAGAATGTATATTCCCTCTTGCCTTTAGATGGTTTTTAATGAATACATTAATCTCATTAGTCCACTCCTATGGGTGGCAATGTTTTATTTTCCTTGGGTTTATTTTTAGTATTGTGCCTCTAAATTTTGTTTGGGGATGAAAACATGAAGGCCTTTTCTTGTATGTTCTGTAAGGCATATAAGGGCTCATTGGCTACAACCCTCTTAAAAATTAGTGGCAGGGAAAAGCAAGCATCTTTTGAAACAGTGAAATGCTTCCTTTCATTGGTGGCAGAAAACAATGTAGCCCATTGTTTTTACTCCTTCCCTAAACCGCCAGGAAGCTTGGAATTAAATTTAATGTTCAGTTGCAGTAACTATCTTAAACTTCCCCTTTTATATACTTTTTGATTTTCTGTCTATTTTAACAGACTTACTGTGTATGTAACATTTTATTGAATCCTGCCTAAAATATTTTCTGGCAGAAGGAATAATTTAAGTTACTCTTTAAAAACAAAAACAAAACAAGACCTGACTCCAATTACACGGAAATGTGTGGGTTATTTTAGATGTAAGCCCACAGAACAATCACCCATTCGGTTACTTGGGAGAACTGCCTCTACGTGTCCACCGTGTCCTTGTGCATAAAAACTACAAATTGAGAAAAGTAGAAAGGCCATTTCAGGCCGGGTGCGGTGGCTCATGCCTGTAGCACTTTGAGAGGCCAAGGTGGGCAGATCACGAGGTCAAGAGATCAAGACCATCCTGGCCAACATGGTGAAATCCCGTCTCTACTAAAAACACAAAAATTAGCCAGATGTGGTGGCACACGCCTGTGGTCCCAGCTACTCGGGAGGCTGAGGCGGAAGAATCGCTTGAACCCAGGAGGCCGAGGTTGCAGTGAGCCGTGAGGTTGCACTGCGCTCCAGCCTGGCCACAGAGCAAGACTCTGTCTCAAAAAAAAAAAAGAAAGGCCATTTCGAATTTGACTTTTCTTTTCTTTACTTTTTGAGACAGAATCTCGTTCTGTCACCCAAGCTGGAGTGCAGTGGCATGATCTCGGCTCACTGCAATCTCCACCTCCCAGGTTCAATCAAGTCTCATACCTCAGCCTCCCAAGTAGCTGGGATTATATGCATGTGCCACCATGCCTGGTTAATTTTTGTATTTTAGTAGAGATGGGGTTTCATTATGTTGGCCAGCTTGGTCTCGATCTGCCTCAAAAGATCTGCCCAACTTGGCCTCCAAAAGTATTGGGATTATAGATGTGAACCACCCTGCCCGACCCAAATTTGACTTCTTGATGAAAATCTACTTTCTGATTTGATTCTTCAATGAACTTGTCCCTTGGGCATGGAGAGCAAAAAACCTCCACTTTGTTTTCTCTTTTTTTTTTTTTTTCTGAGAATTTTTTGCTTCTGACTAGAACCCGGTATGGGTCCCTGCCTTGCTATGTGTGGTTCTGGGTATGAAAAACTGGCCAAAAGTATTTAAGTCCTCTTTACCAAGGGATGCTTGTTCTAGCTGACTTCTAGTGAGGTATAAAATGTCATCAAGTTGGACTTTTCAGTTCTACTATTAGTCCTGTTATAACTGATATTGCAAATTCCAAAGGGCTAAAAAAATACAGTCAAGGAAAGCCAACCAAATTGCTCTAAAGCTTTAAAAATAAACAATAGCATTTCAATCATGGGTAAAGGCCTGGGAAAGAAGGAAGCATTTGTGGAAGTATTTAAATTAAATCAGCTTGCCCACCTCCTATCAAAGTCTTATACTAGTGGTACATTCTGGTGGGGTTCTTAAACTTTTTGTAATTGTGTAGTAAAAAACAGCATGTTCAAATGTTGCATGAATTATGATTAGAATCCGATGCTGAAGCTTAACATCTCTTCTGAAAACAACGTAGTGAATCATACTTTATAACAAAGAGCTTGGGAAAAAAAATTAAGAAAGGTCACAAGGGAACCTGGGATACTGGTAACCAATCAGAAGCTTTCAGGAAAAAATCAGTTTGCATTTGATATAACTTAGAGTCTATTTTGGAAATTTAATAAACCTGGAACAAAGTTATTGGAAACTTCAGTAATGAATACAATGGTTAAATTCCACTCATTCCTGCATCATGGCAGAAACACCCTTATCTCTGAACACAAACCAAAACACACGAAGTCCTGATACCTACCTGCCAGCCCTGGAGGGAAGCCTGGCAGAAGGAGAAGGAAGAAATCTCTGAAGAGCCTTCTCTTTTACCATCTGTGCTCTCTACCAAATCTGTCATCTTTTACTTCCATCCAAACTGGAAATGAAGCAGCAGGCCTTCTCAGATGGCAGAGGCTACTGATGCTGGCGGTAAATATACAAATGAAATAAAAATAGAAACACACACACACCAAATTAAAACAAGCTCCTGAAATGCACAGCGCCCTTCTCCCCTCTCTAAATTAATAACAGACTTAATAGTTCAAAGGTAACTTGCGAGAAGTTTGAGTTTCTTTTAAAAAACCTAAATATAGATTAATATATTCCCCCCACCCTTATAGTAATATTTTTAAAAAACAGACACATTTGGTCTAGAGTAAGGAATATTTAAATATAAACAGTAATTTTCACACACAACTGCATGTTTTTATAATACAAAATCAACCTCACACCCGTTAAGAGTTGCAGCAGTTGACCACGTTTTTACTGCAATCTACATCCATGATTTCTCCTTGCCATTAGAAGTGATATGGAGTGCTGGGAAGGGAAAAGCGTGGTCACTTTAAATGATAGGGGACGGAGAAGTGCCGAGTAGGGGTGGACGTGGTCCCTGGCTAGGGCTCCACCCCTACGGACCTAGGTGAGGTCAGGCACCCTTGCTCTTGCCCACCCCCTAACTCTTGCATTTTCCAAGACCACCCTGGCCCACCATGCCTCCGTCCTGGGCCTATAAAAACCTGAGACCCTAGCACGGCAGCGACACCAGCAGCTGGACCTGGAGAGAAGCACATTGGTGGAAGCAGACGCAAGCGGGTGATTGTGGAGAGGGCGTGCAGAGGAGAGGAGAGCAGGTCCAGAGGAGAGCCGGGCAGAAGAGCACGACGGGCACTGGCAGGCGGGAAGGCCACTGACTGGCGGAATGACACGGAGTGTGGGCAGTTGGAGGAGAGCCCAGGCCACCCAGTAGCCCGACCCCTCTCCCTTCTGGCTCCCCCATCCGCTGAGAGCTACTTCTACTCAACAAAACCTTGCACTCATTCTCCAAGCCCGCGTGTGATCCAACTCTTCCGGTACACCAAAGCAAGAAACCCAGGTTACAGAAATCCCTCTGTCCTTCTGATAAGGAAGGGGCGTCTCATTGAGCTGGTTAGCAAAAGCCACCTGCAGACGGCAAACTGAAAGAGCACCTGTAACACGTGCCCACTGGGGCTTCTGCTGTAAACAGTCACTCCTAGACACTGTCCCACAGCCTGCCCATCTGTATGCACCCCCATCACACTCCCTGTGAGGGCGACGAGGGAACCTTTCCCATTTCAGAAGAGTGGGGCGGAGCGCAGTGACTCACTGCTGTAATCCCAGGCGTGCAAAGTTTGAGACTCGCCTGGGCAACGTGGTGAAACCCCGTCTCTACTAAAAATACCAAAATGAGCCAGGTGTGGTGGCAAGCACCTGTCCCAGCTACTGGGGTGGCTGAGGTAGGAGGATTGCTCGACCCCCAGAGGTGGTGAGCCAAGATCACACCACTGCTCTCTAACCTGGGCAACAAAGTGAGACTCTGTCGCCCCGCCCCACCTTTCAAAAAAAAAAAAAAGTGGTGGACAGTTTGTCATCTGGCATAGGGAAGAGAAATGGCCGTTTTCCGTTTCTGAAGATGCATTTCGGTTGACTTGCCTGTTCCTCTGCCTGCCTGTCCGTGACCTCTCCAAGGAGACCCATGTCCATGTCTTCTCCAGCCAGATCACTACCACCTTCTCAGAACCAGCGGAACTGGGAAGAATGGTAAATTACCGAGTACTACCGTTAGTTTATTAAATACTAATAAATTACCGAGTACTACCGTTAGTTTATTAAATACGAATAAATGCTCACTTTGCCACTTCTTTCTGTACTAGTTTCTTTTGGTATTTCCCAGCG
Organism: Callithrix jacchus; assembly: GCF_049354715.1. NCBI lineage: Eukaryota > Metazoa > Chordata > Mammalia > Primates > Cebidae > Callithrix > Callithrix jacchus. The sequence goes on from NC_133508.1 coordinate 29,321,785, forward strand.
GTGTTAACCATAAAACATGTATCCAAGAAGTGTCCAACAAAAACACTCTTTCTTTTATTAACTACTATAATTAGTGACATAAAATGCTAATAAACACACGTTTTATTGTTTGAGTTGAACATTACATTCCATGGATTTGAAGAGGTGTGGTTTTACTGGGGATTGATAGCTAAAATTGTGATCTGGATCACTGGTCTCTGCAGCTGGCACAGATGTGCACAGGGACAAGGGCACGTGGCCTGGGTTACACTGGGGCACTAGGTAAATGATGAGCACATTTACAAATGGTATTTGACAGGTAAATTCATAAATGCCCAGGGATAACCAGAATTGTATGTCCCAGAAACTGATGATGTGTTGAACTTCTCCCTTCTCCTTCCAGATGCCCTGTCTGCACTTCTGTCTTGTTTTCTTAGCTCAGGAAGCTGACCTCTGCAGATTGTATCAGCTGGGTCTGGGTCCCCTTGTCCTTTGGCTTCCTTCTGGTTTCAACCAGTGACAGCCACTGTAGCAGAGCAGAAGGGGGCTCATTCTTCTGCTGAAAGCCACAGCTCCCATCCGGTGGTCTCAGAGCTTAGTGGGTCCTGGAACTACCTGCATCCTTGCTTGTAGGTTTAAGGGTGGCCATCACTCCCCTTTGCTAGCCCCAGAGGGGCTTTATGGAGCCTTGCTGGTCTCCTTGCCCTTACCTTCATATTAAACTGTTTAATTATCACATTTGAGTGTCATCTTTTTCTGACACATGCAGCTATGTAGCTTAAGGGGGATAACTATACTTAAAAAAAATCAGTAAATCAGACTTTGTTTCATCTGGTCTCTTCCTTACCCTCTGGTCCAGTGTATTACGCAATACTGAATTATGGTGGTAATTCATGAGGGCTAATAGTCTCAGATATGGAGCACTTAGGTGCTAGGTGTTTGGCATGCATTATCTCATTTGATCTTTATTATTACCACCTGGAAGGTAAATGCTATTATCTCAATTTTCCACACAAGGAAACTGAAGCACAGACGTGTGAAAGAACGTGCCCAAGAGCCCACAGCCAGCAGCCTGTGCGGTACTGCAGCCTGCATTGTCCATTCTCAGTGCAAAATCAGTGAATTTCTGGGCTCAGAGCAGTTGGTCTCAAACTGGATCACCTTCCCTGTGTCTACTGGTTTCCCCCTTTCCTGACTGCCTTCTCTCTCCCTTCTCATATTCTTGTTTTCAACTCTGACTTCACCTCTTCACTCTTCACCCTTTGTCCTTTACTTGGCCTTCTACTCTCTCATGAGCTGCATTTTCTCCTCCAGGGAAACACAGAGCAAAATATCAAGAGCTACACATTGTTTTAAGAGTCCATTGTAGCCATTACCAATTAAGCTTATGGAAGGTATGGAAAAGGTGGGATTGTGAATTCCCTAAAGCAGCACTGTCTTGTTCACTGAGCTTTCCAGTAGTACAATGCAGGCACTCAGCTGATATGCAATACACAATTTTTTAAATTTCGTATCAGAAGTTTATCCTGGGATTGGATTGTCACAGTAACACGAATGCCACACAGTTAAAACAAGTGAGACCTTTTAGGAGGAGAGAGCAACTTTAGCTACGGGATAAAGGAGCTACCTTAACAGTGGAAGGTCAGGTACGTGTGATGACATTTTCCAAGCCTACACAGATAGGGATATCTTTGGTATTTTCTGCTTCTTGCCCACAGGACCCTACTGCTTTGGGTACCATCAGGAGCCAGGACACATTAACTCTTAGCAGACTGATTTTTTTTTTTAAGACAGAGTCCCACTCTGTCACCCAAGCTGGAGTGCAATGGCATGATCTCAGCTCACTGCAACCTCTGCCTCCTGGGTTCAAGCAATTCTCCTGCCTCAGCTTCCACAATAGCTGGGACTACAGGCACCCGCCACCACAGCCAGCTAATTTTAGAATTTTCAGTAGGGATGGTATTTCACCATGTTGGCCAGGATGGTCTTAATCTCTTGACCTTGTGATCTGCCCGCCTCGGCCTCCCAGAGTGCTGGGATTACAGGAGTGAGTCTCACAGGGCCTGGTCCAGATGACTTTTTTTTTTTTAATCTTTTTGGGTTTGTTATTTTGTGATTCTCCTGTTGAGATTTATGTCGCAAGCTCAGAAAAACAAAGAAACCCACAATTGTCTACCTCAGTCCTTGTAACTTCACATAATAAGAGACAGGAATGTATTTATTAATTTACAGGATTCTGGCAGAAGTGTCATCTCTCAGAACCCAAATGCAAACAAAATCTCACACCTACTTTCATAATGGACAAAGTAATAGTAAAGCCCTTTGCAACAGGAACAAAAATTCAGCAGTTACTGTTCTCCGATTCTTAGAAAAGAAAATTAAGAAAGAGCTGGTTGGCTGCGCACAGTGGCTCACACCTGCAATCTCAGCACTTTGGGAGCCAGCCTGGGCAACATGGTGAAACCTCATCTTTACTAAAAATACAACCTGATGTGGTGGCGCATGCCTGTAGTCCCAGCTACTTGGGAGGCTGAGGCACGAGAATTGCTTAAACCCGGAAGGCAGAGGCTACAGTGAGCAGAGATCACACTCCAGCCTGGGTGACAGAACAAGACCCTGTATCAAAAAACAAAAGAGCTGGTTTATGCTTCTGACCCATAAAAACTAGCAGAAAAGAAGTCTTGATTGAGACATTCCTGTTGAATAATCATGCATGCATAGAAAACTCCTCGGTCAGGTCAACATAATGATTTTAATGAAGGCTTAAAATTGATGTCGAAACCTGGATATTCGAGAGCTTCCAGAGAAAGCTGGGAAATCCAAGGAAAGGTCTTGCAGAAGAGTAAGGGAGGAGATATGAGAATATCTAGGGCTACGTTTATTTAACTTACCCAAGGGTGTGTGTGTGTATTCATGCCTTTGTCACCACCTATTTGGGAAAACCGTAAATGTCCTTGAATGACAAACATGTGATTATTTTATATTAGATATGCACAAATTTGCATAATAATATGTTTGGATCAATTTATAGACCACTTGAAATTATTCTGATTAAAACCATCAAGGGTCAAACAGAAAGCCAATAAAACCACTGTGTCAACAAACTGGACTTTCTAATTCCACATAAAATATAAGTAGACTCTAGATTTAAGGTGAGATTGCCTTTAACCCTGACACTGAGGGCAGGATTCAAATGGATTACCAAAGAACGGCGTGGATCTTATAAAATGAAGAAAAGCCAATTAGCATTCACTAATGAAGGCTAAGTCCAACCACTTTAATTTCCATTTTTAACAAGCTGATTAGACAGGCGGTCAGGAAAGCGGTGAGCCTGCCCTTCCGCAAGGCATGCGACAATATATTTTGGGTTATTCTGAAATAAGATAGAGAAACACAGATTGAAAGATAAAATAATAAAGGGTATTAGTAGCTGACGGAGAACAGAGGATATGAATGATGCTGAGTGATGTCTTCTTGCAGAATAGTTACTTTTTTATTTTTTAAATATTTTTTGAGACAGAGTTTCACTCTTGTTGCCCAAGCTGGAGTGCAACGGTGGGATCTTGGCTCACTGCAGCTTCTGCCTCCAAGGTTCAAGTAATTCTCTTGCCTCAGCCTCCCAAATACATGGGATTACAGGTACCTGCCACCATGCCCAGCTAATTTCTTGTCTTTTTTAGAATAGATGGAGTTTTCCCATGTTGGCCAGGCTGGTCTCAAACTTTTGGCCTCAGGTGATCTGCCCACCTTGGCCTCAGTGCTGGGATCACAGGCGTGAGCCACCGTGCCCAGCTGCAGAATACTTTAGTGACATATTCTTAGTTTTACCCTATTTAGCTCTGTTATCACTGACTTGGGTGAATATGTACAAGGCATTCTCACTACATTTGCAGGTAACGTGAAGCTGGGAAGGATGGGACATATGTTGAATGAGAGATGTGGAGTACAAATAGTTGTTGGCTATTTGTCCCAAAATTCAGTAGTTTTTTGACAATCCTAAAAAATGAGATACTTACCTGAGCAGTCAGAAGGTTTCATGAGCTACCTCTGTATCTTACGCCTTCGTGGATAAGTCTGCCTTAAAACTGAGATCACTTGTATCTGTCACTCTCCTTTAGTTAGCCCTATCTTCTCTGGGTATTCCAGGGTCTATGAGGTAGAGGTTGCAGTGAGCCAAGATCATGCCATTGCACTCCAGCCTGGGTGAAGACTCTGTCTCAAAAAAACAAAAAAATCAGTCTGCTAAGTCTGCTAAGGGTTAATATGTCCTGGCTTCTGATGGTACCCAAAGCAGCAGGGTCCTGTGAGCAAGAAGCAGAAAATACCAAAGCTATCCCCATCTGTGCAGGCTTAGAAAATGTCATCGCATGTACCTGCCCTTCTGCTGTTAAGGTAGCTTATCCCGTAGCTAAAGTTGCTCTCTTCTCCTAAAAGATCTTGCTTGTTTTGACTTTGTGGCATTCATGTTGCTGTTCCAGTCAATCTTAGGATAAACTCCCGAGGTTGCAATGCCAGTTTGGGGAGCAGGACAGCAGCAAATTCCAAGGGAAGCCCTGGAGTTATCGCAAGCCCCAGCCGCCTGAGTTATGTCACGTTGCCAACTTCAACAGAGCTTGACCTCGAACTGAACTCCACATTGCCAGGCTGCAGAGAGCCAAGCCAAACAGCTATAACAAGGACAGACCTTCCCAGCCAAGCAGAAGCCCACCTAAAATAAACCTGTAACCTTTCTCCAGAAACGTTGCGTTTGTTTATAAATAGCCTAAATGCGTAGCCCCCCAGACTTCACTCATTGGGACGGGAAGTCAACTTGTGTTAAACCCTCAGAGCTTCTCAGGTACCCCCCCAAACTCCAGGCCTGTACTCACCAAAAATGGATCATTCATCCCTTGGACTTCCTAGAATCCTGAGATCCAGGGCAGAAAGGGAAATAGCCTCAATTTTCTAGTGCCTAGGAGGAATCTCACTCTATTTTTCCCTATAGGTAACAAAGTGCCTGAGTTAAAGTTTGAGATTTGATATAAAAATGATAGCTACCCTTACCAGGTGCCAGGTACTAGCCTATGCACAGAAACACATATCAACTCATTTCATCCTCAGAACCACCTGTAGGAACACGTCCCAAGGCTATATTACGATCAACTCTATTTCCAGTTGGGGAAACTCAGGCACAGAAAGGATAAGCAGCTTTCTCAGCTAACAAGCTCTGGAGGCAAGAACTGATCCGGGTATTTTGAACACAGAGTCTACACCTTTATATTCATTCTTTGCAAGCACAAGTGATGGAGAATCCACAACTGGTGTCAGTAACCTGAGTCAGATGTGCCAGGAAAGTCCAGGAATCCCCAAATCTCGAAGTCCACAAAAATGGAAAGAAAATAGCAAAAGGCACCACAAAAGGTAGCAAAAGATAGGATGGGGGTTTCAGCAGAATGAAGGTTAAGAGAGCTTAGAAGGGGGGATCCCCCTCTTCTTCCCCATCCTACCACCACCGCCAGCCTGCAGGCAGAATTCAATTGTAAAGGAATTCCTATTCAGAGGCTTAGCTTTAATTAGGTTAAATTCCAGCAATCCCAACCAATCTAACCAGAGAAACCAGCCCTTTCAGTGTGAAGAATGCCCTCATACTTTCCTACAGTCAAACTTGCCAGGCTATGAGTACTGGCCTTCACCCCCGGCACCCACAACCCACCCACAAGCTCTTTCACAGCAATGCACTAAGCTGTCTCTGCCCGGGCATTTCAGCAGCTGGAATGTCCTACAGATTGGCTCTTCTCACATCTTCTGTACAAAGAGAGCTGACGTCCCTAAGATGACTTCAATGCCTTACAAGATGCTGTGAATTCTCAATGCCTATCACAGATTCCATTTTCAATGACATTTTTGGTTTGTGAGGTCATTTATTGTATTTTCTGTCTTCCAAAATTGGCATCATATATTACATAAACCAAATGCAGTAGCCAGCTTATTTTTTAGCCACTCCACTAAAAGGCTCACTCAAGTAGGAATAGCCCCACTCAGGTGTTTTTGTTTTTTTTGAGACGGAGTCTCACTCTGTCACCTAGGCTGGAGTGCAATGGCATGGTTTCAGCTCAGGCAACCTCTGCCTCCTGGGTTTGAGTGATTGTTCTGTCTCAGCCTCCCAAGTAGCTAGGACTCTAGTTATGCGCCACCACACCTGGCTCATTTTTGTATTTTTAGTGGTGACGGGGTTTCACCATGTTGGCCAGGCTGGTCTCGAACTCCTGACCTTATGATCTGCCCGCCTCAGCCTCCCAAAGTCCTGGGATTAAGACCACTCAGGTATTAAAGCATGAAGGATACTGCTTATCAGATGCCAGGACAATGATTCCAAGTATCACCAGGATCAACCAGCATTAGGTATCCATAGATAACAGTGCCTTAACACAGAAGTTCTCAAACCTGAAGGTGTATTCAAGTAACCTGAGGACTTTGTTATCTTATTGCTGTGTTTTGTTGTGAGTTCTTTGTATGTGATTATTATTAGAGACAGAATATTACTCTGTTGTACAGGCTGGAATACAGTAGCACGATCATATCTCATGGTAACCAAGGGCCTTGTTAGAATTCGGGTTCAGTAGGTCTGTGGTAAGGCCGAGAATCTGTATTTCTCACAAGTTCCTGGGTGATGCTGCTTGGGGAAACTATACTTTAAGGAGCAAGACCTTGAAAGATTAATTTATCTTGAGACTCTGTGCTCTTGACTGATGTTGTACAAACTGCAACCCAGAAGCTTCTGGAGGGCGTGCTCCTTATTAGTGACACCTGTGAAAGAAAGTGAATTGTCTGGGCTCTTTGGATTGGATGATCTTTTTAGATCTCAATGGTTTTAAATTTCTTGCCTCTGTGCTTTCCCTTTGCTCAGAAAATATTTCCTATGGGACTGTTTTTCTGTCTTAATATAAGCATCTCTACCTCAAAGGAACTCCCTGTCCCTGAGCCGAGGTGCAGTAAAACTTTTTTCAGGGCGCTGTGGTTTGGTTATTTCATGTCTTTACATGTGGGTTACAGGATTATGCTGAAGCGGGGAGGCGAAACAAAGGTCCACTCTATTGAAATTGGAACAACGACTGGAACAAGAATTTTAAGCTTTTTGAGGACGGCCACCTCGTCTAACCCCAAATGAACAAATGATGTAAGAGGCAATACAGCAGAGAAGTGAGACTTCAGGCTTTGCAGAAACAGAGACCCTTATTCAAGTCCGAGTTCTGGAAGCCGTAGGAGATGTCACATGGGGCGAGTTTCCTAAACTTAGGTTCCTTACCCATAAGATAGGTGAGGCTGTCATGAGCAAAAGAGCACGAGTGAGATAGGTGGCGAGAGAAGGCAAAACTCACGTTTCCTCTTGACAAACCCTGGATGGGCCCTGTCAAAGCCTCCTGGCACTAAAGGTTGTAAACCACTGATGACAAGAATCTGACAGCTCATGTCCTCCAGAAAGCGTCTCCATAGAAAGAAAGCAGAGACTCAGCTGTGGGTTCACAGAGCAAACTGCATTCGGGCTTTCTCTACCCCACATCTCCATCCCTTTACAGCATCACAGACAATTGGATACAGGTTGCATTCTGCAACATCCACTAGTAGGGGCGGTTTATTGCACTGCATAGGAAAAACATTTAGAATATACTGTTCGAATTTCATATTTTGGGGAAACAAAATCCAACATAGTTTTCTCAGTTTAAGCTTCTTGGCTGAGTGCTTATTACTTAGCATATGTTTCCTACTTGACATTTTTTTCTCTCTTTTAATATAAGTGTCTCTGCCTCAAGAAGACTGATTTAAATGATTGAGCAAGCTTCCAGCATCCACTCCTTGCTGTAATACCTCTCATCCAGCCATGAAGCAGGATGCTGGTGGAAGTTTCACTCCTTCCAATGCCACCCATCACATTCCATAATGGGAGTGAAAAGGGTTGTGCTTTAAGAGCTTTTCTGACCCAAAGAACACTCCAGATGACATTGAGAAGAAAGGTCTCCAAACCAAGGACACAAGTTCCTCTTACCTTGAAGGCAATTCTCAGTTCATGTCTCATGACCACTGTTGCACCTTTTTCTTGAAGCATCTTGATTTTAGGAGAGTAAATGTAAAGGACACTTGCTGCTAGAGTCCATCGAAAAAGCGCTTCCTCAATTATTATTAGGTCAGTGCAAAAGTCACTGCAGTTTTTGCCATTATTTTCAGTGGAATGAAATAGTATATCAACAAACCACTGCGGAGTCCTGTCTTACTTTGTTTGGGGTGTTATAACAAAATACCATCAATTGTGTGCCTTATAAACAGCAGAAATCTCTTTCTCATAGTTCTGGGGGCTGGAGTCTGAATCACGATGCCAGCACAGCTGAGCTCTGGTGAGGATCTCCTTCTGGGTTGCAGACTGCCGGCCTGTCATACCCTCACATGATGGGGAACAGAGAGGGGAGTCAAGCTCCCTCAAGACCTTTATAAAAGCACCAATTCCATTCACAAGGGCTCATCCTTACGGCCTCATCGAATCCTACTTAGCCCCAAAGGGCTCCACTTCCTAATACCATCACATTGGGTGGTAGTGTTTCAACAGAGAAAATTTGGGAGGACACAACATTCCAACCATAACGAGTCCTGTTAAAATGCACATTGTGATTCAGTAGATCTGGGCAAGTCCTGAGATACTAAATCTGCTTCCTAGGTGATGCTGATGACCTGGCGCACAGGCCCGCAGCTGTGAGTAGCAGCGCACCAGCACTCTCTCTCCTGATTGAATTGCAAACGCTCCTGAGGCATGCTCAAGACCTCCTCTGTGCATATGCGTCTCCAACTAGCCAGAAACTTGTTGCACTGTCATCAACTTTGATCTCCACTTCCTCTGGGTGCCTTGGGCCAGCCTGTTCTGAGTGTCTGAAGGCAGGTTCATAACGACTTTACTGTAGTCGCCCCAGCAAGAAGACACAAAAACAGGCCATCCTCAGCACAGCTACCGGGACTGGTTGGATGTTTTGAACTCGAGAGGAGGAAGCCTGAGCCCCACAAGCCTGAGGATCATAGAATTTTAAAATGAAGAAGAATCTTAGAAGTAGTCTTCGACAAAATCGTTTTATAGGAAATCAGGTACATAATAAGAAGAATGAACACCTACTCAGCACTCACTCTGTGTTCTTTAATCTTCGCAACAGCCTCATGAGATAGATATAATTATTACGCCCACTTTACAGGTGATAAAACTGAGGCTTGGCATGGTTAAGGATCTTGCTCAAGTCACTCATCATATAAGTAATGCAAACCCAGTTTTGCTTGATTCCACCCTTGTGGTCTTAACTACACTTGAGGAAGGCCTTTAAGCATGAGAAATGGAAAATTCCCTTAGCAGTACAGTGTCATATACAGGATTGGGATCCGTGTCACCGGATGCAGAGTTCTTTCCTCCACAGTAAGATGAGTTTATTTATTTATGTATTTAGAGACAGAGTTTCACCCAGGCTGGACTGCAATGGCTCAATCTCAGCTCACTGCAACCTCTGCCTCCTGAGTTCAAGAGATTCTCCAGCCTCAGCCTGCCAAGCAGCTGGGATTACAGGCACCTGCCACCACACCCAGCTAATTTTTGTATTTTTAGTAGAGATGGGGGTTTCACCATGTTGGCCATGCTGGTCTCAAACTCCTGACCTCAGGTGATCAGCTCACCTCTGCCTCCCAAAGTGCTGAGATTACCGTGAGCCACCATGCCCAGCTGCGGATTTACCTTTTTTTTTTTTTGAGAAGGAGTCTCACTGTTGTCATCTGGAATGCAATGGCCCAGTCTCAGCTCACCACAATTGCTGCCTCCCAAGTGTCAGCAAGTCTCCTGCCTCAGCCTCCTGAGTCCCTGAGATTCCGGGCATACACCACCATGGCCAGCTAATTTTTGCAATTTTAGTAGAGATGGGGTTTCGCCATTTTAGCCAGGCTGATCTCGAACTCCTGACCTCAGGTGATCCACCCGCCTTTGGCCTCCCAAAGTGCTGGGCTTATAGGCGTGAGCCACCGCGCCTGGCCCTATGGGTTTATCTTAAAGCAAGTGGTAAGTGTCACATGTTTCTTGCCCTGTGTCTTGAATTCAAGCACAACTGCAATAATAAAACAGATTCGTTATCTCACAAAGCATTTATAACTGAATATGCAATAGTATAGAAGTACTACTGTGTAAATCACATCCTAGCAGAGATAAAAGGTTTAGTTGTACCTGCTCCTTCTCCAAATGGTGTATCAGATTTCCTATTGTGCCTGAAATTTGTATATTTGGTACCCAATACTGAATACACGATGCCTTAATGACACAGCATTTTTGACAGCTGTTCCCAAAAGTAGGTTGTGTCTACCTAACATCAAAGGAATTAGTTGAAAATTGTTTTCAAGCCAATAAATCAGTTGTTTGATGTTACATATGACAAAGAGCTTCCTGAAACTGACTAATCCTTTCATAAAATAGGCTGCCTTTTTGAGTCATAAATATTACTACAGTGTCAAATTGTTCCCTAGGAGGTAAAATTTTAAAGTTGTGGGTTCAGGTTAGTAAAGAGGCAAGAGCTGAATGGGTTGGAGGTAGGGCCATTAGGAGAAAGAATTAGTAAGAGATTATCTGGACTTATCAGACAATACAGAATAAAAAATTGTTGACCAACATTGTACAACGCACATGGCTTTCTGAGTATCCAAAACATACTGGAACATCATGACAGTCACTGCAGCAGGGCTTCGAGGCTGGCAGGGGGTAGAGGGATAGTGAATGGGAATCCAAAAAAGAAAACTCCATTACTAACAAAATATCTCCTTTTTACTTCTTCTTAGAGCTAAAGTTTCTGCAAGGTAATGGGGTCTAATTAAATTTCTCAGTTCCTTAAGACTATAGTCTTTTAGCTCTGCTACAATCTGCTCCCACAATGGTCTGGCCTAACTTTTTTTGTTTGTTTTTGGGGGAGACAGAGTTTTGCTGTAGTTGCCCAGACTGGAGTGCAATGTCACAGAATCATGGCTCACTGCAACCTGCGCCTCCTGGGTTCAAGGGATTTTCCCACCTCAGCCTCCCAAGTAGCTGGGATTACAGATGCCTGCCACCATGCCTGGCTAATTTTTGTATTTTTAGTAGAGACAGGGTTTCACCATGTTGGCCATACTGGTCTCGAACTCCTGACCTCAGGTAATCCATCCACCTCGGACTCCCAAAGTGCTGGGATTACAGGTATGAGCCACTGTGTCTGGTCAGCTTTTTAAGCAGTAAAATCCTTTATTCAAAATAACTCCCACTCAGGCATGATCTATAAGAGAGGTCAGGTTAGAGATGCCCTGGTAGAAATTAGGGGGGTAGCTAGGTAAAGTCTCACTGGTCCTCTGTCATGATTCCCACATCCTTGAGATTCTTCCAAAAATCCAACAATTCACCAGAAAACTGTTTGCAAACTTAGAGTTGAAAACCTCAACTTCAAGGTCAGGGAGTGCCTTATCAAGATCTGGGAGTGCATTCGTGTTGGAGGCTGAATAGGACTTCATCTAGTCCAGAATGTGTAGCTATTGAACTGCTAGCTCTCCTAAAGAAACTCCTCACTTATTCCCAAAGCCATGATTGCCCAGGTTAGCTACTTAGCAACTCTCACTCAGCACAGCTCCCAGGGATGTACAGAGGTTCAGGAATGTATGGCGCAGAGGCCTTCCCCTAACCATGCAATTTACCTAAAGAGCCTACTTTGTCCCTCATGCCAAGACTGTTGGGCTGAGAACTGGCTGTTACACTCTAGCGCCTAAATGTAATTACTGTATTCATTCAGATGATGAAATGAAAACAAAGACCAGAATCTGCTAGAGGCACAGTGTGATAGATTAATTTGAACTCTTATCAGCATGTATGGAGATTCAGGATCTTCAGTGTCTAGGGACAGAGCTCTTTGCAGAGCTTGCATCTGTTGGTCATCTGTGGCGCCGTTTGCAGTCACAAGCTAGGCGTCTAGGCAGATGTTGGACAATGCCGGCCTGTGTAGCTTGCCCTTCATTCATGCCATGAGGAAGAAATGCATGGCACTAATGGCAAATGTTCATAGCAGTGGCTGAAACCCCACAACAGACACCCTGGACGCTGCCTGGGAGTGGCCCAGACAGTCGTGGAAGAACAGGACATACCAGGACCCGGGAACACAGGAAGCCATTGTACTTTAAGCCCCAGAGTTCTCTTCCAAAAGGGAACAGAAGGCATTGTTTCAATGCCCTGAACACATCTACAGCCCATTCCAGCTCATGACAATAAGCCAATTAAAACTTTAAAGCCTGGCACAAAATGCTTCAGCGTCTCTATGTCTCAATCAAAGAACATGCTACAGGGCTCTGGGTGTGAACACTCTGTCTACTCAGAGCTGCTTCACTTGGAGCCTCCACGTTCTTCCCTCGCTGTGGGCAAAAGGCACCCCACTGCCTGCTTTAATGCACAGATCCATCCTTAGCGTATCTAAGACAGCTGATTTCCTCAATCAAACGTGACAACTGAGGAAGTAGCCAAAGAATGCATTGAGTCAGGTCACCCCTGGGCAGGGGTGGGCCCCACCATAGAGAGCTAAATGGGCTGTATGCACTGGGCTCAGGAGGACTTGCAGGAGCTTAAGATTCCCAGGAAGGAGACCGAAGCCATGCAAATGGAAAAGGGAATGCTGAAACCGGAGCCACATAGACATCTGCTTATAGTTCGTAAGTCTGCAATAAATAATAACTGCTCTATCTCTACTGCCAGGTCCCAGAAGGTTCCAAGTCTCCTGAATGTCCCAGGGGTCCCTCCTCCCAATCTTCGGGAAGCTTTTACACCAAGATGACTCAGTTCTCCCTGTGTGAAGGTGGCACGAACTTAGCTTCTTCTCAGGAAGAGGCAGGAAATCGAGGATTCTCTAAGGGCACTTTTAGAAAATTGAACATAGAACCTTTTATCAGTGAAGGCGTAGTCGGCTTTGGCCCACAGCTCTCAAATTCATCAGAAGCATTTCAGGGAGAGAAAATTAATGATAATCCTAAGTACACAATGACTTGCTGGAGACCAGAAGCCTCCACTCTGATGGGTCTGACTGGAGCTTTGCCCCCATGGTAATGAAAGATGCCGCCTGTGAGCTTGACCTTGGCTTGGTTCATGCTTCAGAGTTAGTAAAGCGCTGCATAGTTGGTAGGGGCTGCTTAATCTCTTTCCTGGTAACTGAAAGAGACTTAGATTGGGACCATTGGGAATAGTGCTGTGCTTGGTTATTTTTAAAAAGACAGAAAGAAACTCTTTGCTTTCAGTATTGCTTTCCAGTGTAAACATAAAAGCTCACAGATCCCCTGGGAAAGAAGTACACAGAGCACAGAAAAACAAGTTATTGTGCAAAAAAAAAGAAAATTAGACAGGGTGTGTTAAAACACGTACACTCTGAACGAAGAGACCCCCCCCCAAACAGGCTTTGTGTGAGCAACACGGTTGTTTATTCACCGGGGTGCAGATGGGCTGAGTCCGAAAAAGGAATCAGCAAAGTGGGGTGGGACAGGAGTTGGTTGTATAGGTTGTGGGGGAAGGCAGTGGAAAGTTACAGGAGTTACAGTTTAAGGCAGTTTTTTGCAAGCTGGGAGGGGGGAATCATAGATTTGCAAACTGGGAGGGGGTCTTAGGGTGTGGAGTCACGAGGTTGGCCAAGGTTGGTTACAAAGTTCAATGGCCGTGTCAATTGAGGCAGGTATAAGAAGCAATAGAAGAATGTCTCAAGTTAGTTAGGCACCTCAGGGGTTGATCATTTCTGGGCTGTATGTGCAGGTCACAGTGATTACCATGCCGTTCATGGCATGGTGAGACCTTATACGGTGCAGCCTTCCTATGAAGAGCACGTTGGTTCAGTAGTACAGCTGAAGACAGAAACCAACCATACCTGGCCCAGTGTGCCAGTGAAACTGATGCTTTATATTTTCCAGAACGTGAATTGTGCAGCAAGACACTTAGAAGTGGCTTTGCAATGTCCTGCCTTCCTCCTCAATGCTGACATGGGGAGTAACTGCTTTAATTCACTCCTGGGTACCTAGAGCTCTTCCTCCTTGATGCTGACATGGGGAGTGATTGCTTTAATTCATTCCCGGGTGCCTGGAGCTTGGTTGTGTGATTAGTGTTTCCAGTAGAAGGTGTCTGGGTTTTTGGCATCTCAAACAAAGAATGGTTTTGGACAAAACGCACAAAGTGAGGAAAGCAAAAGTAGGGATCTGTTGAGAACGAAAGTATACTCCACAGTGTGGGAGCAGGCCCAAGCTTAGAGGCTCGAGAGCCCAGTTACAGAATTTTCTGGAGTTTCAATACTCTAGAGGTTTTCCATTGCTTACTTGGGGAATATTCTTGTTTTCTTGTTTTGTTATGTTTTTTTTGAGACAGAGTCTTGTTCTGTTGCCCAAGCTTGAGTGCAGTGGCACAATCTCAGCTTACTGCAACCTCTACCTCCCAGGTTCAAGCAATTCTCGTGTCTCAGCCTCCAGAATCGCTGGGACTACAGGTGGGTGCCACCATGCCTGACTAATTTTTTTATTTTTAGTAGAGATGGGGTTTCGCCAGGTTGGTCGGCTGCTCTTGAACTGCTGACCTCAGGTGATCCGCCCACCTTGGCCTCCCAAAGTGCGAGGATTACAGGAGTGAGGCTACTTGGTGAATATTCTGTGTAAATGTAGAGAATGAAGTGAAGTCACAGAGTCATTTACAAAGTGTAAATGGTGTGAACGGAGAGGAGGAAGTGAAGTTACAAAGCCATTCACATTCCTGTCATTGCTGAAGTGTTTTCGTTTGATGTAGATCTAGAAACTAAAGGCATGGATAGGAAATTGTTGTTTTGCCTTTTTAAATTCTCACTAAGGTGTAAGTGTCTGATATCAGGTTTATATTTGAAATTGAAGAGGAAAAGGGGGAAGACACCTGTGTCTCACCTGGCCCATGACAGAGGAGCGAGAGCTTGATGGAGTTCTTGCAAATTGTTTAAAGGGGAAACGGGAGGCAGGGAGAAGGCTTCACAGTGAGGGTTCTTTCGAACCCCTCACTGACATGTTGTGCCACAAAGGAAAGACCCTGGGCACAGCAAAGCCACGTCCCAGACGGCCTGCAGCACACTCCTGTTGCTGGAGCTGGTGACTCACTCTGACTATGCTTCTGGGTTCTGCTGGGCAGCTGGGCTGGGCCTTCGAAAGTTCATCATCAATTTTTTTTGTCTGTGCTCTTGTCATTAGAGTATCAACAGGTTTATAATGAGCCTGAGTTTTTTATGCTAAGATGAAAGGCAAGCCAAGATGGTGGGCAGAGGGGTAGGAGAGAGGAGGGCCAAGGACGGGGTGTTTCTGGAATTTCCACTGCTCTGGGGCAGGCTTGACCGCACTGTGTTACAGTTCGGCAGCCGAGGCACCAGCTTCCTCGGAGTCACTCTTGCCAGGAGTCAGTGGGTGGCTTTATCTGGAGTATCACAATGCTGGGCATTTACTCCTTCCAAAGGCCTGAGGCCTCTGAGGTTAGAGAACCAGCATTTCACAGAAGGGAAGGAGTGGGGAATGGTGAAGACCTAGAGTCCAGTGGCCAGATGTGTGGGAAGTCCTCTGGCCCACAGCCCTTGTCCTCCCTCTTCTGATTTCTGCAAGAACACAAGTGACTGGCCTGCCCCTCTTGAGTCATAATGGGGACCAGAGAACCTTTTGCAAAGGTTGTCCACTATAGGAGCCCCAGTCACGCCTCTGTACTGTGCCCCCTTCTCCTTTCAGGAACTCAGGTGGTCTTGGACGTGGGCGTTTTTTGGCCTGGTGTCCTTGAACCCCACTCCCCAAAAGCTTGTAAAGCTCTTTTAATGAGGATCGGGGGTCAGCAAGCTAGCTCAAGAGTTTAACTGGTGCAAGTGGTTTGCACGAGGATGGGAGCAGGCTGTCAAAGAGGAAACCATGCCATTTGAGAGTAGTCATCTGGGTGCCACAGCACCCGCATTCTTTTAAAAATACATTTCTTAATATCCTGGGCTAGGATTAGTGGCTCACGTGTCTAATCTCCATGCCTTGGAAGCTAAAATGGGAGACTCACTTGAGGCCAGGAGTTCAAGGCCAGCCTGGGAAACATAGAAAGACCCACATTTCTAAAATAATTGTTTTAAAAATTAGCCAGACACAGTGGCACGTGCCTGTTGTTCTAGATACTTGGGAGGCTGAGGCAAGAAGATCACTTGATCCCAGGAGTTCCAGGCCACAGTGAGCTAGGATCACACCACTGCACTCTAGGCTGGGCGACAGAGCAAGACCTCATCTCTAAAAACATAAATAAATACACAAAAAATAAATAAAATTTTTATTGATGTATAGTTTTATGGATAAAATAGATGGTGTTAAAACACCAGCTCTAAATGAAGAGACACCCAGCCAAACAGGCTTTGTGTGAGCAACATGGCTGTTTATTCATCGGGTGCTGGCGGGCTGAGTCTGAAAAGAGAGTCAGCAGAGGGCAGTGGGATAGGAGTTGATTTTACAGGTTTGGGCAGATTTGCAAGCTGGGAGGGGGTCGCAGGGTCTGGAGTCACGAGGTTGACCAAGGTTGGTTACAAAGTCCAACTGCCTTATTAATTGGGGCAAGAATAAGGAACAACGGAGAATGTCTCAAAGTTAATTAGGTGCCGCAGGGGTTGATCATTTCTTCCCCTCTTCACGGTATTCCAGTTACTTTAGATTTTCCAGGAACGCATCTGGAGTGCCCTAGTGTCTGTGCAGGTTACGGAGTTAACATGGCATAGTCAGTGTCACTGTCATTCAGCCTAAAGGACCTTACAGACAGTTTCTTTGTTTTTTGTTTTTTGATTTTTCTGGAGATGGAGTCTTGCTCTGTCACCCAGGCCACAGTGCAGTAGGGTGATCTCGGCTCACTACAACCTCTGCCTCCTGGGTTCAAGTGATTCTCCTTCCTCAGTCTCCCAAGTAGCTGAGATTATAGGTGCCCACAACCTGCTAATTTTTGTATTTTTATTAGAGATGGGGTTTCACTGCATTGGCCAGGCTGTTCTCGAACTCCTAACTTTGTGATCCACCCTCCTCAGCCTCCCAAAGTGCTGGGATTACAGGCATGAGCCACTGTGCCCAGCCAATAGATTTTAAGTGTAGAGTTCTATGTTTGGACAAAGGTACCCAAATAACCAATACTCCAAAGAGAATCTAGGACATTTCCATCACCCCAGAAGTTTCCACCTATCCTTCCCAACTCCCTCTATTTCATCCCAAACATCGTCATTGTTCTGATTTCTGTTCTCCACGGCCTTTGTCTACCCAGGTAGTGACTCAAATAATGGTAGCTCACATCCCATCTCCTCACGTCAAGAAACTATCTCTCCGCCCTCTCCCTTCTCTGCCAGGCCCACATTGATATGGCTCTGATGAGTGGAGGAACACCAGGTTCTTCGTCTCAAGTAGAATTAGATAAAATGACATGGATACACGTAAAGTGGTTTTAAGAAGTGGAGAGTTTAATAGGCAAGAAAAAAGGGGAAAGAAAGAAAGAAGAAGCTCCCCTGTACAGAGACAGAGGGAGCAGGGGCTCCAAAGCTGAGAGAAGAACTCCCAGGTGCTGTGGATTCCAGCCAGGCATACATAGAGGGCTTAGGGGATTGTTTGATCAGTCATGTCATTCATGTAGCTTATGAAACAGCTGGCCCTCCCACCCTAATCTTTTAATATGCAAATAAAGGCGCCATGATGTTTTACACATGTGGGGGTATGTGGGGGCAGCCATGTTGCCAGGAACATGTGGAGGCAAGGGCCAGAATATTGGGAATAGCCATATTTGGGTGGACCCAGTTTCCAATGGCCAGCATTTGAATATCAAAGGTTGCCGGCCTGGCTCTAAGAGCTGCTTTAAAAAAGAAAACTTCCCAGGGACCCCTTTTCCTTTCTATCTGCCTAAAATAATTTCTTAATAACTCCTACAACAGCATTTCCTTGAATATATCTACTGTGGGGGCAGAATTCAGGGCCAAGTGATAAAGGAAGAGGAGAGGAAGCTCAGAGATGAGGATGTGGCTAATGTGCCATTGATCTGCCTTGGGCAGGCATTGAACTGGATTCTGAGAGAACAGGATGGGAAAGGAATCTTGTTGGATTAAGGAGTGATTTGTGCAGAGGAGGAGGGAAGAAGGAGGAGAAAAATTTGCCCCTAGTGAGGAAGGTAGTCTGGCCTCAGAGAAAGTCTCTGGGGTTGGCACCCCAGGCATTGCACACACACTCACTAGCTCTGTCATCTTGGGATGCTTCCAGCTTCTGTGTTGGTGAATTGAGGTAATTAATCATTTGGAACCTATTAATTAGGGGTGTTATGAAGTTTCAATGAGATAATGTAAATAAAGCACCAACTGTAGGGCCTGACACATAATAGGTATTTCTTACATGATAGTAGCTATATTACTGCTGCCAGATAATCCCAGTTCTTAGTAAATGATTTTCTTTTTGTTTTTAATTGAGGCAGAGTCTCACTTTGTCACCCAGGCTGGAGTGCATGGCACGATCTTGGCTCACTGTAACCTCCGCCTCCCATGTTCGAGTGATTCTCCTGCATAAACCATAGTACAGTTTCACTGGCCAATAAAATGACAAATTATTCAGAAATGTATAGGTCCTGCTTTTAATAATGTAAAAAGTCATTATTAAAGAGTGTTCTTCTGTAACTATAAACTGGGCTTCCTTTAAGCTCTTATTGCCACAACAGGCTATCAAGTGAGAAACAAAACCAAACCAAAATAAATGGACATGGTTAAAACAACAGCAGCAGCAACAACAACAAAACAATAAATAAAACTCCAAACCACTTAGTCACTTTGTCCTCATATAAGACCAGGGATACTGAATTCAGATGGATTGATCCACTTTGCATAAGAGGATGGCTCTGACCAAAGCCCCAAACCAAAGTTTTGGCCAGACCAAGCACAGTTGTTTGGGAACATAGGAGGTTTTCTAGATGTTGTTTTGATTTTATGTTCAAAATTCAGACGGAGAAAAAAAAAGTTGAGCCCACTGTAGGGTGGGAATCACCAGGTTACCTGAAGCCAAACATGGTGAAGATGACACATGGACACTAAGACACACACAGAAAAGTAGCTTGGTGTGAGACAGCCCAAGCAAGAAGAGCTCAAGTAGGAAGCCTCCTGGACAGGATGACCCCGAAGCTTCCTTCCAAATCTGGAAATCCCCCATTCTCTATGCCAGCCCTCCCAGCCCTCAGGCTGGTCAGGCAAACTCAGTGAGAGATGGAATGTCATCTGTGACAGAAACATCTATAAGAAATAGGCACTTGTTAGTTTTGATGAGGCAGAGGATTATGAAGAAGGGTTAGAGGACCATTGTTTCTGGTTATGATATAGAAAGTCAAAAGAACTGTCTGCCACTCTTGCCCTAAAAACCAAACCAAGAAGAATCAGTGGGACAGGAGAAATCTACTTTAGTTAATAGGGAGAAATTCTTCAAACTTGCAAGAAAATTTTAACGGATGTGTATGAGATAATGTGTAAAATTAGAATGTCAAGGAACCCTATCCACAGATCAAATCTGTATCCACGTATCAGCTTTTAAATGTAGGTTTTCGCCAAGTTCATGGGTGGTTATGTTAGATGTTGGGGCCGGATAGCTTAGAGAGTGCCTCACAAAGTATGAGGGGTCTTCCCCAAGTGCAAGGCAGTTGATGTCTAAAAGTGGAGGACAGACCGGGAGAGCAAAGAGAAAACCATCTAAGACACTATGGGCTTTTAATGACCAAGATTAGGGCAGGGGCAGGCACACCTTGCTTTCAGATTTCAGAGAAACAGAAATTTGAGGACAGGCACAGAGAGCAAAGAGGGCTCACCAGTGATCTTTGCAGCCGGGCTATAAAGCAGAAGGAGAGCTCCTATGGTTTGTTGGAAAAACTGGCAGTTTTGTGTATAACATAAAGAAATATCTTAACTCTCTCAAATTTTCAGATTCTAGAACCTGCTGCCAGAGAAAAATTTACCTCTCTCTCAAACATTTAAAGCAAGTGGGAAACTGAATCAAACTAAAACCGAAATAAAGCTCAGATCTGGACTGACAACCTCTCAGATAAAGTTAGCCCTCTAGTCTTGAAGCCTGTCAAAAGAAAGGGCACGACATTTTCTAGGAGTATTATTTATTTCTCTTTCTAGTGTCCTTTTATATAAAATATCTGTTAAGCAATAAAGTATGTGGGTACTTTGAGATGAAAAAAATGTTAACCATAGTCAAGAGAAGAAAGAGTCAATAGAAACATGCCTAGAGATAGTGTAGACAGGAATTTTAAAATAACAGTAAGTGTGCTTAAAGGTTGTAGTGGAAAAGGTAAACATAGGGAAAGAGATGACAGTTTTAGTATAGAAATAGAAACTATGAAAAAGAAGTAAAAGAAATGCTGGTGAGATTTTGCTTCTGATCAAGATGGAGTATCATGACTACATTTATCTTCTGTGTGAAACAAATGAAAAAGTAAACCAGTCAAACAATAGCAAACAATGATTTTCAAGACAATGGATATTAAACAACAAAGAGCAATGACCCCTCAGACACATAAAATAAAGGTGGTGAATCCTACACATGCTTCAGTTCATTGCCTTGTAACAGATTCCAGACTGTGACACAGAGAAAGAGACCTAGCTGCAGCCCAGAAGACTTGTGAGTTGAAGGGATGGAATGGAACGTTCTGGAATACAAACTTGGCTAGAGTGTGTAAGACAGAATATCAGAGAAGGAAACTGCATCAAGAAATAACTCTGGAGAGCTACAGAGAATCTCTATTAAGTATTCACAAGAATATTGATCAGTGCATGTCTATGCATTCTCCTGAGGCTTGGAGAGAAAAAATCACCCCCAAATATTAGAAGGAACAGTAGCTCGTGCTCATGCAGGGAAAAAAATGATGCTTTACTCTACAACCTAGAGAAGAAAACCTTATACATCACACTTGGTAGTGTACTTATATATTAGTGAGCTTGGGCTACAATAACAATGTATCACAGACTGATTGGTTTAAACAACAGAAATGTATATTCTTAAAGTTCTAGAAGCTGGGAAGTCCAAGATTCAGGTTCTGGTAGGGCTGAATTTCTAGTGAGGGCTCTCTTCCTGGCTTGTAGACAGCCACCTTCTTGCTGTGTCCTCATATGATACCAACTTCTGCTGTCTATGCCATTTTTATAAGCACAAGTTCTACTGAATCAGGGCTCTACTTTTATGACCTGATTTAACTTTAATCACTTCCTTACATACCCTATCTCTGGCACAATCACATGGGGGTTAGCACTTCACCATATGAATTCGGGAAGGACACAAGTCAGTCCATAGCAAAATGGAACAGTCATGTCTCAGAAGTGGGTAATAAATAGGTCTGGTTCTGAGTAGAAGTAAGACCTGAAAAGTTCCAACTGTTTCTCAGTAACATAGTTGTATGCTAGAAGTAAGGTCAGGAATATTATAGACATACAAAAATGTACAGAATCCCATGAGGTAAAATTCACAGTTCTTACAATAAAAAATTACCAGGCATGTACAAAAGCAAAAAAGTATAACACATAGTGAAGAGATAAATCAATCAATTGAAATTGACCAGAGCAGATACAAGTGTTACAACCAGCAGAAAATGACATTAAAACAGTCATTTCATCTGTATTCCTTAGATCAAAAAATAAAGTTGAGGCATAGAAAGTATTGAAAAGACCTGAATGAGGCTTTTAGAGATGAAAACTACAATGTCAGTGATGAAAATATGTAAAGTGATATTAACAACAGATTACATATGTCAGAAGAAAAGTTGGCATGCTTGAAGACATGCCAATAGACACCATCCAAAATGGAATACTAAAGAGATACAATAATTTAAAATTAACAGTGCATCAGTGAGTGGTAGGAAATGAGCAGAAAACTAAGATAGTGTAATTGTAGTCTATGAAGAGGAAGAGAAAGTGAGGGACAGAAAAAATACTTTTAAAAATAATGCCAAAAATTTTCAAGTTGGAAGAAAGCTATAAACTCACAGATCCAAGAAACTCAACAAACTCTAAGAACAAAAAAACTTAGGAAAACTGTTCTCACCAGTCTTTGCCAATCCATCCTGTAGGAAAACCTGTGAAAATATCATAGCCCTCTGCACAACAATTCCATATGGGCAACAGTGAAGAAATCCTATACATTTTCTACTGTCTCCACTGCTCACCTGCTGGCATCATCATTCTTTCCTTCCAAAAATAACCACCCTTCACTCCATCTCCCACTGAATCCTCTGAGATCATTATAATTCATATCTTTTTTTTTTATGGAGACAGAGTCTCACTCTGTTGCCTAGGTTACTAATTCAAGCAATTCTCCTGCCTCAGCCTCCTGAGTAGCTGGGAGTCCAGGTGCGCACCATCACACTCAGCTAATTTTTGTATTTTTAGTAGAACTGAGGCTTTACCATATTGACCAGGCTGGTCTCAAACTCCTGACCTCAGGTGATTCACCCACCTCGGCCTCCCAAAGTGCTGGGATTATAAGCCTGAGCCACCACACCAGGCTACTATTTATATCTTTATTTAACACGAAAAGAGGTAGGTTTAGAGAGATGATATAATCTTTCCAGGATCACACAGCTAGAATAAGCAGGATTTGTACCTTATCTGCTGGTGCCTCTCCTTTGCGGCACTAAGACACCTGCAGAAAAATGACATTTCCTGATCTACTGCAGTGCCACGCTCTATCCTAGGCAGCACCATGACTAGTTCACATGCTTAGCCTTGTGAACTAGAGGATCAGCAAGAAAGATGGCTATGCAATTTGGATGCAATTGTTAACTGAAAACCCTTATGGTAGCTGCTAGCTAATATTCAAAAGTAATGATCATATAGAAATAGAGTACAACAGCTGAATGCGGTGGCTAATGTCTGTAATCCTAGCATTTTGGGAGGCGAAGGTGGGTGGATCACGAAGTAAGGAGTTTGAGATCAGCCTGATCAACATGGTGAAACCCCATCTCTACTAAAAATACAAAAATTAGCTGGGCATGGTGGTGTGTGCCTGTAATCCCAGCTACTCAGGAGGCTGAGGCAGGAGAATTGCTTGAACCTGGGAGGCGGACGTTGCAGTGAGCCAAGATAGTGCCACTGCACTGCAGCCTGGGCAACAGAGCAAGACTCCACCTCAAAAAAAAAAAAAAGAAAAGAAATAGAGTACAATATTTAAAAGCTTGCTATTTTATATATACCCATAGGAATATAAATCATTCTATTAAAAAGACACATGCACACATATGTTTACCGCAGCACTATTCACAATAGCAAAGGCATGGAATCAACCCAAATGCCCATCAATGATAGACTAAATAAAGAAAATGTGGTACAGATGTACCATGGAATACTATGCAGCCATAAAAAGGAACAAGATCATGTTCTTTGCAGGGATGTGAATGAAACTGAAAGCCATCATCATCAGCAAACAAACACAGGAACAGAAAACCAAAGCACTGCATGTTCTCGCTCATAAGTGGGAGCTGAACAATGAGAACACGTGGACACAGGGAGGGGAACATCACACACCAGGACCGGACAGGGTGTGGGAGAGCATCAGGATAAATAGTTAATGCCTAGGGGCTTAATACCTAGGTTGATAGGTGCAGCAGAGCACCATGGCACACACTTAACCAGGTAACAAATCTGCATGCTCTGCACATGTATCCCAGAACTTAAAATAAAGATTAAAAAAATAAAATATGTATATGTCTTAAATATATAAATGTTGATGTTTTAATCATATATGTTTAAAAGTTTGGGGCCTGGGATCCAGCCAAGCGCATTTGAACGCCTACCTCCCTGCTGCCATTCTATGACGTTAGCAGGGTGCTTGGCTTTTCTGCATCGCAGTTTTCTTCTCTGCAAAATAGGGTTAATAAGAGTACCCACCTCTGAAAGTGGCATAAGAAATTTACACTTGGATTTAAGTCTACCATTCCTTTAGTTCGTGGAGTGTTTCCTTGTTGAGTTTTTTGAAAGGTCAAAAATGGATCATTTAGTTTTCACAAGCATTCTCAAAACCCTAAGTAGCTTTTAATCACACTCCTTTTAACGAGTCTCCTCTCCAGACTAAACTGTCCTAATCTTGGAAATCTTGCTTCCTTTGGAGCTGGAATCACATGTACCGAAGTAGAAACAAAAACACGCTCTTCAGCATTTATGAGGAAAAGGGCTGCAAAGGGCTCATTCGCAGCAGTCTTTCCTGTGGAAAGACTGAAAAATTAAAGCAGAGAAGTTCAAAGACTCGGGGCTGCGGAATAAAAACAAAATCCCTTAAAATTACGGTGATGGTTCTTCCAGATAAGCAGGTAATTCTTTGAGATAATTTGGAGAGAATTCAACAGTGTTTATTGCAGGCTCACTTAAGAGAGCTAAACATTTCGCTCTAAAAGCCATTTCAAAGCAAAACTCTAAACAGTATTTTAGAATAAGAAGAAATTATATGCACACTCTTGCCTCCCAGGGGTTTTGAAGAATTCATGAGGGAAAATAGAGGCTCTGGGGAGAAAATTGCCAGAAGAACTACAGGAAATATAAGAAATTCACCATAAACATGACAGGCTGACAGGGTATAATACTCATTAAAGTGATTTTTAGTAGACAATAAATAAATACCTGTAGGTAGAGTGACTTTCTGTTCAATGATAACAATAGTGAACATTCTAGAAGGCATGACTAACGGGAACTAGAATTGTTACAAAAAAGAAAAACTAGTTCAAATACTTACAACCTTTTTTCCCTTCTCTGACGCAAAGTGTCCAAGAAGCATAAATATTCACTTGAAAAAGAATTATCTTAATAATTTCTTAAGGAGCAAGCCAGACTATTTTATTTTGCTGGAAAAATGACACATAAAATATCAGCCTGCTATTGCAATACGTCATAGTGAGTGCCTTTAATGGCAAAAAAAGCCATGTTATTCTCCAATTAGGTTAGAAAATATTAAATGTTCAGCATTCTTAATAAGAATGAACAGACAATGAGGGAAAACAAGGCCTTTTCATAAAATATCCTTATTGATGTTGTTCAAACCTTCAAGTGAACTCTTTTGGAGGAGATGGAAAAAAGTGTTGGGCTTCTCCCTCGGAACCACTCTAGGAAAATCACCGCCATGAATAACTTTCTTATATCCCTCAAAGTCCTCCCTCAAAGACTGTTTCAAGGTTTCCACCTCTTCATCTTATTTTGTAGTGATTTTCCTTGGAAAATCATTTCCCTCTAAACGTGGTTGAACATAGTGGTTGCATGCATACTGTTTTCACCAAGAGCAGTTATGTGTCCCAGCATGAGTTAAAGCACTCAAAGATCTGAAGCCCCAACCTCTTTGAAGTTAGAAGTTCTGGAATCAATATAACACAGGAACACCCAGACGTTTGAATCAAAGAGCTCCGGGTTTGAATCCTGCCTCAACCCTTCCCCAGCTAAATGGCTTTAGCTGAGTTACTCAGCTTCTCTGATCTCCAGTTTTCTCCCTGTACAATGGGAAAAGTAAAACTTACATACCAAGATCATTGGGATGGATAAACGAGATTATTGGTCTAGAACACCTCTCTTGATTTGTTAAATAATTAAAGGTAGATCCGTTATTCAATCCAGCAATTCCACTACTGAGTATCTACCCAAAGGAAAAGAGTCATATCAAAAAAACACCCACACACATATGTTTATTGCAGCACAATTCACAGTTGCAAAGATACGGAACCAACCTAAGTGCCTGCTGGCCAATATGTAGATAAAGACGATGTGGTATGTGTACAACACGGAATACTACTCAGCCACAAGAAGAGAATGAAATAGTGTGCTTTGAAGGCACTTGGATGAACCTGGAGGCCATGATCCTAAGTGAAATAACTCAGGAATAGAAAACCACATACTGCATGTTCTTGCATATAAATGGGCGCTAAGCTATGGGTATGGAAAGGCATACAGATTGCCATAATGGATACCGGAGGTTCAGAAGCGAGGAGAGTTGCTGGGGTGAGGTATAAAACACCACAACTGAACACAATGTACACTACTCGAGTGATGAGGGCACTAAAATCTCAGGCTTCACCACTGTACAATTCATCCATCTAACCAAAAACCACTTGTACCCTCAAATGCTATTGAAGTAAAACGTGAAGTTTTTAAAAGCTTCGTTCCTGGGATCCATGTCACTATTGGTATGGTTGTTGTCATCATGCCAGCCCCGAGCACTGAGTTGACGTGCTGCGAAGACCGTATTGGCCTCGAGCAATAGGTTTAGTGACGATGTTGTACTAGAGTTAGCATTTTCTCCCAGAAACTGATGTTCTTTCTTTTCGGTGCCAGACCTACTTGTTTCTTACTTAATGAGCACTCGGTACGTGAAAGCCTTGCTGGAGTAGTCTTTGTTCTGAAACCTGTCCAGGTTCAACATGCCAATGACAGCCGCTGAACATGAGGACCCTAAGACATCAAGACTCTAGGAGTTGTTCTAATTATATACTTGAGAGATTTTTTTTTTTAATGAGACAAAGTTTCGCCCGTCACCCAGGCTGGAGTGCAGAGGCGAGATCTCAGCTCACTGCTACCTCCACCTCCTAGGTTCAAGCGATTTTCTTGCCTCAGCCTCCCAAGTAGCTGGGATTATAGGCATGCGCCACCACACCCAGCTAATTTTGTACTTTTAATAGAGATGGGGTTTCTCCATGTTGGTCAGAATGGTCTTGAACTCCCAACCTCAGGTGATCTGCCCACCTCAGCCTCCCAAAGTGTTGGGGTTATAGGCGTGAGCCACCGTGCCCGGCCATTTGAGAGATTTGCACAAAGGCACACTTAATATATGTGTCTAGAAGTTTAGAATGTTACAATATGACATGCCTCTTCTTTTTTAAGTGGATGTTAGGTTTCTTCAATGATTTTTAAAAACTGGCCTGGTTGATGTAAAGCATCCTTCTATCTAAGTGTTGTGCTCAACTGCACGAATTTCTCTCTGTGGAAAGAATGCTGGAGGTCCTGGCTCCACACTTCACCAGAAAAGAAAATACTCCTCTTGTATTTATGATGGTTTTTCTTTCCACTTGATTAAGTAAGAAGAAAAGTGTAATTAAGAGGGTACTTCTTGTGGCACTGTCAATTTGGGAACAAGATTCTCAAGAATGAAAAATTTGTGACTGTTCTCAGTGTGAAAGGTAGAGAAGATTACTTGATCATTATGTACTTATTTGAAAGTCATTTTCCTCCTGTGTCAGCATCTCACTTTTTAGAATGCACACTGAATGCCTGGAATCTCTTTCTTTTAGAAAAGACAAAGTTGTACTGTTAAAGGAATACTATTGCCAGGGAAAAAGTTTAGTACTGGACGGTGACTCTATAAAGAGATTAAATAGAAAGTCAAGGGAGGGGAAGGAAGGCAACCTGTGGCTTCCAACCTCATGGGGTCTACTAGCACTATTTCATGCCCAGGCTGGTCTCCAGCTCCTGAGTTCAAGCGATCCACCTGCTGGGATTAGAGGCATGAGCCACCACTTTCTGCCCATTCAAAAACGCATTTTGAAAATTTTACTCACTATTTTGTAAACATTTACTGTGTACCTGCTATTTCCGAGGCACAATGAGGAGTGCTCTGACAAGGCCAAAGATAAAAGAGTTGAAAACTCATGTAGCATAAAGCACCGTTGACAGTCAGGTTATCTCCTTCATTGAAATGTAACACACCATCTGATGACAACCAGATCTGCTTGGGGTAGAGCAGGCGTGCGTTCAGCCTTCACACTTCCAGCCACTTTTTCATCAGTTGAAACCTTAGAAAAGGCTCTGGAATAGAAGAGATGGTCAGAGATGGTCAGCCTGTCTTTGACCTCTTTTTTTTTTTTTTTTTTTTTTTTTGAGATGGAGTCTCCCTCTGTCACCCAGGCTGGAGCTCAGGGCTGCAATCTTGGCTCACTGCAACCTCCACCTCCCGGGTTCGAGCAATTCTCCTGCCTCAGCCTCCTGAGTAGCTGGGGTTACAGGCACATGCCACCACACCCAGCTAATTTTTGTATTTTTAGTAGAGATAGGGTTTCACCATGTTGTTCAGGCTGGTCTCGAACTCCTGACTTCATGATCCATTTGCCTCAGCCTCCCAAAGTGCTGGGATTACAGGATTGAGACATCACTCTGGCCTGATTACTTTTTAAGAAGCTTTTTATGGGCTGGGTGCAGTGGCTCACTCCTGTAATCCGAGCACTTTGGGAGACTGAGGCAGGTAGGTCACGAGGTCAGGAGTTCAAGACCAGCTTGACCAACATAGTGAAACCCCATATCTACTAAAAACACAAAATTATCCAGGCATGGTGGCATGCACCTGTAATCCCAGTTAGTCGGGAGACTGAGGCAGGAGAATTGCTTGAACCCACAACGCGGTGGTTGCAGTGAGCCGAGATCATGCCACTGCACTGCAGCCTGGGCGACAGAGCGAGACTCCAGCTCAAAAAAAAAAAAAAAAAAAAAAAACCAAGAAGCTTTTTATGACGTTCCCAGGACCAGTTCTGTTCATTGATTCTCTTTCTCCAAGACAACTGAGGGCTACAATTCCTGGGCCCTGGAAAATAGAGATGATCTCTCCTGGCACAGTCATCATTGTTTCTGATATTACTTATTGTTACAAGCTAGGCTTTTACTTGAGTTTTATTTTCCTTTTGTTTTTTTTGTAAGAGGATCTCACTCGTTTCACAGGATGGAGTGCAGTGGTGCCATCATAGCTCACTGCAGCCTCAATCTCCGGGGCTCAAATCATCTTCCCACCTCAGCCTCCTGAGTAGCTGCAACTACAGGCTCATGTCAACACACCTGGCTACACTTTTCTTTCTTTTTTTATAGAGGCAAGGTCTTTCATTGTTGCCCAGGCTGTTCTCAAACTCCTGTCTTCAAGTGATCCTCTTGCTTCTGCCTCCCAAAGTGCTGGGATTGCAAGTGTGAGTCACTGCACCCACCTACTGACTTCCGTGTGTCCTTCTGGTCTCCTGAATTAGATAAGTTCTCTAAGAGCAGAAGTTACTTCTTATCCTTCTTTGCATCCAAATATGTTTCATTCACAATGAACATGTGCAAAAACCATTTCTGCCTGGATGCTCCTGTCAGAGGGGCCTAATCTACGCACAGAACCAATTTAGGTTCATTAGTTAAAGGGCTTATAGGAGTACTATCTTATTTTTGCCCCACTTTTGATTCCTTCCTTCCCCTCTGGCTCTTCTTGAGTTTAAGATCAATTTTTCCTGCTCCTTCCTTTTTTCCCTATAAAAATACATATTTCTTTCTGTTGTGACTAACTGAACTCATGCTCTGTGGCTGCAGTGGGCCTGTGCCTGGAGCAATGGGCACCACAGTCTCCCCCAAGGACAGTGAAGAGAGAATGCCTGCCACCCAGGGAGAGCATCCACAGCGCCAGCCAGAAGCTCCAAATGTCAGGTGACTCCTTTGTTCTTTCTCTCGGTACTTTTCAGAGTTTCTGTATTTAAACATAGGGACACAAGTCTACTATGATAACAGTAGGTATTTTAATGCATAAATAGCTTTATTCACATTGGGAATGCGTTTCCTGTTTTGACTTGCTCTCTAAATATAGATATATAATTTTTAAATTATAGGTTTACGTCAGGACGACAATTTAGTCAAATATTACTTTCTTCCCCAAACAAGTCCCGGTTGCCGCTCATAAACCATGGAATGTGAGCAGTCTCAGAGAACGCGCACGAAGGGACTCAGCCTCCTCCTCGCCTTCAGTTTCAACATTTTAAAATCATCTCTCTGCTCTTTTGTTGTAGGGACTAAGTCTACAGAGGAGCTCCTCTCTAAGCAAAGGTGGTAAGGACCGGAACCTTAGTCGATGCCACCTTAATAGAAAAAAATTCAAAATCCTGCCATAGAGAGAGAAAATTCCTTTAGGAGGGGAACTTTTCTTAGACCCAGTGTGGCTAGCACCACACAGGCATTCCACCTGCAATCCCTCAGGCCGCTTGCTTTTGGGGGACCCGAGTTCCCAGGCAATCGCAGTGAGGAAAGCTGACGTCTCCGGGGAGCTGGGCTATGTAATTTGTCACACAGCTGCGTAGAGATGCAATCCAAGAACGTTTCTTTTTCTGCATCTTATTCTATTTCTGGAATGTCCATTTTTGAAGTCAAATAAAAAGTTTCTTTCTTCCTATTTTATTTTTATGTTTTAATTATAATTTCTATTTCTGATTCTGGGGGATCATGGGCAGGTTTGTTACAAAGGTATATTGCGTGATGCTGAGGCTTGGGCTTCTATTAATTCTGTCACCCAGATCATGAGCCAAGTACCCGACAGGAAGTTTTTCAGCCCCACTCTCTCTTTCCTTCCTTTAGGAGTTTCTAGCATCTACTATTCCCATCTTGATGCCCCTGTATACCCAAGATTAAGCTCCCTTTTATAAGTGAGTACATGCAGTACCTGCTTTTCTATTCCTGTGTGATTTCTCTTAGAATAATGGCCTCTACCTGTGTCCATGCTGCTGCTAAAGCCAAGATTTTGTTCTTTTTTATGGCTGCATAGTATTCCATGGTGCGTATGTACCATGTTTTCTTTATCTAATTTACTACTGACGGACACCTAGGTTGATTCCATGTCTTTGCTATTGTGAGTAGTGCTGTGGTGAGCATACAAGCACAGGTGTCTTTTTGGTAGAACGCATTGTTTTCCTTTGCATATATATATAGCCAGTAATTGGATTGCTGGATCAAATGGTAGTTCTGTTTGTAGCTATTTGAGAAATCTCCAAAATGTTTTCCACAATGGCTGAACTAATTTACATTCCCACCAGCAACGTATAGGCCTTTCCAAAGGAAGAGTTTTTGACATGGAGTTCAAGGGCATAGGTTTTAAAACTGAGAGCACTCACCTCAAATTGGAAAACAACCAAATAACTTAAATGGATTTTTTTTACATAAAATTAAAGCAGAGACATATAATCAGGTTGACCTATATACAACACAGGTGAAGGATAGACTTCCATCCTGTCATGGGTTGGAAACTCATTCTGAGTTGGATTTCTGTGCAAATGGTTTATTTGGGAGCGTGCTCTGGAGAACAATACCAGGGTTGTAAGAGACTGAAAGGAGCAGGGTGGGTGGGGAGAATCTGGGCTGTGACGTGGTGGTGACAGAGGCCTCAGCTGTGCCAACAGGAAGTGCTGGACCTGAGGGGGCCCTGCAGGGTTGTCACAAATTAGGGTGTCAGGGCCAGGTTGATAAATCCCTCCCCATCTTCCTCACTCCCTTTGCCACTGGGCTTCTCTCATGACAGGGAAGCAAGGGAGAAATCCTGGACACACAACTTGTAGGCTGACAGCAGTTCCCTGAGGGGAACTCAGCTGTGAGCCAAAGGCAGCTGCCCTCTCAGCAGCGGAGAGAAGGATTCACTCAGACCTGGGATGGCACCCACAGCATCCACTGCACCCTCGGACTCACGGTGAGAAAGACACAAGCAGGCAAGCATCTAGGACTTGAAATAGAGACAGGGCAAATGTTTACGTAACTGAAAATTTAATTATTGTCTATAATTTTTCAAAATTAATATATACAAACTAGATAAAAATAATTTATCATTGTCAATTATTTTTGAGTAATTCATCATTACTCACAAGTGAATGAAAATGAAGCAAAAAATGCCAGCAATGTCGCTTTCTGTGGAACACAGGCAGATCTGACCCCATCTATTGCAATCAAAGGACAGCTTCCACGGTGGAACTTTGCAAACAATCGTGGACAAAGGCAATGATTTCTGAATTACACGTGTGTGTGTGTGTGTGTGTGTGTGTGTGTGTGTTTCCATGTGTGTGTCCTAGGAAACAGTCAACAGGAAGACACTTTTTTTTTACTTAGATTTGGAGCCATCAGAGACATGTTGGTGACATTGCAGTGTCCTCAGGCTCTTTTATAGAGAAGCTGTACAGGCATCTGACCAATGGCATGAGTAGGCATATTTATACACTCAGAATTTTCGGAATTTGCAGTGATTTGTACCAATTAGAAACAGAAAAACCTCAGCAATAACAGAGTTGATGAAGTCTGTATCACAGAAATGTCTCAGAGCTTCTATCAGTTGCATAAGAATTATAATTGTTTCCAATATACGTTGACAAGGCAATAAAAGAGCTGATGAAGTCTGTGGCATAGGACAGAATGCTTTTGGATATTACACAGATGTAACTTTCAGCACCTGCAGACAGTTCAGCTTAGAACTCCGAAATTAGGAAATCAATGAGACATGCACCAGAGAAGAAGCAGAAGGCGATCAGGGCAGTGCCACGGATCAAGGGTGATTCAGGAAGAGCATCTGGACCCAGCCAAGACAGGCACTTTCAGAAGCAATACCAAAGTGGAAACTGGTAGTTTCTACAGAAACTAATTTAGCTATTGTCATTTTTTTACCATATATATTTAGCATACTATATAATTCGTTTCATAGAGTGTGTGCAGTTCTTCTCAGTGAAGCTTATACTGTTTCCTCTAAGGTCCCAAGTCAAAAGAAGGAGAGGGGACTGCTAAGGAGTAGGTAAATTCACTCAAAATTTGTGTTAAAAGAAAACTTCAGACAATTAAATTTAGTGAAGTTTAATTGAGCAAGAAAAAGAAAACAATTTGTGAATCGGGCAGCCCCCAGATTCACAGCAGATTCAGAGAGACTCACAGGGGTGCTTAAAAAAAGGAAAGTGATTTACAGAAATCGGAAGTGAGGTGCAGAAACAGCTAGATTGCTTAGAGCTCAGCGTTTGTCTTCTTTGAACACTGGGCAGCGTATGAGTGGTTGAAGTACGGCTGCTGGGATTGGCCAGGACTCAGCTAGTGTTATAGGCACGTACTCCTAAGTTAGGTTTTCAGTCTTGTTTACCTATTAAGTTACAGTTAGTTCACAAGGACTCAAATATAGAAGTACGAAGTCCTTCTCAGGCCACATTTAGTTGGTTTTAAGAGGTGCCTAAGTGGGAAGACCAGAAAAACAACATCCTTTAGAAAATGGTGCCTACTTACACTATTCCTTTGTGAGTATGCCATCTATTTACTACATAATGTTTTCACCATTCCAGAGAGAGAGAGAGAGAGAGGAAGGAAGGAAGGAAGGAAGGAAGGAAGGAAGGAAGGAAGGAAGGAAGGAAGGAAGGAAGGAAAAAGGAAGGGAGGAAGGGAGGGAGAGAGGGTTTATTGGAAGCAATTATCATTCTTAAACAGTTGATGTAAGCGCCAAGAGGTTTCTATGACCAAATTCTAGTACAGATTTTTATTTCACTTCTTTCACTGAAAATGTCTGGACACTGGCCAATAAGCTGCAAAACAATGAATACAGCTTTAGTCGTTCAAATAGATTCCACAATGACAAGTACTCTCCTAAGGAAAACAACAACAACAACATTTCAGAGTGTTTCGGTGAGGGGTCAGGGATCAGACACAAGAGGCTTGAGATGAGATTTGTCTTTTTTAGTCTTTCTTAGAGGCAAGAAAAAAAAAATGCAACTGCCAGAATGCTTGGCCTCTCTATTTGGGTGTAAGCTCTGCTAATCTTCTCCCTCATGAACACTTCCCTATCCCTGTCCTTGGGCTGAGATGGTCCATCCACCATCTGAACTTGAACAGACTGAGAGGGATACTGACTTTGAAATCAAGGTCATGCTGGGCAGCTGTCCGGGACCTGGCGTCAGGAGATCAGCTCTGAGGTTCTAGCTCTAGCTCTGAGACTTGCTCCCTGTGTGTCCCCTGGCGTCCACTGGCTCCCAATGTCTGCCCATTCAAGCAGATGTTATGCTGGTCTTGCGATATTTGCAAGGATGAAATAAAGATGAAAACTTGAGAAGGGCTTTGTAAATGGCGGAGCCCAATACAAAAATGTTACATGTCACTATAAATCTTAATCTTTGTTCCTATGGATATTTGCTGAATGAATCACAATAGACATTGAAAAATTACACAGAGGAGTGGTATGAAGAGGTAACAAGGTCCCTGTAGCCCCCTCTGTTACCCTAGATTTTCTCCCTGACCCAGTACCTATAATTGTAATGTAGAACAGCAGTGTTAGCGCCCAGGGCTTGCGTTCCAACACTTGACCAGTGGTGATTTCCCTATCAGGATGATTTATTTCCAGCTTTCTGCTTCACACTTGGACTCCTGATGCTGAACGGGCATCTGAAGTGCTGTGGAACCCCTGGCTTTCTCCGTCTCTCCCCTGCACAGGTACATTTACACACTCAGGGGAGAAGGCAAAGAGAAAGGACGGAAAAGATGAGGGGAGACCCCAAAGCCAAACTCACTTTAATCTGGGTCCTCAGAGCTTTGAGGCAGGAGATCTAGTCCTATTATCCTACAGACAGAATGAAATTCCAGGAAGCAGAGAAGGCAAAGGAATTCTCGGCAAGTTTCCCGTTCCCACCCAGCACAAAGGGCGATCACCCTCATTCTGTAATATGTGTGCCTCTAAATCCCTACCACTTCACATTTATAAAATCTGGTCACTCACCAACTTCCTCTCCCAGAATTGCTTAGAAACAAAACCTTATCCCAACATGAGTTCTTTCCCTGGCCATCTCTCCCCTCTAGGATAGAACAGAGCCCTGAACCACGTGTTGTGTTTAAGAAACTGTGTTCTGGATTGAAAGCTGCATTTTGATACTAGCTTTGGTAACTTGGGCATATTAATTGATAAGTGCTTCTCTTTCCTAACCCATAATTAAAGATCACCAGGAGTAATAAAGTATTTAAGACAAGTCTGGCAGGTAGTAGATGCTCACTAAATGTAGGCTATTATTATTATTATTATTATTTTGAGATGGAGTTTCGCTCTTGTTACCCAGGCTGGAGTGCAATGGCGCGATCTCGGCTCACCGCAACCTCCGCCCCCTGGGTTCAGGCAGTTCTCCTGCCTCAGCCTCCTGAGTAGCTGGGATTACAGGCACGCGCCACCGTGCCCAGCTAATTTTTTGTAATTTTTAGTAGAGATGGGGTTTCACCATGTTGACCAGGATGGTCTCGATCTGTTGACCTCGTGATCCACCCGCCTCGGCCTCCCAAAGTGCTGGGATTACAGGCTTGAGCCACCGCGCCCGGCCGTAGGCTACTATTAACAATACACCACTCTTAGCTATATTAACTATATACACTCTCTCAGGCTGACAAGGCGCCCCAGAGGTATAGAATTAGAAAAACAGGTTTCATCTCTAATCAAAGAGAGAAGCAAGGCCTGTTCCTTACAAGATTCCTTTCTCAGATACACCCTGAGCTGCCTGAGTTAACTCCATGCACGGCCACAAAGAGTCCAGGCCTAGAGTTGAATCCTGTGTTTGATTGTGGTTCTGTCTTAGCCCTACGGCCTTAGGTCTCTTCTCTGCTGCTTGGTTTTCTTTGCAGTAGAAAGTATTGGGTTAGATATCAACAGTGGTTCTCCAATTTGGGTGCCCATGGAAATTTCCTGGGGTGGCTTTTAATATTCCTGCTGTACGGTACATCCCTGACAAATTAAATCAGAAGATCTGAGGTTGAGATTCGAGCAAGAGGACTTCTTACAATTCCCTAAGTGATTTTGATGTTCAGCCAAGGTTGAGTACTGCTAGTTTAGAAGGTTGGTGGTTCTTGACTCTGGTACATGAGAACTATCTAAGAAACTTTAAAAAAAAAAAATACAGAAGCCAGAGTTTTAGCTTAGGACAATAAAAATAGAAATCCCTGGGGGTTGGTCCCAGACATGGTATCTTTCCAAGCTCCCTGGGTGATTCTAATGCACAGCCAGAATGCAGACCCTCAGGTTTATTGATCTTCAAGACTCCTCCTTCATCTATGTAAGGTTCTAAGCTTGTATGAGTCTGCATTTGTGGAGCTATGAGCATGTGTATAGTCTTCTCTGGAAGCTGGCTGCACCAGCACTCTCTGACTCCGAGAAATGAAATGATTATTCCCACCCCCAACATTTATCTTCTCTGGGCTTTGGGTATTAACAACGAGGAAGGACTCCCCTATTTACAATCCATAGAAAAGTCGCCCTAGACTTGAACTCAGTCCCATTATAACACACCAAGTCAGCGTTCTTAACCTTTTTGGCTACACAGACCCGCTTTGAAACATCATGAAAGCTATAAGTCATCTCATAAGGAGGATCTTACATGTACATCAAATTGAGCATACAATTTTCATGGATCCTTGAACTCCTAATGCAAAGATAATTCTATTCTATTTCACTGTAATATAAAAGTCAAAAACTTACATAACCCAGAAAAGCAGAAGTTGCAACATAGTGGAAATAGACCAGAGTGAGAGTTAGTTCTAATCCTGGTTTCACTACTTATCAATCAACATTTAGGAGTCACTGAATCACTAGATGGCTGAGTTCACTCTTATGTCCAATTAAGAATTGTACAATCGTGCCACCACATAACAGTGTCTTGGTCAACTACAGATTACATATGATGGTGGTTCCATAAGATTATAATACTGTGTTTTTACTGTACCTTTGCTATATCATTAAGACACACAAATACTTGCCATTGTGTTGCTATTGCCTACAGTATTCAGTACAATAACATGCTGTACAGATCTCTAGCCTAGGAGCAGTAGGCTGTACCATACAGCCTAGGTGTGTCGTAGGCTCTGCCACCCTGGTTTGTGTAGGTACACTCTGTGATGTTCGTACACGAGAAAATCACCTAATGACACACTGCTCGGAATGTGTCTCCGTCATTAAGTGATACATGAGTGGTACTTGCTCTATCAGTCTTACCTATTTTAGAATAAAGTAGAATGAATATAAAATTGCTTTGACCAAGTTGTAAGCATTACATTGTCATTGAAAGTGGAAGAACTAGACCAGGAGACCCTGGTGTGGCCCTGGATTGTGCATATGTCTTCCATGCCTTCTATGCTCATAAAGAATTAGCACCTCACACACATCCTGGCCAAACTGTGTCTTTGGGACCACAGCACCAAGTATGTTTTTGTTTGTCACCTTATTCTGAGTATCTGTGTTGACCAAGAGGCTTTGGGAATAAAGGTGCATAAAGGTATTAGAGCCTGGATGAGCCTTGGGTGAAGAGACAGCATTGCAAGGTCCTTGAATTTGGAGTGTGACTCAAAGTCTGCCCTTGGGAGAGGCAAGTACAGAGCCCATGAACTCAGCACACACCAGTCCCGGTCCTTGGCGGGGAAAGGCTGAAACCAGAACCAGATGTCTGAGAAGCAATCTCCCAGACTTCATAGTAGCTGCCAGATTGGCCACAAGTTTGGCAGAAACCATCCCAGTGGTGAGTGCCAAGTGGTTTGGAGTGAGCGGGAGCACAGCCTGGACTCCAGGCCCAGGACTCCCGGGAGAACCTGGTTCCCAGACTCACTGGGCGCTCAGATCATTAGAGTGCTGTCTTAGTCTGTTGGGGCTGCTATAGCAAAGTACCGCAGACAGGGCGGCCTGGGAGGCCCTAGATGGAAACACCAGCAGACTGGGTGTCGGTGTGGGTCTGCTTCCTGTGGCCATCTTCTTGCTGGGCCCTCAGATGGTGGAAAGGAATAAGACAATTATCTGGGGTCCCTTTTTAAATATTTTATTTTATTTTATATGTACTTATTTTTGAGACAGGATCTTGCTGTGTAGCCCAGGCTGGAATACTGCAGTGTGATCAAAGCTCACTGCAGCCTCGACCTCTCAGGCTCAAGTGATCCTCCCACGTCAGCCTCCCAAGTAGCTGGGACTACATCACACACCAGCATGCCCAGCTAATTAAAACATTTTTTTGTAGAGATGGGGTCTGGCTCTGTTGCCCAGGCTGGTCTTGAACTCCTGGCCTCAAGCAATTCTCCTGCCTCAGCCTCCCAAATTGCCCTTTATAAGGGTACCAGTCCCTTTAATTTAATTTACTTATTTTTGAGACAGGATCTTGCTCTGTATAAGGTCACTAGCTCCATTCACAACGGCGCTGCCCTCATGACCTAATCATTTCCTGAAACCTTCTCGAACCATCACACTGCAGGTTATGTTTCAACATATGAATTTTGTGGTGGGGGATTCAAGCATTCACCTTCGTCCCTGCAGGAGGGTAGGTATGGTGGCTCTGGGGGCCCCAGATTAGCTGCATCAGCAGGAGAGCACAGGGTTGTTCTATCGGTAGTCTTGGGCAGAAATTAGCTAGGCTAGAAGTGAGAGTACATACACTGCATTCCTGGTCACTCCCCGTACCCATTCTCCCTCAGCCCACCTTCCCTGACCTCTAGGAAAGCCCGATGGAAGCATGAGTGAGGTAAGAAGAGACAGGCAGGAGTTTCTGCATGGGGCCCCAGGCTTCTGCTCAGAGAGATGGGAGAGGAGCCCTTGGTGCTCCAGGAGAGCTTCTCCCCCTAACAGTGTCAGAGCAAACAGTAAGAAAGGCCTCTAATTAAAAGCAAAAATGTGGGTCCAGACACGGTGACTCTGGGAATTCTCAGAGAGCTTGAGGAACAGACCTCAGGGGAGCAGGAATAATGAAAGGAATCACGTTTGCTGCTTAGTTCTGTTGTAGATTCCTCGGGGTTTCTAGATGGATTGTCATGACATCTGCAAACGGGCCGTCTTACCTCTTCCTTTCCAATCCGTATGCCTTTTATTTCCTTTTCTAGTCTTAGAAAAGTATTATGATTACTATAATAATAATAAGGAAACTAGGCTGGCATTCTAACAGAGCTGTCTGCCTCTCTGTAACTCAAATGTATGTGTGGACGCACACACAGACACACATACACAGGCACACACACAAACACGTTCTCTCTCTTTTTCTGAGAAACCCGGAAGAACTGACCACAGGCTGGGTCCTTGAGCTACCAAAGGGTGCTTTTGTGTTTAGAGGAGGTCCCACCACATGGAGGTGTCTACGGAGGGGTGATTTTGTGTTTAGATGAGGTCTCACCATATGGATGGATCTACTAGTTGAACGCGGATTCTCTGGGAGCTGCCAGACAGCTCAGCACAAGGCTCCCCCTCCTTGAAATGCTGAAAATTATCTGTGAGATGGGAAGGGAGTTGTCCATGGAAGAAAAACATTAGTCTCCATGTTCTACAACCCGAGGTGGTCTCTGGTCTTTCTAGCCCAGGGCCCTCGGTAACGTGGTCCCTGATGGACACCTGCCTGTCGCAATCAGAGGGGAAGTGTCAGACGAGTGACAGCCTCTGGAAACACAGCTCCTCAGCCCCAGCGACTGCAGACTTTAGGGAATGACACACTTGCACACTCACGTCCCTTAAGCATGTCCGTCCTTCTCCTTTTGTCCTCCTGGAAAGGAATAACTCGGGACACGGGCTGCACCGCAGTGGAGCCCTGTGGCTTCCTTTTCGTTTCCTCTCCATTCCTCGGTGGCTGCTCATGGACCATTTGCAAATACTGTTTCCAGCTGGGACAGAGCAATATAAACAAGCAATATATTCTTTTAAATATTTACTTATTGAAAATAAAGATAGGTATCTCATCGTTTCTTCCCATAAACCAAGTGGTATGTGTTCCCAAGCTGGGGCTTCTTAGTGTCTTTATAGATCTGGCAAATGGATAATTTTCTACCATAAATTCTTTTTTTTAATTTTAACTCTTTTTTTTTTGAAGAGAGGCCTTTATGTTCCACACAAAGTTGCTTTCCTGTATATTTAACTCATAGAGAGAAGACAAGAACAGCTATTGATGAGCATGGTGGAAGATGGGTGTTTCCACTGGGAGGCAGCTTTGGGATGCTCTGCCTTGTGGATTTGGTGAAGTCCAAATGAGGCCACTGGCCAGAAGAGCCCAAGGAAACCTTGGGTGTGGCACCTCAGCCTCACAACTCTGTTTTGATGGGGTGAAATATATTGTCACCTTTGATGCTAACACCTTGACATGATGCTGTTTGCAAACCCTGGAAGAAATAAGCAAAATACCCACACCCTCCCACCGAGGAAACTGCCATGCGAGGCAGCTCTCCTTGACTCCAGCTGGAGCAGGGTGGGACATGGACCACCCCGAATCCCCTCACTGTGGCAAGGAGATTCTGCCTCAATCCTGTATCAGCTAGCCTTCATCTGGGAGCCAGGGAGCACAACAGTTAGTACTATAGGGAATTTACTGTGAAGAATCCTTGGCCAGGTATGGTGGCTCATGCCTGTAATCCCAACACTTTGTGGGGATGAGGCAGTAAGATCCTTTGAGTTCAGGAATTCAAAACCAACCTGGGCAGCATAGTGAGACCCCCATCTCTGCAAGAAATAAAAAAAT
Organism: Callithrix jacchus; assembly: GCF_049354715.1. Classification (NCBI taxonomy): domain Eukaryota; kingdom Metazoa; phylum Chordata; class Mammalia; order Primates; family Cebidae; genus Callithrix; species Callithrix jacchus. Next base: position 29,361,998 of record NC_133508.1, read on the forward strand.
TAGCAGGGCATGATATGTATGTTTTTGGTCCCACATACTCAGGAGGCTGAGATGGGAGGATCACTTGAGCTCAGGAGGTGGAGGCTGCAGAGAGCCATGACTTTGCCACTGCACTCTAACGTGTGTGACAAAGTGAGATTCTGTCTCAAAAAACAGAATCCTTAACTATGTCAAAGAACTGAAAAGGAACCCATGAAACAGCAGAGTATCAAGGAGATGAAAACCGGAGCAAGCAGCTTTGCCCTTGGGCTGAGGACACAAAGGAACAGGTTGGAATTATTACAGCTTGAAGTTTGGAGGACGGCTCCATGGACTGAAACTCTGACCTCTGCAAAGGGGACCCCGTCCTGCTGTGAAAGCTGCCTGTCGGGGGTTGCAAAAAGGCAGTTTTTGTGGGTGTTGAAGAAACTGCAAAGAGGGCTCAACCATTGCTGCTGGGACAGCCGGTCATGGCCAGAGCAAAGCCACACTGCCAGGGGGATCCCGATGGGAACAGGAGGAAAAGAAAGAACACGGTGGGACTGTGTACTCTTCTCCTCAAGCCTCACCCCAGTGTCCTTTGCTAGCAGCACCCAGCAGGAAGCAACTGGCATAAAAGAAACGCGATTTGCAGATCTCAGCTTCCAGCATCAAAAGCAGAGACAAATCACTTAACAACAAATACCCTTGGAGAGGTTCTCCATTGCTTCACCGTTGTTAACCTAGTTTTTGCTGATCCGTCAATAAACTGTGGGACTGCCCCTTTATGTTCCCTTGCAATGGCTGAGCTTAGCCCTGAAGAGGACTTGGTGGCTGACACCTGTAATTCCAGCAATTTGATAGCCTGAAGTGGATGGATTACTTGAGGCCAGGAGTTCCAGACCAGCCTGCGCAACATGGCAAGACCCATCTCTACAAATATACAAACAAACTAGCAAAGCACGGTGGCTTATGCCAATAGTCCCAGCTGCTCTGGAGTCCAGGAGTTTGAAACTGCGTTGAGCTACGATCATGCCACTGCACTCCAGCCTGGGCAACAGACCCTATCTCTCTTTGAAAAATGAAAGGTGGATTTCAGGAAGCCTCGTTTGTAGGTCAGCAGCATGCTTATAACGGAGGATTTCCCAACATCAACTTCAATTACCTAGCCCACTAATGACATTTCAGGCTAGATGGTTCCTTGTCGTTAGGGGCTGTGCAATGCTCTGTAGCACTGTAGGATGCTGAGCAGTATCCCTGGCCTCTGCCCACCAGGTACTAGTAGTAACACCCCTCCTCTCTCCCCACCTAAGTCAGTAAAAAAATAGCAGTCAAAAAGGTCTTCAGACATTGCCAATATCTCCTGGGGAACAAACTTTCTGCCGGTCGAGAATCACTACTCTAACATTTGTCTACACTGTTACCCTGGATTTCTGGCCGGAGAATTAGAAGTGTAAGGACACCCATGTGTTTGCATAGTAGTTTACAGTTTTCAAGCCCTTTCTCTGCTTTATTTGAACACATTTAAACAGCCCAAAGAGGCAATGCGAGAGAGATACTATTGTCTCTACTTTACAGACCAGCAAACCATTACTCAGAAAGGCTAACCATCTTCCCTAGAACTCATATCAAGGCAGAAGCTACGCTATTCTGATAATTCTCATCACATATTTCGAAGGGAACGGAGGGTAGTTTGACAGTTGTCTGGCAGGGAAGACACCTTTTTTTTTACACTCCCTGTTATGGTTTGGATGTCCCCTCCAAAACTCATGTTGAAATTCAAGTACTATTGTGATGTGATTAAGAGGTGGGACCTTTAAAACGTGGATAGATCATGAGGGCTCTACCTCCATGAATGAATTAATGCTGTTATCAAGAAAGTGGGTTAGTTATCACAGGGGTGGGCTGGTTATTTGCTGGAGCTTTGTTCCCTTTTTCTCTCTCTGCCTCATGTGTGTGCTTTCTCACCATGTGACACCTTATGCCATGCTATGACGTAGCAAGAAGACCCTCACCAGATGTCACGCCACCATGCTGTTGAACTTCCCAGCCTCCAGAACCATGAGCCAAGTGTCTTTTCTTTATAAATCACCTAGTCTGTGGTATTCTGTTATAGCAGCAGAAAATGGACTAAGACACCCCCCACAAGCTACCAATAATGTTTCTTTTATTTTTCTTTTACAGTGTCCAGTTTTTGCCAGAAATACCATATAAAACATCTTTATGAAGTGAACACAGGCCCCAACAGCTTATACAAGCTGGCTCTGTCAAGGGCACCAGTGTTTCTAATTAATGCCTGGGTCCAGTGTTCCATGCAGGCTCTACCTGCACACTTTCCCTCAGGTTTCAACTTCTGGCTGACCCACTAGGGCCCTTGTGCCTATGACTAATAAATGCTCCTGACGTTTTTCACTGGATCTGGGAGGGCAGAAATAAAAGTCAGTTCCAACTACCCATGTTCCAGCCTGAACATGGAGCACTCAGAGCAGGCACTAGGAAGAAAGTTCTGGCACCCTGTGGTGTCCAGCAGCAGCATTTGCAGACAAGCGTCTCTCTGTAGCTGAGCCATCTCATTTTGAACATGCTCAGCATCAGATATAGTCACCAAATAGTCTCCTACCTCCCCATAGAGAAATCCTTCTCCAAACACTGGGGCAGTCATCTTCACATCCTCTATACCCTAGACATCCCTGGTACTTTTATAAACTGAAGGTGAAATCGCAGTCATTGGCTAGAACAAAATAAGAACAGGCATGAAAATCAGTTCTATATGCATGCACACGTATGTCTGTGTATGTGTATGTATTTATCCAGCACTTCTCATGTCCAGTTGATGAAAACCAAAGTCACGGAAGCGCAAACCCCATGGCCTGATGAGTTAACAGTTTGACTAACTGATTTCTTAGAATCACAAGGCATTAATACTCAAAAGAAACTCAAAGATCGTTTTGCCCACCTGTCTCATTTTACTATGAAATAAATTAAGAACCAGAGATGTGAGATGACAAATCAACACCAGGCACAGCCAATTCGTGGAAAAGCTCAGGACCAGGACTTCCCAGGCAAAGAGGCTTCTTCCCAGATCTCCAAGCGTCTAAGACAAAAGATTATCCCCTTCTTGGCCACTTTCTCCAAGAGCTGTGGACCAGCATCTATAGCACCCTGGATATGTAGCACAGGCCTCCTTTCCAGAAGGAAAAAACTGTTTGGTCAGTGGCTGGATGCATCCATTCCTGTCTTTACTCTCCTCCCCGCTCTACCAAGGCTGCTCTTCACTGAATCCTACCCCAGACTATCAGATTCCAGCCACTGGGAGAAACTGACCCCAGAGTGAGAAATTATAAATTGTGACCGAGACAGTATGTCCTTAGTAGAAAACAAAGCCATGAAAAACATCTAGCTGTGTTATTCAAATGCTTGTAAATATTTAGATAATCTACCATATTTTCCCCTTCTTATTGATGTTGAGTACTTTTAAAACAAAATCTCAGACTAGATCTTCACAGCTCAAGATTCATAAGTAAATAGGAAGCTCTGTTTTGGTAAGGACTGTGTTATAATTTTCGTAAATTTCCCATGGCACTTAATCTAATGCTGGATAGCAACTGAATTGTCATTTCAATGATACTTGATAATTAAATAATTGTTAATTAAACATTAACATGATTGAATGATGTAAAAATAATGTTACGTGCTTTAGAAATGACAAGTGGACACCTAGGGTCAGTTTTTTTTTTTAGATGGAGTTTCACTCTTGTTGCCCATGTTGGAGTACAATGGCTCAAGCTCGGCTCACTGCAACCTCTGCCTCCCGGGTTTAAGCAATTCTTCTGCCTCAGCCTCCCAAGTAGCTGGAATTACAGGTATGTGCCACCACGCCTGGCTAAATTTTTTTTTTGTAGTTTTAGTAGAGACAGGGTTTCTCCATGTTGGTCAGACTGGTCTTGAACTCCTGACCTCAGGTGATCTGCCTGCCTCGGCCTCCCAAAGTGCTGGGATTATAGGTGTAAGCCACTGCATAGATAGGGATTCTCCTTATCTCTTTGTTAATCGTCACAGCACAGCCAGGGAGGGTGGCCCTCCAGAAGCCATGGGCATATTCCAGGCTGACCAAGGACAGTCATGTCCTCAGACTTTAGACACTGGACAGGATGAGGGTGGATGTGAAGTTTCCTGGTGATCCTGGAAGTCAGGGTCTTGCCATGATGAGCACTTGACCTGGAGTTTCCCTCTGCACTGTGTGACCTGAGAAAAATCACTGGACTCTTCTGAAGTGAGGATAACCAACTCAGTATTTCCATCTCAAGGTTGTCGTAAGGACAAAATCAAGCATGCAAACTGGAGAGTGAGACACAAGAAGGGTTGCTATTAACATGGAATTCAAGGTCAAACCATCCAAATTAAGAAAAGTAGACTTCCTGAGCATTTGAAAAGGTTTCCCAAAGCCACAGGAGCACATGCACTCAGGCATGGCAGCTGCACAGTGACCGCGCCAAGCGTTTGGATTTAGAAGGTTTCTGAGTACAAAACAAACCTCCCAATTCAAATACAGATTTTAGTCAATGAAGCCACACAGAGTAAGAGCTAACTAGCTACTAGTGTGTTTGGATCAATAAATTCAATATTCTTAAAAGTCTGGGCTGGGCGCGGTGGCTCACACCTGTAATCCCAGCACTTTGGGAGGCCAAGGTGGGCAAATCACCTGAGGTCAGGAGTTCGAGACAAGCCTGACCAACATGGAGAAACCCTGTCTCTCCTGAAAATACAAAATTAGCTGGTGTGGTGGCACGGGCCTGTAATCCCAGCTACTCAGGAGGCTGATGCAGGAGAATTGCTTGAACCCGGGAGGTGGAGGTTGTGGTGAGCTGAGATCGTGCCATTGCACTGCAGCCTGGGCAACGAGAGCAAAACTCTGTCTCAAAAAAAAAGTTTGTTTATGAGGAAGCAATTCATTTTTAAAACATAAAAAGCTATTAGTTTAGAAAAGGAAACAAAGATATGAAGTAGAGAAGAAAATCGTTGTCCCAAATCCTAATCCCTCAGAATTAACCGCTTTCATGTTGGCATACTTGTTTCTATACTGTTTTCATCATTTCAAAATGTGCAAAGATAATAGTATAGATGATAAGTAAATAAAGCAAAAATCATGTATGCAAGATCCAAATGATGAAAGGTAGGGAAATATTAATACTGGGCATGGTGCCCAACCTTGTTTTATGGATTAGAAGTATGTGAGATCTCACTCAAAGGTCAGCTTGCAAAAGTGATGGGAGCCACTTTGCTGAATCCTTCAGTACCCACTGCCATTGGAGACATATGCAGCCTCTGATTATGAGTGTGTGGACTCCCCACAGAGTGGCTTCTCAGTTGCATGTCTTGCTTGCCTTAGAACTTGCTTGCCTTAGTACTATAAGTACTCTACTTAGTACTTAAGTACTAAATAGTACTTAACATATACTTAGTATGTACTTAGGATATAATTAGTACTTACATACTAAGTACTACTATAAATATTACTATACATGCTATGATTACTATTATGGACTAAATGTTGGTATTTCCTCTAAAATTCATATGTTGAAGCCTTACTTCTTCATGTGATGGTATTTGGAGGGTGGCCCTTTGGGAGGTAATTAGGGTTAGATTAGGTCATAAGGGTGGACCTCCAAGATTAAGGTGAATGTCCTTATAAAAAGAGACTAGACGCAAGATCTCACACCCTCTCAAGGAAACGGTTTTTGGGGACATAACCCAAAAGAAAGCCCTCATCAAGAACCTGACCATGGTTGGGTGTGGTGGCTCATGCCTGTAATCTCAGCAGTTTGGGAGGCTGAAGCAGGCGGATCTCTTGAGTTCAGGAGTTTGAGGCCAGCCTGGGCAACATAGTGAGACCGATTTCTACAAAAAATACAATAATTAGCCGGGCATGGTGGCACGTGCAGGCTGAGGTGGCATCTCACTGAAATGTCAGGATGAGAGGATTGTGTGAACCTGGGAGGCTGAGGCTGCAGTGAGCCAAGATCTCGTCACTGCACTCCAGCCTGGGTGACAGGCCAAGACTGTTTCAAAAAAAAGCAGAAACAAAAACACACTTGACCATGCTGGCACCCTCATCCCAGACTTCCAGCTTCCAAAACAGTGAGAAAGAAGCTTCTGTTGCTCTGTTGCTTACTCCACCCAGCCCATGGTGTCTGTCATAGCAGGCAGAGCTGGCTAAGATGCACATAGAAGTCCATTCTTGCAATTTTCCTTTGTATTCTTTCAGTTACCCACAATCAACTGTGGTCCAAAAAATAGGTGAGTACAGAATAATAATGAATTTGGAGAGACAGAGAAGACCACATACACATCACTTTTATGACAGTGTATTATTATAATTGTTGTATCTTATTAGTTATTGCTATAATCTCTTGCTGTGTCTAATTTATACATTATACTTTATCGTGACTATTATGTGTAGGAAAAAACATAGTACATATAGGGTTCAATACTACCCATGGCTTCAGGTGTCCACTGGGGAGCTTGGAATGCATCCTTCATGGATAAGCAGTGGCTACTGTATTCTGTTTTAATACGTGCCCTACCCGTTCTTCCTGCTTCATTTCATCCCAAGTTTTGCCAAGGACACAACCTCCTTTACTTCTTAGCATGTTGAGAAGACTCTTTGTAGCCAGACCCTTTCAAGTGCCTAATTCTGGGAAGGCTGAAGAGACATGAAACTCTGCTTAGGCTGCCCTAGCCCCAGCAGGCAGGGAGCAATGGGGTGGGGAGGCAGGGTCCCCGTGGAGAAGCTGGGCAGCGATGGCTCCCAGTCAGTTCTGCTCAAGTGACCTCTCCATCTAATCGAAAAGCCTCAGAATCAGAAACACATCCCAAAACCTCGCGGCCATGTCTGTTTTCCCACCTTCTGGCTGCCTTGAATCTTCAATACCTCTACTTGGCTCTAATTAGCACAGATAAGTAACTGCTAAAGTGTGACAGGCAGTTTTTCCCTGTTCTAAATGCATCGGTGTTGAGCTTCTGTCTTGCTTACTTAGAAAGAAAGCAGAATAAACAAACCCAGACAAGTAACCCTGAGGGTACATTATGGCGAAAACTAAGGAACAATATAAGACATTGAGTTAAAAATAATTTCTACTACTTAGAAGTTTAAGAATATAATTTTGAAAGACAAAATACAGAACAAGACATATGCACGCATGTATACACAATATACACTATCTAATTTGCATCAATATATTGTGGGAAAAATACTCAACAAATGGAAACTTCTCCTAAAATCTGGCAAAAAGCCACCCCTCAGCTCAGCTCTGGTTTGGGCAAGAAAAACTATAAACAATGTGGTGGTGTCTGGTTTTACATTACAGATTATTTACAGATATGTAGCTTTGATTATAGTTTAGCTTTTTAGATTTTTATCACAGAAATACATTTCAAAGAACCCGAGAATACAGATGATGGTAGAGAAGCTTATAAAAACAAACTCTTGGGTTTCTTTAAGCCTAAAAAAAAATAAAAATAAAAACACTGGACAAGCTAACCACCTTCCTCCCCTGTCCCCCATTCACTTCTCTGGATTTTGTTCTGCCCTGCAGAGATCTTTGCATCCTGCAAGCAGAACATTGATTCCTTGGGGTGAATTTTGTTCCGTGGAACTCGGGTGAGCATGAGCCAAGAGTCAAGTCAGCTTTCAGCCTCTAAAGGCTCAGAAAAGCTTGCTTGGTGGCAATAGTGAAACTAACAGAGAAGCATAGGTTGCTCTTAGCTACACACAGAGCCCAGGGCCCACACTGCAACCTGGATGCTTGTTTTTGTTTTATTTTAGATTAAAACGATTTTCTGGGCAACGGGGTCTGGCTCTGTTGCCCAGGCTGCAGTGCAGTGGCATGATCACAGCTCACTGTAGCTTCAAACTCCTGTCCTCAAGTGATCCTCCCATCTCAGCCTCCCAACACAGGAGTGGCCACCACACCCAGCCCTTTCAATTTCTCTTTCTAATGCCAATTTTATCCACTAATGAAACATATGTCATTTACTTGGAAGCATTTTTCTCCCACTATTTTGTTATGAAACTATTCAAACATACAGGAGATTGCAAGAGCCATACAATGAATACCCATTCCGATCTCCAGTTTCCAAAACTCTTAAACCGAAGTTTCTGTTGCTTCAGTCGTCCAGCCTGTGGTATCTGTTACAGCAGGTCAAGCTGGCTAAAATGCATACAGTAGTCCCCATAAATATTATCCACTATTTAGATTCTATACTTAACAGTTTGCCATATTTGCTTTATCATAAATCTATCCATCTATCCATCACTCTATCTACCCATTATTCCTTTTTTTTTTTTTTTTTTTTTTTTTGGTAGAGACAGGGTTTCACTATGTTGCTCAGGCTAGTACTTGAACTCCTGGTTTCAAGTGATCCTCCCAGCTTGGCCTCCTTAAGTGCTGCAACCTGGACACTTGCGTTGCGCAGAGAGAACCAGAACGTCAAAAGCAGCCTTGAGAAAGAAAAGCAGTCACAGAAGCACGATGCCTCCTGGAAAGGTAGCATTGAGAGGGGAGGCCACAACTTCAAACCCACCCAGCTCGCCTGAGCAGCCAGGGTAGAGCAAGCTCTCTCTGCAGCATCCACGTAGAAGGGTATCATGGTGTTGGCTTTCTAGCACCAATGGGTTCAGACTGTTTCTTGGGTCTTCCTTCAGGTGGTCTCTGAGCTCCCCAATTTATGTACATGCCCTAAAGATGCCCTGTGTTGATTTGATGATACTGAGTTTCATGAAAGCAGGAAGGTGAGCATGAACTGGGGGACAGGAGGCAGAACTACCTCCTTCTAAACCCTGGCACTACTTAGGGCCCTTACAGACAGCTGTCCCTGAACTCTCCCCCGCCTTTCCCTGTCCAACGCTTGGCACTCTCGCTTTTTCTCCCAACAGTATCTCTCTGCTTTTCCTTTCCCTAAAGATCTGTAAACTTTTCCAGGACAACTGTGGGCATGTCAGGCAAATGGAGCTCAGAATTCTGGGCTCTGGTGAGATGATGCTTTGTTCTGGCATCTGAGAAATGACCTGCAAGTAGGGAGCCACCCCCATGTAAGGAGCTTTGTGACACACGTGGAGCTCCGGGCCGGGGAGGGGGTGGGCCTTGAAGGACTTAACATATCCCAGGGCTCCGTGCAAAACCTCTGCAGAGATCTGCCATCCTGAGCCTCCCCCTTAGCTATCCCTGCTGTTTCTGGCCACATGCACTTATGGTGTTACTTCACCGCGTCTTTGAGCTTCAGTTTCCTCAGTCATCAGATTGTGCTATTGCTCCCTGTCCTTGTCCTGTACCCATACATGAGATGCACAGGAGGGATCTGCAGGAGATGCACATGAGGTGCACATGAGCTGCACAAGAAAGATCCGCAGCAGATGCATATGAGATGCACATGAGGTGCACAGGAGAGATCTGCAGCAGATGCATATGAGATGTACACGAGATGCACAGGAGAGATCTGCAGCAGATGCATATGAGATGCACACGAGGTGAACAGGAGATATCTGCAGGAGACGCATATGAGATGCGCATGAGGTGCACAGGAGATATCTGCAGGAGATGCACATGAGGTGCATACGAGGTGTACAGGAGAGATCCGCAGCAGATGCATATGAGATGCACACGAGGTGCACAGGAGAGATCCTCAGGAAATGCATATAAGATGCACATGAGGTGCACAGGAGAGATCCGCAGCAGATGCATATGAGATGCACATGAGGTGCACAGGAGAGATACACAGGAAATGCATATGAGATGCACACAAGGTGCACAGGAGAAATCCGCAGCAGATGCATATGAGATGTACATGAGGTGCACAGGAGAGATCCACAGGAAATGCATATGAGATGCACAGGAGAGATCTAAAGCAGTTGCATATGAGATGCACAGGAGTTGCACAGGAAATGCACATGAGATGACAGGAAATGCACACAAGATGCACAGGAGAGATGCGCAGAAGGTGCATACGAAATGCACATGAGATACACAAGAAATGCAGATGAGATGTACATGAGATTAATGTCATTGAAAGCATAAATTAGAAGCTATGCTGGCAACAGTAGATGCTATTAATCCCAGAAAGCTAACAGGCTGGATGCACATCACTGACCCTGAGCAGTATGAGAATGGGGAGAGTCCGGCTCATACTTGAGGGAGCCATACTCCACCAGTAAGCCCACCCCAGAAGGGCAGGGAAACAACCTTCCCTCCAGGAGGATGCAGGGTGCCTCGTGAGCTCACTATATCCCCCTCCTATCAGTATTTGGAGGGAAAATGCCTTTATTTTCAGTGTAACCAGCCTGAACTGAAACACATATCCCTTTGTGCCAAGTTCTAGGGGCTTGAGTTTCCTTTACTGAGGGCACCACTCCCATGTGTCAGTGGGAACCGGATCAGTGGGAGCTTAGTGGTTTTACTTGAGGGGAACCTACAGGAAATAATTTAAGAAGATAATAAGGGGAATTTTTCCTGTCTGGAAATGAGGCCCATGGGTCTTTGCAGATGACATTACTCTCTGATTCAGAAATAAATGAAGGAAAGGGGCCTCAGTTGTTTTGCCAAGTCAGTGCAATTGGCCGTACATAGACATTCTCAGAGCAGTAAGGAGCTTCCATGCCTTGTGCTTTGCCCAGGATCCGAGGCTCTGCATAACATTCTACTAGCCCTAATAACTCTCTTTCCCAGTATCCAGCACTCGTACACTGTCAGGATGCCTTCTGAGCCCACGCCTTCCTGTTCTCTCATTCTGTCTTCTTTTCCCCATTAGATTTGTACAGTTGTTCAGAATGTCACTATCATCAGAACTAAAACTACAAGCTAATTCCCACTGACATAGAGGGTACCTTGTGGGGTACCCTCTTCCTCATAAACAATGTTTATTTTAAAAAGCAGTTTAATTCAAAGGGGCAACTGCCTTTGAAATTCAGCATTCAGCTGTCTGCCCAGGAATCTGTAGGTGGGAAAAGGACTGTTTGATACCTAGAAAAAAAAAAAAAAAAAAAAATCAGGCTGAGCACAGTAGCTCTTGTAATCCTGGCACTTTGGGAGGCTGAGGCAGAAGGATCACTTGAGGCCAGAAGTTTGAAACCAGCCTGGTCAACATAATGAGATTCGTTTCTGAAAAAGAAAATTAACTGGTATGGTGACACATGCTTCTGGTTCCATCACTTTGGGAGGCTGAGGTGGAAGGATCACTTCAGCCCCAGAATTCAAGATGACAGTGGTCTATGATTGTGTGCCATTGTATTATGGCCTGGGCAACAAAGCAAGACCCTGTCTTGAAAGAAACAGAAAAAGACGGAGGGAAGGGAAGGGGAGGGGAGGGGAGGGGAGGGGAGCGGAGGGGAGGGGGGAGGGGAGGGGAGGGGAGGGGAGGGGAGGGGAGGGGAAGGGAAGGGAGAGGAAGGGAGGGGAAGGGAGGGGAAAGGAGGGGAGGGGAGGGGAGGGGAGGGGAGAAGGAAAGAAGGAAGGAAGGAAAGAAGGAAGGAAGGAAGGAAGGAAGGAAGGAAGGAAGGAAGGAAGGAGTTATTAGAATGGTGGTGCCTAGCATAAGATCTAATCCAATCTATTCGTTTAATAGGCCTAAGCCCAGTGACTACTGATTGAATAAATAAACTAATAAATGAATGAGTAAATGGACCTGGGAGTTGGGGCTGTGGCTGAGATCATCTAGGGTTCAAGGCCAACACTCACTTTCTAGGTGAAGGAGCTAAAGCTTAGGCTACAACCTGCCCAAGTAAAATCACTACCAGTGACAAGGAAGGCTGAAGGCGGATTCTACAGGTCCCCAGTGCCCTTAGCAGATGAGCCTCTCCCACTCCAGGCATGCCAGGCCTGAGTCCAGGGGAGTGGGCCCCCGGGGGACTAGAACCGGGGTTCTTCACTTTTTTCTGCTTCTCGTTCCATCTGTATCACATTGCCAGGGCTTGCTTTGAAGCTGTTAGGGCAGCTTTCCTCACTCCCACAGCTGACATGAGGGTTGCAGAATAATATTAGCATGGGAAGGAAGCACCCCTGGGCCTGGTTCTCACGATTCCCATGTCCTGTGCCCTGGCCGTCGTCCTATCTCTGATCAGTATCCAGTAAACAGAAAAGAGCCTGCTTTCCACCATCGCAGATTAGGTGACACCAGTGAGGAGCTACATCTTTCACTCTTCCTTTGAAATGAATCCTCCCTCCCATTCCTGCTCTTTGTCCCATGAGAGGAATGTGGAATGGGGGTGGGGCAGAGACTTCTTTTTCACATCCAAACAGGGGGAAGTCCAGGCCCTTTTGCTGCTGAGAGAGCGGGGAGTGATGGAAAGATTAAAGCAACATTTCGCTTCAGAGCATTTTCATCTTTATGGTTCTGGCTTTTTAGCCCATGAAATGATCATCCCACAGGGAAAACAAGGACCCAGAGAGTTGAGGTGCAGAATGTGGGCAGCATTCCCTCCAGCAAAGGGGAGGGAGGTGCTGTGTGCTTCATTTCATATCCTGAGGCCATTTCCCCAAGTCATCAACCACCTTTGATATCCCTGATTTCTGAAACCCCAAATCTAGGTGGTTGCTAAGATCAGAACCTTAATAATTTCTGAAGTGTGGGCATGCAAGAGGAGAGCCCATTTCAATGGCTTTCAATCCAGTGGAAAGATGGAGGGAGAATCCTGAGCTAGACACATTTATCCTGGTTCTCAGCAGCCGCTCACAGAGAGCATGGGAAAGCAAAGTCAATTTCAGCCTGCAGTTAGAATCCCCAAACTTAACTGGATAAATGTACATTGAACTCACTTATAATAACTTCCAGTTAAAGCAATACTTAACCTTATATGAGAATTCTGTTTCTTTGCAGTTCCCAGTTATCAACATATGGTTTAAGAAGTACTGACCACAGGGTATCAAAGCATGATCAAGGCTGAGGGGAATGTGGATAGAGGTGGGGTGTGGGGTGGTCAGTGACAGGCACAGGCGGCTCCGCCCAGTACATCTTAAAGCTGCTGCCTTTACACTGGGACAGGATGCGGCACCGGATGTGGCAAGCGTGGTTCCTAAGAAATGAGTCTTCGCTGATGGAAAAGGGTTTAGAATGAGGGACTGACTGATTCTGTATCTCTTATTATTTACTTTAAATTCTTTTCTTTTCTCTTTTTATTAATTATTTTTTACTTTACTTTTAAGTTTTCTTTAAGAGATGGAGTCTTGTTCTGTTGCCCAGGTTGGAATGCAGTGGTATGATCGTAGTTCCCTGCAGCCTTGAACTCCTGGGCTCAGGTGATTCTCCAACCTCAGAGGGTTTTAGGGATGCAGTTAGCCTCCTGAGTAGCTGAGACTTCAGGCACCTGTCACCATGCCCAGCTGTTGTTTTACTTTCGTAGATATGGGTTCTTACTATGTTGGCCAGGCTGGCCTCCAACTCCTGGCCTCAAGCGATCTTCCCACCTCAGCCTCCTGAGTAGCTGAGATTACTGGCATGCACCACCATGCCTGGCTAACGATGCTGTATTTTTTGATGTTAAAATCACAGCTCAATGACGAGATTTTTCTTTCTACCAGACAAGTTTTCATCATGTGAATTGGATAGAAAAAATCAGTTCATTAAGGACTGCTTTTGCTTTATGTGACTTCCTAACCTGCTATGGGCTGATAATGTGGTCGCAACTGGGAAATAGGCCAGTGTGCAGCAGAGAGCCCAGAGCACACAGCACCCACTGAGGCCTTTGTTTTCCTTGATTTTCACTGGTGGTTGTCAATGCTGCCTTCCTTTTACTTTTCCAGCCTCAAAACGTGTTGATTTTCATCTGGGCTTACGTGCAGTTCAGGATTTGCTCAATGTTTAGTTTCTTTTCCCCCTCCCAGTTTTGATAAACCTGTTTATTATTTTTAGGTTGCAAAATGAAAATAAGCTTACAAGGACATCTTTGCTGTTGAAATTCATGCTGAAAATAAACAACTTTGTAGCTGGGAGTCTGAAACTCCAGCTTCTAGCCACTCCCTCATACCATTACACCAACTTTTTCTCATTGCAATTACCTATACAGATTGTGATTAAAGAAACATACTGCCAAAGGTTTTAAGGATGCAGTTTTGCTATTATAGCAGTAGTCAACTTGGGGTATCACTGTTTTGCGAGACTTTGATAAGCTAAAGCGAATTCCAGGATGCAACCCGATGGGTGCAGGGTCTGGAATCAATTGGAAGGAGCAGAAGGAATGAAGGCCGTTGGGCTCACAGAGGAGTGGAAGGTCTCTCATGCAGATGTATTATTTTTTAGACCTAGTCTGTGTTTCTGAGATTTCAGCTCCATGCAAGCAAGAGTTTTCTAATAATTAGAGGTGATCAGAAAAGAAATGGGCTGCTTTGTGAGGAAGTGATTACTTCCATGAGCAAATCCAAGCAGAAAGTAGATAGCCTTGTGTCGAAAAGTTTAGAAAAGGAAATCTCTCTTACAACACTGAGATGTGTTCTCCATAGGATCTCAAGAGTGTCAGAAGGTACACAGGTAAAAGAGAGAGGGTCAGAGGCAGATAAACAGTGGAGAATCATGATGAGTGCACCAGGCCAGACACCAGAGACCCCAAAACTGTCTCAGATGGAGAGCCTTGCACTCTTCTGCAAGATCGGCTTCTCCAGACCCATGGACTCCTCTGTGAGTCAAATTTCTTCACTATTCTCTACTCCCTGACTTGATTGCTACACCTTTCACCCATAATTGGTCCCATCTTGGGATTCAATTATGCTATCAAGATTTCTCTCCTGGCAGAGCCTGGAATGTCTTCTCTAATGGGGCCACACTGAACGCTCCAAACTCTGATTCTACAGGAACAGATCCCACCAGGGATTCCTGGTGAAGCCATGCCATGCATTAAGAAAAACTACTTGGGCCAGGTATGTGGCTCATGCCTGTAGTTTCAGCACTTTGGGAAGCTGAGGCAGGAGGATGTCTTGAGCACAGGTGTTCAAGACCAGCTTGGCCAACATAGTGAGACCTCATCTCCATAAAAAATTTAAAAATTAGGCATGTTGTCACACACCAGTAAGTAGTTCCAGCTATTTGGGAGGCTGAGTCAGGATGATGGCTTGAGTCCTGGGGTTCGAGGTGGCAGTCAGTTCTGATCGTGACATTGCCCTCTGGCCTGGGTGACAAAATGAGATCCTGACTCAAAAAATAAATAAATGAAAGGTAGAGCAAAACTACCTTGAGCACCTGGCCCTGTCATGGGCATTTGGGCCCTGGCTCACTCTGGTGCACAGCATGGGGGTGGGGATCGTTAAAGACCTGACTGGCCTGCCTGGTGGTGTGGCAGGAAAGCTTGGCGTTACTGCAAGTGAGCCTTGAATGCATTGGTTTGGGAAACTCCACCTACATGAAGGCAGATGCTTGACCTGTTGGTTTCTCAACCCAACCGTGCTCCGGGGTTCTCCTAATCCACATTTCCTACTAATTTACCCTTCAATCATCAAAATATGATTTCGTAAGAATGTTTTGATGTCTGAGAAGTCTGATGGGTCTCTTAAGCCCTTTCCTGCTTTGTGTCATGAAATTGTGTGCTCCCAGTGTCTTGTGGCACCAGGGGCTGGGAAAACAGCCTTGTAAACAGTTCTCTGCCCAGTCCTTGCAGGCCAATCGTGATTATGCCAGGTGGCAAGAAGGCAGGCCATTTTTCTTTACATTATTCATTGGGCTTTCCTTCTAAGGAGGGTCCACCTCCATTGGAAATTCAGTAAACTGTACCGTTCATTCACTCCCTCATTCAACAACTGTTAAATGTGCATGTACTATGAACCAGGCATTGTCCCAGTGCTAGGTATCCAACATGAACAACACTCAGCTCTTGCTCTTAAAGAGCTCCCATCCTGACAAAGAAGATATTCACATAAATAACAAAACCATCACCACCAGGGTGGTAAATCCAAATCTGATAAAATGCAGTGTAGTATGGAATGAAGGATACACACCTACCCAGGCAAGGGCGAAAAGAGATAGTCAGAGGAGACTTTTGAGGATGACCAGAAATGATTACGTCTATTAATTAGAGGTGATCAGAAAAGACATGGGCTGCCTTGTGAGGGAGTGATCTTCACATGAAGTCATCTGGTGAAACAAGATGTAAATTCTCAGCTGTTTTTTAATGTCTCTTACACCAGCCAATTACAATATTTTCTAGTTAGAGAAAGGGGAAGGGGGAAAGAAAGAAGAAACATAAAAGTTTTCAACTAGTCAAGGGCTGAGCAGGGTGCTTCAATAAGAGATACTTTGGTATCTAAGGTACATTCATATGAGAACCAATTGGACTTTTTATTCTTTAAAGAAACACAAACTTTCATCCTTAGCCTCAGAGTTTTCTCAGCAGCAGCAATCCACTGACTTCATGACCTGGGAGTGTCGCCACAGCTTGGGAGCTGTTGGCTGGCTGAGGACAGGGGAGTTTCCCAGGCTGGTATATTTTATGTGTAACTCAAGGACAATCATGAGAAAAATTATGTTTTCCTTACCTATCTGAATTATAAATGATATTTGGTGCAGACTCTAAATTCTATCTTTATTCATGTGCCTCAATCACTAACAGATCCTCCTAATCATTTTTTTCTGATGATAAAAAGTAATATCTTCATAGTAGAAATTTTTTGTTCACAAAATAAAATTGGAAAGATGAAAATAAAAGTCACCTGTAACATTAACCAAAATAACCGATTAAACATTTTGAATATTTGCCTCTCCGATGACCTCTGATTAAGTCAAAGACTGTGTGGAAGTGTGAAGAATTTTGAAGTCTCATGATAAATAACCTACAGAGGCTTTGCTTCTAATGACAACCTGCTCATTCTGTACTTTCATAGCCCAGGGTCAAAAATTGCTCTAAACCACACATTAATTCCTTCATCAGAGTAGTGGCCAGCTGACCAGCTAAATTCAACACTGGGAGGGACCAGGCACTTAGACAAGGTGGCTGCTAACGCCAGACAGTGTTCCAGTTATGAGCCTAGACCAGTTTTTTACATACTTAAAATGTTGCAAACTCCTGAGAAGACCTTGAAAAAGATAACTCTGTTTTCCATTCTGAACGAAAACATCATGAGATTTTTTTGTGATATATGAGGAAAGGCAGAAGGCAAATATTTCACTTTTTGTCCTTAAAACTAATAGGAAAAACAACTTTATGTTCTTTCAAAGTGTGATAAATTGTTGTACTCACTCTCTTCTCAAAAGATCAATGCCATTTTCTGATTTACTAGGGTACTAATGTGTTCTTTGTGGTTGGGGTCAGAATTTGAATAAGCCTTGCCAAATCACTTTAAAGTTTAACTTGAATGTTGTTTAAATTCTTTATCACTCAGATTTAACTCAATACATATTCTTTTTCATGGGGTAGGGAAATAACCGATTAAAAGAGAAATGAAAATGAGGGTGCTATGTGACTTTCCATTAATTTTAAAATCTCTCTGAGCCTTGGTTTCCTCAATGCAGAATGGTGACAGTAAGAGTATCCACGTGTGGTAGATTACAAAAACATCTACAGTCTTTTCTCTTTGTCTGCACATCCTTTGCAATGGGACTTTGCAGCTCCTTCCATCAAGAAGTAAAGTCTGTTTTCCACTCCTTTAATCTGGTCTAGCCTTGTGACTTGCTTTGGTCAATAAAAGGTGAAAGAAGTGACAGTGTTCCAGTTATGAGCCTAGACCTTAAGATGCCTTGTCTGCTTCCACTTTCTCAGAACCATGTGCAGTTGCCCTATGAACAAGTCCAGGCTACTGTGTTCAGGAATGAGAGATCACACAAAGCAGAGACACGCCATCCCAGTTGAGGCGATCCTAGACTAGAGAGCCCCCAGCCAAACACCATTCAAACACAAATACATTAAAAAGTGCAATCAAGACCAGAAGAACCACTTTGCTGAGCCCAGCCCAAATCACTGAACAGCAGAACTGTGAGCAAAAACAGGGCTATTGTTTAACACTATTAAGTCTTGAAGTCGTTTGTTATGAAGTAAATGCTAACTGGCACACTATCTCCTATAAGCTTATTGAGAATTTTTTTAAAACGGGTATTTGTAAAATACTTATAACTATTTCCATCACTATGTAAGCTCTAAATTTGGTGTTTATTTTCATAATAATGATTATTATAGTTTCATGCAATCCTCACAGTTCCATGATCTACTGGGAAAGAACAAAATTAAAAGTCTCAAATACTAACTTGAGTAGTATATTTTGACTTGTATTTCAGCTGTAATCCAAAATGATGAGCAAATTAGTAAGTTTATCTGTACTGACACTTTTGTTGTAATACTAAAGGTGCCAATGTGAGTAGGATCTTTTGGCGTCTGAACAAGTATTTTTGCTGACTGTCAAGACTTTAACCTTACAAGAACGTACTCTCTTGCCAGGAAAATTGAAATTGTTTAAACTTCTTACAAACAAGCACCATTGTGATTGCTTAGACCCCCTGGTTGGAAGTGTACTGCATTGAGACCAGGCATATCATAAGCAAAATTCACTCATTTCACTGTCCATGCTGGAAATCAGCTGAGTCATCTGAAGTGAAGTTGGATATAATTTCAGAATTGAAAAATAGTTGTTATTCCTTATAGGAACAAGTGTTTAACATATATTTATATTTTAGTACAATTATTCATAATGCTAGATTATAACAATTACTGTTTTTATGAACATAACTTTCCTCTAGCTTGTTAGAAGTAATTTTGTATGATTATCTTTGTTACCAAATGCCTAAAGAATTACAAACCTGATCAATAAATTACACAACTGAGTCTGCTTTTTCACAATGTCTGGGGGCTAGAGACAGTCTCTCTGCTTGACTTTAGAAACTACATGCGATTGCCAAGGGCTGCTGGAATATATCTCATTTGCCAAATCCTTCACTTTAATTTTTCTCTATTGCTACCTGTTAGTATAGCAACCTTCACTTTGTAAATAATACAACATTACAGTGGTCTCATGGGTTTTGGTTTACAAAGTACTATACATCATGCCACTGTCATTTGATCACCCAAGAGGTAGACCAGACATATGTGATTATCTCCATTTTATATGACAACACTCAAGGTCACCTACTTAGTAAGTGACAGCACCAGGTTCAAAACCAGATTTTCTGATTCTAATCAGGCTGAAGGGTATCAGACACATTATTTATTTATTTATTTGTTTATTTGAGACAAGGTCTCACTCTGTTGCCTAGGCTGGAATGTAGTATGATCAAGGCTAACTGTAACACTGACATACCAGGCTCAAGTTATCCTCCAACCTTGGCCTCCCAAGTAGCTGGGACTATAGGCACAAGCCACTGAACCTGGCTATATTTTTTTCTTTTTTAAAGATGGGGTCTTACTATGTTGCCCAGGCTGGTCTTGAACTCCTGGACTAAAGTGATCCTCCTGCCTCAGCCTCCCAAAGTTTTGAAATTATAGGTATGATTTCAAAACTTTGCGCCCAGCCTAATTTTTTCTTTTTTTTTTTAAGATGGAGTCTCACTCTGTTCCCCAGGCTGGAATGCAGTGGCACGATATCTCCTGCGCCTGGCCTAATTTTGAATTCCAGCTTTACCATATATTAGCTATATAAACTTGGCCAAATTATTTAAACTTTCTGAATGTCATCTTTTTACATATATGGAGGAGGGATGATAATATTACATACCTCACAGAATTGTAGTTAAGATTAAATAAAATAATATATGTAAATTGCTTAGTTACTGAAGTGTTTAATAAATGTCAATCGTCTTTAACGTTTTGGTATCATTACCACTATTAATAGTCTGGTAGTAGGCTGAGGTAGCCGGAGTCCTTGAACCTGAGCATTCAGTGCCTGAGAATGTGCTTAGAATTCTTTCAAGCACGCCAATTTCTCTATCCTCTTGATGTGATACTTGGCTAACTGCACAATTCCACCCAAAACTGAGACGGACAAAGATGAGGCCTAACGTGGACTGCGTTTACTATCTTTTGTGGTTGGGATTTTGGGGCATGTGCGCAGTAATGTAGTGGTGCATAGAATTTTCTCTCTCAACTGCTATGTTTTCTTATGAGAAAAATGCGTTGTTACTGGAGACATATAGAGGGGAATTCAGGGTAAGTCTAGTCCATTCCTTGACCCTCCCATTCAGTCTGATAACAGCTCACCATAATGTGACCGAAAGATAACGCCACTGGGAGGTGGGCATTTTCCAATGAAAACTGTTTTGTAGGTTCTAAGCAATGAAAGAAAATAGTGTTTGCACATTTGCTGGTCTCCTCCCTACAATTCTCTTTCATCCTACACTTAGGTAGAATTTACCAATTGCCATTTATTATCATCTTAAAATTTCTCCATTGCTTCGTGGATTTTCAGCTAGAACTGCATGTGAATTTCTATACACACTGTGTGTGTGTGTGCCTGTGTGTGTTCTTTTCTCTTTGCTTAGAATACTCACCTCATTCCACAGTCTAGCAAGGTCCACTCCATTGTTTAAGAGTTACTGTAGGCATCGTTTTATGATGGTTAACTTGAGTGGGGCAGAGGGTGCCCAGACCTTTCAACCCCTATTCTGGGTGTGTCTGTGAGGGTGTTTCTGGATGAGATCAACATTTGAATCGCAGACTAAATAAAGCAGAGTTCCTTCTCAAATGCAGGTGGGCCTCATCCAATCAGTTTAAGGCCTGACTAGAAAAAAAAAGCTGATCCTCCCTCAAATAGAAGAGAACTGCCTCACGGCTTAGAGCTGGGACATTGGTTTTCTTCTGCCTTTGGAGCTGAGCTGAAACATCAGCTCTTCTTCGGCTGCAAGCCTGTTAGCTTTTGAACTGCAACAACATTAGCTCTCCTGGTTCCTATTCAGACTTGGACTAGAACTGCACCACCAGCTCTCCTGGATCTTGTCGGCCTTTAGAGTTGCATAAGCTAATTTCTTAGATATTTATGTAAATCCCTTTACAGCTGTATTTGTATCCATCCATCTAAATCAATCTATCCATATCTACGTGTCCTATTGGTTCCATTTCTCTGAAGAACACTGACTAATACATACTTTCTCCAGAAGTCTGTCAGGACATCCTCTGTCCCCTCCCTACTCCCTGCCACTGATTGGGTTAGTCTTGCTCTTGGTGGGTGATGCTAAAATTACTTACAGTTTTCTACCTCACCCCTCATCACGTAGTGCTAAATTGTCTGTTGGTACATCTGTTTTCTCACCTCTACTGTGAGAACTTTGAAAGCAGCAACTTAGTCACCTTTGTAACCTGCTACTAGTGCCATTTCCAGTGAATAATCTTTAAATGAATAATAAACGTAATTGTCCAACTCTTTCCTCGCCTGTACTAATTACTGAAAGTTCCCTTTGAGGAGCATATTTGAACTAATTACTTCAATTTCTGTCCTGCTTCGTTATTCTCTTTCCGAATAGTATGTGGTAAATGTCTCCATCCAGAAATATACTGTGTCTTTGTAGTTTACAGCTCATGTTAGTTGCAAACTTTTCTAGTTTCCATGTACAATACTTTGACTATTCTCCCCCAAGCAATAAAAAAAAAAGATAAATTGGCCGGGCGCGGTGGCTCACGCCTGTAATCTCAGCACTTTGGGAGGCCGAGGCAGGTGGATCATGAGGTCAAGAGATCGAGACCATCCTGGTCAACATGGTGAAACCCCATCTCTACTAAAAATACAAAAATATTAGCTGGGCATGGTGGCACGTGCCTGTAATCCCAGCTACTCAGGAGGCTGAGGCGGGAGAATTGCCTGAACCCAGGAGGTGGAGGTTGCAGTGAGCCGAGATTGCACCATTGCACTCCAGCCTGGGTAATAAGAGCAAAACTCCGTCTCAGAAAAATAAATAAATAAATAATTGATAAATAAAGAAATACACATGGAATTGAAAATTATATGTATTGATAAATTTTGTCCCCTTTTATTCATGTGATTAAACATATACACACGTGTATTAAAGTGTAGTGTATATCATGTGTATAATATAGGCATATGCATATGTATCTATACATCTGTATCTGTGTATCAATTTCTCATTAATATTCTAAAACTGATGACGATACACATTGGTGCTTCGGGAAGTCTCTATGTTCATTCAACCTTCAGTCTTACTGAGACTTTCTGTGACAGGTGCAGTGGCAAAGTCACTCAAAGCCACAGCTGTTTAGGGTGCCTATTGTGTTCCAGTGCCCAGGGTCTCTGCAGTGAGAGTTAGCTATTATCTAGGGCTTCTGAACCTCTCAGCAAGAGGCTTGTTAGGATATTGTTATTTTTTTCTCCTCAGTAAGAATATTTTTAAAAATCCCTGTTTCTCCATAGATATCCAAGGCCCTTCTCACATGGATGGCAGAGAACACTGGGGACATCTGGGCAATAAGAACTCATAGAGCTGCAGTGCTGTGGCTCGGTCCCTTTCCCAGGTGCAGTTGCTTTAGGTGGAGGCAGCTCTGGAATCAGGCTCACTGTGATTGAACTGGGGTGAGGGTGGATGCTCACCCTTCGTGCCCAAGAGGGCCCATCAGATGCTTCCCTAAATCCAAGAATCATCTGTTCTGGATTTGAATTAGGCTATTTCCCCAGAAGGCAGAAACCACTGCCATCAGTTTTGGCTTGAATAGCTTTTACTTTTCTTCTTGCTGTTGGATGCACAGCCCCAAACCTGGTGATTGGCATGTTAAAAAATGATGAATTTGATTAAATAAATGGAATTACAGAATTTGAGAACTACGAGAAGAGGGGAATGATATCCAACTGAACATTTTCTTCCTAAAACTTCCAAGGCCTGGACTATCTTTCTTAAAATGATGCAGAAGAAAGTCAGTTGGTTAAAAAAATAAAGTCTAAAAAGAAATGAACTGAAGATGGAATCCCAGGAGCTCAACCTCTTCACAGAGATTGCTACTTGCTCCTCAGGGATAAATCTAATCTGTAGGAAAATAACTCTGAATTTATTTGAAGCTTTATATTTTTAAACCAAACATTCTTACATTTATTTATTTATTTTTTGAGACAAGATCTTGCTCTGTTGCCCAGGCTGGACTGCAGTGGTGTGATCATAGCTCACTGCAGCCTCCAGCTCCTGGACTCAAGTGATCCTCGGCCTCATCCTCTGGAGCAGCTGGGATTACAAGCATGTGTCACCATGCCTGGCTTCCCTCTGACATTTATAACCTGAGATAGAGTTGGCATTCTCACTTACAGTCTTTCATCTCAGCCATCAGTAACAAAGCAAGTCTACACCTGAAATCCCGTTTGTATTAAGACAGAGTAAATGAATGGAAAGTGAGTGAATGTATTCGACTCAATGACTGCATGTTAATTTCTGACTAGTTTTTACCTGATCTGCATTGTTAACATTAAACCCCAAATGGACTGAAAAGATGAGTTAGAGTAATGGTCTATTTATGTTACAGCTGTTACCTTCTTTGGTTGATCACTAGCACCTTTTTACATCAAAGATTCTGCAGATAATTTTGGAAACTGTATATATACACGAGGATGGATTTCTGCACCGGAAATAGGGTGGTGTCTTCTTGGCCATGGCCTGAAACTGTGGAGTTCACTTGTTTGGTCAAAAAACTGCTGAATGTGAACATGGTTTGGGATCCTAGCAAATATTTTTTAAAAATTTCTACTCTATTTCTAACAGAGACACAGGGAGTAGGATGCCTAGGCAAGGACTTAAAAAGGCCCTGACTACAAAGGAGCTTCATTCCCAAATAATCTTTCTCTTATAAGTCAAATGCAGGTGGGGCGCTTTACAGTTGCAAATGTAACCACTGACATAGGCAGTGATCACCAATGGGTAGTAAAACCTCTGGATGAGCACTGTTCAAAAGAGGAGAGTCACAAGGTTTTCATGTGCTATTCCTCCAATTATTAATTATTTACAGAGAGGGAAAGGTGCCTTCACAGTGGAGAAATTCACTGGATAAGTAACCAGATTGAATATTTATTTTTTATTTTTTTTAGATAGGGTCTTGCTCTGTTGACCAGGCTGGAGTTTCTAATCATTGGAACACATGGCATGTACTTTCTGATGTGATACACCAGGAAGGGCTCAATATTACCTGTGTGTGGTTTTTCCCCCAAATACATAAGCTGAATCTGACTAAGAGAGACAAATTAGACATTTTCAAATTGTATGTCACATTCCATGAACCAGCTGGCCTGGATTCTTTAAAATTGCCAATCCCGTGTGACATGGTTTGGCTCTGTGTCCCCACCCAAATCTCTTAAATTGTAATAATCCCCATGTGTTGAGGGAGGGAGGTGATTGGATAATAGGAGTGGTTTCTCCCCTAATGAGTGAATTCTCATGAGATCTGATGATTTTACAAGAGTTTGGAAGTTCCTGCCTCACTCCCTCCTGCCTGACGCCATATAAGATGTACTTGCTTCCCCTTGACCTTCTGCCATGATTGTAAGTTTCCTGAGACCTCCTAGCCATGCTTCCTGCTAAGCCTGCATAATGGTGAGTCAATTAAACTTCTTTCCTTTATACATTAACCAGTCTCAGGTATTTATAGCAGTGCAAGGGAATTTTCTGGGTTAAAGAAAAATAAAGGAACATGATAAATAAGTGCAATCTAAGATCTCTGATTTATGATCCTGGATTTTTTCTTAAACCTAAGGGTATAAACTATAGATTAAATAATAGTAATTATTCAATGTTAAGTTTCTGATTGCATTGTGATTATGTAGGAGAATGTCCTTATTCTTAGGAGATACATGCTAAACTATTTAGGAATGAATTATCATAACATCTGCAACTTGCTTTCAAAGGGTAAAGCCAATATATATATACATAATTAATATGCCTGTGTGTATATGCACACACATAACTATACATGCAACTACACATGTGTGTGTAGAGTCAGACAGAGAAAGAAAACATGCTAAAATGTTTTTTTTTTTTTCATATAGGAGAGGAAGCTCAGCTTAATCAACAGGGTCCCAGCACAAATGCGGGAGGCTTGGCAATCATCTGTTTCCTAGAAGAGGTCAGGTGGTCTACACCATCCTACCAGCTGGAGAGAGAGAGATGACCAATATCTTTCTCGCATGTTATTGCTTCAAGACACAAATTGGGGCTTGCATAACATTTTCATTTTTCACATAGTGGTTTTTGCAAGAGAACATATTTCCTTATTTCACTAATATGGCTCTGGAGCCAGACTGCCAGGTTTTAATCCAGACTATTAACCTTCTAGCTGTGTAGATCTGGGGAAGTTACTTACTCAATCTCTCCTGATATCAGTATCGCCTTTCATTAAAGAGGTAAAACAGCAGTAGCTATCTCATAGGGTTATTACAAGGGCTAAAGGAAATACGAAACATAAAGCTCTTGGCATGGTGTCTTGTGCGTAGTAAGCACTCAATAAATATTTGCTACTACTAATACTAGTGTCATGCATGCTACTCGGATCTCACAACTACAATAATTAAAGTCAACAACAAATATACATGGATCACATACTGTGTACCAGGCACTGCTGTTGTTTACTGAACATAAATGAAGGCTGCTGCCCTAATGGAGCTTGCATCATAGTCAACAATTTCCGCAAGCCAGGATCATTGTAAGCACCATGCAGATATTAACTTGATTAATTCTCAGAATAACTCTGACTCAAGAAGTCTTACCTCATACATTCTGTTTGGTGCCTTCGCCGGCTGGAATTTTCTGAGGCTTCTGAAAAATAACCAAGTTAACATTGGTGTATATATATGTGAGGGGTGGGGTGGGGAAGAGTTTCTTTTGCTGTATTTTGTTTTGCTTTTCAACTCCATGAAACTGTTTAACGACAAAAACCATTCTCTGGTTGAGTCAGCTCTGAAAGGTCCAGTAGAAACAGCCAGTGAAGCTCACTCCTCATTGCAGGCCAGTGATGTTCTCCAGGGTGGGGCAGGTCAGAGGAGACTAAGGGGACAGTGACGCAAAGAATCAATCCAGCCTCCCTTTACTGGAGACTGATTTTTCAGGATACTGATTCAGAAGATTCAGAATTTCTGCCAGGTTTCTTCATCCTAGCCAGTGGTGTCACGATTATACCAGCTGGAGAAGAGAAAGCACTTGGCATTTGAGGCAGTGCGGAGCTCGATGCCATATTTTGAATTCAGAATCACCCCCTTGCCTGCTCTCTGGATTCCCCTTCCAGCTGCCCTGTGCAATACATTCTAGCTCTATCCCAGGGGTCTCTGCTCACTTGCCTGTTTAGCCCACGTAGGAGTCACAGGGGAGATTTGATAAACTCGTCAGCAGTTTGTCATTATTCTCTTACCTGCTATTCCAGACCCGAAGATGTGTCTTGAACACTCTTGATGTGTTGCTTCATGCTGTGCACCTCCAGATAATTTCTCAGACCCTCCCAAACCATTTTGACCCCCACACAGCCTCAAGACACCTTTCCAAATGCATTTCCTTTCATTTTATAAACCCTGGGTATTTCCAAGAAAATGCTGTTTATGTTTCTGTTTTGTGTCCACTTACCTCATCCTACAGTTTAGTAAGAAAAATTAGTGTTATTTAAGAAGTCTCATCATCTGTCTTTCCTTTTCATTGAGAGAAAGGGTGGCCACAGTCTTAACCAAGTTCAAGTTTGGCTGGAAACCCAAAGCCACAGAGTATTTTTTACTTTGCAAATGTTTCTCTTCCTGATCAAAGAGCCCAGGTTAAAAACTCAGGGAAGGCAGTACCAGAATGGACAAAACAGAAGTACCCAACTAAACCATATAAATTAACTATTTATCTTCTATTTTTTCTTGAATACTTAAAATGTTCTTATCCTCTAATCCCAAGTTTCTACTTTTAGGAAATTGTCCTAAGGGCATGGTCAGATATATACCAACAAATTAGCGGACACTGTAATACCATTTAGCACAGTGAAAAATTTGAAAATGCATTTGAAACTAAATATCTGACACCATGATATTGGTAAAACAAATTATGGTATGTCCAAGACATAAATTATTGTGTAGCCATTAATGACTATTTAGTAAAAAAAGATAGAGTGATGCAGGAAACTACTTACAACATATTAGATCACACTGTGTAAGTCAGTTACAAAGCTAGTTACAAAAAGATGGCATGGGAGTGATTTTAAATTAACAGGAGAGAATAAACTGATGGAATGTGTAACTGTGACTTCCATGGTCAGCTGTGAGATCTTCACCTGAGAAGGAAAGGGAATTTCTCTCCATGTACCAAAAAGGTAGCCAGAGCTTGGGCTTCTAGAGGGTCAGTGTTTTTCTGTATACAAAGAACAGTGAACAAGCCTTTATTTCTAAGGTGCGATACCTTTGGAAGGAAGGAAATGGAGCTTGTGGCTTTTGATAGGGAAAGAATGTCGACTCTCCTGGAGAAATGAGAGTCCCTGGGACTGGAAAGGGGACAAAAGGTTTTGTGTTTGATGAAGAGCTGAAGCTGGGAACAGTGCTGATGTGCAGCACCCAGGAGGAAAGGCAGCAGGTGACAGGGTGACTCCAGGTATCTTCAGGCAGTAGGATCCAGTGCTGCGGCTCACCACAATCTCTATTCCTCCCCAGCTACTGGTCCCAGGAGGTTACACACATGCTCTGGTATCTTTCACCTTAAAACAAACCACCTTCCTCAACCTATATTTCCCCTTACCTGCTGATATGGATTGGATCTGTGTCCACGCCCAAATCTCATGTCTATTTGTAATCCCCAGTGTTGGTGGGAGATGACTGGATCAAGTGGGCGGATTTCCCTTTTTGGTGGTGTTCTCGTGATAGTGAGTGAGTTCTCGTGAGATCTGGTTGTTTAAAAGTGTGTAGCATCTCCCCCTCTCTCTCTTCCTCTTGCTCCAGCCATGTGCAGTGTTCACTCCTTCATCTTATGCCATGATTGTAAGTTTCCTGAGGACTCACCAGAAGCCAAGCAGAAACCACTATGCTTCCTATGCAGCCTGCAGAACCATGAGCCAATTAAACTTTCTTTATAAATTACACAGTCTCAGTGTTTCTTTATAATAGTGTGAGAATGGACTAACATAGCTGCCTCGCCCCCCATTTCTAAAAGGCTGCCCATGATGGACTGCCTTCTGCCCTAATTCTGGGTACTCTTCAGCCCCCCACATATTTTTCCCACCATAAAAATGCAGAGAGTAGCAAGATGGCTCCAGGCACATCACTGAGGTACTCTCTGCTGCCAGATTCAGTGGAACACCCTTTCCGCTCACTGTTTCCCCAGCCCCCTGGTCTCATTTGAGGTCCTCAGCCACCCAAGCCCTCTTGAAACAACTATGCTCCCAGACTCTGGGACATTGGTGTTCCTGGCTTTCTTCTGACTTGCTGGTTCTTCTTTCCCACCCTCCTTTGCTAACTACTCCAGGTCAAATTCTAAACACCTATGGACTACAGATTCAGCCTGCCTTCTCTGTGGCCCCCCTTCCTTCCCTCCCTAGGTAATTCCACCCATTCTCAGAAATTTATTTTTTCTTATTCAAGATTGTTTTCATACCTGTGTAGGTCTGGATGTCCTGACTTCTGAACCTACACCCCATTCCATATGAAACTACTAAAATGTACTCACAGTTCAAAGTAAGCGTGCTTTCATCGAAGGGCACCTTCTTTTCATTGTTTAAAATATACGTGATGTACATTTGCCATTTTAATTATTTTTAAATGTTCAATTCAGTGGCAGTAATTACACTCAGATGCTGTACAACTAACACCACAATCTATTTCCAAAATGTTTTCATCACTCCAAACAGAAATTCTCTGTCCATTAAGAAATAATTGCATTTCCCCCTCCCCCAACCCCTGGTAACCGCTAATCTACCTTCTGTCCTTACATATTTGCCTAGTCTCAATTAAATATGGCTTTTTTGCTGTTAAGAATGTTTATAATTTTGCTTTTGAAAGTGGGTAGAGCATTTCCATTTTAAACTGGCTCTCATTTTCCAGCCACCAGTAAGGATGCTCTGATATCCTTACACAATGAGAAAAATCTAATCCCAAAACTGCATTTCAAAAATGGCTCCTTTATACATACCAAAGTTTAACAATTAATGAAGATGATATAAAAGTGTATTTTGTAAACAGTTATTGGGTTATTCATTCATTTTCATTTTATACCTTTGTATTTTGAATTTTAAAAATACTTCGGCTCACATAAACTTGCAAAATAATCATATTTCACTATTAAAACCTTGTGTGGGACAAGGCACCATGGCTCATGCCTGTAATCCCAGCACTTTGAAAGGCCTAGGCAGGAAAATCGCCTGGGCAACATGGTGAAACCTCATCTCTACAAAAATCAGCCTGGTGTGGTGTATCATGCCTGTAGTTCCAGCTACTCGGGAGGCTGAAATGGGAGGACTGTTTGAGCCCAAGATGTTGAGGCTACAGTGAGCCATTATTGTACTACTGAGCAAGACCCTGTCTTAAAACACAAAACAGAACAAAAAACCACCTTGTGCGGATTTCACCAGTTTTTATATGCACTAATTGTGTGTGTGTGTGTGTAGTTACATCACATTTTATCATATGTATGTTTATATATTCAAGTAACCACCACACCATTGCATATAGAGCCATTTCACCATGACAGAGCCTCTCTCCTGCTGTCCCTCAACAGTCACACCCTGCCATCTGGTTGCTGAATCCCTGGCCGCCACCGATCTGTCCTCTATCTCTATAATTATGTCACTTTGAGAATATTATAGAAATAGAATCCTATGGTATCATACTTTTTGAGATTGGCTTTTTTCACTCAGGGTCTGTTTTTCCTGGTCCTTCAAGCAGCCTGCTCTCTGAGAAGGTGATCTGCGTGGACACACAGAATTGGCGCGTGGAGAATGGTGTCTCAAAAGGGCTTCAATGAGAGATTTTTCTGGTTGTGATTTGGTCCACTAAACTTAAAAAATTAGGAGGAGATTCAATATTGTTGGAGATAAAGATCCATCGTGAAACTTCGTTTTAAATCGCTTGGCACTTTCAACTCCTTACAGTAATACTTTAGGAAATTTTTGAAAACTCATCTTTTCTTCCTTTACTTCTGTCAATCATCTCTACCTCTCCCCTTCAACCTAGCCACCATCTTCCGTTGTCTGACTACTCCAAGGTGCCTCCTAGCGACTCCCCACCTTCCATTCTTATCCTTCTAGAATCCACTCCCAGCAACAGCACATGGCCTCTCTGTCCTCACATGTTCTCAGCTCTGAAAATACCTCTTTAAAAGGCTTTCTCTGACAATCGAATTCTCCCCCACCACAGGTCACACCCAAGTCACCCTGCTCTATTGTATGTTTATATTACTTACGAAGATGAATTAACAGCATTTATCTTGTTGACTTGCAGTCATTTATTTATTTATATCTTCTCCTTCTATAAAATAACCCCAACAACAGCCAGATCCTCATGTCTGTAGCGCCTACAACACTTGGCACAGTCTGTGATCTCGGCGAGTATTTCCTGGTGGAATGAATGGCTAAATGAACATACACGAGGCTGAAAAACCGCCCCAAAGTGATAGAAGCAACACAGGTCTGTCACTACACTATACAATTGCTCAGAAAACCCAGGAGAAAATTGAGAACTTCTCCAGAAGCTGGGGATATGCAAACCAACAGGATGCTGTGGACTTAAACTCCATCCAGGTCTGGGTGCGGTGTTATACCAGCACTTTGGGAGGCCAAGGCAGGAGGATCATTTGAGGCCAAGAGTTCAAGACCAGCCTAGGCAACATAGTGACACTCTGTCTCTACAAAAAAATTGAAAGAACTTAGCTGGAAGTACTGGTATGCACCTGTAGTCCCACCTACTCGGGAGGCTGAAGTGGGAAGACTGCTTGATCCTTGGAAGTAGGGGCTGCAGTGAGCTAAGAACGTGCCATTGCACTCCAGCCTGGGCAACAGAGCAAGATCCTCTCTCAATAAATAAATATAAAATTTATTCAACGTACTGAGTTCAAAACCTCAATCCTGTGGAAAATGCCACTGAATCTTGCAGGGCCACAGTGACTAGGATGTTGGCTTTCCCCTGAACCTCCTGGAGAAGAAAGATCTCTCTCTTATTTCCCTGTTGCCTTATTTGATTTGTTGTATGTATAATAACCAGCCACTTGTAAACTCCTAAACCGCATGCCAGTGGGAAGTACATGGCAAGAAGGAGCACGTTTCATGCCAATGTAGTGGAGGAATGACTCCAAATCAACTTAAGTTTATGAGTTCACCTGACATATATCACCCCAGTTGGCTCCAACATCCCAATGGCAAGACTAGCCAGCTTAATTGGATTGAGTATTTTCTGCTTCAGCAAAAAATTTATGTAACTGATTTATTGATGGAGGCTGGGGGAGGTAGGGGGGTTGATATTTGGCATTTAGGCCTCAAAAGCAAAACTAATTCCTGTTTTGCATGAAAAAATATATATTTTCTTGATAAAAAGAATGAAAGTCTTCTTCCTTCAAAGCAAAGAAGGAAAATGAGCATTTTCTGCTCCTATGAGGAAAAATGGTCCCCAAACAAGATTTTTTTATACCTCAAATAAGGTAAGACCAGGGCTAGTCTTTGGTGTTATTTCTTTTGGTTAATGAATGAGTTGGCCACCAAGATAATTTTTGACTTCTGAAGGTTAAAGCTGCTTAAAGAAAACTGTTCTTCACACTGTTGGGCAGGAGTTCTTTGGGGTGCAGGCTGGGGAGGTCTCACTAAGAAGGAACACTGTGCCCCACTAAGGAAGGACTCTGTTTCCAGGGACTCACAGCACATATGTAACTTCACACATTAGAGGAAGCCACTTTACCTAATTAGGCATCAAGGTTTCAAATGATGTCGAAACACAATGTCATGGAGAATGGGGAAATGGCCACCAAGGCAGAGACAGATGCAGGGTGTGAGTTGCTCTTCCTTCACTCTGTGTGAGGAAGGAGACCCTCAATCCTCTAAGCTTCTAGGAGCCCTTCCCATTAGACGTCTACATTGCATTTCAATAGGAGAAGTAAAGACTGGCACCCTTAATCGCACTCCTGCAGATGGCAGGTGTAGTATGGAGGAATCTTTCCGGAAGGCATTGTTTTTGCTTAAACACGATCAAACCCCCACCTAAGTCACATACCCCATGCCTGCTTCATGGATCAAGATCCTTT
Organism: Callithrix jacchus; assembly: GCF_049354715.1. Classification (NCBI taxonomy): domain Eukaryota; kingdom Metazoa; phylum Chordata; class Mammalia; order Primates; family Cebidae; genus Callithrix; species Callithrix jacchus. Next base: position 29,394,062 of record NC_133508.1, read on the forward strand.
CACACATAATTTCTAGGGTTGTAAGCCTTTTAAAGGGTAAGAATTTTCTTTGTTGGGAAGCTCAGTTGTTAGGCATCTATGCTGCCACAGCTCCCAGTCGAATAAAACACCACTTCCTTCCCAGTTCGGTGCTCGAGAGGTTTGTTTGCGACCCTTCACAAATGTGCATTCACACTTTGATGAAATATTGACTGCCCCTATTGTGAAAGTGAAGGGCAGTGGGCCAGGCACTACGTAAGATTCTATGATGACTGACACACAAACCTTGTCTTCAAGGTTACCATGGAAGTACAGGAGAGAGATATGTGTCTATATCATTCTAAGATCATATGGAGAAGAGCCACAAGAAAGTGACAGGGAAAATGTTACAAAACTCCAGAAAAAATAGAAATCATTTTACCTAGTTGTGACAGGAAGTGGCTAAACAGGGAGGGAAAGTGAATCAGGAAACTCTTTGTAGGACAGGCAACAAATGCCAGAGACCTTGCCAGCTGGGTAGTTTGGCTAGAAGGACATGGGACCAAGGGGAATGCCTTTTAAATAAAGACATCCGCCGGGCATGGTGGCTCACGCCTGTAATCCCAGCACTTTGGGAGGCTGAGGCAGGCAGATCACAAGGTCAAGAGATCGGCATCATCCTGACCAACATGGTGAAACTTTGTCTCTACTAAAAATACAAAAATTAGCCAGGTGTGGTGGCGAGCGCCTGTAGTCCTAGCTACCTGGGAGGTTGAGGCAGGAAAATCATTTGAACTCAGAAGGCAGAGGTTGCAGTGAGCCAAGATGGAGCCACTGCACTCCAGCCTGGGCAACAGAGCAAGAGCATCTTAAAAAAAAAAAATCCACAAACTCATCTGTAAAGGAGTATTGTCCTGAGAAGGCAGCAGGGGACATGAAGAAAATTGGTCTGATCTCTGAAAAGAGCAGAGAAGCAGCTTTAGGCAAAGATACTCTTCTTTGATTCATATCTAGTTGTGATATTAGCTTTGATTCACAATATATAGACCAAGACTGTATAAGCTCAGTTCAGCAAAATGCAGCTCCAGGAGTTAAGCTAATAAATACTTGCAAGAGATTTGCATTTCCGACTCAGCACTGCCTGAAGCAAGATGTGAGCTCAGGGACGTTTTACTGCTTCATCCCTCAGATACTTTTCTTGCTACCTTACCAGCTTCTCCCAAATGATGAATGAGATTATTTGAAATTCTACTTTGGGAACATTCTGGAGACGTTAGATGGAGAAATTCATGAGTGTGAGGTCTTGGAGTCAGTTTGCTCTTATTTTAACCTAATTTCTTTTCCTACCTAGTCTGTAAACTTGGACAAATGATGTAACCTTTCTAAGCCAATTTCCTCATTTCTAAAATTGGGGAGTAACAGTAAAATTGAGGAGCCCATACTTCATGGGCTTAATGTTTAAAAATTAAATAAGAACACTTGTATAAAGACTTTAACCCAATTTTTTTGTACATAATAAGTTATCTGTATTATGAATAAGTAAATAATGGCATCTGGTCAGAAGAGTGACACTGTATTATATATTACCATGGATGAAAACCTTGTGATGAGGGTCATTAATTGACCCAAGAGATGTAAGATATCAAGGGATCATTTGAGACTTAGAATATAGCATAATCTAGCATAAGACACACCAATATCTCTTTAGCCTGAGCCTTTCAGTTGAAGTGAAGGGTTAGAGAAGATGACTTTTAGAGATGGACTAGAAAATACCACTCAATTAGAACACTTTGAGTAGAATCCATCTCTCCCTTGCACATTCTCTCCTTTCATCAACATTCTGGAAAGTGGCCCCTTCCTATGTTGAAGTTTAAGGCTTGAAAGAGCTCTCCAGTGAGTAATCATTTCACTCATCATTGGAAGCAGCTCCTTCTAGCACTGCCAACAGAGTTCCATTATTTATGTCTTTCAAATAAAATAAAAAGTTTCCAGGACTCATTTGCCTGTAGGTTCTTTTCTGTGATTTTTTTCATCCAAGGTGTCCACTTAATAATCAAGTAGATTATTCTTGCCTCGGGTTCATAGAAAGTAACCTTCCAAGCTGTTTGTACCTCCTCATACCTGGGTCTATTAGTGTAATATTTCATTTCACTGGAATTTTAACACCTTCACTAACAACAGGAGGTTAAGCAACTTCATACAAGGTATCTTAGAACCTATAAACGTTTCACCCAACATTATCCTCACAGTTCACTTTCTCTTGCTTATGGGAATGGGATAAAACATACAGTTTATCCAGGCGGGGTCATGCCAAATAGAAACATAGCACTTTGTTTACAAAGCAGATATCTTATTACTTACAACCTGCACCTTCTGGCCCAACCTAATACCATAATTACTCCCTTACATTTCCCATTATTTAACATCATCTATTCTGTCTTCTTTTGTTACCATTTTTTAACTAACTAAGCAGACCCAATATAATACCAAAGGCTAAAGGAGGCATGGATCCAACTTATGGAAACCTGCTTCTCATTTAGAATTATGGGGCTAGTTTCCTAGAAATTGCCACATTTTAAAGAAAATAGGCCGGGCACGGTGGCTCACACCAGTAATCCCAGCACTTTGGGAGGCCGAGGCGGGTAGATCACGAGGTCAAGAGATCAAGACCATCCTGGCCAACATGGTGAAACCCCGTCTCTACTAAAAATACAAAAAATTAGCTGGGCATGGTGGCGCGTGCCTGTAATCCCAGCTACTCAGGAGGCTGAGGCAGGAGAATTGCCTGAACCCAGGAGGCAGAGGTTGCAGTGAGCCGAGATCGTGCCATTGCACTCCAGCCTGGGTAACAAGAGTGAAACTCTATCTCAAAAAAAAAAGAAAAGAAAAAGAAAATAGATTTTTCTTCTTTATGTCAAGAGATGGCTGATCTAATTAGAATCCATTTAATCGAATAAGTCATTTATGTGCTGTCTTCAAAATGAATATTTTAGTCCCAAATACAAACTTAAAACATCAGATTTGTATTCTTGTTAGTCCACCAAAAATTAAATCATTGAATTCCCATAAGAACTTTCTCCACTCATAGAGATGTGTTAGAAGGTATGAAGATTAAAAAAATAAAATAAAATTACTTGGCCACCAAGTAGACCACAATGAATTATTTTCTCTTCTAAAGAGCTGCCGATATAAGAAAATTACTGGGAAGTTAGGGAGCTCTTTATAAATGTATGCATCTTGAGGGTAAGGGGTATGACTGATTTTTCCATGCCTAGCGCTTTACAGCACACCACTCACAGAGTTGGTACTCAGAAAATGAGAGCTAAATGTATGTCAATTTCAACCTTGAAAATATGGGGCTGAAAAGTGAGATTAACCAAAGGAGAAAATGCTTTTGTTTTGCTCCCCATTATACATAACAGGTGCTCAAGACATATGCACTGAATGAATGAATGGCTGATTCTGAAGCTGGCTCAGTACCCCTGATTGGATTGTTGGACTTGGTTCATATGGAATATTCAACCCACGTGGAGAAATTATGTTCACATGCTGAGCAAGTAAACTGGGTAGCACATGGCCCTAACAGTGAGTCCTTGGGAAACCAAGCAAATAACCATTTTATAACAGATTATTTTAACCACTAGGAGGCCTAAGAATTCTGTCATATTTGACTGGTCACGAATGCAATTAGAAAGCTAGATCCCTAATTTGTTGTTTTAATAATTAGGGATTGTCTTGGTCCCTTTGTACTGTTATAAAGGAATGTGTGAATCAGGGTAACTTACAAAAAGAAAAGGTTTATTTCACTCACAGTTCTGTTTTCTGGAAAAGTGCAAGACTGGGTATCTGGTGAGGGCCTCAGGCTTCTTCCACTCCTGGTGGAAAGTGAAGGAGAACTGGCATGTGCAGAGATCAGATGGAGAGAGAGAAATCAAGAGAAAGATGGGGCAGAGGAGTGTGCCAGTCTCTTTTAGTAACCAGCTCTCACAGGAGAGAGAACTCACCCACAAGGGAGGTTATTAATCCATTCATGATGGGCCCATTTCCATGACCCAAATACCTCCTATTAGCCCCCCACCTCCAACATTGGAGATGAGATTTGAACACGAAGCTTGGAGGGGACAAACATCCAAACCGCAGCTGAGATAGAAGACAGCGAATAGATTACTAAAGAACTCACAGCAAACTGCAGGCAATTTCCACTTTAAAAATGTCAGATGACTTTAGAATTGTCTATAAATAATTGACATATTCTCTGACCCTGGAAAAATTGGTGGGGGGATGTGACTTTCTTTTCTTTATTATTTTATTTATTTGTTTGTTTGTTTGTTTTTGAGACAGGGTCTCACTCTGTCACCCAGGCTGGAGTGCAGTGGTCTGATCACAGCTTACTGCAGCCTCGACCTCCCAAGGCTCAGATGATCCTCCTGCCTCAGCCCCCACTCCCCTCCCATGTAGCTGGGAACACGGGCATGTTCAGGGGACATGACTTTCTTCGAACAGTTTTTGCAGCTCTAGGACATACATTCTCTTGTTCTGTATTTATGCAGAGTGAACATACTCTTCTTAGTCTTAATATAACCAGGAAGAAAAAGGAGATTGAGCTACAAGACCAATGACACAGTTTCCAAATGATGCATGTTCTTCACAAGGTGAGAAACCAACCAGAGCAATATGCATGTCTCACTGGAAACATCAAAATGAAAAGCCTCCACCTCAAATCTTTGTATTTTCCCTGTAAGTCTGAAACATGCCAGCTTGACTTGGGTGGAATGACACTGTGCAAAGTGACTGAAGTGGAATGAACATAAATAAATTTCAGAATCTTCTTGGAATTAAGCGGAGAATAATCACCAACACCACAAAAATCACAATATTCAACAATTACAAAAATATGGCAGTAGAATTGACTTATGTATCTCAGCTCCTCATCAGCAAAACTGACTTTGCTTATGGAAACTAGATTTAGTAACACTCGCCCTTCTTAGAGTTTTCAAATAATTTTATAAAGATAAAAGTTTACTAGCAATGTGGGATATACACATACTCTACCACATATTTACATGGATTTCTGTGCAAAGACATGCATACCCCAAAAGAAAGCTAACTATGCTAGCCTCTAAAATGTAGCTGCGTTTGTGAAGAAACACAATAGACATTTAACTGAGCACATCAAAACTGCTTAATGGTTTTCTGACGTGCCTCCAGGCAATGGAGAATAGCATGTCCAATTGTAAGCGCAGGGAGCATTCTCAAGCAGCAAAAAAAGAAATGAATCCTTCTCTTTCTCATTTTCTTTTTGAACTCTATAATATAATTTTTCAACATTGTTCTTTTGAAGTCTGACATTAAGATGAAAATTCCTTGAGGACTGTGACACTGGAATGCATGACAAAGGAGGGCACGGAGTGGCCTTTAGTGCAGATTCTTTAGAGGGTAGAGGGCAGCATTTTTAGTTTCTTTCCCACCCTCTAATTCCAACGTGCTATAAAAATGATTTTAAGTCTGCCTGACTAGCACAAACAAAACTGAACAGAAACACTGACTTCCTGATTATTTATTCTCATCTGCCCCATGACTTTATAAGGAGGGGTCTTAGTGGCAAGGACAGTCTTCCTCATGCTTTGACCCTCTACTCTGCTTGACATATAGGTATGGGCAAGGATTCTGAATTTCTTTGCTCCTCTAGCCTTTTGATGTGTTTATCCACAAAAACTGGAGCCTTCGGGCAGGGGTAGAGACACCTACCTTCTGCTGCACCAGGGAAGAGGCTCTGGGAGGTCGGCTGACCGCGTGGGGAGGAGGCTCTCGGAGGTTGGTTAACCACGTGAGGAGGAGGCTCTTGTCGGCTGACCGCTGGGGAGGAGGCTCTGGGAGGTCGGCTGACCGCGTGGGGAGGAGGCTCTGGGAGGTCAGGCGACCACAGGCACCGCCTCTGCGTCTTAGTGCATGCCCCCTTGGCCCATTGTGGCCGTGGGGCTATTCCCAGTTGTCTCTGGGACTACTCCTCATCTTCCCAAGTTTTCTGGAGGTGAAATTAATTTCCACAGGAGAGTGGAACCAAGCTCTTAATCAAGATCCCGCATGTCCCCACCTCTGAGTAGAGCAACACACCCTCAGGCCCATCCCTCTCATCCAGGCCATGGCTTCGTGCTTGTGGGAGAAACTGAGGCCTCTGGCTGTGAGCTGCCTGGCTCCTGGCCCTCTGCTTACAAACTCACTCACATCCACACCTGTCCTACTTCCAGTGTCAGAGAATGAAGTTGAACAACCCCCGGGCCCTGCACCCTGCCCTCCTCCTGGGCCGGCTCTACCCTCCTCTCTCCAGATCCATTTCTCCTTTCCCGTCTTTCCAACCTCCTCTGGTTTCCCCTCGGCCTATAAAATTCTTCAGATAGTTCCCATCTGATTCTCTAAAAAATAATAAGCTCCCTGACTTCACTACCCTGTCTTGATGACAACCCCCTTCTCATCCAAAAGTCGAAAAATTCTGAACTTCCGGTCACTCTTTCAGCGCTTCTTCCTCACTCAGCCACTCATTCCCCATGAACCATCTCCCGCTCCCCCATCTCCACAGGCTGCGCTTTCCCCAAGGACATCAGTGAACTTCATCATAATCATTGTATTACTGAATATCTGCCTCATTTGACATGGGGGCCACTTCCTGCTCCTGGAGACTCTTAGAACTTTCTGGAGTCCTGCACCTTTCTGAGTTCTGTTTCTTCTCCTCCTCCTCTGTGGGCTCCTCTTTCTCCCTTATCCCTTTAAATGGTGGCCTTCTCTGGGGTCAGCTTCTCGTCCCTTCTTTACTGTATACTTCCCTCAGCTGAGCTCACCTAATCTCATAGATAAGGAAGTCATTCACGTATAAAGGGTAATTCCATTTCCATCTCAGCCCCTGAATTTCAGACTCATGTATACAACCACTATGTGATATTTTCACTTCAGCATGTCCCTCAATTCCCCTCAGTTTGTGTTCCTTCTGTATTTTTTTGTCTCAAGGGGCTGGGTTACAATACCCGGTTGCATTGCCTGGTTGCAGGCATACGTCACCCATCGTTGCACTTACTTCATGCCACTACACAGCTAACCAGTCACCGAATGCCTCGATTTACCTCCTAAATAGATCATAAGTCCCCTTCCCCTGTTGTCAAACAATACCCTACCTTAGGTGCATATCAACTTCCAAGAAGATTAGCGCAATGAGCTTCGAACGCATCTTCCTGCACCCTTGTCAAGTTTTGTCCTTGTCAAGTCCATCCATTACACATCACCAAAGGGATCAGTCACTGAACTCTGACCTCCCTATTACTGCAGGATGTAGTTCAAGTTCTACAGCTAGTGCCGGGCGCGGTGGCTCACGCCTATAATCCCAGCACTCTGGGAGGCCGAGGCGGGTGGATCACGAGGTCAAGAGATCGAGACCATCCTGGTCAGCAAGATGAAACCCCGTCTCTACTAAAAATACAAAAATTAGCTGGGCACGGTGGTGCGTGCCTGTAACCCCAGCTACTCAGGAGGCTGACGCAGGAGAATTGCTTGAACCCAGGAGGTGGAGGTTGCAGTGAGCCGAGATCGCGTCATTGCACTCCAGTCTGGGTAACAAGAGCGAAACTCGGTCTCAAAAAAAAAAAAAAAGTTCTACAGCTAGTTACATAGGAACATACAGCATTGTTTTTCCAGTCAGGAAAAGCTGAAACAAACCATCCCTGGGATTCTAGCACCCTTACAGTAAAAGACAGATATGTTGCTGCCAGTCTTCTTGTAATTATGCTACTGTTATTTGCATATGTGCTTATCTCCCCCATTACATTGTCTTGAGGAAAAGATTCCCCAGAGCCCCACACAGTGCCCGGCAAATGGTGAGAATTTAATAAATTATTCTTAAAGTTGGCATAGAGAGGTTTTACTGAGCTTGCTACAGATCTCTGAAATTTGTTCCTGGAAATCAGAAAGGGAGTGGCAATGGCTGGCGAGGTGAAGGGATCGAGAGGCATGAGTGATGGCAGGAAGTAACAAGAGGGAGTGGGTATCTACCACCACATGACCCGACCTGTGGCGTCGAGGAGCCTCTGTTGAGTGTGATGGTCTCACCTACACCAAAGAAAGGCAGACATAAAGATACAAAGGGAAAGAATTACTGAAAACACTGAAATGGCCATAGACCTGTACTGATGAGGACAGAAAGTACATTAGAATCTCTCTCATTTCTGTCATTGGAAGAACAGACTGTCATCTTTGTGCACTTGCCCTAAATACCTGATATATGGGTGTTGGTATTCAGGGGCCATGATTAAACTCAAGATGTATCTGCATTCACTGAATAAAGAGCTGCCCTATAATGGGGTCCTTCCACGCAATCTGAAGAACCTTTCATCAGTGGAGAAACACCTCCCGTTCTCTCCATGACATTTCTAGAAGAGCCAAAGGTACTGCCTTTATCTCTGGGTATCCTTAGGCTCTGAAAGGTCCCACGAAGTCCAGCAGCTTTGTCCCTAAAAGGAGGTCTCAAGTCCCTTATCACATAAATGGCATTTGGTTCCTATCTAAATGTGAGGAGCCACCCTGGGCTACTGTCCTTTCCTATTCTTCCTGAGTCTGTGTGCATATGGTTTGGGAAATTAAAACCGTAGTGAAATCTCACATAGCATTTTTATACCTATTATCGAAAATGTCCTGGGCTCATAGGCAAACAATCTAACCACTTTTTTAAAAAAGAAGCTTTTTAAAATTATTATTACTATTTTCTTTTTCTATTCATTGAATCCTTCTTTTTCTGGAATTCTTATTTTTCTGATAATGTTTTAAATTCTCAAAGGCCAGGCACAGTAACTCATGCCTGTAATCCCAGTACTTTAGGAGGCTGAGGCAAGAGGATTGCTTGAGCCCAAGAGTTCAGATCCCATCTCTATGAAAAATAAAAATTAACTGGCATAGCGGTGCACACATGTAGTCCCAGTTACTCAGGAGGCTTAGGTGGAAGGATCGCTTTAGCCCAGGATTTCCAGATCAGTCTGACCAACATAGCAAGACCCCATCTCTAAAAAAAACAAAACCTAAAATTAATCAGACATGGTGGCCACACACCTGTAGTCACAGCTACTCAGGAGGCTCAGCTAGGATCACTTAAGCCCAGGAGTTCGAGGCTGCCATGAGCTGTGATTGCACCACTGCACTCCAGCCTGGGCAACACAGCAAGACCCTGATTCTAAAAATAAATTAAAAATAATGAAAAAAATAAAATTCTCAAAGGAATTCTCTGGTATGGTCCATAAGGCCAAATATCTGTGGTACATTAGAAAATCATATTCTGTAAAGCTGTCTGGGTTATTATAATATTATCCGGAACTTCCAAGATAGGACATTTAAAATAATTAAACATGCATGCTAGTGCCATGAGATGTTCCTGCCTTTATAGAACCAAATTTCAAAACAAAAAACAATGAGAGCTATCACTTGGATAAACTCTCTCCCACCCTTTTCTGTTTTCCTTTTAATACTCTAACAGTGGAGGTTTGCATTTTTTGCTCCTGTTACGATAATTTCTTTAATCTCGATTCCACCAAGTCATGTGAGATTTCTCAGTTAGAGGTGGAGTTCAAAGAAGACTCAGATGAAGAATTAGGGGCCAGAGAAGGAACTTCATCTCTCTGTTAGTGGATATCACCTGCTCCCTTTACCCTATTATAATGTAATTAGAAAAAATACCCTATGATTGCGATTGTCGTGAATTGTCGGTGAGAGTGAAAATTTCTAGAACCATTGCAGAGGGTAATTTGGCAATGTATGCAAAGTTTAAATGTGTTGCCCTTTGACCTGAGAAAAATTACTGGAATGTATATAGAAGAATATTCATCAGCACACATTATTTATTACAACGAAAAATCCAGAAACATTCTAAAAAGGGTAACAGTCAAAAAAGAGAACAAAGGAATTCTAGGCAGTCATTAAAAGTAATGATGTTGTTACATAAAGGTCCCCATGGTATAGGAGAAAAAAATTATTACCAAACAGGATAAATAGCAAAGTTTCCCTTTTTTTAAATTGTGTGTGTATGCATTTTACAAATCCATAAGGACATTCAAAATGTTAACAGTTATTATCACCACGAAGTGGAATATTAGATATTTTTAAAAAATATTTTTTCATAATGTCTGAATTTTTCTTTTCTTTCTTTTTGAGACAGAGTCTTGCTTTGTCACCCAGGCTGGAGTGCAGTGGCACAGTCTCAGCTCACTGCAACTTCCACCTCTTGGGTTCAAGCAGTTCTCTGCCTCCGCCTCCTGAGTAGCTGGGATTACAGGAACCTGCCACCATGCTCAGCTAATTTTTGTATTTTTAGTAGAGATGAGGTTTCACCATCTTGGCCAGGCTGGTCTCAAACTCTTGACCTCGTGATCTACCTGCCTCGGCCTCCCAAAGTGCTGGGATTACAGGCGTGAGCCACCGGCCATGTCTGAATATTTTATAAAAAGCATATATGATTTCTCACTTGGGAAAACAAAGCACCAACCTTTCATAGCAGACCTTTGCAGGGTCCCATGACAGGGCACCTCCCTGAGACCCAACAAAGAGAGCAGGAAGCAGGATCTTGTCCTCATCCTGCTTGCTCAGAAATTCCAGCAACTGAGATCCAGCACTGCTGCCTTCCAACACTGAGCGGGTCAATATGAAGAACATTTCTGAGGCTGGGCAAAGAGACTCACACCTGTAATCCCAGCACTTTGGGAGGCTGAGGTGGGTGGATCACCTGAGGTCAGGAGTTTGAGATCAGCTAGGCCAACATGGTGAAACCCCATCTCTACTAAAAATACAAAAAAATTAGCTGAGCATGGTGGCGGGCACCTGTAGCCCCAGTTGCTCGGGAGGCGAGGAAAGAGAATTGCTTGAACCCGGGAGGAGGCATTGCAGTAAGCTGAAATTGCACCACTGTACCACTCCAGCCTCGGTGACAAGCAAGACTCCATCTCAAACAAACAAACAAAAAAGAAAACAAACATGTTCTGAAACAGAAGTCTAAACATCTCTGGCTTCATCTGGAAAGGTTATAAGGAATCCAGGTTCTAGAAATAGTGGCACCTACCTTGGAGGTCACATGGCACCCCTGTGAGAACAAGGTCATAGGGCAGCTCAGAACATTACCTGAAAAGCCGAGCTCCACTCGAGGTTAAAGATCCCTTGAAAAACACAGAGGGGCTGGGTGGTGTGGCTCAGGCCTATATAATCCCAGCACTTTGGGAGGCTGAGGCAGGCAGATCACAAGGTCAGGAGTTCGAGATCAGCCTGGCCAACATGGTGAAACCCTGTCTCTACTAAACATACAAAAATTAGCCAGGCATGATGGTGGGTACCTGCAATTCCAGCTACTTGGGAGGCTGAAGCAGGAGAATTGCTTTAACTTGGGAGGCAGATGTTAAAGTGAGCTGAGATCGCGCCACTGCACTCCAGCTCTGGGCAACACAGTAAGACTGTCTCCGGGAAAAAAAAAGCCACTGGTAAACAGGTCAACCAGTTCTCTGTTCATTCTGGTCTCATTCGGCAGTGCAGAGGTTGGCTTCCAAAGATACTTAGCATAAACCCTCTTCATCATGCATAGAAACACAGGGTTTACTGGTATAAATATTCTGGGCATGCGAGACAGTGCTTTCAAAGCAAACAACAGTTGATTTAAAATAATAAACCTTCCATTGATGTTGATAATGAAGGAGATATATTACTAAGTCTTGCCTAATTTCAGAATATGGAAAATAACTCTCAGCATGTGGGGCTAGTTATTTTATAATAAGTAAATGATTCCAGCTATTTCTCCTTAGACTCCATAACAAGCTTTTTTTTTTTTCAATTTATGTTTGTTTTCACAGCAGTAGCATGACACAATTCTTCAAGATTTCCTAGCCAGCAGCAGGGCGTCGCTGGCTAAACCTGGATATAGCCCCGGATGCAACAACTTGCTGGTTGCTCAAACCCTAGAAGGTCAACTGTTCGTGCCCAGAGCTTTGGTTTCCACATTGTGGCAGATGACCACTGATGTCCATTCCTTCCAGGTGTTTAGTTTGTGGACCAGTCTTTAGTTGACGGCTGAGAAAGTGGAAAGAGCACACAGTGATAACATGAGGAATACAACAGAAGACTCTTGTGTGACCTGGAACCAAAGATGGTCACACTGGGGCACAGTGTGGATGTGAGTCAGAAGGGACTAAATTTCATGAGCACTTTGTTATGTATAAGAAGCGTTATTGCCGGGTGCAGTGGCTCATGGCTATAATCCTAGCTCTTTGGGAGGCCGAGGTGGGCAGATCACCTGAGGTCAAGAGTTCGAGACCAGTCTGGCCAACGTGGTGAAACCCCATCGCTACTAAAAGTACAAAAAATTAGCCAGGTATGGTGGTACATGCCTGTAATCCCAGCGACTTCAGAGACTGAGGCAGGAGAATTGTTTGAACCTGAGAAGTGGAGGTTACGGTGAGCCAAGAACACGCCTTTGCACTCCAGCTTGGGTGACAAGAGTGAAACTCCATCTCAAAAAAAAAACAAGAAGTGTTATTGACATATAATAAGAGCTGATGTCTGCTGTGCACCTCTGTATGCCTGGGGCTGTGCTTGTACTTTACATATGCAATCTCACTCAGCCCAACAACAATCCAATGGGATGAGGACAGTGATGCCCATTTAACAGAAGAGAAAACTGAAGCTGAAGCGGTCACGCAGCTCTAAGTGATGAAGTCAGAACCGCAACCCATGTGCAGCCTGAGAACCTGAGCTCCTGACCACTAACTAAAGTCTATCACCTCTCGTTCCCTTTACTGTGTAGCAACCAGAATCTGGGAGACACAAGTAATCTGTCCAAAGTCCCAAGGCTAAAAAGCAGCAGAGTCAGTATTTGAAAGCAGATTTGTCTGGTACCGACAACTCATGATCCTTCGCCTACATGCGATGTTTCCCCAGATTCTGACCCTGGAGGCAGACTCTCAGCTGACTTACCAATGTGGCCAGTTTGTCTCCACCCGGGAGTCTTAGTCGCTGGGTCCAGCCTTAAACCCAAAATGCAGTTGAGAAAATTTTAAAAAGAGCCTTGTATGTGAGCAGTAAGCCACACTAACCAAGACCATTTTAGACTACGTTTTCAAGATCTCAGGATACATGCTGTAACTTCTATGGTATTTCCTTTTCAATTTTGTTTTGCTTTTTGAATGCACCTTTATGTTGCTGACTTCATCAGTATCGATGCCAACAAGGAGGAAAACAAATCATGGGACCAAGAGGCAGCAAAACGTCCAAGCCTGAATACAAAACCAAAACCAGGGTGGTTTTAATGTTTTTAACTTTTATTTTTTAGCTTGTCTGGTTTTGCTAAAGGGACCTTCCTTCTCCTCACCTGCCATCCCCTGGAAGCTAGTTTTCAGGTGCCCAGGAGCCACCTGGGAGTATCACTGACAGAAACTGACACCCCAAAGGGCAATGGCAACACGTCTTCGCCTGTCGAGTGTGTCAGCCTCATCTCCAGAGCCTCCCCAGCTTTCTCTGGTGGTGCGTCTAATGTGCCGATGTGTGAGATTCTCAGCTGTTTCCTGGTGTTTTTAGCTGTATTTTTCCTCTTCTTGCTTGGGTCCCAGCAGCTGACGTTCACCGTTCTCTTCCACAGCCTCTGGGAAGACCTGCACTCTCCTGAGCACAGAGGTCTGCTCCGAGGCTGATTCCTTCCAGTACTTCCTGGGTCCTGGTCCCAGGAGGACTTGGGAGAGTTAATTCCAGAGAGTAGCAATTCCCTGAAAGAGAAGAAGTGTAACTGTCTCTGGCGTTTGTAAGTGTAAATGTGTCTGGGGTAGTAACCCTCTCTCCACCAGGTCCTCCTGGGACCAGGACCCAGGAATTACTGCTACGCTTTGTCACCAGGGCCCCCGTGGTGTTTGTGTCTTGGAAACAGTTTTCTAGTCACGTTCCTTTTGAAACATCCCAACATTGTCTTGGCCGAGGAGCATGTTTTTTCTATGCACAGGCAAACCATAACTGAGTTTATGTTATAGATCGTCAGAGGGTGGGACAGTCATGTAAAGAAAGCTGCTGCCCTGAGGAGCATCCTTTTAGGGTCCCGTCTGTCAGAGCTGTAATCTATCTACCCATAAAAGCCAAGGCTGCCAAGGTTTGGCTATTTAACTCCAGGTAGTCTGGCTCCCACTCATTGACCTTCACAATTTTTTACGAAGGTTTCTAGTGATCTCCAGCACCTGCCCAACCACCCACAGGAACATGCTGCTGTGTTTCTGCAGAGTTTTCTTTTTGCCTTTTAAACAGATACTGCCTGGTGGGCTTGGAAGGAGAATTCCTTAGTCTCCTCTCAACCCCACAGGGCATTTGGCTCATGAGATAAGGAGACCAGGACATACCAGCAACCAGCGCCAGCATTACTGGCTGAGAAATCTCATTGACCTCAGTCCTATCTGCAACACTTTCCCATGTCCAAAATATCAAGAAACACATTCAGGAAACTTAAAAAACAAAAACACCTTCTTGAGATAAGAAATATTTTAGAAGAAGCCTAAAAATAAAATACGGTCACGATCTGTATCTGCCCAGATGTCAGACTGACGTGTTTGAATTTTATTGAAGCAGCACTCACGGGCAAGAAGTTTTCGTCTTGGAAGTTCCATTTCTGAATCGGTAACTGCTCTGGCCGGTACAGTAGGCACTTACCACTTGAACAGTGCTGTAGGGGGAAATACACGCTGGACTTCAAAGATGTAGCACCGAAAACAGAATGGAATATACATCATCAATATATTATCAGGCATTTATAATTGATAATTTTAATATCAATTACAGGAGGAGATTATTATATTTTGGATGTACTGGGTTAAAGAAAATGTATTATTAAAATGTTTAAAAAGAATGCAATTATGATCTGAATTTAGCCAGACTGCCCTTGTGTGCTGAATGCAAGACAGTTCTTGAATCGAGAAAAGATTAAGTAAAAACCAGTGAAATGCTATGTTTCTGTGCTAGCGATGGACAGGTGAGTCCAGAGAGAGAAACTGGGATGAGGTCAGAGGAATTCTGAGTCCTGCGGGCATATTTAATCCTCCGAATGCTTTAGGAATCACTACCAAGTTCATTACTTGTTTGTTACCCTCTAGGCAGAAGGAATTAAAACTTTTAAAAAAGAAAAGAATATCTGCAGTGAGAAACAGATCAAAGGCAGCTGAACTTGGTCAGTGGCATGCAGGATAAATATTATTCCACGGCTCAAACAAATCTTCTGGCTGCCTGGGCGAGACATGTTGATAAGGCACTTTTAAGTCTCTTCTTTCCACTCCCCATCTCCCCGGCCCTGGTGACCTCTTCGTTGTATTTCTCCGAGGGGCCCCTGGTGATATTTTAATAACCAGAAGGCAAAGACAATCATTTGGGTAGTGTAGGAAGACTTCAGATCTTCAGGCAGAACCAAGAGGAGTTTCATGTGCACCCCGCCATGCTAACTAACCCCTGGGGAGGGTTGGATGTTTCCCATGGGAAGCCATTTCCATTCTGTATCTGAGTCTGCACTACCGCAAACTATGTAATCTTCTGCCCCTACCACCTCCAAGGGTATGGTTTTAATGAGTGCACTTTGGAAAGTGCCTTGTGAAAAATGTGACATTAAGAGCAACCATCAGCAGCCTGGTGACAGCTAGTGCTGATGGGATTGTAGGCTCTCTGAGCTGAGTGGCCCAGGAAGTTAGCAGATTCTCTAGCCTGTGAAAATAACAAAACGTTACCCTTCTTAAACACTTGTGATGTGCCAGACGCACTTTCCAGTGCTTTGCAGACATTTTCTTATTACATCCTCACAGAAACACTGTTGAATGTTTCCTGTTCTTCAGTCTTCACTGAAAGACTTAGCCAGGCGTGGTGAAGTATGCCTGTGGTCCCAGCAACTCTGGAAGCTGAGGTGAAAGGATAACCTAAGTCCACGAGTTCAAGGCTGCAGTGAGCTAGGATTGTGAACCTGCACTCCAGCCTGGGTGATAGAGTGAGAGCCTGTCTCAGAACAAACAAAAATTTTCACTAATGAGAACTTACCCAAAGTCACAGAACTATGCAGTGGCAGAGTCGGAATTAAAAACCAAGTCTGTGCAGACTCCAAGCCCAGGCTCTGAACCACTAAGCCATGGAGGTCTCTTGTGCTGTTTCAACACTTCCTGTGAAACTGTCAAGCTTTTTTTTTTTTTGAAATGGAATCTCTGTCATGTAGGTTGGAGTGCACTGGTGTGATCTCAGCTCACTGCAACCTTCGCCTCCTGGGTTCAAGTGATTCTCCTGCCTCAGCCTCCTGAGTAGCCGGGACTAAAGGTGTGTACCACCACGCCCGGCTAATTTTCATATCTTTTAGTAGAGATGGGGTTTCACCATATTGGTCAGGCTGGTCTTGAGCTCATGACCTTGTGATCTGCCACTTCAGCTTCCCAAAGTGCTGGGATTAAAGGCATGAGCCACCCACCCGGCCTAAACTGTCAAGCTCTTAAAAATTTTTCTGACCCTCCTGAGAAAAGAAGTTTTCCAACCTGCCCCTGTGACTTTTACAGTTCCTGCTGCCATCACACATCTCTACCAATGTGAATTTATTTGGAGGTGGTTGTCCAGACATTCCAGGGCAGCTGCTACAATAGTTTCCATGCAGCTCTAAGAGAGGCCATGCGCCATGATGTTGTGCAGTGCACAACCTGCCCAACGGTACCCTGGACCCGCAGGAAAAAAGGTCAGATGCTTCCTAATTGTCACCAGCTCTTATGTTCTCATCTCATTCCTGATGAGTACAGAACAAAGTACTACGTGTCAAAACTGTTCCGTGGCATTGATTTGAATATAATCCTGTGCTTTTTCTCAACTTAATTAAGGGAATTTACTTAACCAGTCTTCTAAGTGATCTCCTCTGTGATTGCTTCTCTACTTTTTATTTTTTTAGGTAAAGTGGTCAGAACCAGAAACATCACATATGGGTAGTTCTGGCACTATGATTGCAAGGGAGTCTTTGAAGTTTACAAGTTCATCTAAAATACATGGAGCTTGTATTTTAATATAAAAATTCGTAAACCTACCTCTTTAATTGCAGTTTCCTCCGAATATATATGTGAATCCCTTGATAGTTATTTTCAAAAACTGTCTCATCCTTTTTGTTAAATAGCCTCAAGAATGATTTTTAAAAGCCTTTATATGAAAAATGTTGGGATCATATTTAATTTGGAGAAAAGGTGATCAAGGAAAACATTAAGAGTTTCATCTATTTAGAAAAAAGTGAGATAATAAAATAATTTTACACCTCTTTTGTGTGTTAGATTACAAACAACCTCATGAAAAGCCCAAGATGTCTTAAAATATTTTTTGAGGGATAGCATCATCTTGAAATAAATGACTATTATAAACAAATAGTCAGTCGTTCTATAAAAGTAAGATTTAAAAGAAATCATTTATCTCTTTTTATCCACATTCGTCATGCGAGGATAATGCTCAGTTCTTGGTGTTTTACTCCTGATTGCGTGTTGAAGAATACAAGGTAAAAATAAATTAAAATAACTACCCCAAAATGCTAAATTGAACTCTGCGGCTTGGAGTAAAATTTAGGGCTTATGTTTAAAATTTTATTTTTAAGAAAGTAATTCAGAGGAGGGAGAAACCACTGAAAACAGTAGCTCCTCTGCCAGGTTTAGCTGCTGACATCTAACTGCCTGGCAACCAAATGTTCCATAAACTCCAAGTGCCAAGTAGCAGCCTTGGGCTGCCTCTGAGCATGCGTACAAACAAACACTTGCATGGAGTGTTGCTCCTTACGGATGGAGGACAGGCTGTTTACAAATCTGCCATAGATGAGGCCTCTAAACCCCAGGCATAGGAGACACAGCGATCCTGCTGCCGTGCAGCTTGGACAGCAGGCTCCCTCCTCCACCCGGGGCAGAGCCCTCGGGCTCCCGCTCACAGCAGGGTGCAGGCTGCCCATCAGAGCCAGGGCAGATCAGGGCATTCTCAGTGTCCGTCCCAAAAGTAGCAATCAGATAAGCCACTCACTTTCCCAGGGGTTGTTTATAAGGTGGGAAGGCCAGGAAGGGTGTCAGAGCAGTGGTGTTGCCTCGATCAGGAGAGAAATACAGAGGATGGGGCTGGGCGTGTGGCTCACGCCTGTAATCTCAGTGCTTTGGGAGTCTGGGGTGGGAAAATCTGCCTGGGGCCAGGCCTTTGAGACCAGCCAGAGTAACACAGTGAGACACTATCTCTACACAGACAAACACACCAGCTGGGCATGTGCCTGAAGTGAGCTATATGATCACCAACTGCACTCCAGCCTGGGTGACAGAGGGAGAGCCTGTCTCAAGAAAGAAAGAGGAAGAAAGGAAGGGAGGGAGGGATGGAGGGACGGAGGGAGGGAGGGATGGAAGGAGGGAGAGAGAAAGAAGAAATGGAGGGAGGGAGGGAGAGAAGGAGGGAGGGAGGGAAGGAGGGAGGGAGGGAGGGATAGAGGGAGAGAGGGAGAGAGAAGGAAGGGAGGGAGGGAGGAAGGAAGGAAGGAGAGAGATGAGAAGGGAAGGAAAAGGGGGGGAGGAGGGAAGGGAAGGAAGGAGGAGGAAAGGAATGAAAGAATGAGGTTGCTTTTCCCTGAAAGTTCCCCTATTACCTAGAACAGATTACATGGAGACTTGAACCCTGAACTCTGCCCCTCTTGTTGATTTTCATGTCCGCCTCTGAACATGCCAGGGCATGGAGTGGGTATCAATAAATACCAGTTCCCACAGTATTATCTTCAGGTCCCTGTTTCTTCCTTGCAAATGGAGCTTCCTGGACAAGATTTTCTTCAAGATCCCTCCCAATTACGGAAAACCAACTTGCTGTTCCGCTACCGTCTGTCATACAATAGGCTGGAGTCTGACTAAACTAAATCTTTCACCCCAGCCAGTTGGCTTGTGTAGACACAGCCCAGGGACGCCCCCCTGCCATCCCCAGTTACAGCAAAAAGGGGCCTAGGGCATGAAGAAAAAGACACTCGAATCTCTCCCAATGAGATACTACGTGGGCACAGGAGTCAGACTGAGTTGGGAGACAATCTACAGTATACTTAGAAGTTGAATTGTTTAGAGAGAAAATAGGGGAAAAAAACAATGAATACAAGAGAAAGGGAGAAAAAGGAAAAGAAGAATGTGGAACCAAAAAGCACACAATCAAGACAACACAAGAAACAGCAACCAAGCCAATAGATGATCAGGCAGCCTTTCATTCATCAGGACAGCCTTCCATTCATGAAATGTGACCATTGATAAAATCATCTTGTTCAGGTTGGTCAATGTCAAAACTTCATACTTTCCCAGTACCAACGTACTGTCACTTCTTTAATTAGAATTCTTGGAAAATAAATAGCTTGGGTGTTATCAGCAAAGGAACATGACCTTCCAGTATAGGCTAAAAGTATAAAAGTGAACCGGGGGCTCCCTACTGTAGAAATTGATCTAGGCCTTTGATTCTCAACTGGGGACGATTCTGGCCACACTGTGGCAGATCTGGCAATGTCTGGAGGCATTTTTGGTTGTTGCATCCGGGATTGGGGTGCTACTGGCATCTGGTGGGTGGAGGCTAGGGGTGACATTAAACATCCTGGGTGCACAGGACAGCTCCCTACCACGACTCCCCAACACACACATCCTAAGAATTATTCAGCCCCAAGCGTCAATAGCACTGAGATGAAGAAACCCCTGTCTCAACGAGGGCAAAACAGAGGAAAGATGTAGCACTATAATCCTGATGATCTTTTAGGCATTTCGCTGCCAACAGAAGCAACATTTATCTGCTGCCACAGGCCCCGGAAGCTGACAACACTCTGATAAATCTCTTTGTGTGTCTGGTTCCCAAGTACACAGAGGCAGCCCTCTCAAATGTTGGTTGGGTCTCCCAAGGAGCAGTAATTAACTGCCATGCAAATGCATCCCATGAGCTTACAAGCAGACACAGTCCAGTCTTGGAGATACAGATAACTGACAACTGCTCTCTGAAGTCATTTACAAAGCCTTTTCCTAGAGAAAGAAGAGGCCAGAAATGATGGCAATAAGGAAATCAGCAGGTATCTTGCTATGCAAGACAGACTACACCAACTTGTCTCACAAGGATGGGAATCAAAGGCTATATGCCCCTGCCTTGGTGGAATAATGAAGACTCCATATCCATACCAAATTGTCCCTGGGTGCGGGGCGGGGGCGGGGCAGGGGAGGCTAGGCAAAACCGGTGACCCAGGCATGGCTCAGATAGAAAAGATTAGTTATCAATGGGAGAATGGAAACTTGTAGATGCACCTGATGCTATTTCCATATATTGCCCACAGGAGCTTGAAGCAAGTAGTTAGACTTTAGATAAGCAGGAATCCACATTCCCAAGATACATTTCATCCCTACCCCCAGGTTCTTTCTTGGAATAACCAGTTTCACCATGTGTTCCTGTTTCCCTTCCATCTGCTTGTTTTTTCCCAACCTCAGGTGATAGGAATACGCAGCTGCTCCTTGCCATGCATTGGTGAGCCCGCTGCAGGGGCTCGTTGCCATGCAGCCCGCTACAGGGACAGGGGCTGGCTTTGGACTGACTACATAACCTTAGCTGGAAGCCTTGCTCAGGAGTGCCCCCTACTGGATGAAGGGAAAAGGTCAGACAAACAGTCTCAAATCAAAGGTAAGCAGAGAAGAGTAATTCTGGGCATGGTTTCATTCAAATTCTGATCAGACTATGTTCTAAGATACTTCATTAGGGTGCAAATTTAAGAAAGCTGGGTCTACTTCGATTTTTTAAATTATTCTATATCAACTAAAAAAATAGTATAGTGACCTAGAACAGAGACAAAAATCAATGGTCATCTCTGAGGCCAGGCTGCTGGACACAGTGGGGCTGCCTGGAGACTGGAGGGAGAGAGAGTCTGAGGACTCCTCAGTGTAACTAAGAGAGAGTCTGACCCCCTAGTGTAACTAAGAGACTGGTGGTGGAAATGCTGCCTGTCCGGGCTGGGAGGGAGGGAGGAGTTTCACTTCACAGCCCTTGTGTTCCTACCTGCCCTGCATGCTAGAAACCCAACTAAGCTTTGCCATACATGTTTGCATCACAGAATTTCTCTCAAAAAAGATTTGAATCTATGATCAACATGAACCAGTCAGAGGTCGGGAAATTTGGGTTTTGTTCACTGATAGCAAAGTTTCCCTATTTCCAATCAGGACTCATTTTAAAATCCCACATTTAATAAATTTTGAAATATGGCAGAACTTGAAACCTAGCCCTTTCCAGTACTAATTCATACCAGTAAAGAAAATAAAGTTAGTAAGGAGATGCTTGTCATTGAAGCTGTTATTGACATTTTCTCCCCGGGGGAAAAAAAGAGGCTTTCGGCTGCCTCTATTAAATTAGCCATTATTCTAAGCATTATTTAATGATTTTCCTCCATGCCTATAAGGCACTCCACTAGGCAAGGTCGCTTTCTAGTAAAACTCTCATCATGTCCTCTGAGGTCAGTAGTGCACTCATTCTCTTGCAGTCAAAGAACTTCAGACCCTCTTAGAAGCTGGATAATGCACCGGAGGTACCATTAGTAAATGGCTGAACATTTTATTTCTATATCATCTCACCTACTGGATATGGAGGCAGATTTCAGGACACGAAAGGAAGGAAAAGGGATTTCTGCAGGGTCTGCTTAACTAAATGAATTCATAAGTGAGATGTTGGTGGTGCTATTTTGTCATGAACCAGCTTGGAATGTCCTCAGAATTTCCTAAGTGAGAACAGCAATGGTAGGAATTTCCCAGCACAGAAGATGGTGGGCAATGGAGACATGGAGGGCATCAGTACTCACAGAGAGGAGCAGGGAGAGGAGAGGAAGGAACGAGGATGACACAGACCGTGATCCAGGCGTGCGTTTTTCTCCACTCTCGTTTATAAGATGGTATGGAACCCCTTGTTATTAAATATTAAGATAGTAAATGTCCATTTAATAAATGTTAGTGACTCATGAGATTTGTGCATTAAACCTCATGCCTCTAACAAATTGAACTAAAATAATTGAATTTATTGAAGAGAAGAGTAGATGGAGGGAAAATATATTCTGAAACCTCATTTTGGGTTTTCTTTCCCCAAAAGGGCATCCGGCCAGAATGAACTTCAAATATGAAGAAATACCACAAATAATGCATTTTCTGTTTTTACCTCCATGCCCTTATTGAAAACACCATTCACTGTTATTCCAGTAAGCTCCTTCCTTCAACAATCAGGCCACTGTCCCAGAGACTTGGCAAGGGCCTTTGACATCACCAACAGCAAGGGAAATGTTTTAACAGCTCCGTTAATACGGCAACAGAGCTTTATTGTTATCAAACAGACCCTTTAAGCCAAGCCACTGCGATTCCCACAGGCCCACCTGCTCCGCCTGGAAGACCCAAGACTGACAGGGCCAAGTCTCCACAAGGCTAAGGATTCGTTTAGTCCTCATGCGGGAGAGCAGGGACCACAGGGCACAGAGGTTTCCACTTTGGGATTTAGAAGTGAGAAACTAGATTTGAGCCCAGAATCTGTGAATCTGTGACTTGTGGCAAATTGCTTCAGCTTCATGCACTTAGCACTTTGCCCGTTACACAGTAAACACGTAATAAATAATAGGGCTTTTTTCAAAAAATTTTAGAATTTGAGTTATTTTATATATGTATTTATTTTATGTATTTACCATTATATATTCACATCTTTATATATTTATAAATAAATTTACTCGTATATTTATAATACATAAAATATATTTATATTTAAAACAGAGTATATTGAAATACTAAGTATATTTTATATATTATAAATAAATAATTTATTTTGTATATATCTTTAAAATAATCTTTTTTTTTTTTTTTTTTAAGATGGAGTCCCACTTTGTCACCCAGGCTGGAGTGTAGTGGAATGATCTCAGCTCACTGCAACCTCCACTGCCTGGGTTCAAGCTATTTTCCTGCCTCAGCCTCCCAAGTAACTGGGACGATAGGCGTGTACACCACACCCAGCTAATTTTTGTATTTTTTAGTAGAAATGGGGTTTCACCATGTTAGCCACAATTGTTTCCATCTCCTGACCTCATGATCCGCCTGTCTTGGCCTTCCAAAGTGCTGGGATTACAGGCGTGAGCCACCGTGCCCAGACTAAAATAAATCTTAAAAGTAGATTCTGATAAATTTCTACACATGTAAAGATCACCCAAATCAAAATTTAAGACATTCCAGCCAGGCATGGTGCCTCACATTTGTGATTCCAGCACTTTGAGAGGTGTGAGGACCTTGAGGCCAGGAGTTCAAGACAAGCCTGGGCAACACAGCAAGATCCCATGTCTACAAAAAATTTTAAAAATTAGTCAAGTGTAGTGGTATGCGCCTGTAGTCCCAGCTACTCAGGAAGCTGAAGTGGAAGGGTGACTTGAGTCCAAGAGTTCAGGGCTGCAGTGAACTATGATTACACCACAGCACTACAGCTTGGTAACATAGCAAGAACCTGTCTCTAGATATAGATTAGTAAATATAAGTATATATTTATATATTATATATAAACATATATAAATAATTGATAAACAATGAAATCTAATTTTAAAAATTAAATATAAAATTTAAAATTATAAAACTATAAATTTAAAAAGTGATAAAATATAAATATATATAATTTACATATTTATATATTTATAGACATTAATATATTTATAACAAATATAATCTAAAATAATATATAGATATGGTTTATATATATATGTGTAAATTTATAGATGGGGTCTTGCTATGTTGCCCAGGCTGGAGTGTGGTGTATATTATATATATAACATTTCCATCATCCTAGGGCTCTATCACGCTGCTTCCTCATTATACCTGCTCCTCTTCCAAGAAAACAGCTTTCCTGATGTCTATCACCATACATGCATTTTGACTGTGTATGTTCTCTGTCGTGTCCAGTTTCTTTGACTCGGTATTAGGTTGTGGTCTGTGTTGTTCTGCATATTGGCGGGTTGTTCTGTTTTACAGGACAGCGTTGTGGTGTGGGTACGCCACGACTGATTTCTCCATCTCACTGTTGATGGACTTTTGGATTATTTCCAGTTTGGGGGCATTCTTGTACATGTCTCCTTATTTTTTATACGGACAGAGTATGAAGTCTGTTTTCCTCATTACTGGTAGACTAGCTGTTCCAAAACCATTTTTCTTTCCTGCATTTCTCATATCTCACGTCAGTGAATATATTTAAATACTGACTACAGCAGTTTCTAAATCGTTACACTATTTCTGTGTCTTTCTTTATATCATATTATTTAGCTTCTAAAGAAAAGAAGTGTCGTAAGTAGCTGGAGACCTTCATAAAGATATTTGTGATAATTGTTTTAAAATATAGATATAAAAATATTTATCTGATTTCAAAAGCACACAATAATTACCTTTTCTTTCTCTCAAACGTTTATCTTTTTAGACTACCCTCTAGGACAAGAAATGTATTCTGGGAGGAAACAAAGACTAGTCTGATATGAATCTTGCTTTCAAAAGCAAAGTTGTCCATATTCAAGAAGAATAGCACAGGCTAGAATGTGCTAACTGCAACAGGAGGGGTTCAGATAAAACCCCACAGTTCACAGCACGGAGCCCCAGCAGTCACCTTTTCCAAACGAATCATCTTACCAAAGCCCAAAACCCTCTCCAAGACGCCACACACTAGTAAATATGGTAACGTGGAATTTAAATCTTTAACATTTATCAAGAGCCTATAAAATCACTATGCAAAGTAATGTGTTCCCTTGTTTAACGAATACCAGGTTGAAATGTGCTCTCAAAATACAAAGTTAATTAGATAGAAAGTCTCTTCCAACTTATTTGTGCAAAAATATTTTCAATTTGTTTTGTGTTTAATGTCAAATCAAAACTTCATTTACCTGAAGTTCTTTTTGAGGCCACAAAGGAGGATCCTTTAGCTTGCTCCAAACAGAGGCACAAGGAAATTGAATGCATTGACTCTAAGAGCTTTAAATAAAGGATGCATCAGTTAGAAAACAGATACAGATGCCCTACTGGAAGCTTGGAAACGTTTAGCTGAAGATTTCTCCTCTTATCTTAAACACAGGGCTCCCTCGAAAGTAATCACAGATGGTACAGCACTTAGTAGAAAGGCAAACTTGTGGTGAGAAAGATACAAACAAAATAAGAGCCAAAAGTTGGTCGTTGGTTGCAGAATGTTTTGTTCAATGTGTATTTTTCTATATGCACATGCATAGGTAAGTGTCAGAGACTTTCTACTCAAAGATAGGTGACTCTCGGGTACGGTGCAAAAGTGCAGTCTCCCCTTCCACCCTCATACCCTTTAAAAACAAGGAAGGGTGGCTCACACCTGTAATCCTAGGTGAAAATAAGGTTGCAGTGGCTCACACCTGTAATCCCAGCACTTTGGGAGACAGAAGTGGGCAGATCACCAGCGATCAGGAGTTTGAGACCACCTTGGCCAACATGGCAAAACCCCATCTCTACTAAAATACAAAAATTAGCTGGCCGTGGTGGCAGGCACCTGTAGTCCCAGCTACTCAGGAGGCTGAAGCAGGAGAATCGCTTAAACCTGGGAGATAGAGGTTGCAGTGAGCCGAGATTGCACCACTGCATGCCAGCCTGGGTAGCAGAGCAAGACTCTGACTCAAAAAAAAACAAAAAGGGGAATCAATTTTAGCTATCAATTGGTCTGACATTCCAAAAGTCTAGAAATGGTGAAGTAAATGCCTTTTTAAATATAAATATGTATGTTTCAAGTTTTGATATTTTTAACAAATTTTAGTATGAAAACGAATAGGAAAAAAGGACTAGCCATTGTTACTACTTAAACCAAAGAGCGTAATTCCAAAGACACAGACAATAACATCCCTCTTCCTAGCCCAGCCCAGTGCTTTGAAGGCTTGAGCCGGGTGTGGGTGTGTGCAGAATGCCCTCCCGCTCTCTGCCCACAGGATTTCCATTGACGTAGGTGGGACATGATTCCAAATATATGACCCCAAATAGGTCAGCAAAGGACGCCTGTCACAAAGGGGAATCTGTCTTTAAAATTTCCGCATGTGACAGTTCACAAGGGAGAAAGTCATAGAAACCCAAATACTGGATCCTCTGCTCTAATTATTTCACAATAATAATGACGTGTGCTTAATGAGACACGTCATTTCACAGCAGCATCTGTGGGTTTGTGTCTGGAGCCACAGAGATGTTTCACCAGGGAAAATCTCTTTTTACTTTGAGTGTTTGAAGACAAAGAGGTGAAAGCAGTGTGGACATAGCTTCAAAGCTGTGTGAGGATCCAGGAAGACAAGAGAAATACAAAATGCATCTCAGGTCAGTTGAGCACGTGTTTAGGATTGCCCGTCTGTCCGTCTCAGTGTTCACAACCCATGCTGTGTTCCTCTGCGTGGTGCTGGATACCAAGTCCCCTCTCCATTGATGGGTCCCTCCACTGATATAGTTTGAATGGTTGTCGTTCCAATCTTATGTTGAAATGTGATCCTCAGTGTTGGAGGCGGGGCCTGGTGGAAGGTGTCTGGGTCATGAGAGGCAGATCCCTCATGAATCACTTGGTGCCCTCCACGGTAATGAGTGAGTTCTTGCTTTCTTAGTTCACGTAAAATATAATTGTTAAGAAGATTCTGGCACCTCCTCCTCTCTCTTCTGCTCCCTCTCTCACTATGTGACACACCTGCTTCTCTTCTGCCTTCCACCATGAGTAAAAGCTTTCTGGGGCCTCATTGGAAGCTGAGCAGATGCTGAGCAGATGCTGGTACCATACAGCCTGCAGACCTGTGAGCCAAATAAACCTCTTGTCTATAAATTACCCAGCTTCAGGTATTCCTTTATAGCAATGTAAAACGGACAACCACAGGTTTCAAATAGCATTTCATTTTGAGGTGTGGTCCCAGTAAAAATGCAAGTGTCCCTGGTAAAAGGGAAAAATGAGCTGGTGGACTTGTTTCAGTGGGACAGCTAGTTAAAAGCAGCTTTTGAGAGGAGGGAGGAAAGAGAGGGAAAGGTTAGAATCCATGGAAAGGATGAAACCTAATTACAATACAAATTGTATTTGAACTTGGAAAAAGGGTGCTGTAAAGTGAGCCAAAAGGATAAGTTTCCCCTCTTCCCAACCTGGCTGAGCGTTAACCCTGCAAGTGGCTTTCAAAAAAGGTTTATGAGGCTGAGATTTACCCATTCTCTGTGACACCTACCACATCATAAACAGCATGATACCTTGTCATGATCTCGCTTGGTTCACCAGCGATCCTATGAGACAGGTGTTAATGGCCCATTCTCTGGTGTAGGACACTGCTTTGTCCTAATGTGGTGCACGTGGTGAGTTAGTTGGCCTGTCCTCCCACACAGCACAGCACAGTGACACTGGACACACCGAAAGGCCAAGGGTTGTCTGGTCAAGAATGATGCAAAAAGTGATCCCAGGCACCCTCCCGCATCAGCCTCAGTCATCAGCCCCCAAGAAGAGGTGACAAGGGAGGCTCAGGTCTCATCCCTACTCTCATGAAGCTTTTGTGGTCCCTGCTGAAAAGAAAAAAGCAAGTTGCTATCATCAGATGCCCTGAAATCAGTAGCAAAAGAAAAGAGACCCTCTATCTGTCTGCCATGGAGCTGCAGCCAAGCCTTCTCCTTAGTCCCTTCTTCCACACCAGTCATGCCCCGAATGGAACCCAGGGCTGACGTCAATGTCGCTCCACCCTCCTCAAAGGTCCAAAGCTGCCTGCAGAGGCAGGGTTCCTCCTGACATTCCATGTTGGAAAACTCCCATTTGGGGGAAGCAGTGTTAGACCCAGTACAGCCACTTATAAGCTATTGCATCAAGTATTTGATTAATATGTGTTCTGCTTTAATCAGTAAACAACTTACATTTGTGTAGTACTTTAGAGTTAACAAAGGATTTTCATTCCTTACCCCATTATATCCTCAAACAGTGAGAGCATCAATATCCTTATTCTATAATTGAGGAAGCCAAGAGGTGAAATGAGCAGACTTGTATCATCTATTCAACAGGCATCAAAGTCAAAATGGGAATCCACGTACACTGGCTGTTAAAAATGATTATTAATTTTTTCAAACATAAGAAGAGTAGAGAAAATAGATCACACTCTCTTATGCCCATCACCTAGCTTGAATAATTATTCATCTGTTTCCAGATTTACTGTGACTATTTTTGTGTTGCCAAGGTTGCTTTTCTCACATTCTATTACTTCACCCCTATGCACTCTAAATATGAGAACACCCATGCCTTCTGGGGGCAAAGCCCATGCTCTGCTCACTACTTCATATTGTCCCCGGGGAACTCACTGGCTTCACCTGCACCTGCTGGAGACGGAAAAGTTCTGGACAAGATGAGCTCTGAAGCCCTTCCTATTTTGAAATGTCTGGATTCTGGTATTTGTAACCAAAGCAACATTCACCACAATGGCTTCTGTGTGCTGTTCTCACCTCACCTTTTGAAGTCATTCCCCCTCCCGTTTTTGACTCTAAGACTTCATAACTCATCAGCAGGTGAGCAGAGAAGCAAAGTTGGGGTGATTGACAGAAATCAGATCAGGGTTACCCAGTATAGAGACTGAGCACATCCTTCAGGTGTCGGCAAAGCAGGATGCCCAGAACAGACTGGAAAAGAACCGATGTAAAAAATTACAAACACACTACCGAAGTCATTATCTAAAGAAAGTAAGAGCTTGATTGCTCTTTATTATATTTATTGTATATTTTTATCTTGAATTTCGAGGAGCACCATAACATTTGAAGTACCTAGAGCCTCTGAAGGACCATCCTGGCTTCCGTCGGTATGAAGAACTGACAATTAACCAAGTCATTGATTAAGAAAAAGGAATTCCAGCAGTGTGGTCAGGTCAAATTAAAGATCCTAAGTGTTCAGACGTTGGAAGAGGATGTTCTAAGGCAAGCAGATGAAATAAGTTTCTCCTGACAGCTTGACAGGGCATCAACCTTGCAAGTGGGATTTTTTTTTTTTTGAGACAGAGTCTCACTCTGTCACCAGGCTCCAGGCTGGAGTGCCATGGCCCAATCTCGGCTCACTGCAACCTCCACCTCCCGGGTTCAAGCAATTCTCCTGCCTCAGCCTCCTGAGTAGCTGGGACTACAGGCACATGTCACCCGCCCAGCTAATTTTTGTATTTTTAGTAGATATGGGGTTTCACCATGTTGGCCAGGATTGTCTCGATCTCTTGACCTTGTGATCCACCTGCCTCGGCCTCCCAAAGTGCTGGGATTATAGGCTTGATCCACTGCACCCAGCTGCAAGTGGTGTTTTAAAGGTTTATGAGGCTGAGACATTTCCATGTGCTGTGACACCTATCACATTGTAAACAGTGTGATACACTGCCACGATCGCACTTGATTCACCAACCATTCTAGGAGACAGGTATTAATAGCTCCATGTTATGGATTAGAACATTCAAGTTGGATGCAGTGGCTCATGCTTGTAATCCCAACACTTTGGGAGGCTGAAGTGGGAGGACCACTGGGGGCCAGAAGTTTGAGATCAACTTGGGCCACATGGTGAGACCCCATCTCTACAAAGAATAAGAAATTATCCAGTTGTGGTGACGTGTGACTTGTAATCCCAGTTGTTAGGGAGGCTGAGGCAACAGGATTGCTTGAGCCTAGGATGTCAAAGTTACAGGGAGCTGTGATCACACCACTGCATTCTAGCCTAGGCAACAGAGCAAGACTCTCTTTCTCTAAATAATAATAATAATAAAGGCATTCAGCCTGAGAGATCAGTTGAGTTCCAGGATGTCCTGGGTATGTCCTGGGAACAGGGAAACTCAAGCGTGAGTATCACGTGTTGTCACAGCTGTAGGACGGTAGCTGAGCCTGACTTGATCTTCACAGTCCCTGAGGCAAGTCCCCAGTCTGGGAAGCCACCTCAGTACCTCTATCCATCCTTACTACCTTCAGCAGCAGCATCTAAGGTGCCTCATTAATCATATGTGGGTACGCTTGAGACACTGCCCTTGGGGACTTTGACCCAGAGTCTCCATCTCCAGGAAAGGAGCAAATCGAAAGCTCAGCCCAGTGCCTTGGCCAGCTGAGCTGGAAAGCATGCTGCAAGCCTGAGTCTATTCCAGCCAACGGACTTTATACCATGCAGAGAATCCATACCAGACTCTGTCTTGAAGAATCCAGTCCCAGGGAGCAGTTTATTGATCTGGCAGATGATTAAAAGACAGCAGAGATGAGCTCAAGTGTTGCTTTGGTTTTTCCATCCTGAGAGTGAATCTGACATCTCCTTGGGGGACCATCAGCCCCATCTGCTGCTGCAGAAGAAGCAGATGACTCCTCCATGCAGCCGAAGGTCACAGGAATGTTCCAGTCAACGTCTTCTGGCTCAGTTCTGTTCTCAGTGAGACACCCGGGGGAGCGTCACGTTTGCCCTGGGTCTGGAGCATGCCAATGCCTTGCTCCAGATCACATCTGTGCCAAGAGAAATGCAAGTGCATTCATCCCACGTGCATTCATAAGGAGACATCTTGCCCTCTCCTCTCTCTTTATGGGATGAAGAGAATGATCACGGCACAGTCTACAATGTTTTGTAGCTGCTCTGAAAGAAACAGGGGAAAAATAGCTTGAGCTTGCATACATTGCAAAGAGAGCAGACTATTTTCAGCAGTAGGGAGAAGGGATGGAATTTGGGCCGATAAGTATGAAGTCAGCTGGAGTTGTCATTTGAAACAGACATCTCTGTTGTCAACCCTTGGATGACCTAAGCTGTGCAGCAGATGACTCAGACTTGTCACTAAGTAGATACACTGGTTTTAGGAGAAATTACAGCAGGTGAAATGCTCAGGCAGCAGATTATTTACAACCTGTTTCTAATGTGAGAGTTTCTACAACAAGTGGTTTCATGGACAAAAGTACATATTAAATGGCTCATGTAATTGCTCATGTTGGCAGTGAAATATAACCAGGTTGGATTTCAGCAGGACACCTATAGCAATGAAGCATGCTTCAATATGATTAGAAAGTGAGCAGCTCTCTACTGGGACAAATTATACACTGCCCAGGCCAGCAAGTGGAGAATCTGAATAGCAAATGTATCTTGACAATTAACTTCTTCAAAGCAAACTCCCCATTCATCCACTTCTGCAGCTTCTGACATCCCTTAGGAGTGGGATGTGTATGCTCTCCTACAAGTCACAGTACACCAGCCTGGAGTTACCAAAGCTGTTTCTGCTTTGGAAACCTTGAACAAAAAGAACAAGAAGGAGAAAATAAGGAAGAGAAGGAGAAGGAGGAGGAATAAGAGAAGGAAAAGAAGAAAGAGGAAAAAGAGAACAGGAGGAGGACGAAGAGGAGGAGGCAGCTTAAGAGCCTGCCATTTCTTGGCTCTTTTTTGTTTAAAAAAGAGAAGGAAAAAGATAAAGAGGAGTAAAAGACTTTAAATCCCCTTTCTTCCTTAAAATGTTCTGTAAAACTTGCCTACAGTAAATATGCTTCGTCCCAGAAAAGCTCTGATCCACACAGTTATATTGGCTGCACGGAAGGGAACTTCCTTAGACATTTTTATGGGGACTAAAGGATAGATAAAATAAGCTTCCCTGCATGCTCCTCACCCCCAGCTCCCCCAATGCTTGCACTGCTGGGTTTCGTCAAAGATAGTTGTAGTTACAGCTCATTAATCATCCTTCACCCAGACGGACTCTGACAAGAATGCTGATAGCATCAGGGCCCCCAGGGAGCAGACCACAGAGGCAGGACGACGGTTGGGGGTGACATTCTCTCCAGCCTGGCCTGAAAGGCCAGCAGCCCCGGAGCCTGCTGTTTCTCAGCTCTTTTTCACAGACTGAAAGCTCAAGCCTGACTCAGGTTCGGATCAATTGGGTGAGATCTCAGACAATGGGATCTTTGCCACCTGCATAGTAACAGCACTCTCAGGCCATCTAAAAGGCTGGCATAACTAAAACAACCAGAAGCCACTGGCATTCTTTATTAAAGGCATTCACTGGGGCTGGGTGTGATGGCTCTCCTGGTAATCACAGCACACTGGGAGGCCAAGGTGGGAGGACTGTTTGAGCCCAGGAGTTTGAGACCAGCCTGGGTAACATAGGGAGACCTCATCTCAAAACTTTAAAGAAAGGCATTCACTGTGACTGACTTATGCTCTGGGTCTGCAAATTAGTTTTTGTTTATCATTACATCAGCATGTGATTCTGTTTCTGGATACCAGCTGGAACCATTTGGGATTTAAATAGTGTGTATTCACACACACACACACACACACACGCACACACACACACACTGGCTTATTCAGAGAAGGATGTGCGTCATTTATATATTCACACTAATTTCTGAACCCAACACTGGGATGTCTGGTATGATAAGGAAAAGTAATATTGTTTTATCTGGAAAAAAAAACTACATATCAAAGAAAAAAAACAGTGGATAACAAATTGAGATCCCAAGCACCCCAGACCAGGAATTTCAGTACATATTTGCTTCTCTCCTAAAGAGACAGACCAATATTAAAATCATTTCAGAGTAAGACCCACTCCAGTTTATAAAGAGAAGCATCTTAATTTGTTCAAAAGCCTCTTTAAATTGCAGAGAGGTGACTTGTATTGCATTTGGAATACACTGAAATGTATTGGAAATCTGGAGGCCATAGAGATTGGATGCCCACCTCATGTCACTTGGGGAAGTCTCATTCTGTGACACCCCATTTAATACAGATTCCATTAGCCACCCTGTCAAAGACCCTCATTTCCTTCCTCAGACACTAACTTTAATGGATATAATGTCAAATTTTGGCATCTGGAAGGTCTTATTTCCTTTGCCAGTCCTCTTTTTCGGGGAGGTGGGGGGAGAGAGCACAGACCGTAGGGGTGCAGGGGTTGAGATGGTGAGCTTTGTCTAATGTGCTAGATTGCCCTGATTTGAGGGTCAGGACCTATTATTCAAAGCTGGCCAGGATCTCGTGAATTTTCTGAATCAGACTAGAGGGGCTTGCATGTGTGAGTCGTGGCATGCTTCCCTTTCCAATTAAAGGAAAGATTTCAGGGGTGCATGTAGCTCGACTCCTTCTTTTTGTCACCCCACCCACTCCACCAGCCAGTGTAATTCCCAGTTTATGAACCATGTGTCCTGTGGAAGGACCACAAGCTACAAGAGGGTTTCGCCGGCAGTCCCACCTACTCACCCTTGTTAAATGTCATGAAAAGTTTGTTTCAAAGCAAATCCCAGTCATTCGTATAATTGAAACACACAGAAGCTTGTCTATAAACAGGAACGTTGACAGACGATGTTGGGCAAAATATTATGAGAGCCAAAGCTGCTTACGGAGATGGGCAAGTGACTCGCCGGGGGACAAACATGCCACTTCAGCAGCAGAAGGCATTAATTCCAGCAATATGATTCCACCCCCAGCACCCTCACCCACTCTCTCCCGCCTTCCCACACCTGAACTCCAGAGAAGTTTGAATGCAAGGGGAATTTAAATGAAAGTGTTCAAAGGAAAAGCCATCGAGAAACCCTCAAGTGGACAAGTGGGTTTTCTTTTCTGAGGGTTTCAGAAATGTAACTTTCATTAGTGTTCAGAGCTGTCCTGCCTCAAGCCAGCTATTGAGCAAGTTGAGTAAATCCCCCTAAGGTATGAAACAAAGTCCTCTGTCTTTACATTAAAAGGAAGAAAAATTTAACAACAGAGTCCAGACATGCCACAAGCCTTGCTTCATAAATAAAAAGTTTTATTTAAAAGATAAGGTGAACTCTGGGAATCTGTAACAATTCCTTTCTGTGAGATAAATGCTATGGCATTTGTAGAAAATCAAACTCTCAGAGAAGCCAAGACTTTTCTTGTCAAAACAAAGAGATTATTTTCTAGCGACTAAGTTCATTCTGTGTGACCTTGCCTGCCATGAGGGTAAAGGAGATTTAGAGGAAGGGGGAGAGTGAATGAGATAGCTAATGTGCAAGGAGAATGAGAAAGATATTTAAATATTTCTGGAGAAGTCTGCTCCAGTGAGATGCTTTTAGGAAAAGAAAAAAAAAAAAAAGATGCATTCTCCATTGCTCCCAACTGGATTGCAAAGATAGAACAAGATTATTTGGAATCCCATTTTGTTTTGATTTATGATCTGGACAGAAGGGTGATGCGTGAGGGCTGCCTCGTACTCCACAGCTGTACTCCCTGTGTTCTGGAGCTGAAGACATGGCGGGCTCTGGGGGGAAAGGTTAGCTTTGAGAACACATTGCCTTTTTTTGCTCAGATGTGCTGGCAAGTGGGGCCCTGGCTTTGCCTTGTAAAAGTAGCTCTGGAGCAAATCATTAGCACATCTAACCTCAATATTTTGAAATCCAGAAACAACATTGAGTCATGCTGGTCATACTATAAAGTTTTATTGCATTTTTTTAAGAAACAGAGTCAAAAACAAGCTGGGGATCATGTGAATTATCTCTTTACATGTGTCAAGCCCAGGAATTTGGCACATGGATCAAAATGATGGAACGGACCAGGAAGCCACTGGGAGCATGTCATTAGAGGGAAATCACCCGGCCCCTGGGCATGCATGGCACTTTATCAGGTGGGGTGCCCCTTGTCTTAACCACATACCTGGCACAGTGTCTGATCTTTGGAAAACTACAGCTATAAATACCCTTCGTCCTGTACTAAAAATAGAGAGTCTTTAACATGAAGGAAGTGCCAGAGGGGAGACGGATTAGCCGCTGGTGACATCAACGTGCATCCAGTGTCTGTGTCGTCCTGGCCATGTCTCTGTGAGATGGTGAAGCTGGGATCTTAGTGTTTTCAGGAGAAAAATGAGTGAATGAACTAATCCCCTTCTGGGAAAACTCGGGATGCATTGATGACTGGAACTGCTTGTCAACTTCTCCCAGATGTTTTCATGAGTCTCAAGGTCAACCTTTTCTGGAAACAGTCCAGCAATTTCACCCCAAGTGTCAACTTTGTAAAAATACTCAGTAAACACGAACCCAGGAATGGTTCCTTAGCCTACGGCACCCAAGGCCATGAGAGCAGACAGTTTTCCAAGGTTCCCAGGCTGCTCGGGGGTGACTAGTAAACCAACCATAATTCAAACTAACACCTTGAATAATGAGGAGCTCTAAACACATGAGAAAATCCAATAAAGTATTTTAGAAGACAAACAAGAAGACTTCCAGTAGACTTGCAGGGCTAGGCACTATCACAAAGTTGCAGTAATTGAACGAATATGATAGTAGCCCCAGAATGGACAAAGAAGTCAATGGACCAGAGTAGAATATTGGGACCAGATTCCCCCCAAGTTCAGTGTTGTATGATAAAGGTCTTTCTAAGCATGACACAAGAGGTGGAAACCATACTAGGAAAAAACCACCAATGGGGGATGCAAAACAAACCTATACATCACAAGACACACACACACACACACACACACACACACACACACACACACACAGAGAGAGAGAGAGAGAGAAACAATGGGTAAAGGAACTGCATATGCAGTTCATAGGAGCAGGCATATACACAGATGATAAAACCATGGAAAACCTCACTAATAATCAAAGAAGTGAAAATTAAAACCATGAGCTATTCCAGGCCTGGTGGCTCACACCTGTAACACCAACATTTTGGGAAGTGGAGCCAGAGGATTGCTTGAACCCAGGGTTTCAAGACCAGCCTGAACAACAAAGCAAGACCCTGTCCTTACAAAATAAAAGTTAAAAAATTAGCCAGGAATGGTGGCATGTGCCTGTAGTCTCAGCTTCTCAGGAGGCTGAGACAGGAGGATTGCTTGAGCCTGGGAGATCAAGGCTACAGTGAGCCATGATTATGCCACTGCACAGCAGCCTGGGCAACAGACCCCATCTCTTAATTTTAAAAAAGCCATGAGTTATTATTTGGCTCTTATCAAACTGACAAGTATTTAAAATAATGCTAACGCCCAGATTGGCAACGTAGAAAGGCAAACCTTCTCATACCCTGCTGGTGAGAATATTAAATGTGTTCAAAGTAAGTTTTATAGTCACTCTACTGTATTTGTTCTGTATTTTTTTCTAAGATAATTTGTTGATGATCACCCCTCTTTAATATAAAGCTCATGGTGCTGGTATGAATGACCCAAAAGCCCAGATTGAAAGGACAATTGAGTGACATCAAAGCCATTTTCCTGGTAACTGAATCATTGGAATGGTCTTGTGGCCATCGTACTTTGTGGCTGGGCATGGCAGCTACCCCTGACTGGCTGTCCCAATCGCCATGTGTGAACCTCTTCCTCCTAGTTCATTCCAATCATACAGGCTGCAAAAATCTCAACACTTACTCACCACACCTGTAGCTGTGGTTGCCCATGTGATGTGAATCTGTACAAAGAGCGGTAAAAAGAGATTTGTTACAGCTTCTGGGACAGTCTTTGCTTTTCTCTGGGGGCCTCTTTTTTGCTTCTTCCCATCTTGACTGAGGAGGTAAAGGCTGGAGCAGGGACAGCCATTTTGTGACTGTGAGGCAAAGGCAAGAGGATCATAGAGACTTTAGCCCCAACACTGAGAACCTTCAACAGTCCCCAATTTGTTTATTGTTTAAAAAAAAAAATGAACCTGTATTTGTCTAAGATAACATAAACCTAGTTCTCTACTCCTTGGTAGCAAACAGAATTCCTAACTGATTGAGAAGTTCACAACCTTTAGAAAACATAACATAAATATGTAATATATGTCAAATCCCTTAATACATAAAAGGGAGAGTGAGTATGCATTCAGAAGACATTTGGCAGAGACACATTTTTATTTTTTAATAAGAATGCTATTTGAAATAAGATGCTTACATTCTAGCAATATTAGCTCATAAACAGCCATTCCTGAACATTCTGAATGAATCTTTCACTAAATATCTAAAAACCTCTTAAATAATTCTGGTATTAAAGTAACAAAAAGTAATAGAAACATAAAATGTACATTCAAGAATGTTCATGTTAACAGTATATTGTCAAAATAAAAAGGGAGGAATTCAAAAACCTAGATGTCTAACAAGAGGAGATTGGTAAAATAAATCATGGTAAATCTATAAAATGAAGTTATATGTACCCATTAAAAATCATGTTGCAGAAGAATATTTATTGGTACAAGAAAATTATCACTATATAATTAAGTGAAAAAAGCAACCTATAATATGGACTAAACACTACATGATGATTTATGTTACTGAAGACTGAGACCACCTTCATCTTCCTTCTCATTGCATTCCCAGTGCCTAATATAAAGCTTGACATGTACCAGCGGTGTTTTGTAATTTTTTCGTTTTTTTGAGACCGAGTCTCTCTCTGTCACCCAGGCTGGAGTGCAGTGGTGCAATCTCAGCTCACTGCAACCTCCGCCTCCTAGGTTCAAACAATGCTCCTGCCTCAGCCTCCTGAGTAGCTGGGATTACAGATGTGTGCCACCATACCCAGCAAATTTTTTATTTTTAGTAGAGATGGAGTTTCACCACGTTGGCCAGTCTGGTCTCGAATTCCTGACCTCATGATGTGCCCACCTGGGCTTCCCAAAGCACTGGAACTACAGGTGTGATCCACCACACCCGTCCTTAACTTTTTTTTAATGAGGTTGGGTGTGGAAGCTCAAGCTTACAATCCCACACTTTGAGAGGCTGAAGTCAGAAGTTCAAGACCAGCCTGGGCAACATAGTGAGACCATGTCTCTACAAAAAATTTAAAAGTTATCTGGGCATGGTGGTGCACACCTGTAGTCCTAGTTACTCAGGAGGCTGAGGCAGGAGGATCACTTGAGCCCAGGAGTTTGAGGCTGCAATCAGCTATAATCACACCACTGTGCTCTAGCTTGAGTGACAGAGAAAGACCCTGTCTCTAAAAAAATAAAAAATAAAATATAAATGAAAGTTGTATTGAATGAATTAAAATGTGAGAGAAATAGACCACATTACTGCTAGCGTTTTTCTTTCTTTTTGCGTTTTGCTTTGAACATATACATATCCTTTTGCTTTTTCATATTTTCCATTGATTTTTGCATTCAACATCTATGACCTTTTTAATTAGGAAAAACTTAAAAGATAATTCGTGAAATGAACTTTCCTTTTCTCCAATGCTGCTTTTCACCATCGTATCTCAAAAGGGTATGCAAACTTTATGACCCGAGGCCCCGTCTTAACACGGTCTTCATGGATGTGGAAGTGAGCATGCGCCAGGTTGGAGCAGGCAGGCTGATTCCTCAGGGCCACACTGCTGCAGGGGATGGCCACAGTCCATGGCTTTTTCCATTGTCCACTCAGCACTGGCCCTCCCGGGGATCTGCCAGCTGCTCCCTGACTGCTGACTGCCCACTGAGGGGCCACCAGAATCTCCACCTTTCTGTTCACCACCCTCCTCTCTCTACACCCCACGATCTATCTCCTCTCGTAACCTATTCTCTGCCTGACAAAGTGGCAAGCTATTGTGAACAGGTGTTGCTGTTGTTTTTGTTTTTGAGACAGGGTCTCGCCCTGTCACCCAGGCTGAGGTGCAGTGGCATAATCATAGCTCACTGCAAGCCTCGGCTTCATGGGTGGGCTCAAGCAATCCTCCCACCTCAGCCTCCTTAGTAGCTGGGACGCTAGGCCTGTGCCATCACGTAGCTAAAGTTTCCATGTTTTATAGAGATAAGGTCTCACTGTGTTGCCCGGGCTGGGCTCAGACTCCGGAGCTCAATCAGTCCTCCTGCCTCTGCCTCCCAAAGTGCTGGGATTATAGGTGTGAGCCACCATTCCCAGTCTATTATTTTTTTTTTGTTTTTAATTCCTTCCCAGGGTAGTATTTGCAGCAGAAAATATACCTGGTATATCTCAAATTTAGCTAAAATGAGAGAATGTGACGGTGAAGTTGCTCTGTGGAGGCTCTAGATGGATTTTAGGTTCTAAGACACTGGGTTGATCTCAAGTATGAAGAACAGACCAGGTCAGTTCCTGAAGGGTGAAGCAATTATGTTTTCTTCTTCTACTCTTTCAAATGCTTGCCACAGACCCTACAGCCTTGTGAAAGCCTATGGCTTCCCATCTCACAGAGAAAGAGAGGAAGGAAGGAAGGGAGGGAGAAAGGGGAATGGAAGGAGCGGGGGAGGGAGATGTAGGGAGGGAGGAAGGGAGGGAGGAAGGGAGGGAGGGAAAGAGGGAGGGAGAAAGGGGAATGTAAGGAGGTAAGGAGATGTAAGGAGGGAGGGCGATGTAAGGGGGGAGGAAGATGTAAGGAGGGAGGGAGAGAAGAAAGGAGGGAGGGAGGGGGAGGGAGAAAGGAAGGAGGCAGGGAGGAAAGGAGGGAGGAAAGAAGGAAGAAAGGAGAGAGGGAAGGAGGGAAGGAAGGAGAGAGGGAAGGAGGAAGGA
The DNA here is from genome assembly GCF_049354715.1 of Callithrix jacchus. Lineage (NCBI taxonomy): Eukaryota > Metazoa > Chordata > Mammalia > Primates > Cebidae > Callithrix > Callithrix jacchus. The sequence continues at coordinate 29,433,389 of NC_133508.1, forward strand.
GCTGTTTCTTTCCTGCTTTCGCAGACCTACAACCTTGTGAAAACCCCATGGCTTCCATCTCACCCAGGCAAACCTAATGAAAACTCCCCACACCTCCTATGCTCCACGTCGGTTACCACGGCACAGCCCAGCTGTCTGCCCATATGCCACTTGTCCAGGGTGCTCTCATGTGAACAGTGACTTCCACCCACAGTTCCTGGTCTTCTCTCTGAACTGTGCTAACCCCAGGGGAGAGCTCCCACAAAGCTGCACCCTGAAAACAGGCTCAAGAAGGGTGGGGGCCTCTTCATGGGGTAGAGGCACAGAGCTTTCCTCCAGCCCATCTAATAAGCAGCTACTATGAGACCGTTATTCTGTGTGCTGGGTCAGCAAGATGAACAAGGCACGAGTCTTGCCCTCAAGAGACCGACAGACCAGTGTCCCCAGTTACCATGTTGCAACTCTCTGGGGACACTGGCCCTTCTCAAGGAGGGAGGCACCAAGGCACAGAGCAACTGAGCAGACTGCTCATGGGGGTGCATGGTTATCAGTTCGGCTCCTTCCTCCTGCCAGCGTTCAATTAAGTAACATGAACGGAGGAAGTGGGAAACGACACAAACACTAAACCTGGTTTTCGTCTCCTCTTGCCTATTTTTTTAAAAAAAATCTGTTATATATTTATACGCTGTTGGTGGGAGTGTAAATTAGTTCAACCATTATAGAAGACAGTGTGGTGAATCCTCAAACACCTAAAGACAGAACTGCTATTCAACCCAGCAATCCCATTACTAGGTATATATTGCAAAGGAGTATAAATCATTCTGTCATAAAGATACATGCATGCACATGTTCATAGCAGCACTATTCACAATAGCAAAGACATGGAATCAACCTAAATGTCCATAAACGATAGACTGGATAAAGAAAATATGGTACTTGTACACCACGGAATACTATGCAGCCATACAAAATAATGACATTGGGCTGGGCATGGTGGCTCACACCTGTAATCCCAGCACTTTGGGAGACCAAGGCTGGTGGATCACCTCAGGTCAGAAGTTCGAGAGCAGCCGGTCTAACATGGTAAAACCCTGTCTGTACTAAAAATACAAAAATTAGCCCGGCATGGTGGCAGGCACCTGTAATCCCTCCCTCGGCTACTAGGGAGGCTGAGCAGGAGAATCTCTCGAACTCAGGAGGCAGAGGTTGCAGTGAGCCGAGATTGTACCACTGCACTCCAGACTGGGAGATAGAGCAAGACTCTGCCTCAAATAAAAAAAAAATGACATTCTGCCCTTTGCAGAAACATGGATGGAACTGGAGGCTATTATCTTTAGCAGCCAAAACAGCAATGGAAAACCAAATACCGCATGTTCTCACTCATAAGTGGGAGCTAGATGATGAGAACACGTGGGCACGTAGAGGGGAACAGCACACACTGGGGCCTATTGGAGGGCGGAGGGCAGGAGAAGGGAGAGGATCAGGAAAAATAACTAATGGGCACTGGGCTTAATGCCTGGTTGACAAAATTATCTGTACAACAAACCCCCATGACACAAGTTTACCTCTGTAACAAACCTGCACACGTACCCCTGAACTTAGTGTTTGAAGCAAGCCTATGATAAACGTGTATTTGTAAAAGCCACCTTCTTCCTACACCTGCACATGTTGTTCCTGTTGCATCACCCTCTTCCTTACGCTGCTCATTCCAGCAGCTGCGAAAAACAGAGCACTCTGAAAATTGGCAGGGTTTTCCCAGGCCCACTCTTGTGCATGAAGTGCAGAGCTGTAGACAACGGCAGACTATTCTGAATGTGCATTTGTGTGTAAACACGAGCACCATCGTAACAACTGGTCCACATATTTACACAGCTTGCATGAGAGTGTGAAGAATTAAATTCACACACACACGCATTTTACATTAAAATATATGCATGGACATGTAAAAGATGCAATGTGTGTGTATATCTATATCTATAACAACACAGATAAAGACAAAGAAAGTGGCTGGCTGTTTGCAGCAAGTAATTCTGGGACAATCAGGGCTGTACAGTAGGCAAAGCAAGCTGACTGTAGGGTAGGAGTCATCTTGATCACTTTGCATGGACTCAGAGAGAAAGGAAGCTGCTAGCGCCATGTAAGATGCTGAAACCTCAGAAAATTTAACAGTATACATCCGCACTCTACTGTAGGAAGCATTCCTAGCATCACTACCCTAAGACAGGCATGGTTGTTCTCAGAGGTAGATGCTGGATCTTCTTTAACACTATAAACATGAAATTTATGCTCATTTGAAAAGTATTCTGGCTGTGAATGGGAGAATACAGAGAAACACTAGAGGACAAGGGGGCAAGTTTCAACAAATTAAAGAAAACAAGGAGAGTGTTTAGAGAGCATGGTAGTCTCATTAGAAGAGACTCCTTACTTTGCTGTGCCTCTAAGGCAATCTGGAGTCTTCGGCAGTCAGTTTGCCAAGTTAAATGTTTTTTTCTGCTTTACTATTGACCCAGCAAGTTGCACGGTGCCGTTTTATTGAAAAAACATGTGCAAAGTGTCTCCTAAACAGCAGTGAGGAGACACTTTGAAAGCAGCCTGCTGCATGCTCTTGAAAGCAGCCACCAGCAGGGAGCCCACTGGGGTTAACTGATGAAATAGCAGGCCGCTCAGGCTCCCAAATCATCGATTTCCACAGCCACGAACAACTGTGCAATCAGCCAAGTCCAGAATTAGCCTGACTTACCCTCTTTTGTATGTGTGTATGTGTGTGTGTGTTTGTCTTGTATTTGTTCCCTAGTCCTGGGACCCATCTTCATTTCTGTACTTGCTTTGTTTATATTTCCAAAATGCAAATTTTGACTTTCTGCCTGGGAACACTACAAAGTCCTTCCTCACAAACATTGGGGCAACAGGAAGCTCACAGATTTCTCACAAAAGGGGCTTTCAACTCCTGTTAGATAAAATGGTATTCATAACAGGTTCCCAGAAAACAAAATACTTTTTTTTTTTGCAAAGTAAAGGAGACTCTAAGATTTGCCTAAAAAATAGAAGAAGCAGGGATTAGGGGGTCTCTTTACTGACTTTTTAAAAAATGCCTTACTCAAAATCTCTTGACAGAACTTTCTAGAATTTTCTAGAACTTTCCACACAGAAAGTGACCAACATTTTTCTCATGGTACCTTTGATTACATAACATATGATGATTCCAAGGCTACGCCCCTTTTTTCCCACCTCAAAAAAATGTTAAAGAACGTTTTTTAGGAGGGCTTTTTTACACACCAGCCTTCATAGAAAGCTCATACAAAAGTTACGTCAAGAGAGGGTATGTATGAGGAAGAGATGAAAACTTTCCATGCTGGCCATCTTTTCTTCACAATCCTCACAAATCTCTGGCTAGCACATTTGTCAGCTTCAACTTGTTTAGACATGAAACTTCCACTTTTTTTGTGGAGACAGCAGATGTTATGCTGTGGCATTGAGGGTTAAAACCATTCATCTATCAATCTAGAAAAGGTTCTCTATGCCTAATAGTATCTTCATTCTGCAATGTGGGACTCACTGCATCTGCTATAATCACTGCTACAAAGTGCTATGGGTGCCCATCTTGCTTTTCAGGTGAGCTGAAAAGAATAGCTTGGCTGACTTCCAATCACAACTAGGAAAAAATTGATAGAAGGTGGGCCTTTAAGAAATGTCACCAACAGTCCTACCAGTAGCATTCTTTCCTTTCTATTTGTGAAACAGTTTAAGCTATTTTATAATCAAAATCTCTTCCACACTGCTCCAGCATGGAGCCTGTAACTTAAAATACTAGTCTTCCCTATAAGGTTAAATCATAGAAGACTCATTTTTAAATAGAGAGTTTATTTGACAGGGACCAAATCCAGTGAATCGTTTATTTTTTCTAGACACAGAGTCTCTGTCTGTCACCCAGGCTGGAGCACAGTGGCACAGCATAACTCACTATAACCTCAAACTCCTGGGCTCAAGCAATCCTCCCAACTCAGCCTCCTTAGTAGTTGAGACTACAAAGATAAACCACCATTCCAGGCTAATTTATTTTGTGGAGACAGAGTCTTGCTATGTCGCCCAGACTGGTCTCAAACTCTTGAGCTCAAACAATCCTCCCACCTTGGCCTCCCAAAGTGTTGGAATTACAGAAATGAGCCACTGTGTCCGGCTTGGTGAACCGCTATTAAACTTGAATATGAATAACAGAGAGCAGACCTTAGAGGAAAGGACAGAGGGCTGTCAAAAAATAATATTGTTGAGCCAAGGGCAAAGTTTCAAACAACATGGCTTTGTTAGGGCTCATGAGCAGGATGGATGCTATAGCAGAGGCAGCCTAGGACCACAAGGGTATTCATTCAAATGCTGGATACCTCCAGGGGGATAGGTGGGAACAAGAATACCACTAGAGGAAGAGGTGAATGGTGAGACACCCAGAAATCTGTCTGCCAGGTAATTCTCCCTGGTTTATGTTGCCCAGATAAAAACTTTGCCTTTGAGATTCTTATATGACATGATTATCTCCAGACTTAGGGACACCTGGCCCAGGAGGGCGACTACAATCCCACCACCCTTTCTATTCCACAAATATCGCAGTTGGGTTTCTAGGTCTCCTGTCTAGGTGTTGTGAGGGAGCAATGGAAATTAAAGTAACAATGCACCTCCATCAACACTTTGCTCAAATTGTATTTCAAAACAATAAGCTCCTCCAGAAATGTTTTGCTGCTCTGCAACATTCCGAAAAAAACATGTATCTCAGAGGAAATGACTTTATGCTTCTATCAAAACAATGTTCCTGGCAATATGTCAAAATCTATCCATTTCAAAGAAAATATTGATATGAGAACATCAAATATTAACAAAACAAATCATGCCATCTGAAGGAAAATAAAGCAATGACACGGAACTAAGCCTTTCATGTGTTTTTGACGGGGATGTAATAGGATTTGGAGGGGGCTGAGTTTCTCTTTAAAAATGACAGAATCCATGTGAACACGTGTTAAATTCAGCACATTTATCGTCCAGTCGGTGAAGTACTTCCTTGGGAAATGAGATGACAAATGCGTTTTGGTTTCATAAAATGTACTTCTGGCTTTCTTTGGTTGGTATTTAATTGGCAATGAAAACACTTTCCACAGATTGAAACAGACACCTCAGGATCTCATTTATAGTCCATTGGGACAGGGAAGTATACGGCAGGAAAACAGTTTCAGCTTCCTTGGAAACGCAAAATGAACAAGAGTTTGCCAAGTCAGAAGTGTTTTGACAACCACTGAGTGTGATCCTTAAGGCTGGTCCACATCGAGCTGCAGGGTGAACTCCCTGGGTGTGTTTGCGTGTTTATGTGTGAATATACATTGTTCTAGGCTACGGTTTTCATCACATTTGGAGACAACTCCAAAAAGGTTAAGAACCACTGATGTAAAGTAAAACAAAAGTGGAAGAGTCAGTTAGAAACAGAAGTGTATTTTGGAAAGAACAAATACTATAAAATTGAATAATTACTGTAGAAGAAGGATTTGTTGATTCCAATATTTTCCTAGACTCGGCACCCAAGCCTGGGAAGGGGTGAAGGCAGAGCCCCTTTCCTTTGGGGCTGAGACTACAAGGGTAATAGTAGTCTCCATTCCAGGCTAATTCTTTATTTTTTGTGGAGACAGTCTTGCTATCTCTCCACGAAAAATTTAAAAAAATAAAATAAACCTTAATGTCCTCAAAGCCAAGGTTTACTTTTAGGGTTTTACAAATGCATGGCAAGATGAAAGGTCAAGACCCGTTGTGTCCAGAACTGAGATGGAGCAGATCTAGCATGAAAACAAACAGTCTTTCCAAAGAGTCAGAACAGCACCGCCTCATTCTTAAATTCTGAAATTAGGATGATGTTAGAGAATATACCACATGCAAAATGAACCCTTTGTAACTGTGCTTAAGTCCATACTTGCCGGATTTCATCTGGCCTTACAGATATTGACATTCAAATCTTTTAACATTAGTGTGAGTAAAAGCCAAGACAGACAATAATCCAGGTCACAGTCTTGCAACTCACCTGCATACACACAAAGCCTAGCTCAAAGAGAAAGAGTGCAGCCATCAGGTTCTCCAGAGAAACAGAAGCAATAGGATGTATATTTCTATGTAGATATATATAGACAGAGAGAGACAAGACGGAAAGAGAAGAAGAGAGAGAGACTAATATAAGAAATTGGCTCAGGTGATTGGGGGACTAGCAAGTCCCAAGGTCTGCAGCTGGCAACCTGGGGACCTAGAAGAGCTAATAGTATAGTTCCAACTGGACTCTGCAGGCCTGAGAACCAGGAATACTGATGGCACACATTCCATCAGCCCAGAAAAGCTGATGTTTTAGTTTGATGACCCAGATCAAGGTGGTAGGACATGAGGAGTTTCTTTTGCAGGCTTTTTGTTCTACATAAACCTTCAATTGACTGAATGAGTCCCATATACATTAGGGAGAGCAATCCACTTCACTCAATCCACCAGTTCAAATGTTAATCTCAAAAGCATCCTTACAAACACACCCAGAAAAATGTTTGACCAAATATCTGGGCACCACATAGCCCAGTCAAGTTGATACACAATTAAGCATTAAACAGAGGCTGTTCCTTTATTTTTTTGAGACAGAGTCTCACTCTGTTGCCCAGGCTGGAGTGCAGTGGCATGATCTTGGCTCACTGCAACCTCTGACTCCCGGGTTCAAGCAATTCTCCTGCCTCAGCCTCCTGAGTAGCTGAGATTATAGGTGCGTGCCACCACACCCAGCTAATTTTGGTATTTTTAGTAGAGACAGGGTTTCACCATGTTGGTCAGGCTGGTCTCGAACTCCTGACCTCATGATCCACCCGCCTCAGCCTCCCAAAGTGCTGGGATTACAGTCATGAGCCACCATACCCAGCCGAGGCTGTTCTGTTTTTAATGAATACCTCAGCTCCTACACAACAAATGTCTATTGTCTTCTTCAAAACTGCCAATTCAGTAGTCTTTGCAGATCTAATAATGATGGCTGGTCTTTGCTTAGCTATTACTGCATGCCAGAAAAAAATCTGAGCATGTCACACAGATTGGCTCACTTGATGCTCACAATAAGTCTGTAATAGAGGTTCTATTATTTTCCCCATATTACAGATGAAAAAAACTAAGACACATTTTCTACAAGAGTCCAACAGATTGGAAAAAAAAAAAGTATGGGTTGTGATATCCCCTTTATTGTTTTGTATTGCATCTATTTGATTCTTCTCTTTTTTTTTTTTTTTAATTAATCTGGCTAGCAGTCTATTTTGTTGATCTTTTCAAAAAACCAGCTCCTGGATTTATTGATTTTTTGAAGGGTTTTTTGTGTCTCAATCTCCTTCAATTCTGCTTTTATCTTAGTTATTACTTGCCATCTGCTGGCTTTTGAGCTTGTTTTGTTTTTGCTCTTGTAGCTCTTTCAATTTTAATGATGGGGTGTTGATTTTAGATCTTTTATCACTTATCATGTAAGCATTTATTGCTATAAGTTTCCCTCTACATACTGCTTTAAATGTGTCCCAGAGATTCTGGTACATTGCATCTTCATTCTCCTTGATTTCAAAGGCCATCTTTACTTCTGCCTTCATTTCATTGTTTATTCAGTCAACATTCGGGAGCCAGTTGTTCAGTTTCCATGAAGTTGCCGGGTACTGAGTTAGTTTCTTGATCCTGAGTTCTAATTTGATTGCACTGTGGTCTGAGAGACTGTTAGGATTTCCATTCTTTTGCATTTGCTGAGGAATGATTTACTTTCAATTGTATGGCCAAGATCAACTATATGGTCAATTTTAGAGTAGGTGTGATGTGGTGCTGAGAAAAATGTATGTTCTGTGGATTTGGGGTGGAGAGTTCTGTAGATGTCTAATAGGTCTGCTTGGTTCAGATCTGAGTTCAAGTCCTGGATATCTGTCTCGTTGATCTGTCTAATATTGACAGTGGAGTGTTAAAGTCTCCCACTTAATTATTGTGTGGGAGTCTAAGTCCCTTTGTAGGTCATTAAGAACTTGCTTTATGTATCTTGGTGCTCCTGTACTGGGTGTGTATATATTTAGGATCATTAGCTATTCTTGTTGCATTGATCCTTTTACTATTATGTATCCCCTTTTTTGTCTCTTTTGATTTTTGTTGGTTTAAAGTCCATTAGCACCCTCCCAAGACTAAATCAGGAAGAAATTGAAACCCTGAATAGACCAATAACAAGGGCTGAAGTTGAGGCAGCAATTAATAGCCTACCAACCAAAAAAAGTCCAGGACCAGAGGGATTCACAGCCAAATTCCACCAGATGTACAAAGAGGAGCTGGTACCATTCCTTCTGAAACTATTCCAAACAATACAAAAAGAGGGAATCCTTCCCAAATCATTTTATGAGACCAACATCATCCTGATACCAAAACCCGGCAGAGACTCAACAAAAAAGAAAACATCATGCCAATATCCATGATGAACATAGATGCAAAAATCTTCAATAAAATACTGGCAAACCGATTGCAACAGCACATGAAAAAGCTTATCCAGCATGATTAAGTAGGCTTCATCCTGGGGATGCAAGGCTGGTTCAACATATGCAAATCTGTGAATGTAATCCACCACATAAACATAACCAAACACAAAAACCACATGATTTTCTCAATAGATGTATAGAAGGCCTTTGACAAATTTTAGCCCTTTATGCTAAAAACTCTCAATAAACTAGGTATCGATGGAATGTGTCTCAAAATAATAAAAGCTATTTATAACAAATCCACAGCCAATATCATACTGAATGGGCAATCTGGCACTAGACAAGGATGCCCTCTCTCACCACTTCTATTCAATATAGTCCTGGAAGTTCTAGCCAGAGCAATCAGGCAAGAAAAAGAAATAAAGGGTATTCAATTAGGAGAGGAGGAAGTCAAATTGTCTCTATTTGCAGATGACATGATTGTATATCTAGAAGACCCCATCATCTCAGCCCAAAATCTCCTTAAACTGATAAGCAACTTCAGCAAAGTCTCAGGATACAAAAATCAATGTGCAAAAATCACAAGCATTCCTATACACCAATAACAGACTAACAGAGAGCCAAATCAAGAGCAAACTCCCATTCACAATTGCTACAAAGAGAATAAAATACCTAGGAACACAACTAACAAAGGATGTAAAGGACCTCTTCAAGGAGAACTACAAACCACTGCTCAAGGAAATAAGAGAGGACACAAACAGATGGAAAAACATTTCATGCTCATGGTTAGAAAGAATCAATATCCTGAAAATGGCCATACTGCCCAAAGTAACTTATAGATTCAATGCTATCCCCATCAAGCTACCAATGACCTTCTGCACAGAACTGGAAAAAAACACCTTAAACTTCATATGGAACCAAAAGAGAGCCCGCATAGCCAAGACAATCCTAAACAAAAAGAACAAAGCCAGAAGCATCACACTACCAGACTTCAAACTATACTACAAGACTACAGTAATCAAAACAGCAAAGTACTGGTACCAAAACAGAGATATAGACCAAAGGAACAGAACAGAGGCCTTGGAGGCAATGCCACGCATATACAACCATCTGATCTTTGCCAAACCTGACAAAAACAAGCAATGGGGATAGGATTCCCTGTTTGATAAATGCTGTTGGTTTAAAACTGGCTAGCCATGTGCTGAAAGCAGAAACTGGACCCCTTCCTGACACCTTACACTAAAATTAACTCCAGATGGATTAAAGGCTTAAAACATAAGACCTAACACCATAAAAAACCTAGGCAAAACCATTCAGGACATAGGCATGGGCACGGACTTCATGACTAAAACCCCAAAAGCATTGGCAACAAAAGCCAAAATAGACAAATGGGACCTAATTAAACTCCAGAGCTTCTGTACAGCAAAAGAAATAATCATTAGAGTGAACTGGCAACCAACAGAATGAGAAAAAATTTTTGCAGTCTACCCATCTGACAAAAGGCTAATATCCAGAATCTACAAAGAGCTAAAACAGATTTACAAGAAACAAACAAACAAACCCATTCAAAAATGAGCGAAGGATATGAACAGACACTTTCAAAAGAAGACATATATGAGGCTAACAAACATATGAAAAAATGCTCATCATCACTGGTCATTAGAGAAATGCAAATCAAACACTGAGATACCATCTCACGCCAGTTAGAATGGCAATCATCAAAATATCTGGAGATAACAGATGCTGGAGAGAATGTGGAAAATAGGAACACTTTTACACTGCTGGCGGGAGTGTAAATTAGTTCAACCATTGTGGAAGACAGTGCAGTGCTTCCTCAAAGACCTAGAAATAGAAATTCCATTTGACCCAGCAATCCCATTATTGGGTATATACCCAAAGGATTATTAATCATTCCATTATAAAGACACATGCAAAATGTATGTTCATTCATCACTGTTTATAATAGCAAAGACCTGGAACCAACCCAAATGCCCATTGATGATAGACTGGACAAGGAAAATGTGGCACATATATACCATGGAATACTATGCAGCCATAAAAAACAATGATATGGATGAATATCATTGTAGAGATATGGATGAATCTGGAAGCCATCATTCTCAGCAAACTGACACAAGAACAGAAAATCAAACACCACATGTTATCACTCATAGGCTGGTGTCAAACAATGAGAACACATGGACATAGGGATGGGAGCATCACACACTGAAGTCTGTTGTGGGGGGAGCTAGGAGACGGACAGTGGGAGGTGGATAGTTGGGGAGGGATAACACAGGGAGGAATGCCAGATATAGGTGATGGGGAAGAAGGCAGCAAACTACATTGCCATCTATCTACCTATGCAACAATCCTGCATGTTCTTCACATGTAACCCCAAACCTAAAACACAATAAAATATATTTAAAAAAAAAGAAGAAGAAGAAACCTAAAATATGGAAGAGAATCCAGGAAACAGAGAACAGGTTGAGACCCTCTCTGATGACCCTAATTGCAATTCCAAAGGTAGGGAATGTACAGAATGGTTGGTAGGGTGGCATTTTTGAGAATGTGATGGCTTCACATATTCCTGAATTAAAGGGGAAAAAAGAGTGTTCATACATGTAGGGCAGGCCAACTGTGGACAACATAAAAAAGAAATAAAACCACACCTAGACATTTTGCAGTGAACTTATAGAACACCAAGGAAATAGAAACAACCTTTAGAAGTTATAAGGGAGAAATCACAGATCAGCTACACACGTAACAGTATGAGTCCTGTCTTAGTTTTCTGTGCTATATAAAAAATTACACAAACTTAGCAACTTAACACACATTTCTTATCTCACTGTTTCTGTGGGTCAGGAGTTTGAACATGGCTTAGCTGGGTTCTCTGCAAGGCAGCAATCAAGGTGTCAGCCCAGGCCGGGTTCTCATCTGGAGGATCAATTGGGGAAGGATCTGCTGCTCCCAAGCCCACTCAGGTTGCTGGCAGAATTCACTTCCTTGCAATTGCAGGACACATGGCTGCTTGCGTCTTCAAAGCAGCAAGGATGGCAAGACTCCAGAAGCAGTCTGCAGTCGGTCAGTGTTACACGACACAGTGTGATCATAGGGATGACATCTCATTACTCTTGTCATATTCGATGGGTTAGCAAAAGTCACAGGTACAACCCATGCTCAAAGGAAGTTGATTATGTAAGAGCTTGCACATCAGGAGGTGAGATTGTAGAGGCCGCCTTGAGGTCTGCCTGCCATAGGCAGTAGACATCTCACCAGCAAGAGATACCAGAAGAAAATAGAGGAATAGCCTCAAAGCAATGGAGAAAATAATTGTCAGTCTCTCCTGGGATGAAATTTCATTTAAATTGAGAGCCAAATAGTCATTTTCAAACACATAAAAACTTAGAAAGGTTTTTCTCTTCCTGATTTTTAAACAATATTTTAAAATTATTTTAAGTAAGAGTAACAAATACATTGGTAAAATATGTTGACATGGCTAGCTACTGATATTAAAATGTTAAATAATTGATTATATTTTGTCTTTTTAGAGATAGACCTAAATTTCCAGCTAGAAATATCATGAAGATGGGGAGATAAGATGGAAAGGAGGAGGGAATGCATGCTAACCGACTAACAGAGCCTTTGTTGTTCAGAAGAAAGAGGCACTGGATAACTTTAGATATCATTAGGAAAATATAAAATAAAATGTATACATTAAAACCAAATTCACCAAAAAGTGAAGGAATACAAGTTGTAATAATGTTCAAACCATCCTAACGAAGGGGAAAAAGGAGATTCAAAACAAGAACAATAAAAAAAAATTTTTTTTCTTGAGATGAAGTCTTGCCCTGTCACCCAGGCTGGAGTGCAATGGTGCAATCTTGCCTCACTGCAACCACTGACTCCCAGGTTCAAGCAATTCTCCAGCCCCAGCCTCCCTAGTAGCTGGGATTACAGGTGCACGCCACCACACCCAGCTAATGTTTGTATTTTTAGTAGAGACGGGGTTTCGCCAGATTGGCCAGGCCAGTCTGAAACTCCTGACCTCAGGTGATCCACCTGCCTCAGCCTCCCAAAGTGCTAGGATTACAGGCATGAGCCACCACACCCAGCCAAAAATCATTTTTAAATCAGTTCGACAGATGTCACGAAAGTAGTAAAATATACGCAAAGAAAAAGCATGGTTCAAAAAAGGTAGCAGGAAGAAGCCCAATGTGTCAATAAACACAACAAATAAATGTAACGTGGTTACACTCACCTATTAAAATATGCTGATTATAAAAGGCACAGTTAAAACGTCTGGGGAAAGTTTGAAAATGAAAGAGTTTTTTAAATTCATGAATTTCCAAAACACCCTATTGCTTGGCTGCTTATTCTCTAATGTCTAATGAAAGATTTGATGAAATTGCAGATTCCTGGGCACTGCCCCAGAAATATTGGTTTAACAAGTTTGGTTTTCTAAGTCAATCATCTAGATAATTAGCAAATTAGCCAGTTGTTTTGGATGAAGGTGACCTGAGTACCAAGCTCTAGAACGTTCAGATTCTGCAGCAGCCTTCAGCCTAGCCATCTAAACCTTCCCTCATCAGCTAATCGTACTTTTCTCGGTTTAAATTTCCCTGATCCCCTACAAACCACATTTTTCCTTTTACTGAGAAAAGAAGGTAGGCGTGACTTTGTTACAGGAAAGGGGTCCGGATCTAGACCCCAAGAGAGGGTTCTTGGATCTCATGCAAGAAAGAATTCCGTGTGAGTCCATAAAGTGAAAGCAAGTTTATTAAGAAAGTAGAGGAATAGAAGACTGGCTACTCCACAGACAGAGCCGCCCCGAGGGCTGCTGGTTGCCCATTTTTATGGTTATTTCTTGATGATATGCTAAACATTGGGTGGATTATTCATGTCTTCCCTTTTTAGACTCTATAGGGTAACTTCCTGACATGGCCACGGCATTTGTAAACTGGCATGGCACTGGTGGAACTGTAGCAGTGAGGACCGGTCGCCATCTTGGTTTTGGCAGGCTTCTTTTTTTTATTTTGAGATAGAGTCTCACTCTGTAGCCCAGATTCGAGTGCCGTGGCACAATCATTGCTCACTGCAACCTCTGCCTCCTGGGTTCAAGCAATTCTCCTGTTTCAGCCTCCCAAGTAGCTGGGATTACAGGCACCTTCCATCACGCCCAGCTAATTTTTGTATTTTTGGTAGAGGTGGGGTTTCACCATGTTGGACAGGCTAGTCTGGAACTCCTGACCTCAAGTGACCCACCCACCTTGGCTTCTCAAAGTGCTGGGATTACAGGCATGAGCTACCGCACCCTGGCTGGCTTCTTCACTGTAAACTGTTTTATCAGCAAGGTCTTTATGACCTACATCTTGTGCTGACCTCCTATCTCATCCTATGACTAAGAATGTCTAATGATCTTGAAATACAGTCCAGTGGGTCTCAGCCTCATTTTACCCAGCTCCTATTCAAGATGGCATTTACTCTGGTTCAAACATCTCTGACAACTTGTCTAGTTTACTGCTTCCCAGGCTTAAAGCTACAAGGGTAGGTCCAGGGTGCTCTCTAGCCATTGTTTCGGCAGCAGCAAAGATGAAAGTCAGACAAACTAAGCCAAAAAGTGCTGAACTATGACGGCTAATTCCTTGGGGGTTTATTAGACTTTACTTTCCTCGGACATTGAGAAAAGTCTTCAGCTGAAGTCCATTAAGCAAATTAAAACACTGGAGAAAAATAAACATAGATTGAGGTAGATAGCAGTTTTATGAGAGAAAGGAAGCAGTTAGTTCTAACAAAACTCCCGTCTGTTACTTGGACCCTTAGATGCTCTTAAAACTCTTAAGATACTGTTCTCTCCAAGATAGCCTGCTGGCAGTCATAAAAGAAAGTTAATGGAATTTTTTTCCCCACAAGTACAAAAGCTGGTACAAACTAAAATAAAAATATAATCACACTGTTTCTTAGTGCAATTCCTGACACCAAGCCATTTGTCCCTGTGGCTCCAAACAGGGAATTTCATACTAAATCCAAGACTGAGGTATGTTGTGCACATGCCACATAGCGCTTGGACTTCAGATGAAACCAAACCACACCAATATACAGTTCACCCAAAGTAGAAACATATATGTTAGAGAATCACTTCAAATTCATACTTCGGGGCAATTCTTAGCAATATCTGGAAAACAAGACATTTTATAATATTCCAAATCTTTAATAATGCAAATTATTTTTTAAAATGCACACCTATGATGTGCAATGCTGGGTCTTTGGCGCATGCGAAGATGAGCAAAAGATTTCTATGCAAATCACCTTTCTTGCAGATAAGCTTGTGCATTTATTTTAGGCATTTAAAAATAAAGTCACCACTTGGACTTTGTCTCCAAGGCAAGGAATATTCCCTCAGGGCAATGAGCAATGACTCTCAAAGCTCTATGCATGCATATTTTCCTAAGGGACAGGGGTGAAGCCAGCCTTAGATTTTTCCATTTCACATTCTGTGGCATATTCAGAGGCCCTGCTCTCTTCCTCACCTTGCCCTGAGGTTATGGAAACAGAGCCTGGTGCCAGCCTCACTCTCCAGCAGCTCCACATGCACGGGCTGGTTCCTCTCCAGGAGGCAGGGCTGCAGAAGATGGAGGAGGTGAGTCCTCGGATTTTCTAAGCCAAGTAAATTCAATACTTCAAAGCATCCTTACGATGTGAAAGGCTCAAACTTTCTAAATGCTGCAAAATTCTTTACTACCAAATATTTCCATCCTTGCTTCATACTGAACATATATGTGCATAATCACAGACATTGCACATTTTCCAAGAAATCAGGGGGGACCAAAACCCCTGAGTCATCTCAACCCATTAAAAGCGAGAACTATTGTTTTGCAGAAATGTCACAGTATTTTTTAAAGGGGAAAAAAGCAAGTTGTACTAATTTTGTAATAGATAAAACACAATTTCTTCTTTTATGTCCAATCAGTAACAAAGGAGAGGGTCTCTGAAACATAAACGGCCAGATTCTCCCTCAGCCCAAGTCAATATCTCCCAAAAATGCCCGTAATAATCTCAAAGCTAGATGCTGATCTCTTGGCACTGAAAATCAAGTTAAATCTGATTATCCTTTCCAGCAGGGCATGGGAAAGGCATAACCAGTTTAAATCCACAGAAACCCCAAACCTCATTTTTGCCAATCATTCTAACATCACCTCCCTTGACATCTTACCCAAGAGCTGCCTTAAAAAAACAAAATGGGCTAATTTGGCTCCTCCTGCGCCGTCTTTTCTCACTGGTTAGTGAAGATACCAACGGCAAGCATTGCACAGAAGCCAGAGACAAGAGGTTCAGATACTCCACAAACCAAATTACCAGCCAAAGGAAAAATCTAAAGGATCAAGAGTTTTCCCAAACCCCCAAATGAAATTAGAAGTAATAAGCCCCTGGAAGTGCCCATGATCTTTAACGTTTGTGGAATGTTTGGTTGAGTTAATATCAAATGTTATGAGCACATCTGGGTTAGCAGGCAGAATTCCCACTCAATCCTGGAGCCTTGACATTTCTCATGGAACCACATTCGTGACAGAAAATCTGCTGTGAATACTCAGATTTGCAATTAGCATTATCTCTTGTTAAAAAGACTATGATGTGTGCAGCAAAGTGTAAAATTCTGTGCTGTGTAAAATACGAGGTGTAATTATAAAATGGGGAGCTCAAGGGGCGAGAGTGCCTTCTCAAGCGGGGCTGGTGGCCCACTGCTCTGGAGTGGAAGATAAATGGGAACCAGCCTTCTGAGCACGCAGGGGTTTGGGAGGGCCAAGGGGATCTGATTAAAGTAGATGGAGAAACTTTTTTTTGCAAAGATTGTGAAAAAAATGACACCTTCTAAGGGGAACAGAATGCCTTTACTCAACATCAGCTACTGTGAGCAGACGCGCGCTTCTCAATCACAGCTGACCCTTGAATACCAGGGGTTTGAACTGAGTGGGTCCACTTATCTTCGAATTTTTGTCTATAAAAGTTGCACATAATACGCCTGCCTCTTGTGCTTCCCCTTCTACCTCCTCTGCCACTCCTGAGACAGTCAGACCAACTCCACCTCTTCCCCCTCCTCAACTTACTCAACATGAAGACAACGAGGATGAAAGCCTTTATGATGGTCCACCGCCACTTAATGAACAGCAACTATATTTCTTTTCCTTTTGATTTTCTTTTTCCTTTTTTCATTTTTTTCAGAGTCTCACTGTGTCACCCAGGCCGAAGTGCAGTGGCATGATCACAGTTCACCGTAGCCTTGACCTCCTGAGCTCAGGTGATCCTCCCACCTCAGCCTCTCAAGTAGATGAGACTACCGGTGCAGGCCACCATGCCTGGCTAATCTTTGTATTTTTTGTAGAGACGGTGTCTCACTTTGTTGCTCATACTGGTCTTAAGCTCCTCAGCTCAAGTAGACTGCCCACCTCAGACTCCCAAAGTTTTGGGATTACAGGCATGAGCTGCCACACCCCATTATTTTTTCCTAATAACATTTTCTGTTCTCAAACTTTTTTTATTATAAGGATACAGTATAGAATACATATAACCTACAAAACCTGTGTTAATCAACTATTTGTTATGTCAGTGAGGCTTCTGAGGAACTGCATTAACTCCTCTTCCCGGGTCCACAAGGGGCGCGGTTTTAAAAGCAAGAACTTCCCAGCGACATGCCTGACCTGTCTTCTTTCACGTCTCCATCTGGGAGCCTGGAGTTCTTCGTCTAAATTTGGTGGCATAAGAAGGTAGACTGCCCAGGTCAGCTCCCTTTATTTAGAAAGTCCGCAAAGCTATGGGAGGACTGTGGGCCAGGCAACCAATCCAGCATCAGAGTCAAAGATCAGTCACTCCAGCGGAAGCTTGACAGAACTCCTCCCATGGGACAAGAACTTGAAAGGGGCGGGAATAACTCCAGAGAAAAGTCCCTCTGCCCCTCACCTGTGCAGACTCCACCTCTGGATCCCCTCCCACAACATCTTGGGAGTTCCCCCTCTCTCTTCCCTACTTTCTCTCTCTCTCTCTCTCTCTCTTTCTCTCTCTCTCTCTCTCTCTCTCTAATAAATCGCTTTTTTGCAAAACTCGATGGGTCCGATATTTACTTAAACGATTCCACCACACCTCCAGGACCTCTTCTCCCATTCCTGAGGCAAGAGAGGCCAAGAACTGGGAACACCCCATTACACTTCAGGCAACAGCAGGCCATGAGTTGTTACATTTGGGGGAGTCAAAAGCCATACATGAATTTTTGGCTGTGAGAGAGTTGAGGCCCCTCACCCCATGTTGCTCAAGGATTGACTGTAATTTGAATGATGGCTACTGAGCAATGGCAAGAATTCGCTCTTCTTGTTTAGAATTGTGCTAGATGATCGCTATCTAGCGATCACAAAGGAACGTGACACGGGTTTTCATTTTACACTCATTGAGCTGGTGTTGCATCTCCGGATTAAATGAAAGTTTATTATTATTCATTTACTGACTGAGCTCCCATGGCCATGTCCTAGTAACTCAGTATTCATTAAGCTCTGACTGGGTGCCTGACACTAGGAGCCTCTTTCTCAGAGCAAGTCACTCAATCACGAATATTCACTGAACAAGCACTTACCGAATGCTTAACTTGGCACCAAACTTTGTGCTACACGTTAAAAATGCAACAAAGTAACTCCCTGAGCCTCAGCTTTTTTATCTGTAAAGGAAGGTACTGGACCACAGCAATTTTGGGGGTTTCCCTACTCTTTCTTTAAAAAAAGGAAATCTCATTTTTTGTTTTATTATTTGTTCATAAATAATTATCTTTAATTTATAAACTTCAAGAATCTACATTTGTTATTGTCACTTCTCCTGATTCTAAATTAGACATTTGAAAGGTGACCAGATGATTCCATCCTCACCGTTGGAGCTTGCCAGCACTGGGAGATCAGTGTGAACTGGAATTTTCAACATGTGCTTACAAATTACTGCAAACTCCAAATACAATAAACACATGAATGCAAAGGAACTGAGATCCTTAGGATCGTGCTCATAAAACGCCTTTCCCACTTGATAATAGCAACGTAATCAGGATTCCAGCAGAGATGGCCCTCCTGTGGGAGGAGGAGCTCAAGGTTGGAGGTGATGGGGTTGATGTCTCCTGTCCCTCTTATCTGGCTCAAAGCAACAACCGTTTGCCATTGACAGGAGCCAGCAGTTGTAAGCCTGCTGGGTTTCTGATTTTTCTTATTCTGGGAGTGCATGGTTGGATTAAATCATGGAAAAAGTCATGCCACACAGGCATTTTCCTTTGAAGAAGTTAAGGAGAGTTCAGCCACAGTGCAAGTTCTTTCTCCATTTATCTTGGACTTAAAAAAAATTGGAAATGGCTACAACATGACATGCTGACATATGAGAATAAAAACGGGAAAGATTTGTGAAGATGCTGGCAACGAAAAGAGGTCTGCCAATGAGTGGGCATTTGTAGAAAAAAAGGTAGCAAAATGCATTGGGCACAGGACTGAATGTTCACACACACACACACTCACATACAGACACACACACACACACACTCACATACAGACGCACACATAGCAAGAGAAATTCTCCAAGGGCTCTAGCATTAAGAACTGAAGAAATTCCTGGGGTACCACAAAAGTACAAAATGTGTGTTTCATGGAGTAATATGTGTTATCCTACTGTCTGAACTGCGCCTAAAGGATTTTGGAGTGTTTGGGATCCTGGCAAATGTTCTGTAAGCATTTGGCAAATGTTTAAAATGTCAAGGAATTGAAATAATTTTTAAAAGACCCAGTGCATGATGAGTGTGGCATGGAAGACGCTGAAGGATTCATGTCGTATCCATCCACCTGCCTCCAGGCTGGGCAGAACGCACCCGCAGAAAAGCTGTTTAACTCAGCAGGCTTGAAAGGAGCAGTTCTTAACATTGTTGAAGTCCCATGCTGTTTTGAGAATTTGGTCAAATTTAGAGAAAAATGAACATGAATATCTCCACTTTGCATAAATTTACAGGTTTTCAGATCATTTGAAGCCTTGGACTAAGAACTCCTACCCTTATTAGAAAACATCCCTAGATCTTGTTGATAAATGAATCTTTATGCTGAAGGGCCTCACATTTCTCCACCAAAATAATTCAAACCTACCTGATACTTTTGCCTAAGACTTCACTTTTTTTCACCGTGGGGGTGGGGTAACACTAATATTCATAGTAGTGATATCTCTACTGATGTTCATAATAACCATATACGTTGAGCTCTTGTCATGTGTCAGGAACTACTCCAACAGTTTTCATGGTAACAATTGGTAATTGGCAGGGCACAGTTTATATTCCTGAAATCTGATATCAGAGCTTGCACTCTTAACCTTCTAGATTCCTCTACCCTTGAAAATGTTTCTTCTCTATGCATGACAACGGAAATTGTTAAACAACATACACGTTAAAGAACTATAAAACATATTAAAAACGAGTTGTTTTTTGAAACAGGGAATCACCCACCACACTTGTCGCCTCCACTGAAGTACAGTGGCATGATTGTAGCTCACTGTAACCTGGAACTCCTGGGTTCAAGAGACCCTCCCACCTCAGCCTCCTAAGTAGCTGGGACTAGAGGTGCATGCAAGTATGCTCAGCTAATTTCTCGATTTTTTGTTTGGTGTTTGTTTGTTTGTTTTAGTAGAGATAAGGTCTCACTGTGCTACCCAGGCTAATCTTGAACTCCTGGCCTCCAGTTATCTTCCTACCTTGGCCTTTTAAAGCTCTGGGACTGTAGGCATGAGCCACAGTGCCCAGCCTTAAAGAAAAGCATTTCATCCTTTTTCCTTATCATTTCAAATACTATAGATGGTTACCTAAGGTTTTGGCCAACGTGCACATCATTTTGTGAGGATGGACTACTTTGCAGTTCCAGTGGCCAGCTGCCACCCACCAAATTCATGATTGGAACCCTACGAAAATCTAAGAAAGAGTGTCATATTGACAAAGTATGATGTCAAGATACATGGGTGGGTCTCAAATGACCACTGGAGTAATCCAACCCGTTTGATCACTTTTAAAAACATCTGGAGGGCAAAAGCCAACTCTTTCCTGTGATACAGATGGTTCTTCTTCTGCGTTTGAATTTTTGAAATAAGCTTAACCTGCAATGGTAGCGTCTATCTTACAAGTCTAAAATAGAGGAGGTGGTAGCCGAATATATACATTGGGGTGGGCCAAGGCTTATGGCATGGCAATGACATTTGATTTCCTATAAATGCATCTCTGTGTTTACAACACATTCCATTGCTGTGTTAATCCTGGTGGTACTGTCTTAGTCATACCAGGAAACTTACCCAGTGCAGTTGACTTACAGATGCATTACCTCTGGGCACCCTTGAAACTTAAAGCGTGTGCTACAATCTCCAAAGTTCCCTAGAGCAGTCTTAGACTCAGCCCTATCGTCACCCTAATGGCATAATGACGCCCCTAGTGGTCTATAATAGTGTCAGAAACTGACTAGTAGGAGTTCATTTATTTGGATTAAGGGGGTGGTTTTTTTTTGCTTTTTAAACGGATTTGAAATGAAATCTTATTCAGAGCCCAAGGATTCAAGCTCCTCCCACTTTTCCTACACTCACAAAAAGTGGAGCTGGAAAGCAAGTTGGATTGCCCTGGGGACAGGAGTGGGTCTGTGCACTCCCCAGGGTGGCTCAGACCTCCTGGTGTGGGGCCTGGAGAGCAGGGAGATTAGTCCTAAGGCAACTTTTTAGTCTCTTAAAGAACCAAAGCATTCACAGTCTGAAACTGGCTTTGGGGGAAGAAAGCCACTGAATTTTGAAGATGTCTGAATTCATCTTGCAATTCTTTTGAGAAAAGTTACACATTGAGTCAGCCTCAGTGATTAATTCCCAGTCATAAATTCATTTGTAAAGTGGGCCAGCTGAACTCACAGGAAAGGGACCATCCACAGTGTCAAGGTGAATAGAAGATGGAGAGGACTAGCTATTTCAGATTTTCTCACACTTCAGTGGGCATTGGAATCATCTGGGGAGCATGTCAAATCTCAGATTCCTAGGTCACCACACCTTTAATTCTGATTCTGCACACCTAGACTGAGATTGAGAAAATTTTATTTTAACATGTTTTCTCAGGTGAGGTTCCCAGGCTGGTGAAGAGAGCCACACTTTGAAAAACACTGCAGATCCATTTACGGGAAATATCCAAAATAGGAAAATCCATAGAGACAGAACACAGATCGGTGGGTACCAGGGTTGGGGAAAGGGTGAAATGGGAAGTGAATTAATGGGAACAAGATTTCCTTCTAGGGAGATGAAAAAGTTATGGAACCAGAGAGAACCGACGGATGCGTGCTGTGAATGTACTTAATGACTCTGGATTGTATACTTTAAACTGGTTAAAACAGTACAGTTTCTTTAATGTCTCTTTTACCACAATTTTTAAAAATAAACAAATAAATAAAAACACTGCACACATTTAAAACCGCTGTTTCCATCATCACCACTGAGCTGACCAAGTCTGTGTTTGATTTGCTCCGTGTTTCTGCTTGGTCTCAGCTTTGTGGCTGCTGACTCCGTGTAGGTAAATGTGCAGGTCAGCTTGGGAGCTTGAATCTTTACACCTGTGCTGTCTGGCTCTTGTGTCTTCATCTTATTTTCTATGGCCCCAAGATAAGAGGATTGAGAATAATGTATCCACTTACTCTGGCCGTTTAGATGGCACAGGATATCACCAACGAGGTTCCATTTTATATGAAAAATAAGTAGGATCAGACTATATCAGTAGAGTAAAATTAATATGGTTAATTTGATTAGAATAAGACCTTTAAATAATAGAACCTTTACAATAATTTATCATGGGAAGAGGAGTGACTTTGAAAACTTTCTGCGGCACATGCATGCTGGATTTCTCATTGGTAAAGTAATTACAGTCATTTCAAATGCAGAGATTAGTTAATCACTTTTATTTTACAGTAATCATGCATTTCAAATCAGCTCACCTTTTCTGTGATAAGAGGCTATCAACAGTATGCTAGCTAACAGACTTTTAAACTTATTTTGGAATCATTTTAGATTTACGGAAAAGTCGTGCAGAGTCTACAGTCCCACATACCCTTTCCCAGCTTCCCTAACACGAACATCTTACACGTCCACAGCATGTTTGTCAAAACCAAGAAATTAACGTTGGTGCAATGCATTAACCGCAGGCTTTATTCAGATTTCACTTGTTTTTCTAATATTGACGTTTTTCCATCCCAGGATCCAATCCAGGTCACCGCATTGTTTTCAGTTTTCATATTTCCTCAGTCTCTTCCAGTCTCTAGCATTTTCTCAGCCTTGCTTTTCTTGACTTTGACGTACTTGAGGTGCACCGGTCAGGTATTTTGTGGATGTCCATCCTTTGGGGTTTTATTGATGTTTCCTCATGATTTGGGTGGGGCTATGGATTCTGGGGGAAGAAAGCCACAGAGGGGAGGTGCCCTTCTCTCACATCCCACAAGGGGATGTGACTCCTCCCTGGTGAGGTCAA
Organism: Callithrix jacchus; assembly: GCF_049354715.1. Lineage (NCBI taxonomy): Eukaryota > Metazoa > Chordata > Mammalia > Primates > Cebidae > Callithrix > Callithrix jacchus. Next base: position 29,456,366 of record NC_133508.1, read on the forward strand.
CCTCGATCACTTGGCTAAGATGGAGTCCGCTGGGTTTCTTCACCAGCAAGTCACCATTTTCCCCTTTCTGTGTTCTCTCTGCGGGAAGCAAGTCAGTCAGTCCAGCCCCTACTCACAGGGAGGAGAATTAAGCTCCATTTCCTGGAGCTTAATTGACTATTCAGAATTCTGTGAGACAGACTTTCTTGTCCTCAGATGTTTATTTATTCAATCATTTATTTATATTAGCATGTCCTCATACATATATTTATTTTATTCTCTGAGTTAGAATCCTGCGCTATCATTAGTTATTTTGTTGCATGATTGTACCAGTTTGGGCCATCAGGAGTCTTCTCAGTTTGGTTCCTGTGTCTCTTTGATATGTGCCTCCCCGACCCGCAACATTTCCTTATTCTCTGGCACCGACAAAATACTCTAAAGTAATTTTGCATTTTCCCAGACTCAGTCCTGAAATCAGCTTATTTCTAAGGAGTCCTGGCTTCTTTGACTGGAGAATGAAATTAGAAGCAAATCTGTGTGTTGAGAGTGCTCATTGCTACTGGAGTGCCACTGTTTCTAGGTAGATGGACAGATTTATATTCATGTCTCTGACTCTAATCCAGTATCACAGAGTTCAATTCTAGTCTTTCTCTTTTGCTTATTTTTAACTTCTCTCTCTGACAGTGTGAAATCTGGCTCCCATTATCTGCAATTTTTTTTCTCTCATTTGTTTAATGCTAGTTTACATGTAGTTTCAGAATTGCTAACACTTAGCCAATGAGAAGGGAATTTACCAATTGGAGTGCAGTGTTTATGTACAGATTGTTTTGTCTGTAGACTTTAAATATTCAGTCAAAACACTATTTTCTAAAGTTACCTGGATCCGCAACTCTTTTCCTACTCTTTTAGCAAGGTTATGTCATACATTTGTAATACTGTTGGGTCTTTTCATCACAGACTAAATTCCATCCTGGTATTCCCCAACATCCTGGATGATTTTTTAAAGTTTGCATACAGTGAAGTTCCCCCGTTGTTGTATATGTATCTGTGGGTTTTGACAAATTCGTCAAGTCATGTATCCACTACCCGAGACCACAGAAAACAGTTCCATTGACCTAAAATAAAATAGAACACGTGTGGTTCCTTTGTAGTCATTTCTCCTCTGACCCTTGACAATCACTGAACCGTTGTCCATCCCCATAAATTTTGCCTTTTCTATAATGTCACATATATGGAATTGTATAATACGTCATCTTTTGGGTCTGGCTTCTTTTACTTAGCAAAATGCATTTAGGATTCATTCATGTTGTTGCAGGAATGAAATGACTCATTCCTTTAATTACTGGGCAGTATTCCATTGTATGGATTAGACAGTTTTTAAATATATTTGTCTCTTGAAGGTCATCTTGGTTGCTTCTAATTTTTAGTGATTATGAATAAAGCTTCTGTAAACATGGGTTAGCTTGTTTTTGTGTGAACGTAAGTTTTTGATTCACTTGAATAAATATGTAGGAGTATGTTGTCAGTTTATATGACAAGTCTATGTTTAATTTTATAAGAAACTGCCAAACTGTTTTCCAGAGTGACTATACCATTCTGCATTTCCACCAGCGATAAACTGGAGTTCTTACAGTTCTGGGTCTTCATCCTTTGGTGTCATCTAATTTATTTTAGCAACTCTAATTAGCGAGGAGTGATATCTAATTGTGGCTTTAATTTACACTTCCCTGGTGACAATGATATTAGTCATCTTTTCACATGCTTATTTGTCATCTATATATCTTCTTTGAGGTGTCTCGTTAAATCATTTGCTTATTTTTTAATTGAGTCATATGCTCGCTTGTGGTTGAATTTTAAGAGTCCTTTATATATTCTGAATACAAGGCTTTTATCAGACATTGAGTTGTAAATATTTCTTCCAATCTGTAGCTAGTCTTTTCATTCTGTTAACAACATCTTTCAAAGAGCAAAACATTTAAATTTTGATCGAGTCCAACTAATCATTTTGTTGTTGTTGCTGCTGTTCCTTTCATGGATTGTGCTTTTGCTGTTGTAGCTAAAATTTCATTGCCAAACCCAAGGTCCTGCACATTTTCTATGTTTACCTAAAAAATTTCATTGTGTCACTTTTTACATTTAGGGGTTTGATCCATTTTGAATTAATTTTTATATGAAATATAAGCTATGTATTCTTCAATATACCTTGTTTTATTTTTGTTATTGTTTTTGTTGTTTTGCATATAGACAATCTTATTTTTGTACCATTTGTTGAAAAAAACATCATCTTTCCATTGAATTTAATTTGCATCTTTATAAAACGTTAGTTGACTACACCTTAGTAGCTCTATTTCTAGATTCTCTATTTTGGTCCACTGTTCCATGTGTCTATGTTTCCACAAATATCATTCTGTCCTCATTACTGCAGCTTTACGTTAAGTCCTAAAATCAAGTAGTATGAGTCCTTCAATTTTGTTCTAAATAGCTTTGCCTATTCTAGTCCCTTTACCTTTTCATATAAGTTTTAGGATCCTCTTATTGATATTTCCAAACAATTTTCTGGGATTTTAAATGGAATTCAATTAAATCTATAGATTAAATCTTAATAATACTGAATCTTCAAATTCATGAATATGGTATATCTTTTCATTTACTCAGGTCTTCTTTAATTTTTCACTTATAATTGTCAGCATATATATTCTGCACATATTTTGTTAGGTTTCAATTTAAGTACTTCATTTGTGTTTGTGTACTATTGTAAACGTTTCTTTTTATTTCATATTCTCATTTTCTATTTTTAGTATATAAGATTGTAAATGACTTTCATATATTTACCTCATTATCTGAAAACTTGCTAAACAAGCATTTTTGAAAAAGAAAAAGACAGTCTGTCTCTATTTTCTCACTGATTGTAAAATCCCTATTTCAAAGCATTTTGAAAAAGATGTTTGAAGAAAAACCTATACATTTTCTCATATTATAGACAATTCACAAGACAAGGTCCACAAATGGCTTCTAAAGATTAAAAAAAGATGCTCAAGCAGCTCGAAATAACAAAAGTTGAAATTGAAACTCTGCTGAAAACTTACATTTCATCTCTGATATTGACAAATATTGAAACATTTGATGACACAGTGACTATCTTCCTGATACAAGCCCATGTGAAAGGCAATTTGGCAAATATCTAGCAAAATTACAAAATTATACCCATTGATCCAGCAAGATATTCTTGGAAAGGTAAATGACACATGTATAAAATTACTGGTTGTAATATGTTTATAATAGAAGAATAAAATAATGTAAGTGTGCATCAATATTAAATTGGCCAAGTATGTTATGTTGTATCTGCACAGTATGATGCTATATGAACTTACAAATAGATTTCAACAAAACCTTTGCATTACTGGCAGATGGAATTTGAGAAAATATAATAATTAGTTAGGTGCAGCCAACAATAAAGTTCTACTTAGATCTACATATTCCAATGAGAATTCATTTCAAATGTGTCACTAAATCTGAACATTGAAATAAATAGACCTTGAAAACAGCTCTTTAGTTATTGATTCACAAGATGTTAGGCCAAATTTTTCAAAAATGATGAAATCATATTACAAAAATATTTTATTAATAATAATTTGACTATAGCAAATAAATGTGCTGTTAATAAATTTTCATGTCAATTTCACCTCTATGTTGCTCATTTTTAAATTTTAGTTATGAGTATATTGATAATTTATGTAGCATATTAGCACAGATGTACAGAAGTGTGATTTATAATATAATACACCTCTAAAGGGGATACATGCTTAACTTTGTTTATTTTATTAATGGTGTCTGTGATAAAGTTTGCAGACTGTTGACTTAGAGAAGAGCTCTCACCTGGCCAAGAGGCCCTGGCCAAATTGTGTAGTGAGGAGGTTGTTGAGGGGAAGAGAGGTGATACAGTTTTTAGTCCCAGGAAGTAGAATTCTAGCATCTCTAGGTGGTGAGAAACAAAGGTGTTAAGAATTGTTCTTTCTCTAACATTCTAATGAAAGGTTCTTGAGCTAGGAAAGGATTACTCGTGCCTCGTAGGAATCAGACATGGCTTCAGGGGATGCGGGAAGCTCACCTGAGCTGCCAGTCACAGAATGAGTAAGTAGAGTCGTGCTTCTTCCACAGACTCACCTGAGAAGTCAGCCTCTGGGGCAGGCACCAGGAATCTGCATTTTCAGTAAGGCCTAAATTACTCTGATGCCACCTGTCCCAGAGAACCAGCAATGGCAGGTTCTTGAAGGATGTAGAACATGATGCTTGGGGTTACTATTGCTGTGGGTTTTCTTTTGACTTGTTTGAGATCAGTAACATTCTAAGTCAGGGGATAGAAACCCACTTTATTTGTGAGCTCTGCATTTTTTTGTTTTGATTTGTATTTTTGAAACAGGGTCCTACTCTGCTGCCCAGGCTGGAGTTCAGTGGCATAATCACAGTTCACTATGGCCTTAACCTCCAAGCCTCAAATAATCCTCCCACCTCAGCCTCCCAAGTAGTTAGGACCACAGGCACACACCACCATGCCTGGCTGATTTTTGTATATTTTGTAGAGACAGGGGTCTACCTTTGTTGCCCAGGCTGGTCTCAAACTCCTGGCTTCAAGTGATCTGCCTGTCTGAGCTTCACAAAGTGCTGGGATTACAGGCATCAGCCACCGTGCCCAGCCTGAGTTGTGCATCTTAAACCTCATTTGTCTGCCTCTCACAGCTTAACACAATTCTGTATGCCACAAACTGGCATGCGTGCTTTCTCTGAAAAGGGCCAGATAATAATATGTTAGGCTTTGTGGTCTATACAGCCTCTAACACAACTACTCAACTCTGCCACTGTAGTTGGAAATCAGCCACCAGTGATATATTACCAAATGGGTGTAGCTATGTTTCGATAAAACTTTACATACTAAAGCAGGCCTGGTTTGCCCACCTTGCTATTCACATTTGTAATGTACATACCCCTTATGAAGTGCAGTTTCTTACCTTATTGCTTAGTCACCTTAGAGCCCTGTTTGTTACTCAGTGTGGTGGCCTTGCTGGTGAATACTAGCCCTGTTTTGGGCCTAGGCTTTCAATGCAGGAATCCAGCCCCAGGGAGAGAAACCGATGACTGGAGAAGTTTCTAGGCATGTGCAGAAAATGACACAGAATGAACACATGGATGAACATCCAGTTCAGGATCCCGAGCAGGTGTCAGAAATTTCACTTCACCTTATTCCAGCAAGGCTGTCATATTTGGGGAAGACATTATTCCAAGAGAGGAAGAGACTGTGGGAAATCAGTAGGCAGCAGGAGACAGCACTCTTGATCCTACTCCCATTTCACATGGTTCCGGGGGGGGCCTTCTTTATGCCCCTCTGCTCCCCCAGGGGCTGTCCTCCTTTCCAGAGACATGGTCATCCATCCCTCTTGCTCCCCAATCAGGTGCCGGGCTTTTAGGAGGCCCCCAGGCACTGGTGGTGAAGCCCAGCAAAACAGTGCATTTGCCATCTCAGATAAAACATTGGTATTTTGGAAGCAATGTGCCCACATCTGGAAATGAATCAAGAAAAGAAAATGAAAGATTAGGTGCTTCATCTTCACCCTTCAATAAACCCCCAAACAATAAATCTTCAAGTCGTCCATACAGCCCCATGGGTCTTTCATCTCTGAATGAAATGGGGTGTCTATTTCTACACAACCAGTTGATCCTTGAATAAATGCAGGGTCAGGGGCGGATGCTAAACCCTGCCCAGTTGAAAATCTGCATGTGACTTCCGACTCCCCAGAAACTTAACGACTCATACCCTACTGCTGACCTCATAGCTTACTGCTGACTGGAAGCCTCACCAATAACATAAACAGCCAATAAGCACACATTTTATGTTCTATGTCTTCTGTACTGTACTCTTACAGTAAAGTAAGCTAGAGAAAAGAAAACGTTATTTAAAAAGCGTAAGGCAGAGAAGACGTGTTTACTCTCAGTTAAGTGTAAGTGGATGATCATAAAGTCCTTCATCCCGGTTGTCTTGTCGCTGAGCAGGCTGAGGCATGGGTGGAAGGGGAGGGGCTGGTCTTGCTGTCTCAGGGGTGGCAGAGGCAGAAGAAAATTCCCAAAAAATGAACCCATGCAGTTCAACCCATGTGTGTTCAAGGGTCCACGGTATAGGGAATGTTTCACCCTTGTATTCTACTTTCTAATCATAGAATTAAAATAGAAATCCTAAAAATTTCACCTGGATGTGTATTAAGGAGGCTTAATTTTTTCACTTGCTGAATCCTGAGAGCACAACGCTGACTTGGAAGTCGCTGCAGGGAAAAGCATTAAGGAAAGAGCCTGCAGTCGCGTTCCTTCCCTGGACTGTGGAGTGGCCAGTTTGCCCTGATGGTGACTCTGAATGACCAAAGTGACAGGCAGCATCTAGGCAGGGCTGTGCACAGTCTCTGGGCTGGATTTCCAAGTTCCCGAATCAAGATCATCTGACCTGGTCTCCTGCTCTTTGGCAGGTTCTGTCTCCAGCAGGCTTTGAGGATGAAGGCTGTGGGCCTTTTGACCCTGACTGGCTGCTTGGTCACAGGCGCCGAGTCCAAAATCTACACTTGCTACAAACTGGCAAAAATATTCTCGAGGGCTGGCCTGGACAATTATGGGGGCTTCAGCCTTGGAAACTGTGAGATTCTTTCTTTCCTGATCTCTTTCTGTCCTTGACCTCTGCCCTGAGATGCTGAAGGTCCTGGCCATACTCCCTGCTGCGTCTTCCCAGTGGTTCATGCCCTGCCCCCACCGCACCAGCGGTGGCTGCTAGCCTAACTGTGGCTCTCTGGGTCTCCTCTCCTTCCTTCCCTGCCCCTCATTTCCTTATTCCTGGAGTCCTGTCCTCAGGTCACCATCAGGGAAGGGGAAAATAATGCCACTTCTGCTGGCACTGTGGGGAAGGGGGACCTGACTTTTGTCTAGGCTCAGGCCTGACTGGGTGTCCAGCTTCAGGTGCACCCTCCCAGCCCCCATGTGCCCCTCAGGGTGCCTGCCTGCCCTGCCCTGCCCCGAGGTGTGTTGAGAGGAAGCAGTCAGGGAACAGCAATCAGGAAACGCCTCCTCAGACCAGGCTTAGAGCCAGCGATGCACTTCCTCTGCTGGCCTTTCTGGCTTTGCCCCTCCAGGGATCTGCATGGTATATTACGAGAGCGGCTACAACACCACGGCCCAGACGGTCCTGGATGATGGCAGCATCGACTACGGCATCTTCCAGATCAACAGCTTCACCTGGTGCAGACAAGGAAAGCTGCAGGAGTGGAACCACTGCCACGTCGCCTGCTCAGGTGAGGCTCTGACTTTCCTATGAGACCGGGGGAGAAAGCTGACAATAGAATCGCCACCCACGTTTTGCTTTAACTAAAATTTGAAGTTCAGACTTGCAAATACATCTGTTCCAGATTGGTAAATTATGCAACGGTTTCCAAGGTGGCACTCAGGATCCTGCGGCTGACTTGTCCAAAGATGACTTATTCCTTGTAGGAGAGTTTTTATGAAGCCCTCCATTAAAGCAGGGGGATGGACAAACGACCCTACTGCCCTTTCAGGTTACAGGTATTTGATGTCTCCAGTAAGAAAAAGGAAGCTGCTGCCAGCTGCTTTCCATAAGCAATTTGCTCAAAGGATGCAGTTTGTAATTCTTTGTGCAAATTGAGGTGAATACACTTTAAGTTTCTTTCTCTTTTTTTTGAGACAGGGTCTCACTCTGTTGCCTAGGCTGGAATGCTGTGTTGTGATTACAGCTTATTGCAGTCTCGACCTCCAGGGCCCAAGCAATCCTCCCTCCTCTGGGGAGCTAGAACTACAGGCACAGGCCTGGCTGTTTTTAAATTTTTTTGTAGAGACATAATTTGGCTATGGAGTCTCACTATGGGGTCCCACCTAGGCTGGTCTTGAACTCCTGGCCTAAGGAGATCCTCCTGCCTCAGCATCTCAGAGTGCTAGAATTATAGATGTGGGCCACTATATTTAGCTAGCCACCTGTCTTAAATATTAGACATTAAACTGGAACTCACTTCCACGTTTTTTACTTTATTCATTCTAGAAATACATATGAGCACAGCATTGAGGATAACAAAATACATCAGCATGAATCCTGCTTTACCAAACTTCCATGTGACATGAAAGAAAAGAGAATCTGTGCTTACACGAAGTTAAATGATGTGAGCAGGAATGCACTGAGTGTCATGGGCGTCAGAGGAAAGCGACAGTATTAACAAACCATGGAAAGTTCTGTAAACACAGTGATATTTGACCTGAGACTTAGAAGATGGGAAAGATTTGAATAAAGAGAGAGAAAAGTTGTCCCAGGCCAGGGGAACAGCAAAAGCAAAGAGGTGCCTGTGGGAGGGTGCGGGGCATGAACAGAGAGTAAGGAGAGGCTTTTTTTTCTGTAACAAAGTGACATGAAGAGGAATCACAGGAAAGGCAGGTAGAGAGGGTAATGATCACCTGAGCGTGAAGGGCCTGGAAAGCCAGGCTCAGAGGCTTGCACTGATTTCTGCCTGCAAGAAGAAGCCAAGAGAGGTCAGTTAACTTAAGCATTGCTTCAGCAGGATCAACCTGCAGGTGGGGTGTGGGACGGATGAAAGCAGAGGCCGTTTAAGTGTCACTGTAGTTATCGAGCTAAGTGCCACCACTTAAGTGTCACTGCAGTTATTGAGCTAAGTGCCACCGTTTAAGTGTCATTGCAGTTATTGAGCTAAGTGCCACAAAAAGACTGAATGATGGTCGAAGTTGGTGATAGGAGAAGACTGACGCCAGAGATGCTGAACAGAGAGGACAGAGCTCAGTTGAAGTCATCTTCTCTGTGCTCCCTCTAGAGTATAAGTCCCTTGCGGGCAGAGAGTTCTGTTTCATTCACTGATGTATCCTCAATGCCTAGAATGGTGTCTGGCCATTGCAGGAGCTCAGTAAATGTTTATTGAATAAATGGAGAGGATGAGGAACAAGAGTGAAGTCAGAGAGTTGTAAAATATTCTATTGCAAATTCTTTCAGGGCAGAAAATAATTTTAACTTCTCTTTGCCACATCCAGGAGCCTCCACTTATTGAAGGGGGGATGTATCCCAAGATTCCCAGTTGATGCTGAAACTGCAGATAATACCTAACCCTGTATATACTGTAATTTTTTCTATATGTAGATACTGATGACAAAGTGCAAGTTATAAATTGGGCACACTAAGATGTTATCAACAATCAGTAATAATGGAATAATTATAATAATATGCTGTAATAAAAGGTATGTAGGTGCTTTCTCTCTCTCACTCTCAAAATGCTATATTAATAAAAATAACCAACCCCTGTTGACTGTAAATGAAAATTTAGAAAATGAAGTAATCAGTATATTGGTTTAAATGTTTGAATGATTGAATAACATGTCAGTTTACCTAGTACATTGTCCCTCCGCTAACATTAATAAAGAATGATCACTACATCTCCTGATTATTAGCCCTTAATTTAGAACATTGCTTTGTTAGGCCAAAATCTATCTTTTTCTAGCCTTCTATACCAATCCTAGTTTTTCCTCCTGGATTTATTCAAAATAAATTTGTTTTATGTTACACATAAAAACGTATTAACTGTATGCAAATGATTTATAAGTATCTCTCATCTCCAATTTCTCATCTTCTGAGCTAAAGCATTCAGTATATTCACTTTCCCGTAGGCATGACTCTTGAACCCTTCCCTGTCCTGGTCAATCTTATTAGCCTTCCCTAAGAGCTCACCAATGGAGTCTTTCAGTCAAATATGAGGATTAAATGTGTGCATTTAACTCCCATGGTGGGCTGACCCCACCTTCCAAATGTCCACTCTCTAATCTCTGAAACCTCTCATTCGGTTATCTTACATGGCAAAAGGAACTTTGCAGATGTGAGGAAGGATCCGAGCCTGGGCAGGGGAGATTATCCCTGACCATGTGAGTGAGCCAATCTAATCTCATGAGTCTTTAAAAGCAGAGAATCTTGCCCAGCTGTGGTCAGAGACAGATCCAATGACAGAAGAAGGAAGAGAGATTCAGAGTGTGAGAGGGTCTCAACCCACCATTGCTGGCTGTGAAGATGGAGTAAGGCGCCATGAGTCAAGGTGTGTGAGTGGTCCCTAGAAGCTGGGCATGGCCCTCAGGTGACAACCTGCAAGCAACAGGGATCTCAGTTCGACACCCATAAGGAACTGAACTCTCCTGAATCCCAAGTGAGCAAGGAAATGGATCTTCCCCCAGAGCCTCCAGAAAAGAAAACACATCTGTCAGCACCTTGACTTCAGCCCTGTGAATTCCCATCATTCTTCTAGCCTAGAGAACTGTCAGCAATTTTTGCGGTGTTTAAGCCACTAAGTTTGTGTTAATTTATTAGCGCAGCAATAGAAACCCAATACACCTTTCCTCCCTCTTGGAGTCCTACTAAATTAACACTAAAGGGATTCAAGAATCAATAAGATAAAAAGACAAATCCACAAATACAGGATAAACGGAAGAGGAAACTATACCAAAACATTTAGAAGCTGGAAAGCAGGAGGCAAGTGGTGACTAATTTAGTGATTTAAGAAATCTGAATCCTAAACCAGCAGTGGAAAATCTGAGAAGCAAACACGGAACCAACATAACAACAAAGCTCAGAAATCAGTAGCGTCAGCTACTTCTGGAAGTTAGAGTGAAGATAAATTTAAAGTTCCATTAAGGAATAGTTAGAACATCCAGTCCCTTCTTGAGGCATTCATCTACTGACTGCCCCTCACCCTGGCAGAATACTGAGACTTCTCCCTCTAGATGAATGAAGTAGAAAACCTCTCAAATGAGAGTCCTCAACAGCCTTTGAGGATGAGAGCTCCAGACCACAGACATGGGAAATTAAGTTACAGCTTCTGTAGTCCCAACCACCTTCTCCACTCAGATTTCACAATGACAGCAGCCAGGACTGACTCGCCAGATGAGATTTTCTTCTAGGGATCTGGCCAAATTGAAAGGAAATAACTAATAATTCTGAGTGGGACTCCCCAGTGAACAAGATTGGTTAAACCTCCCTGCAGTGAAAATCCCCACCTCTGAGCACAGGGCTCTGCCAGCTTTTAGTGTCCCTCTCTTAAATAGTTGCAGAGAGCCAGGGATCACCAGACTTCAGAGGAATGGCAGTGACATGAAAAAAATGAGGCAAAAACCAAACAGATAAAACTTTTTGAAAGCAGAAGTTATGCAAGGAAATGAAAACTTTGAATTCAGAAAACTATCATTAATATCTTCAGACAGGTAAGAGAGGAGGCTTAGATGAAACAAAGCAAGATGCCTTTTTTGAAAACGATAAAGGAAACTTAGGCCGGGCGCGGTGGCTCACACCTGTAATCCCAGCACTTTGGGAGGCTGAGGTGGGCAGATCACGAGGTCAAGAGATCAAGACCATCCTGGCCAACATAGTGAAACCCCATCCCTACTAAAAATACAAAAAAATTAGCTGGGCATGGTGGCGTGCACCTGTAGTCCCAGCTACTTGGGAGGCTGAGGCAGGAGAATTGCTTGAACCCGGGAGGTGGAGGTTGCAGTGAGCCAAGATCATGCCACTACACTCCAGCCTGGCACCTGGTGACAGAGCAAGACTCTGTCTGAAAAAAAAAAAAAAAAGAAAAAGGAAACTTTCAGAGAACCAAATAAAGAGCCTTTGAAAATCAACAATATGATAACAGAAATGAAAAACTCAATAAAGAACAAAGTAATAAGAAGATAACATTGAAGAAATCTCTCTAAAAGTGGAATGAAAAAAAGAAAGAGATAAGTGGAAAATAGGAGAAATAAGAATGATAAAAGAAATGGGTATAAAAATATGTTTTAGCAGGAGAGAAGAGAAACAGTAGATAGGACACAACGTTTAAAAAACATTTCCAGAACTAAAGAGCGTGTGATTTCCATTTGTAAGTTTCATCACATAACCAGTACTGCAGTCACCCCTTGTCTATTGTTTTGCTTTCCATAGTTTTAGTTACTCATGGTCAACTGTGACTCAAAAGTATTAAAGGAAAATTCCAGAAATAATTAATAACTTTTAAATTGCATGCCATTCTGAGTAGTGTCATGAAATCTTGCACCATTCTGCTTTGTCTCACACTGGATATAAATTATTCCTTTGTCCAGTATATCCACACTGTATACACTACATGCCCATTAGTTACTTAGTAGCTGTCTCAGTTATCTGGCTTAAAAAAAAAACATAGCATATATAGAATTTGGTACTATTCATCATTTCAGAAATCAGCTGGGAGCCTTGGAATGTATCCCTCTTGGATAAAGAAAAACTACTGTACAATTGATTATTCTATGCTCACACTCAGGAGCATCCTCATCCAATTTCAGAACACTATAGAAAAACAGAATTTGCAACAGGCTTCCATTTGAAAAAGAAAATGTCCCATACAAAAAACTCAAGCATCAGAGTGACATCAGACTTCTCAACCACAACACTGGAAGCTAGAAGAAAATGGAAAAAAGTCTTCAAAACTCTGAGGGAAAACAATTTCCAATAAAAAATTCCGTGCTACCAAATTATCAATACATTTTGAGCATAGTATGAGTACATTTTCTGAGAATCAAGTTGTTAAATTTTTTGCCTCCTGTATCATCAAGAATCCTGGCTGGAAGACAGAACAAACACAAATTGGGTAACTGGAGGAGAATGTTAATGAAGACTCTACTTTCAAAAATCTGATCAAATCATAGAAAAAACATGGCAGTAGTGAAGTGAGGGATAGGAATCACAGGCCATTACTACCCCCTTTCCCAGAAAGGAATGAGCTTTTATTATAGATTCCTAGCTACACCTCATTATGGTCAGAGACTATGGTCTACGTCAGTGGCCCCCAACCTTTTTGGCACCAGGGACGTTTGTAGAAGACAGATTTTCCATGGACCAGAGGGAGGAGGATGGTTTCAGGATGATTCAAACACATTACATTTATTGTCCACTTTATTTCTATTATTATGATAGTGTAATATATAAGAAATAATTATACAACTCACCATAATGTAGAATCAGTAGGAGCCCAGAGCTTATTTTCCTGGAACTAGACAGTCCTTTCTGGGGATGATGAGAGACAGTGACAGATCATCAGGCATTAGATTCTCATAAGGAGCGTGCAACCCAGATGCCTCACAGGTGCAGTTCACCAAAAGGTTTGCACTCCTATGAGAATCTAGCGCAGCCTGTGATCTGGCAGGAGGTGAAGCTCAGGTGGTAATATAAACAAGGGAGAGTGGCTGTAAATACAGACGAAGCTTAGCTCACCTGCCCGCTGCTCACCTCCTGCTGTGAGATTTGTTCCTAACAGACAATGGACTGGTATTGATCCATGGTTTGGGGGCTGGGGACCCCGGGTCTATATGGTTTCAAACCTCTAATATGTCTTTAACCTTATTTTACAGCACAGCAAAGGCGTCTTATGGTGAATGTACATTTGAAAAAAAAAGTGTATTTTATATTTGGTGGGTAGATGTTCTATGAATGACGGTTATTTCCTTTTTGATTTTCTTACTTAGAACTTACTAGATAGTTCTTAGTAGAACTATCATACAGTGAGAGATACATATTGACATTTGCAACTTTCATTTTAGTTTTTTCTATTTCTCCTTTCAGTCTTGTCCATTTTTGAAGCTTTGTTATTAGGCACATATTCATTGAGGACGGTTATGTCTTCGTGGTGAATTGACCCTTTTCTCACTGGAGTCCACGTTTCTCCTTAACTCTGGTACTATTTCTCATCCAGAAATCTACTTTGCCTGATGCAGTATAGCCCACTCTTGCTTTCTTTGGGGAAATCTTTGCATAATATGTTTCTTCTTTCCATCCTTTTACTTTTTTTTTTTTTCCATCCTTTTACTTTTAACTCATCTGTGTCTTCATATATAAAGTAAATTTCTTACAGGTAGCATGTAATTATGTTGTTTTTATATCTATTCTGATAATTACTGCTTTTCAGTAGGAGTGACTAAACCATGTTTTCCTAAAGGGCCAAATAGTAAATATTTTAGGCTTTTCAGGTCATATGGTTTCTATTGCGACTACTCAACCATTACAGAGTGTGAAAGCAGCCATAGACAGTGTGTAAATGAATGGGACTGGCTGTGTTCCAATAAGGCTTTATTTACAGAAACAGGAGGTTGGCCTGTGGGCCATACTTTGTGGAACCTTAATTAGATCATTTACCTTTATTGTGATTATTGATAGGGCTAGTTTTAAATGCTATCTTGCTATTCTGTTTGTGCCATCTATTCTTGGTTACATTTTTCTGCCTTCTTTTGAATTTTTTAAAATATATTTTATTATTATTTTTTATTTCCCCCATTGGTTTGTTAGCTATACCTCTACTTTGTTTTCAGTAATTACTCTAGGGTTTCCAATAGCCATCATTATCTTATCACATTCTACCTTCAAAGAGCACACCACAGGCTGGGTGCGGTGGCTCAAGCCTGTAATCCCAGCACTTTGGGAGGCCGAGGCAGGTGGATCATGAGGTCAAGCAATCGAGACCATCCTGGTCAACATGGTGAAGCCCTGTCTCTACTAAAAATACAAAAAATTAGCTGGGCATGGTGGCGAGTGCCTGTAATCCCAGCTACTCAGGAGGCTGAGGCAGGTGAATTGCCTGGACCCAGGAGGCGGAGGTTGTGGTGAGCCAAGATCGCGCCATTGCACTCCAGCCTGGGTAACAAGAGCGAAACTCCATCTCAAAAAAAAAAAAAAAAAGAAAGAAAGAAAGAGCACACCACTTCATACGTAACATACGAGTTTCTTAACAGTATTCTTTAATTTTTCCTATTCCATCCTTTGTGCCATGTTATCATGCATTTTTCTTCTACGTTTATATTCCTCCCAATGCATTTTTACTATTTTTGCTTTAAACAATTGTCTTTTAAATAGTTTTTTAAATGAGGAAAAAGGTTCTATAATATTTATTACATATTTACTATTTCCAATACTCTTCATTCCTTCGGTGGATTTATTTGGGGAGGTAGTTAATTGATATCACTTCCCTTCAGCTAAAAAAATTTCTTTAACTTCTTTCTGGTTTTGGTTTTGTCTTTTTTTTAGGGTAGAGGTCTACTAGCAAGTGTTCTCTCTGCTTTTGTTTGTTTGAAAATATCTCTATTTTATTTTGATTTTAAGGAACATTTTCTTTACATATAAAATTCTGGGTTGACAGTTGTTCTTCTCTCAGTTATTGTTGTTTTGAGACAGGCTCTTGCTCTGTCACCCAGACTGGAGTGCAGTGGCATGATCACAGTTCACTGCAGCCTCAACTTCCTGGGCTCTAGCAGTCCTCCCACCTTAGCCTCCTGAGTAGCTGGGATCACAGACACGTGCCACTATGCCTGGCTGATTTTTATTTTATTTTTTGTAGAGATGGGGTGACATGGTTTGGCTGTGTTCCCCCACCTCCCAAAATTCTCATGTGTTGTGGGAGGAATCCAGTGGGAGGTGATTGAATTATGGGGGCAGGTTCTTTCCTGCACTGTTCTCTTGATATTGAATGAGTCTCATGAGATCCAATGGTTTTAAAAATAGGAGTTTCCCTGCACAAGCTCTCTTTTTGCCTGCTGCCATCCTTGTAAGACATGACTTGCTCCTTTTTGCCTACCACCATGATTGTGATGCCTCCCCAGCCATGTGGAACTGTAAGCCCATTAAACCTCTTTCTTCTGTAAATTGGCCAGTCTCAGGTATGTCTTTATCAGCAGCATGAAAACGGACTAATACATGGGGTCTCGCCATGTTTCCCAGGCTGGTCTCAAACTCCTGGGCTCAAGCAATCCCAACCTTCCAAAGTGCTGGGATTACAGCTGTGAGTCACTACACCCAGCTTCAAATTGTTAAAGACATTCCATTGCCTTCTGGCTTGCCTTATGCATAATGGAAAACCAATGATTTTCTTATCTTTGTCCCCTGCATGTAATATGTCTGTTTTCTCTAGTTGTTTTTAAGATTTTCTATCACTCATTTTTAGCAATTTAGTTATGTGAGATATTTGTGTTTATCTTACTTGGTATTTGTTAACATTTTGTATCCCTGAGTTTGTAATTTTCATTAAATTCAAGAACATTTCTGCCATTCTTTCTTCTAATACTCTTCTCCTTCAAGGATTCTAATGGCACATATGCTAGATGGCTGATGCTGTCCCATTACCACCATGGCTCTTCATGTTTTTAGCCTTTCTCCCTCCCTGTGTTTTATTTTCAATAGTTTCCATTGTTATGGTCTTCAAGTCCACTGTTACTGTTACTTTTTTTTTAATGCTAATCTGTTAAGCTTATTGATTGGGTATTTCTTTTCAGATACTCTATTTTTTATTTGGCATTAGGCAAACTTTTGTATCTTTAATTTCATTTTATTCATGTTTCTCTTTGAGTCCTTGATATAAAGGAGCATATTTATATGCAGTGATTTAATTTTTCTTATCTGCCAATTCAATCAACTGTCATTTCTGTGTCTTTTCCCTGACTGATCTTTCTGGTGGTATGTGTCACATTTCCCAGCCTCTGCGCATGGAATTATTTTTTATTGACTACATGCACAGTGTATGTGCTGACAGCTGTTGTGAGTTCTCCGGTCTTGTCTTCTTAGCGTAAAATAATTTCAACAAGAGGCACACAGCAAAGGGGATGTAGCATAGACTAATTTATTGAAAAAGAAAAGGAATATTTTGAAAGCTAGGTGCAGAATGGACAGTTCACCCCGAGAGAGACTTCAGGGCAGTCTGCTCATAAGGACGAGACAGCAAAGACCGCGTGAGGAATGCTCCCTTTATGGGAGTCGTCCATGGTTATTGACAAGCAGGCGGGAAGAGGTGTTGCTAGTAAGCGTGTTCTGGGTGGTCCTCTCTGTGCACTTGCGCAGTCACTGTACATGCTGTTCATACATCACATGTCTCACCAGCATCTTAAATCTTCACCCAGGGATGTGTTTTTTACTATTGTAATGAGCAAAGGGTCAGTCTAAGGACCAGTAAAGTCAAAATGTGCATGTTCCCTACAGGGGAAATTCCCTTCTGGAGACAGAGTTGTTTGATTGGGCAGGACCACACTGTGAATGCTGAGGCTTACACTGTGGACTTTATAGTCACCAGAGTTGCCACACTCTGAGGACAGGGCTACCTCCTTGCCTACCTATCCTGCCTCATACACAGCACTGTTGAGTGTCTAGACTATGCTGTCTTCTTTTAAGAAGTGTTGACTTTCTTTTGCCAGCCAGTTAAATTTATTCTGATGGATTTAACTCTTTAAAGACTTGCTCTTAAACGTTGTCAGGGAAGTTCTGGAGTAGTCCTCATGGCAGGGCTAGTTTAGTCCCACTACCAAGGCACAACTACTCACCCAGTGTCTCTTGAATGTGCTGAGGATTCAGCAAGGTCTGTTCCCTTGGGCTAGTCAGAAGTCATGTCTCCCAGTCCCAAGTGAGGTCTGTGACTGCCCTGCTCCTGGCAGTAGTTCTCTACCTAGCCCTGTAGAATTGTACCTGTGCATACCCAGTTTAGCCTTCAGTCAAAGACTTAGTGGACTCTAAGTCTTTGCAGATTTCTGCTGCTCTTCTTCTGGGTAGCTCCTGCCTCCCAGGTATTCTCCACAAAATCCTAGCTGCATTGGCATCTGATGTCTGTCTCCTCCTCTTAGACAGCCATCCCCTGCCTGGCTCTACCTCCCTGGTCTGCAGAGCTCCTCTGAGCAGAAAGTCATGGCAATCACAGGGTTCACTGCGTTTTTCTCTCTCAAAGATCATGATCCTGCATTGCCAGTTGTCCAATATCTGAAAACAATTTTTCATCTATTCTGTCTAGTTTTCCAGTTGTTTACAGTGGGAAGAGAAATCTGTGACTCCATCGTGGTCATGCTTGACTTTACATGCAGATTACTAATTTAATATTGTTCTGTTTCATTCCAATTAAGAAAGTCTGGGGCAAGGGTCTATCTGCAAGACAATCTTAGATTCTAAGACATTAAAGTGTTGGGTGGTTCATGGTCAGAGGTGAAAGGACACTCATATCTGCTTTCTTATCGTGAAGAGCATGGGATTTTCAGGAACAGCTTTATAAAAGAAAACAAGATGATGGTTTTATATACTAACCATCCCTCCGTGGGGGGGCCTACCTTAGCCTTAGGCCAGAGAGACTTTTGTTAGAACAATGTCATTCTGTCCCACATATTACAGAAGTAGGGACATTTGTCATGGGAACCTGAAAAAAAGTTAGCATTAGAGTGTGTTTACAAGGTGTGTGACATTATATGCATGTACAGTATAGATACACTTCACGCTCATCTTCTTTTTTTTTTTTTTTTTAAATAGAGACAGGGTCTTGCCATGTTGCCCAAGCTGGTCTTGAACTCCTGGGCTCAAGTTATCCTCCCATCCTGACCTCCCAAAGTGCTGGGATTACAGGTGTGAGCTACTGCACCCAGCCTGTGCCCATTTTCTGTAGCTAGACAATCTCCTCACTCTCATTCCAATTGTATTCCTAAAATTCCTGCCTACTTTCCCCAAACTATTTGGAGAGAACATTGATGCTGTATTCATATATACAAAGCACACGTTAGCACACACATTCATGTACATGCACATATACATACACACACTGTACAAAATGCCTGATGTAATGACAATATCTTCCCCCAGCAGCACAGATTTCATTAAAATAAGAGACATTTGAGGAAAAAATGATTCCTGACTCTCTAGTTCACTTATATTAATCTTATGTCTCATGACCCTAGTATCGGAATTGGCCTGCCTCACTTCGGAGCAGGGAAGAAATGAACATCGTGGGCGTGGTGGCTGCTAGATTTCACTTGGGAGGTGGGAGGACGCCAAGGAGACAGATACTTTGAAGTAGAGTTAGCATAACTGAAAACAAGGACTGAAGCTCTTTTTGTGTAGATTGTTGCTGTTTTCTGTTGGATGTGGGAGAATAAACGATTCTTTGCTGTTCAACATAACCCTTTCTTTATTCATGTTTGACAGAACAGAATTGTCTATTTAAAGTAAATTGAGCAGAAACAATTATTGGCAAGAGTCCTCATTTAAAAAGTGCCATCTTAACTCATTTCTGCCCCTCTGCTGCCCTTCTGTGGCTATTTCTTGTAACAGCATCTCAGTGCTGCACGGGCTGGGGGTGGTGCGGGGGTAGGGGGGCTGAGGGTGGTGCGGGGGGAAGGGGGCTAGGGGTGGGGCGGGGGGAGGGGGGCTGGGGGATTCTTGATTTTTCAGGCTCCACTTTCCCTAACATATTTTCCTGAGTAAATTCAGTCAAGTCCAACTTTCAAAACATCCCAATTGTGCAACAAAATGCTCTAACAAAGTAGGAGGGGACAAACGACTTTCCTCCGTGACCACTTCCTGGTCCTGCCTGGCCCGACCCTCCCAGGAACCCTTGCAGGGCATCGCCAACCAAGCAAACTGCCCTGCCCCCAATACAAATGTGCTCTTTCTGTACACGCCTGGGATGACCTCCAGTCCCAGAATAATAGAATGTGATCTGCTTCCTCCTCACTATGCATTATATAATCTGTGTCCCTCCAACCTCTAGAGACCGCCCCGAACCCACGTCTCTCAGGAAATATGCTAGACCACTTCCAAACGCAAACCAATGTCTCAGCATTTATCAAGTGCGTGTGCACCCTAAATAAAGTGTCTCTTAAGTAATCTGAACATAAATCAGGTACCAAATGCTTAAATTTAGATAACCTCATACATAATTACTTGAAACACTAATAAAATATATTTTAATTATCAACTTTATTAACCTATAGTGTGTCATAAGCAGGAATCTTTGCTTAAGTGGCTTCTGTTGGAAAAAGAGATCAGAGGAAAACAGAATGTAAGCCCTGGATTGGAAAACAGGCTCATTAACTGGATGTGTGGCCTCAGTTTACAGGGATAAAATGGTACCCATAGAAATGGTTGTTCTGAGGACTGATGGAGATTTTGCGTGAAGAGATTTAACATGTGCCTGACGTCGACTAAGATTTCAATAAAGTGTTAGCTAGTGGTAATAGCTACTGTTATCCTAAATATTTATATCTCAAGAAGATAGGCAAAGACTTGTATAAGCTCATATAGTTTTCACTGTAGAACTGTACAGCAAATGCTAGTGAATTTGCACATGTTGTTTCCATTGCTATCTCTTATAGATGATATATTTTGTTTGTTTTTCTTTTGGTTAATAGAATTTTGTTTTAAAGAAAAATTAAGTCACATTCAGAATAAATTTGCTTAAAAGAAATTTTTCACTAGGTTTATCTTCAAGTTAAGCTGAACTGAGAAAGCAACAAAATTAGCAACTCAGTGGAATAGCAGGCTCAAGAAAAAACTTCCACTTCCAACTGAGTTGACAAAATAATCTGGTGTCACAATGCTCCATTGAAATGCCACATTTTACGCTAACTTTTTAAATTTTTCTGGTATCAAACTAGTGCATTTCTGTTGTAAACAAATTTTAGAAAATATGCAGCAGACTTCAGACCATTGGTGATCCCACAGTTAAGAGCCAAATCTTCTTCAAATACTAGTGAACTAATGACCGTCTTTTTTTGTAATCTAAACTAGTGCTGCCTAATAGAACGTTCCATGACAATGAAAATGTCTTCCATCTGTGCCCTCAAACATGGGAACCACTAGCCATGAGTGGCTGTAAATTATCTGAAATGTAGCTAGAACAAATAAGGAACTAAAGTTTTAAGTGCGTTTAATGTTAATTAATTCGAATTCATGGTTTTTAACATGTTTCTCAGCTTTGCTGAGGTAAAATTGGCAAATCAAAATGGTATATGTTTAAAGTAAATAACAAGACAGTTTGATTTTGTATGCATTGTGAAATGATTATCACAATCAAGTTTAACAAATCCATCACCTCACATCATTACCTTGTGTGTGTGTGTGTGTGTGTGTGTGTGTGTGTGTGTGAAAGAGAGAGAGAGAACACTTAAGACTCTAGCTCTGTCACCCAGGCTGGAATGCAACGGTACAATCTCAGCTCACTACTACCTCTACCTCCCAGATTCAAGTGATTCTCCTGCCTCAGCCTCCTGAATAGCTGAGACTGCAGGTATGTGCCACCATGCCCAGCTAATTTTTTTACTTTTAGTAGAGACAGGGTTTCACCATGCTGGCCAGGTTGGTCTCAAACTCCTGACCTCAAGCGATCCACCCACCTTGGCCTCCCAAAGTGTTGGGATTACAGATGTGAGCCACCGCACCTGGCTACTGTCAGCAAATTAACTGTCAGTACAGTATAATTAACTATGATCACCATATTGTACATTAGATCCCCAGACCTTCTTCACCTTATATCTGAAAGTTTGGACCCTTGCTTCAGTATCTCCCCATTTTCTTCACCAGCTACTGCTCTACTCTCTGCTTTTATGAGTTCAACGTTTTTAGATTTTGCATATGAGTGAAATCGTGGTATTTGTCTTTCTGTGTCTCACTTCCTTCACTTAGCATGATGACCCTCGGTTCATTCATGTTGTTGCAAATGTCAGTATTTCCTTCTTTTTCATAATCGAATAATATTCCACTCTCTATATAAACACTGTATCCATTCATCTGTCAACTAATGTAATTTTAATTTAAATGTTCACATGTTGCTAATGCCTGCCATATTGGACAGTACAGCTCTTGATGGATATCTTTATGTTGCTGGGAACTTAACATTGCGTGGGGAGCATTTCCCCATATTATTAAACATCCTGGGAAACATAATTCAAATCCCTCTTTATTGAATTATATGAAAGTATTATGATTAATTTGAACATCATTGATTATGAGGCAATTAGATTTTTTCATTTTAACTCTTATAAATAAAGTTATAGTAAACCACTTTGTATGGAAATATTCCTTGGGCTACGTCTTGAGAGAGAAGTTACTAGGTGAAAGGATAAGAACTTCTTTAAGGCTCTAGACACATGCTTCTATGTTGGTTTCCTGAGATGTTGAATCTATTCTACTCCCACCCGCAAGTATTCCAGAGAACCTGCCTCTCTGCACCCTTGTCAACATCAAGCATTACCCAATCCTCTAAAAAAACAAAACAAAACTTTGCTTAATTGACAAGCAGAAATGAGATCAAGTAGTTTGTTTTTGTCCTTAATTGGCAGTTATGGTGTTCATGGACGTGGGCCTCCCAGATCCCCTGCTAAGGGAAGACTCTTCTGCAGTTGTGTGATGATCAGACAGCACCTGCCACGTGCTTCAGGATCAGCCTCAGCTGCAGGCTGTTCCCTTCCAGGGTGGCCCATACCCAGTGACACATGAGTATGGGCACGTGGACAGGGCACATGGGTCCAACTTGGACAGCTCTAATGGACAGTGCTCACTCAGGAGCTCGTGGCTGGGCTGCCTGAGGAACTGCTGGGTCTGCATCTCATCTGCCCATCCCACTTCCCCCCACCCCATTCCTTTCATAGATGTGGATCTCTGAGGAATATCTAGCACCCCAAATCCATCTTAGTTAGCATCTGTTCCTGGAGAACCAAATTGCAATAGAAGTGATATTGGACTTTTAAAATTTATTTACCTTTTTCTGTCATGTTTGTGTTGAGAAGGATTTTGAGGCCACTTTCAGGCAAGCAGGAAAGAATGTGGATATCAACTAATACATTTGAATCAAAAGATTCGTTATGTCTGAAACAATAGAAAATGTAATAAATTGCCAGGCACCGAGGGGGCTGTAATCCCAGCGCTTTGGGAGCCAAGGCAGGAGGATCACTTGAGCCCTGGAGTCCAGCCTGGCCAACATAGTGAAACCTTCTCTCTACAATAAGTGCAAATAATAAAAATGGCCAGGCATGGTAGCGCATGCCTGTAGTCCCAGCTACTCAAGAGGCTGAGGTGGGAGGATTACTTAAGCCCAGGAGGTTGAGACTGCAATAAGCTATGACCATGCCACTGCACTTCAGTCTGGTGACAAGAGTGAGATCCTATTTCAAAAAAAATGGAAAAGTAATAAAGATAGAGATAGATGCATTTGACTTAAAACTTTCTGCATATGAAAAACACCCTAGGCTGGGTACAGTGGCTCACACCTATAAGCCCAGCACTTTGGGAGGCCAAGGTGAGTAGATCACTTGATGTCAGAAGTTTGAGACCAGCCTGCCCAATATGGTGAAACCCTGTCTCTATTAAAAATACAAAAATTAGCTGGGCATGGTGGCTTGTGCCTGTAATTCCAGCTACTCAGGAGGCCGGGGCAGGAGAATTGCTTGAACCTAGGAGACGGAGGTTGCGGTGATCCGAGATCGCGCCATTGCATTCCAGCCTGGGTAACAAGAGCGAAACTCCATCTCAAAAAATAATAATAATAATAATACAAAAATTAGCCTGGCATGGTGGCACAAACATGTAATTCCAGCTACTGGGAGGCTGCGGCAGGAGAATGCTTGAAGCCAGGAGGCGGAGCCTTCAGTGAACCGAGACTATGCCACTGCACTCCAGCCTGGGTAACAGAACGAGACTCTGTCTCAAAAGGAAAAAAAAAAGTGGATAAAAAAGTTTTAAGGCACCAACTGAAATGAAAATAGACAAAAGTTTAATATTTACCTCTAAAGAGATCTTACAAGTCAAACTAACCCAAATACAGAAAACATTGTACTATCCTGTCTTATGTGCCTTTTATTTTTTCCTTAAGACAGAGTCTCACTCTGTTGGCCAGACTGGAGTGTGGTGGTGTGAACACGGCTCACTACAGCTTCCACCCCTTGGGCTCAAGTGATCCTTGCAACTCAGACTCCCAAGTAGTAGGGAATAGAGGTGTGCACCATCACACCTGGCTAATTTTTTACTTTTTGTAGAGATGGGATCTTACTATGTTGCCCAGACTGGACTCAAACTCCTGGCCTCAAGTGATCCCCCTACCTTGGCCTCCCAAAGTGCTGGGATTACAAGTCTGAGCCACCATGCCTGGCCTGCACCTATTTCTTTAAGATACAAAAAAAGCATTTTCACATGACATCTTCTTAAACACATTTCCAAAAACCCTTCAGGATTGGGCTCTTCTTCTGAAACATCAGGTAGTGTAAGATGAAGATGGTCTTAAAATAAAAACAAAGTTCTTTTAATTATAAAGAAGCTTAACAAAAATGAGACTGTGGCTCTGCAGGGAAAATCACGGTTCTTCCAAACCTCCATTCCATCAAGAGTGAGAAAAGTGAAGTGAACTTGAGTTGGGTCCCTCTCCAACAACAAAATCTCACCTGACCTGATGTCGTCTCTTTTACAGCCTTGATCACTGATGACCTCACAGATGCGATTATCTGTGCCAGGAAAATTGTTAAAGAGACACAAGGAATGAACTATTGGTAAGAGTCTTTCCTTGGGAGACTTTGGCTGCATGGGCAAAACCTAACGTGTCTTCATCACAGCTACGGTGGAACTGACAACTCACCTCCGAAGAGTGGTCCAACCAATGGAAGGAGACCTTGTCTACATTCTCCTCCATCGGCGGGCGGGTGTGCAGTGAACACAGTAGTAGATAGAAGGGGAGAGGAGAGATGGGATTGAGTTAAGATAGTTTGCAATTGTTTTTCATATAAACGGATTCCAAACAATGGAGAAGGGTATTTCTAAAGTGACTTGGAAAGAGTCAATTGAGTCAATCAACAGAGAAGAAAAAACAAAAAAGCTTGAGTTTGCTCTAGACTTGGATAAGATTTGGAAGGTTACAGCAACATTTTGCAGGGAAAGAGGACGAGCAGCAGTGAGAGGAAAGTGAGCAGGTCGGTGACAGGGCGACTCAGCAGAAGCCCCCCAGGACTGAGCCTGGGACCTCGCGCTCCCTGCTGCTGTGTTCTAGTGAACAATGCTATCCGGGCCACCCACTCAGAGAACCCGCATTTTCAGAGATGTGGGTGTGTAACGAAATGACCCATCCTTACCAAAGTTGATTGCTTGTTGCTGAAGCTAACAATGGCTAGGAGAAAAGCAGGAGAGAAACGTCTGAACTAGGCGAAAGGACAGTGTCCTTGGATCTCAGAAGCAAATGAAACCCACCCCAGGGTTCCGCTGTGATTCTGGTTAATTTCTGTAGGCTTTGAACCTAAGATGATTTGATTGTCATGCTTCTTTCTGCTGCTCCTGCTTCCCTCTAGTCCTCAGGCAAGGCTGGAAGAAACACTGCGAGGGCAGAGACCTGTCCAAGTGGAAAAAAGGCTGTGAGGTTTCCTAAGCTGGGACTGGACCCAGGATGCTTTGCAGCGACACCCCAGGGTTTGCAGTGAACGTCCAAATTCCTGTATTGTCTCATCCCTTGTCCTCCCAATATTCCTTTTCAAACTTGGAGAGGGAAAACTAAGCTATATTTTTTAAGAAAATAAATATCTCCACTTAATGTCTTCACCCTAACTCTGTTTCAATGACATCATAATAGCATGGTGTTAAGACTTGAACAGTCACCTCCACAATGATCTAGCCCTGGGAGAATCAAACTTCCCTTCTTCATTGTAGGGAGTCCTGGTTCCTGCGGCCCTGAAACATTGCTCATTCAAAAATAAGACGTCCTCATCTTCAGGGCCATCCTCAGGAACAGGACGTATGCAGAAGGGTGACGGTAAGAGCTAGGACCACGTGAGGGGCCGAGTCCCCTTAAGAGTCCCCAGAAGGAGCATCTATGCATGCCCATAAGCTAGGCACCATGCATCTACCCACACGCACGCAAGAGATGCGGAGAGACGGGGCAACTAAGGTTCACTGTTTAATGATTGAAATTCTCAAAAAGGTTCTCAGTTGTATTTTCTGTATTTTGTAATCAGCATTTTCCAAGTTTTTCCTGATGTATTTTGCTATTAATGAAAAACATCTCCGGGCACAGCAGCTCACGTGTCTAATCCCAGCACTTTGGGAGGCCAAGGTGGGTGGATCACTTGAGGTCAGAAGTTCATGACCAGCCTGGCCAACATGGAGAAACACTGTTTCTACTAAAAATACAAAAATTAGCCTGGTGTGGTGGTGCACACCTGTAATCCCAGCTACTCTGGAGGCTGAGGTTGGGGGATCACTTGAACCTAGGAGGTAGAGGTGAACCAGTGAGTGGAGATGGGGCTGCTGCACTCCAGCCTGGGTGACAGAGCAAGACTCTGTCAAGAAAGTGGGCGGGGGGGGGTGGGTGGGTGGGGAGCGGGGAGGGGAGGGAAGGAGAGGGAAAGGGAGGTCATTTTTTTTTTCCAGAGAAAAAAATAAGACCCCAGCCAGGCTCAGTGGCTCATGCTTGTAATCCCAACAATTTGGGAAGCCAAGGTAGGAGGACTGCTTAAGGCCAGGAGTTCAAGACAAGTCTGGGCAACATAGCAAGACCCTGTCTCTACAACAGTTTTTTAAAAAATTGCAGCTTTTATGCAAAAATCCTGCTGGAAACTCTAATGGGTCCAAATAGATAAAATTGCAGCTCTTATGCCCAATATCCAGAGAGTTCCCCATGTTATTCCAACTTCTACTTAAATCAGGCTTGTCAAACCCACAGCCCATGGGCTGCATATGGCCTAGGATGGCTTTGAATGAGCCCAACACAAATTCATAAACTTTCTTAAAACATTATGAGATTTTTTGTGTGATTTTCTTTTTAGTTCGTCAGCTATCATTAGTGTTAGTGTATTTTATGTGTGGCCCAAGACAATTCTTCTTCTTCCAGTACGGCCCAGGGAAGCCAAAAGATTGGAAATCCCTGATTTAAATTAAACCTATCCAATTCAAAAAGCCATGCTGACATCCCCATGACAAAGTTGTTTTTAACCTTAGAAATGCAGATTTTATTTGTATAGCCAGGAATTCGGTGACTCTCTGATAGAAGTCTGGGTGACATGGCAGTGAGCTGATCATCTCAGACCCCAAAGGGATATTCCCAGGATGCCTTCTGCTCCACTCAGGGATGGCACCACCTCCTGGCTCCCATAGCAGGGTGACTCTGTGGCACCTGCTGGGTTTTCTCTTGCCCATTATCAA